>NC_049171.1:70985113-71585113 GCF_009769625.2 Cygnus olor | reverse complement strand
ATTAGGTGCACATACTATTCTCCTAGCTTTACTGAAAACAAATAATTAATTTAAAAAAAAAATCTCAAAGTAGCAGGTTCAGGATAATAACCACAATAATCATGCTGGTTTCATTGCCCTCCCACATCTTTTACTAGGAAAAAGTTCTGAGTTGAAAATAAAAAGCAGAGCATACCAGATTCTGTGATGAATGAGACTGAAGAGCTAACAGGTCCATAACCAAAGGGATTCTTTGCCTGGACTTTAAAATAATACCTGCAACACAATGAGAGAAAATAAAACACCGATTCCACTGCAATGGCTAAATTATAAATAACACTGAAATAGGATGAGAATCAAACGTGTTAGTTTGATTCCAGTCAATTCCAGTGAGTTCAGGTGTTCTTTGCATTAAATCGACTTGGATACTCAGCCGGGCTATAAGCTGGCTGTTACACACAAATTTCACCTTTTTGCAATTGCTAACATGTATTTTTGGATTATTTCTTTTTATCATTCTTCTTCCAAGAACACACACAATTACATCCATTTTATATGAAAAAACAATAGCAATAGACTACAAGAAAAAGCTGCTAGGAAATAAATTTTGATCTCAAGAAGTTTTAAACTGGATTATCTCCTAGGAAAGCAGTGGTGTAAACTGCAAACTAAAACCGTCAGATTGGTATGAGATCAGACACTAAGCTTTTGACTTTTCTTTAAAAACTCTAGCAATATTGAGATTACAGTTCTTGAATAATATGATAAATTTTCACATGTTGACTCAGTGTTTTCCCAAAGTATTTAAATAACATGCTTAACTTGAAGCACATGACTAGCCACCAGAACTCAACTCTTTGCTTGACAGAAGCATAATTGTTCTTACTTGGGGAGAAGAAAACGTGTAAGCACATTTTTATTTCACTTTGAAATATGATGATTTTTAGTTGATGCCTACCCTGACATTTATTTCTCAGATTAATGTTTTCTTCTTTCCCTTTTATCTTCTTACCCAGTACAGCAGAAACCAACTAGAATGGAAGATTACTGTAAAAAGTTCCAGCACAGCATTTTTTAAGTGCCTGTGTTTAGGTTTTCCTTTCTGGCACACTTGCTCAATTTCAGTCTTGTAAAGAAATTAAAAATAATAATAATAAAAAAGACTACGCCTCTGTAACATCCGCATGGAATCTGGACCTAGATTTAGCCTCCCATCCAAAAACAAACATCTCCAAGAGCATCCTCTGTGAACCACAGAACTGGGCAAGAGCTTACTCGTGGGGACAGGTGCCACCAAGCATTGATTACCTCCTGTGGCAATGTCCATCTGAGTGGCAGCTCGGATGCTCCTCAGCTGGTGAAGGGGAGCCCTGTTACAAACATTATCCCCATCCTGCACAGAAAGCCGCCAGCGTGGCTCTGCTTGCACAGCCCAGCAATGGCTCATGCTGGGCTGAGACAGAGAGGTTCAGAGCAAACGTGGGCTGCTGTCCCCTGGAAGCTATTGACACCTGGCACAGTTTACGTACAAAGTGTGGACACAATCCACATCAAAAGCTTTACTGCCCTTTTCTTCGCTTCTGTCCACAAGAAATGGTAATAGCCCTCCTGACATAACAGTGTAACGTGTAGCTTAATGTCACATAAGACACTCCTGCTTTGCAGCCTACCAGACAGCAGGCAAATTTAACAGGATCCAGCTGAAGGAACTTTGCTGTTTCTTTGCACTTTTCCTGTACCATAAGATGTGTCTGCTCCTAGAGGACTTCACCACAGACCAGGACCTCAAGGCTGGCTCCCGAGATGAACCTCTCCAGCCAAAGCACCAGCTAAGCACATACAAGGCTAATCACACTGACAAAACAGTTGAACCAGCCCTGTGGCAAAGATGAATCTCTCTTTTCATTAAAAAGAATGTGTTTTTTTGTTGTGCCCAGTGAACTGCTTCATCTCAAAATTGAACTGATCCCTATGAAAAGGCTGGAAAGATGTGCAAATAACATCCAGTTCTTCAGCAGAAGGATGGCAGTCATGTGAGCACAGCTTTTCTGTGGAGCAAGCAGGTTATCTACAGGGTACATGCCAAGGCTCCACTCCCTAAAAATCACAGGCAGGTCCTCCAGCAAGGTCAATGTAGAAGCTAGAAGAATTGAAATATTCTGGGTTTCATCTGTGGCAGGAGCTTTGCCTTGTACCTGTGCCAGACCTGGAGCACAC
Source organism: Cygnus olor (assembly GCF_009769625.2). Lineage (NCBI taxonomy): Eukaryota > Metazoa > Chordata > Aves > Anseriformes > Anatidae > Cygnus > Cygnus olor. The sequence goes on along the minus strand of NC_049171.1, from coordinate 71,582,917 downwards.
ACATGATCAGATCCTCTGTGGGACGTGCTCCCACCCCTGCATGAGGGATGTGTCCCCTGTCCCTGCTGCATCCCTCAGCTGAGGTCACAAACCGACTCCACTCCTTTCTGCAGACAGATCTACCTTTCATTAACCACTACATGATGCTCACAAAGGAGTCACAGCTTTCTTGTAAAAAGAAAAACATCATGGCAAAAAGAAACTGCACAGAACAGTGACATTTAGCAAGGCTATGGTTTTTGCTCATTTCTCGCACAAACCTTTCACTGGCAGAAATGTTGGCCCATAGTTTTAACTATTGGCCTTGATTTCCTGACAGCAGCTCACGAGCACTCAGGGTGGCTGGAGAAAGAGCAGAGGGGCAGCAAAAAGCCTCCTGTGCACTCCTGTACTTCTGGCCACCCGAGCAGAGCACACAGCTCGAGAATTGCTTTAAACCCCATGCGTTGCCAATGCTCCCATGGGACACCTGCACCAGGGGCACGGCCAGCGAGAAAATGCAAGCCTTTCAGTACACGTGTATTAATGCTAGGATCAAAACATTCCCATGAGCTACACAGACTCCACATTTAAAACAGGAGAATTAAAGCAGGAGAAAGCAGCCCAAAAATCTGCTACTCAGAACGCATCTACTTCAGTAGGGAAAAGCAAGCAGTTTTGTATTTAATGCTCACTGCAGTAACTGATTACCTATGTAATCAGGGCAACTGTACTTTCATGTGTCCTATTGCGTACTTAAAAGCCCATCTGGGACACATGATTGTTCAAATTGCCTGCCTGACTGTCTGGAAAAAACAGCAATGAAGTTATGAGCATATTTCTCTTCACTAAATTGGAAAATTAGTTCCTAAGCCTTTATATATACAAGAAGCCTTTAGTAGTGCCAGCAAGAGAGCCAGGACTCATGACTTGCTGACCTGTGATTTAACTGCAGACCGTGCTACGATTGCTGTATTAAGTGAATCAATAAACTAACGCAGTCAGGATATATTTCTTTCTCAGACATGACAAATAAGAAATTGCCAAAGCCTTTCAAGATCCAGGAGTCTGACATTTTCATTAGTCAGAATCTTTATTTGCCTTACAGCTGATGAATTTGCCCTGAAATCTCAAATCAGTATAACGCAACTGTTCTCCATCACATAAATACATGAAGAAAATTTGCAATGTGCAAGTTGATTGTGCTTTGATTACACTTTGCTTAGCCAAACTTATAATAAATTGTTAACAACAGGCATATAAGAATCACAACTACATCAGATGCAAGGCCACCCGTTTGTTTATAATGCAGACAACAAAAAAGCTTTTCTTCCTGAAAATAAGCCTCCTTTGAGATTTTGTATACCACTTCTACTGACATGTAAAGAAGGGACATAAACTGTAATGGAGCAGTCAATATGGGATATTTTTATTCATTTAGGCTATATGACTAATCATATCACCATACCTGTCACTTTGAGCAAAATGATTTTATGACTTAATTCAAAGTGTCTCCCCCCTGCTGGAAATTACTAGCTGGCACTCGCAGCTACAAAGGGAGATCATCACTCAGCAGACAGGTTAGGGAAGCAGCTGTTTTTAAAAAGATTCATTATCCACAAATCATTTCCCCAGCCTCTCAGGAGGCATGAACCACCCCCTGGCCCTGCAGTCCCATCAGCAGCTGGCTGAGATGGTAGGACATTCAGGCAGCATCCCCGCCTGCCCTGACGGGGACCACCCCAGCACCACAGCCACACGCTGGCCAAGGGGAAGGTGGGACAGCTGCTGTGCAGACCTCCCTCGGTGCTGGACAAGGGCCATGGTGGCTCTGCAGAGGGTGCACATGCAGCAGCTGACTGCTCCTTGCAGGAGAGGAACCAGCATGCATGCCTGACCTGGCCGCTGGGAGGACACTCACAGGGGTTGCTGCCTCCATCAAAAAATGGACTAGCACCACATATATCGTGAATATTTATACTAAATATAATAATAAGACACTAGAGCAGTGCTGGTAGAGGAGTTTCCTGTACAGGTGTTGACAGGTATGTGCCACTAGGTCCACTGCTTGCATGAGTTAAGGGTTTCATCCACATCTCACCATGTCTGTGCTGCTCTGGTGACACAAAGCAGGTGGTTGTGGCTGGTGATACTTGTTGGACATCCCGCAGCTTTGTTTTAGTGGAGATGCAGAAACCCCCACAGCCAGAAGTTCCTACAATTGATCTATTTGAAGTTAGACATGAGTAAACCTCTGAGAGCCTCCTGAGAAATGCTCTGAACAACACTGGAATTGGTAGCAGCACTCTGGGGTGAAAATAGCCCTGAAGGGAACAGAGACTGAGCAGACAGGGAAGAAGATTTGAAGAGACATGGAGATACAGTGGCAAAGGAGGGTGTTTTGAATCAGGAGGCTGTCTAACCACTACCTACCATAAGGCTCTGCCACAGCTTTCCCACAGAAAGGCAGGAAAAAGCCTAACCATGTTCAAGAAGGAGTTTGAAATGTTTGTGAAGAGGATTATGTCTGTGTTGCAGGAGATTGGATTTAGTGGGTGAGTGGATGCTTTCCAGCCCTTTGCATCACTCTCCTGTGATGGCTGAGAGTTAAGCCTAGGGAAGGGACATTGTCAAGACTGCTGTTTTTAAGATTTAATAAGAGTTAAAGTAATTTTAGCGTTTACATTCACATGGCACAAGGAAACGGCTTCTGTACTCCGTGAAGCTGACCAGAGTTTTGCTAATGGAAAAACTACTTCTCAACTGGAGGCTAGACTGGGTCTCAGAAGAAAACTTATCACATGGGTTAAATTTAGACATCCATTCTGTTTGTGAAACCTAAACACCAGGCAGACGTTTTCCAGGACATGTTGACAGCTCCAAGTCTTCTCTGGAGCTGACTTCTGCCGCAACGCCAGTCTCTTTCTGATACACAGCGTGCACCATGGATAGCACCACTGATAACCCCTCACGGGACGCCCAGCACTCAATTGCATCTGAATACAGTAAATCTGACTTAATCACAGATTTCTCACAAAATGCATTCCTAAGGCAAACATCAAATTTTTAGACTAACTTCTGATATGCCACATTTTCTTAATTAGGATGGGGTCCTTTCCCAGTGGTTAGGGAGTTATTTTTAAGACAAAAAATATGCAGTGAACTCGGTCTGTGGATTTGGAGAATGTAAGTGAGATTGGCTGATACACACAATTTTGCTGTTGAAAAGAACCCTCCTTCTCCACCACAGATCCCACATGAAGCCTTTTTTCTTCTCCACAGAGTGTACAACAGGAGCCAATGGATTACACTGTTCTTCAGAAAGAGGCTAAGAAAATAGATTTTGTTTGAATCTCCCTGCTTTGGAACAGCCTTAAAATTCAACTGGGGAGTCACAAGGTTCATGGATATGCATGAACCTATAACCTTGCCGGAAATGGCCTCATGACATCACACCAGGGGTATGCTTTGCATACTCTTCCCCTAGAATTTCATTCAGTTATGCATAAGACTAGAAAATGCATTTTTAAAATGAGATTTTTTTCTGTTATCGATATGTGCTTTTATATACACAAACACATGTACACACAGTCATCTACTCCAGGACTAACATGGTAATATAACTAGATGTGCAATTTATAAAATAATTTGCTGTGAAACAGAATGAGTAAAATCTAGATCAGACAGATATTTATACTAAGGCCAAGAAAAAGGGTTACCAATTTTCAGATCTATTTTACTTCCCTAACAGAACTGAAAAAGAATGGATCAAATCCTTACCGCGTGTTTGGCTTCAGGTTCTCAATTGGTAAATGGGTAGTGCCTGCAGTCCTGGTTGACCATTTATTCTTCAAAAAGTCATCATAGGATGCACTGTAAACCAGATAGCCTGTAAATGGGAAAGACAAAGAGTTCGGAGGGTTCTAAACATAAGTGATATCCCAATCCTTATGTGCCATGGTAGATTTCATGGGTTAAAAGGAGTGAAACATCTTTGAAAGTGAGTTGACAGCCTAACTGTCCTGGAAAATCCCAGGCTACTAGAATTTCCTGTCATTAGCCAATGATGATGGTGCTTTACATCAGAGGATGGTGCCAAGATGCAAGTACTGATTTAAAACACAGCGAAGGCAAAAAGATGTCAACCCCTTCACTGCTTTAAGTGACACACTGTGCAGAAACTAATGTAGTTAGAGATCCTGTGATGTTTGATTTTTTCATTTTTAGGCAAATTATGCTCAGTAAGGTACTGAGGTACTGGATCAACAGCCTTGAAGAATGAAACGCTATTGGACAGACACCACATGGCCTGTTCAGGTGCAGCCTTTTCCCTTCCCAACCCATATCACTGCTTTGGCTCTGCCAGTTCCCGTCCCTCTGCCATCATTGTCATCCACAGAGGTGGGTGAGAATCCTCAAAAACTGAATGTTAGCACCAAGACAGTGGCCTTTTCCGTTGCTTATTTCAGATCTTTTGGGTCCACTGACAAATTGGGGTTGACTCTTTTATAAAAGATTTTCTTTTTTTATTTCCTCTAGTGTTTTTAGCAAGTTTTGCGATTCATTTCTGAAGTCAGTTTGTGGCTCTCTAAAGGTCAAAAGACATTAAAGTTTATGTAAATTAATACAGATGCTTGACATCCCTCACTCTCCACCACTTGACATCCTCACCTTCCCCACCTCGCCCTCAGGAGAACAGCCCCACACCCCCAGGCGCTGGGGCCGCCAGCTCTGCGGTACCTGTCACCATGTCTCCTTGAGCAGGTTTGGCCCAGTCCACGATGACAAAGGAGTGACAGCCTTCTACTGCCACAACGGTGATGTTGTGAGGGGCTTTGAGGGGACGCGGCTCTCTCTCTTTAAGGTCATTAGGGATGATCTCGTCAAGGCTTTCCACCTGGAAGTGCTCCAGGGCCTCTGTCAAGGAGCAGGGCACTGCTGGATCTTTGTTTAGGTAGGTCACATAAGGAGCTAGAGGAGACAAGGAAGGGTGGCATTTAGTTAGCAGTTTGTAGACTCCACAGAGTAGCACACAGTCTGACAATTTCCTGAAAAGAAGAGAATGAAGTTTTGTGAAGCATTGTAAAATTCCTCCCCTTCCAGCCTGTTGAAAGTCCTACATCAATAGAAATTAATCCTTTTATTCTTACCTGTAAAAATTAGACATTAGTTCCCTGTATCTCCAAAGCATACATCTGCAATATCAGTGGGTTTTATTTGTTTGTTTGTTTTAATTTTCTGGTGCTGTCCAGAAACTTTCTAGAGCATTTCCACAATTGACATAAATTTTAGCACCAGGGAAAACATAAAATAACAAATAGCCCACATGACTAGGCTTTTCCTTATGTTTAAACAGGATTTCCTGTGTTTCCATTTGTACCCATGGCATTCTGTCCTTTCAGTGGGTACCACTGAGAAGAGCATGGCTCCCTCTTCTTTCATGCCCCCATCATGTATTTAGGCACATTGGTAAGGTCCTCCTCAGCCTTCTCTTCCGCACGTTGAACAGTCCCAGCCATCTCAGCCTCTCCTTGTACATGAGATGCTCCAAACCCTTCATCACCTTCCTGGCCCCAGTGAATTCCTGCATCCCTGCCTAGCCCAGCCACTCTGACTTGCACATAGTTCTTTGTATTTTAACGTGACATGTCCTGGATTGGTCTCAGGCAAGTCCCAAAGGCTTCCTTGCACCATGGCAGTATACATGACCTAAAGGAACAACATTAAAGTAAAAATAGCTGTAGAGAAATGGCTGGTGCTCTATTTGCCTTCTTCACCCTTTCCTTAGCTTATGCCCCTCAAACCAGACTCTTGCACTTTATCAAAGAAATTTAGAAAGGAAAGCTAAGATTTTGGTGGTCTGCAAAGGCTCACATTCAATTTGACTGATAAGCAAGGGAAAGTGGGATACCAATATTCAGGTCTGCCCCACACTCACAACTGTACCCAGTTACTCAAAGAGAGGAGGTCCAATTTTGCTACAATAGGCAGAAGGGAGTGGAGTGATTGCAGGACCACCTCCCCACATTACCTCCAGCTGCTCTGGGAGGCTGGGTGGAAACGTCACCTAGCAGGGAACAGATCACTGCCCTGGCCTTTGATCAACATCTATGACTTTAACAGGTCCTAGTGGTTGGTTCTTACACAAACATCCTGAAGCTGGGCTGAAACAATGGGGTGAGCAAGAAGAGTAATTCCAAGGTGAAGTCTGACTGCTTACAGGAAGCAATTATCACAGTGTTAATGTGATATTAAGGGGCTGTGTGTTAAGGGGCTGGTAGTCATGAGTCCCCACCTTCCAGGCACCCAACCTGTAACTTCTGCTTTTAGAACATTTATAATGACCAGAATTGCACTTTGGCTCATGAAAAGATTAAACTATCTTGTTATTGACTTAAATGTCACAGTAACATCCAAAGTAAGGACTGTAACGCTTGCCTTTGGAAATGTTTATTCAGTTGCAATAATACAAACCATTGAAATGATAATATTTTTTTTCCTAGTGCCTTTAAATGTTCATAAACCAATGTTTCTTGGTTTATCTTATTGGATTTCATGCCCTTAGGGATTTTTTCCAGATCTTGCAATGAAGTTAATTTTAGCCTCTTTAGTTAAATTAATCAAGAAGCACTGTCAGCGAGAGCACTGAACAGAAACATTGTTAAACTATTTGGACAGGGAAACTGAGGATGCACTGGAAAAAGTCTTGGCAAATATAAAAACAAATATTTTACTCCAGCAGCAGAGCTCCACTCTAAGCCATGTGAAGCTTGTAGGTGTTGGAATGTAAGGCAAGACGTGAATCAAAGCTGACTCTCCATCCCCTGAACTCACATCTGAAATGCCAGGTGAGCCAGGTTGACCTCAGTTCAAATGCCAGAGGCTGCTGTGAGCCTACCAGTGTGGGATGGAGGCTGGCATACAGTGTTCTAGCGCTTCAGAATCCCTCCAGTCTGACCTCAAGCTGCTTCTCTGACACAGAAGCAGAGCAGCTCTGAGGTGACAGCAGCAATGCCTACCTACACACTTGAATGGCTCAAATATGCAGGAGCGTCACTCATTGCTCATGCCAATATACACCGTGGGTTCCTTCCCTATGATTCTTTTACAGAGAAGAGATATAAATAGCAAAGCCAAATTTATCTCTATCAGTTTTACCTTCTGGAAAGTTCATATCCAAAATGTTATTTAGGTCCTCCAGAGGACAGCTCACACCTGTGTGGAGACTTGCATTGACTGAACTACCAGTGTGAATTAAAAGTGATGCAGCTGAGATGAACTGAGCACCAAAGTAGACACTCTTGCTTTCTTACTGACTTCAAGTAAACTGAACAAGAGGCAGAATATAAAGCAGAGCATTTACACTGGAAGAGTAGAAAGAGGTTTGCAGTGCTTCAGCGACATTAGTGAGCCCACATGCAGACACGCAAGTGTCAAAGCTATGAACAAGTACAGCTGTTTGGGTTTCCCAGGTGGCAGGCCTTACAAGGACCACGCGTTAGTCTGTTGGATATGTCTGTGCAATGGCCTCAGCATAAGGGCTGACACCCCCCCCCCAAAACAAGAATTACTTGCAGCACAAGTAGCAAGCTACATAAAATAAAGGATATCCTTACCAGTGAACCGTTTCTTCCCAGCAATATCATATTCTGACACAGGGCCAGAGCCAACAACACTAGTCTCTGGATAGTCTATTTCTGATTCAGTTGTTGTAGAAGTGGTGGTGGTAGTGACAGTGGTGGTGGTTGGTGGCAAAGTGCTCTCAAAGAACTCGTAATCTTAAAAGGAAACATAAAATAAAAACGTTACCTGCTTCAACATGAGACTCAACTTTTGGCTCAACTATGAGAAGGGAAATATTTCTGTTACCAGACACAACCCCAAAGGAGTGCTACGCATCCTCCCACAGCTGCTGCACAGTCCTTATGGACTCATGGTCAATCACACCTCAGTCTTGCAAGGGCTTCTACCAAACTGATGGACAGCAAACATAAATACTAATGCCAACGGTGGCTGGGACCTCACTCACACGGGTAAAAAGGGTGACAATAAACAAATGTATTCATATAGCCATACTCTGAATGCACTTCATCTGCCACCTCCCCTTACAACCCCCCAAAAGAAGACAGTACAGTAACTGAATCCCTGGTCACAGCCCTCAGATGCCAAAGAAGGGAGATGAGGGAGTAAAAAATATGGCTTTTTAAGCCACCTGTGCATTGTTCTTCTAAAATCTTAGAGCTGGTTCACCTTAAATTTTCCCACAACTTAGAGGCATGGAGGCATGAATACTTGCCATCCATGGTCTCATTAGGGAAAGTAATTTGGCAAACGTGAATCTCCTGATATTTGGTCCTCTTTGGTATTCAGTCCAGTTGAATCCAGTGCTCTTTGCAAAGCCACCGTGCTACAATACTGACACACAAAATAAAGGAAAAGAAACATTTGTCCTATTGTACAGGCTATGGAAACTCAGCTGTCTGCTTTGACTGTTTTCTCCTAACACTGCTGAAATCTGTTTTCTGTAGGTGACCTGCCCCTGAAGGGAGCCCCAGCAAAAGAACTGCACACTGAGTATATTCCACTTACACAAGGATATAAGGAACGTGCTTTGTAAGACTTGTGCAGTTCTAAGTTCATCTTCTCCTTCCCACATTCTAAACGTTAGCCTCAGTATGAAGCTATCAGAATAAAAAGCACAAAAGTCTAGGATATTTTCCTTACAGCTGCTGCGCTCTCTTTTACAAAGTTCTCTCTCTCTCTCTTTTTTTTTTTTTTCCTTTGGATTGGTTTGACTTAAATTCCCAGCACTGTATCCACAAAGAATAAACTTTATTATTCTGGAGCCATAAATTCTACTACAAAGCTGATACTAAAAAGCTTTGAGTTTAGCAGAGGTCTGTATTTATCTGCTTTAATATGTAGGAGTAGCAGATGAATCTGAGGAATACAAGAAGCAGAACATCAGAAGTTAGCGGTGACATAAAATGAATACTAGTTCCAGTAATTTATTATTTGCATTCCCTGTGCAAACTTATAATTAAACGCTAGGATTTGAAGCTTCTTCTTAAGCTAAGTTTTGTGTGTCCTGACTTATAATAACAAGAAGGCATTAATTATAACCCCCCAAAATGTTTCCCTCTTCTACTTCTATCTGTTTTGAAATCTCTTTAATTTAGGTTCCACGTGGATTCAGCAGACTAATTATTTTATATGTAGGTGATCTCATTCAGTATGAGAATGTTTTATAGTCTAAATGAAGACTATAGATCAAAAAAAAGACAAAAAATATTCATAATGATGAATTAATAATTCATTAGCACTCTAGTGATAAAAACTCAAGTTTCCAGGAATCATATAATACTTTGATTTTCTACTTTAAAAGAATCCAGTGGCTTTGGGCTGGGTTAGAAGTTGTACCAGAGAAAGTCTAGCATTGAAGAGGTGAGTGTATGAACCAGCTCTGAATGCGATTTATTTCCAGAATAGGTTCCTGTTAGATTGCAGGACTGACAGAAAGGGACCCTCAGGCCCAGAAACAGTAGCATTTGCACCATGGCTCTTCACATATGTCACAGGGCTCTGGAAAGCTTTTCCATATCGCCACTGCTTGCTTAAGCTCCTGCGCATCAACCTGTCACCCCAAACCCAACTCCAAAGAAAGAAAAGGGGAAAACAAAACAGTAAAAGTCGCTACTTGCAACAGATATTTAGAATTAAACAGTACCATCGTCATATATCACATATGCCTCTGGAGTTGCTGTCACATCTGAATCCAGTCCTGAGAATGTGTCTACTGAAGGAGAAAGAAAAAAAATCATGTAAGAATTCAATAGCCTCCCTAGTAAGATACTTCTGGAATAAAGTTTAAAATAAAAATTTTTATTCAGTTGATTTGTAAAGAAATAAAACAAATGCCAAGTTTCTGGATAACACAGTGACAGTCCCCTCTGCTCATTTAGAATAACAAATCAATAACTAGTCACAACAGCCAGGAATTTTGCTGGGAGAAAATTGGTCAAGAGTTACTACTAAAAATAGAGTGTAATGCACCTTCCAGGGGCTCTGACCTGCACCCAGGGGGTTTTGGAGCAAAGACAGACTGCCTGCACCTACATAATGATCGAGTCAGGATTTGACAATATTTTATTGTCTCAGGAGCAGCAAATAAGAAATTTATATACTATATAAATATATACGTCCAAGAAAATCAAATAAACATAAAACTTCTATTCAAATATCTTTTGCAGGGCAATAAAAATCAAGCAATCCACAGAGCCATGCCATTTATAGACTATGTCAATGCAGTCCCAAAGGAATGGATTTGTACAAGGAGGCAATTGGTGCTGGATCTCTCAGGGTTTTACTTTGCACTAGCTCTAGTATGATCCAGTGGACTGAATAGCCATGACAGGTCAGGACACAGACATACTGAAACACCATTTCTGCTTTAGTTTCATTCAAAAGGAATTCAGATTGTTCACACTTCGATTGCTCCACAGTGCAGACGAAAGCATGCCAAGTAGAGACGATTATGAGGTGCACATCAAGAGCTCCCAGTTTAGCCCAAAAACTAATGCAAATGCACCCATTGTCTTAAATGCCTGTTCCTGTATATCATCTCAATCTCTCTGCAGGTCACATGTCCAGTACCTGACACACCAACTGTCAGCTACCTGATCTTGTGAATTCTGGAGGCTTCCTACCATGCTCCGAGAAATACATTTCTCCACATGTTATTATGGGAAGCCAAAGAGTACACAAAGTTCAGGTTAGCCATGAAAAGCAATGCAAAGAAAGCAGAAGTGTTGCACTGGAATCCACAGCAGGTAAAATCAGAGGTCTCCAATGAATTGCTGGGGTTGAGGAAAGGGTAGTATACAAATACAAGCAAGAGAAAGGCAGCATTGACTATCCAAAATTTGGTAATGTTTCTTTAAAAAAAATGATATGAAAGAAAAAAAATTATATTTTTACTATATCGGTACTATGAGCATTACAAAATTTCAACAGCCAACCTCAAATAACTTACAAATATAATCTGAATGATACATTTTCATTTTGCTTTTTTTTTTTTTTTTTTAATTTAGAACCAACAAGTATTGTACAAAGACTGGTATTTTTCTACTGCAATCAGTTTCTTTAAAAACAGCTCGAATCACACAGCAGTGATTTTAATTCCAAAATAAGCTATGAAAACACAGGAAATTGGTTAATTCTTGCCAGACTTTCATATAGCAAAAGCTGACATTTTCTCATGGCAGACTTCTGCAGCCTCTCTTCAGGAGATCAGCCACTTACTTTAAAGCCTCTTCACTTCTCCAAGGCTAGATAGATCCTCTGTGGAATTCTGCAGAGCTTCTCACCCCAGTTAGCTGGTATCTATCACTGTCTGCAATGTATACACTTCTCTTTGATTATATCCAAGTAACCAGGAGGCTTGGGTTTGCAAAGTTGAAGTCCTTCAGGGGCAGATTTCAACTCATTCACACCTATTAGCTAATCAGCCCTCGTCCACATAAAATCCAGTGTAAATAAATCTTACTTTCTATTTCTGTGCTAGTGCAGCATCTTCTATTTCACTGTGTTTCTTTAGCATTAGCTGTGGCACAAAGGCAACAGGGATACTCCCCATAGTACCTGTCATTTTAATTTTCTCCACATAAACCAGCTGCAGTACTCCAGCTAGCTCCAAGCACCCTCGCTGCAGCTTTTCAATTAACCCTGCCCGTACCAAGTGAAGCTAAGTTTTGTTTGCCATCTGCAAGGACAGAAGACCACCCAACAAGCACTCTGTTCTCACACAAAGCAAGTGGTTAAGAATCAACGTCTAATCTTTGTGAGATCAAGAAAAATGTTCAGCTGGTTTCACTGGCAAATCATGCCTGTGCGGTCAAACTCCTTCTTGAAAGTTCAAGACTGCTGAATCTAGTGAAATGTTGATAATAAATTCTGCTGGGTCAAGCAAAAATTCTGCCAGAGAGTAAGCAAATTTGCCAAAGCGTGAGTCGAACATGTGGCGGTGTTTTTTAGCGCTTGTAGACTCTGACTGTTTGGGAGTAAAGCTCTTAGCAACAAAATATCAAGCTTTGGCAGAATAAGTATTTCATTAAAGGAACTGGAGTATTTTCCAGATGAAGTTTAAAGGGAAAGACAATATAAAAATATGATTTGGAAACAATCAAGGGAGAACTGCATGAAATGTTTTGATAGCTCAAGTAGTAGTTGTTTATCCCTCTTGAAATAGATGCAGCACTTGCTAAACAAACAGCAACCATTAAATAAATACTACAGTGATGCTTTCTCTTCAAGCAAGTTCCTCTATGGAACAGGCAGGTTGTTTTGCTGCATTGATCAACTGTTGAGGCAGGTCACCAGGATGAAGAAAAAAAAAAAAGGAAAAATGCAAGAAAATCCCATTAATTACTCTTCAGAGAAACTTTTGTACTTGCAAGGTAGGGATTAATATTTCTCATGTTATAACATGAGTAAGAAGTGAAAATCCAGCATCATCTTATACTTTCAGTCTTCCACTTCAAAGCATTTACAGACTTACTGTTGAAATGTCAGGCAGTTTAGGAGTGACTTTAGGAGACATTCTCACAGAACTCACAATCCGTATAAAAAAAAACAAAAAACAAAAAACAACACTGTTCTTCATTCATGCCTCTAACGAAGTTCAAAGGTTCCTCAGGCATATCTGGTAGAAGGCAAAAAAACCCACAAACAAACAAAATAAAAACCACAAACACCCAAGCAGAATGTTTATAAATACTCATAAAATCACAAGAATTGCCTAACCCACAACTCTCCTAAAAATAACACTGCAAAGTTTTCTATTGTTCAGCTCCCGGAGCCTATGCTCAGACTCCGGCCAGCCATATTTCATGAACTGTTATTGTTCTTATAATATATATTCTCAGAAGATGTCCTTCAGGTAATAAATAGCACAGGCCAAAGAGACAAGGCACTACAGGTCATAAGCAACATTTAAGGCAAGCAAAATAAGCTGTTGGGAGTGGGAGGGACACCAACACTACTGAAAATTATGGTCCCCTCCAGGCAACTTTGAAAATACCAGTTTGACCACATAGAGCAATATTTGTAACGTATTTGTAAACACAGTTAAGAACATTGAAGGCACCAAAGAGAAAACCAAAAAATCTTCAAATAAATATTTAATGAAGATGTCACTTATATATATATATGTTTTTGTGTATATGTACACATACCTATCTATGCATATATATATATATATATATATGCATATGCTCTCCTGTAAGTACAGTCCAACATGGGGCTAATTGTTGCATAAATATTAATACTATAAATCATTGTCATTCCACCTGTGCATGGCAATATTATCTATGACTCATTACTTATCGAGTGTACTTGGCAAGTGAATTTTCAGTCTTCTGAAATCTTTTCCAAAGATGCTATCCTTACACTCATTCTTAGTTGCTGAAGCCACATCTTTCTGTATCTTCTGCACTCTTCAACATGACAGCTCAGGTTTTCAGGCCACAGTTACATGACCTATTTGTAAATCTTCTTTGGCTTCAGAAACACAGCTGTACAAGGGAAAGCTAAATGCACTTAATTACCTATTGAAACTGGCTACAGCAATTGGCAAATGTGTGACTGCCAACCCCTTGTTTAGGTTATGGGCATGCTTCTACTGCCTGGGTGTAGATTATGCAGGGGACTACCTATAAGTGGAAAGGATAAGGACTGCCATGGTGCTCCCTGATCCAGTTTTATAAAATAAGCAGATTTGCATTGTAAAATAAACTGATTTGCAATCCAACATTCAGGTGATGAAAGGATAAAACCTGGTAGGAACAGGCTCAAGACCCCATGACTCCAGTGGATTTATATTTGTTTACTTTGGATTTCAGTATGGCAACACATCCTAAACTTGTATAACTGCAACAGAGAAATAATGACATGAACCAACACAGTTTTCAACTTTCAGATGAGAAATTATTGTACAAATCTCAGCCTTATCTGTGCAAAGCCAGGGTTGTCTTTCCCCAGATTCATCAATGCTGGCTATATTCCTGCTTGAAAAGCTCTCTCTCTTGAGAGCTGGCAACATAAAAAGAATTTCATTTTGTTTGTCCTACTATAGCCGAAAAAGAGAGATTTTTCAGAACTTTTGGTGAGAAATAAACACAAAACAGACAAAATGTATAGTGTCTTTCAGGTCCTTCCCTGGTCTGAACTGGAGTGAGGATTTGATTCTAGGTGGGTGCTTTGACCATAAAAACTACTGCCTGTGTTTGTGCATGTGTGCATGAACATATGTGAAAAGACTGGATCCAGCAAAAGGCAAGGATTTTGCTGAAATAAACGTATTTACATGAAAAAACTTCAGCTTCGGGGCAATTTGACATTTTTAGTGGAAATGCATTTTTATACACAAACTCTTCTCCATCTGCTCTAATCTTGGCTCCCACCTCATCATGTGGACCAAAATCTTCAGAGGCAAATTCTCTCCTGCTTTACAATTGTGCAAATGAGCTGTATAAACAGCACAACCAAAGAATTTCAAACAGCCCAAAAGGAAGTTACCTTCTGCATTGCACTCTGGCAGGCCATCGAACCCTATAAGCAAGTTGCCCTCATCATCATACTGCCCATAGGTGCCTGGAGGACAGGTTGGGGGTGGTTTCTCAGTGGGTGGTTGAGTTGTGGTTGGTTCAGGAGTGGTGGTGGTAGTTGTAGCAATAGTAGTTGTAGTGGTTGTGGTAGTCGTTGTGGTAGTTGTTGTGGGAATCGTTGTAGTAGTAGTTGAGGGAGTGGTTGTTTTCTTAATCATTTCAAGACCAATCAGAGGTTTCCCTCCAAGGCTTATTATTGGTTTATCTTGTGCACTTGCTACTGGCTTACTAAATCTGCCGTGTCCAAATAAAGGTAGTCCATCAGGACTCACCATTGGGGCACCCTTTTCATCTAGGAGAAAGAACAAAACCAAAAAATCTCATTTATTAATCCATTGAAGGTTTATAGTATGGTATTTAACAATAGTAGATACCACAAGAACACAGACTGCGATTAGAGCCTCCTGTAATTAAGCTGACAGAGAAGAATGTTGTTATCTAGGAAAGACCCCTGGCTAAGGAAATTAGAAAAAGCTTCCAAGAAACCTCAGATAAACCGCAGTGCTGTTCACTTTATCAGCTGTTTGATAACATTTCTTGGGAAGACTGCAGGGAGATTTTACTTCAGAATCACAATGTGCAGACAGTGCCTGCATTTAATCTCAGTCAATCTCTTAACTGTTGATGAAAAGTACGATGAAACAATATACTGTTCCCTGTCAAACATGTACAAGGAAGAACTGGGATAAGATGGTGAGATGCTGTCACTGCAGATAAACATTTGTGCCAAGTTCTGGATACTGCAAGTATTCATGCTCAGCAGTTTAACAGCAGGCAGTGAATCTGCATTTGATATCTTTTCAGATTAATTAATATGCAACCAGCACTGTTTTCACAGATCACATACTGGGCTCTTTACTAGTTGTGTTCAGTTTCAGAAAAGAAATAAAATCACACACATATGAGTGGTACAGTCTAGTGGTGGGGAATAATTATTTTTATGTATAGAAAGAAATAAACAAGCATAAATCTCTATTCTGGCTCAGTTCTGCAGTCCTTTCTAATGCTGATACAAGGGAGACAGATTTGATTCTTGCTGTCACATGCTCAGGAGACTTGCAGGATGCCTCCAAGCATCCCTAGGTCCTAATATGTACTGACTGCCTCATGGTGACCTAGAGCACAGAAACCCCAAGTGGCTAGCATGAGACCTGGGGATGATTAGAGCACACAACAGCTCAAAGATTTGTACAGTGGGCACAAGGAAAAAAAAAAAAGTACATTTTTTTCTGTAAGAAGGAAGTTATCACTTACCAACAATTGTACGTCCATCCCCTCCTAATTTCACTCGGAGAGGTTTGCCTTGGGAATCTTGGAGGTATTTTCCTTCAACGTTTAACACTAGTCCTCGGTCAAGATCTACAATCTAAAAGCAATAGATGGACTCAAATTTAGCTAATACAAGAGAATGTGAAATGAAGTCTCAAAGCAGCAGAAATCCTGCTGAAATCTCACATGTTAAGCATAATATTCAGGAATAGATAGAAAATAGAAAAAAAATCACTACAGACAGACTTTTAAAAGGGAGTCACTAATTGTATAGGAGTCACCGAAAAATTACCACTGAAGAAGGCAAATCCCTAGGAGCTGGGCTCCAGAGTTGCACAAGAACTATATTTACATCGCCTTCTATGGCATGCTCACACACACAAGAGCAACGCTTTTGACTGTCTTGGGCTGCACAACTCCTAAGGTGGATTACTGTAATATTGATTTGGGTATGACCCTGAGTCCTTTTGAAAATGGGATTTAAAAGTATGTCTACTAATCAAAATATATATATAATACTAATAATAATAAATAGAAATAAAATTAGACTAGTTAGTTTAGATTATGTCAGTGAAAACCAAATAGCTAAGATTTTAGTTCGGGTAAGAGACTGAAGAAAAGCCTCTGTCTCATAAAACAAATCTGTCCAAGAGAATTTAATTGAATTCAAGAGGTGACTTCAGTTCACATCCAATCCTTATTGTTATTTCAATCCAAAATAGCTGAATTGTATGCTGTTTTAACCTGAGTTAATATACACAGGCACAGAACACAAAATAATGTAGCACAGAACACAAAAATACAAAAAGCAGCTAAGTGCCGAGAAGAAACTGAGAAGAGGACATGAGCAGCACTTTCAAGTTGGCAAGGAAGACTTGACTTTGGTGCTGGGGAAAAGGCTGTAGCAGGAGGGACAGAAAATCATGAGATCAGACAAAGTCTGGGCATTTAGGCACCCATCTGGACTTCCCATTAATGGTGCCCGAGCTCTTCTGTAAATACCACTAGGAACTTTGTGCATGAACCACAAAACCCTTGAAGGTGTCACCTCCAGGCCTGTCACTCCAGGGAAGTTACTGTGACACGTGCGTTCACAGCACCGTGCCACTTGTAGAGTGGTTTGGTGTGTCCACACTTGTTCACAAGCTTCTCCCCGGAGCATGCATCTGGAAGAAGTATTGCTGAGCCCATCCTTCACAGGAACTGTGCCAGGCAGTTTCCATGCACACAGCACACCGGGCAAGCCCCCCTGCGTAGTACAAGTCTCCCTGACTGTGAGGAAAAATGTTTCACTAAATCTATAGGAGTAATGCCATAGTTGAAAATTCAAGCCATTAGACTTTAAATCAGACATTTGAAATGTTCAAATAATGAAATGCAGTATTTGTCTTTAGATTGAAGCAGAAAAGTGGAATTACATCACTAAACACAACCTCATTTTACAGCTTCTTTGACTGGCGACACTGTGCTCTCTTTTCTCAATGAAAAAGTATGTAAAATAAAAGGCCAAAGCATCTTGAATTTGCAGAGAAGGTCACCCTACCCACTTTGTTCCTTGAGGGCCATTGATTACTCTCTGTCCACTTGGTTTTCCATTATTACCAGGTAGTATTTTTCCATTTCCATTTTTTGTTGTAAGATTAGGCCTGCCATTGTAACCTGAAACAGAAAAAATACACTATTCTGAAGAAAGCTGTGCATACTACATAGCACAACCTAAATGCAAAGGAATTCAAAACCCATTATGAACGTACCGTTAAGTGCAAATCCTGTGGAGGTATTTTACTGGTGCAGGTTATAAAATGACTCCCACTAGCCAACCCTAACTTTGTGTTACAGTTGCAGATATTCAGGACTTTGTCATTATAATGTGCCTTGGAATCTGTGTTCAATATTCAAACATTAAGCAACCAACCCAAGCTGTAACATCACTGCTGGATCTGAGTAGCCATACAAAGCCCAGTCCAGCAGCCCCCTTGGGTTGCCACGCACTGCAGAGGAGGTAGAAACGCTGCCAATAAAATGTTTTGGGACTCTGTAAACATCTGGGGAACATGTTGAGGGAAGAAACAGTTACTAAACGAACAACTTTCTTAACCTATCCTTACACAAAGCTGCAGTGATGAACTGCAATGAGAGATGTGAATTACCTCCCTGTTTTTTACCTCTAAAAGCAATGACTCTCCTTCTCTAGCTACACAGAAGCACACAGCTCAGAACTGGAGAAGCTGTGGTACTGACCTGCAGCCCCTCCAGCTCAGAAAGGGCAGCAATTTTCCCATCCTATCTCAGAGACTTGCCTCCAGAAAATATACATGAAAGGATTATAGATAAATGAACTCTCCACAGGCATCGACCTCCTGACTCCATGGCTAGCAGTAAGCTGGTGTCCTACCTCCATACAGAAAGCTTTTAAGCTTTCTTGTCACAAATCTCATCCTCCATGTTATTATTTAAGGTTGACTCCCATCTGAAAGCTCTGCAAGCTGGTGGACTTCCACACAACATTGAATCTGACTAAAGCATAGAAAACAAAAAAGCACAGCCACATGGTTCACATGGGCACTACATCACACTGATTAGACAATGTCCTTAAGAACTGGGTTCTCCCAGAGAACCACCAAAATAAAAAGTAATACGCTATACTAAATAACTGAGCCTGCATTCTGATAGAGGAATTTTCATCTTATTGCTGATCTAATGAAAAACTCAGTTCAGTAAGGTTACTAGAACAAAGATAAGATAGATACCTTGCCTATAAGGAGGTCTAACAAATTGTCGCTGTGAAGGGCTCCGTAGCCTGGAGTTCAGCAGTCGCTGTCGAGGGGACAGAGTGGAAGAAGAAATTGTTGGAGGAACAGTATGCGCTGTTGTAGATGCAGAAGGATGTGGCCAGACAAAGCTTGGTTTAGATGGGGTATGTTTGTTAGGGGAATGAGTAATTCGTGACGCTATAGCAGAGCTGCCTGGTGATTCAGAAGACATTTTTAATGTTGGAGTTTCTTCCTTCTCTTCCTCTTCAGATCTTAGTTTGTGAGGTAGAAGAGTGTCCATAGATTTCCTTGTATTGCTAGTGGTGTCATCATATGTGTTTTTGTTACCTATAGAAACAGAAGGGGACCACTTTGCTGCCAAAGATGTGGGTTTCTCTTCCCCTTCTTTCTCATCATATTCACTGTAATAATCATCCTCTTCATTAGAAATTGACTGACGAGATTTAGAAGAGGAGGAAGGAACTTTTTGAGGAAGTTCAGTTTTGGACATTTTAGATGGCAACAGGCCATATTTTTTCTCTGTTTGGGACACTGTTCTTGTATCAGCCCTAGATCGAGTAGGTAATGAAGGACGAGTTTGCCTTGAAGAAGTGGATGACAGCTTTAAATTATACTGATTTTCTTTTGCTGTGTCACTGGCAGAACTGGAGTCTGGCTGAGTAAGTTTTGAATTGTAGGAAGGTACCTGAGAACGTGGCTGCTGTTGCTTTGAGAGAGACGAACTTGAGCTTCCCTGAGAGAAAGATGCAGGTAATCCCCTAGAAGAGGACACCTCTTTAGGAAACACAGAGTGGCTGCTGGCTCTGTCACTGCCTTCTGTTACATCCTCATCATCATCTTCCTGCAATTCTTCATTGCTCTTGGATAAGACAGGGGATGGGAGGCGCCGGCCCCTGGAATGCAGTAAGGAAGGACTGGTTTGTGCCTTCTGCAGAGGCTCTGAGCGGGAGGTCTTCTGGGATGGAAGATGAGAGGGGAATGTCTTTTTAGGCAAAGACACACTTGGTTTGGATTGAGCAAGGGTTTCTTTTACTTCTTGACTGTCCTGCTCTTCAAGCTTGTGTTTAGAAAGAGGAGACTGCAAAGAATGCTTTTCTGGAGCTGCTACTCGACTTTGTTGTTCTTCTCCTGGGTCAGAGTGGGGTGACTTTTCACTGTGTGTCTCTCTGAGGTGAGAATCAGGATCAACATGAGGATTTCTTCTCTTCGAATAGATGGCTGAAGAAGACTGCCTGGAAGAGGGTAGAGAGGGACTGTGTGCAACATCTGGAAGTAAGGGGTTTTCATCTTGTGAGTCCTCCCTGTAACTCTTATCAACATCCTTTCCATTAGATTTGGCACTGGTGGAGGAGTGAGAGTGAGGTGAAGAGTGACTAGAAACAGCAGACCTCAATGAAACCGCCACCGCTGCTAATTTTGAATCCTTCCATGTCCGAGAACTGGAGCCTGAGGGAAGCCTTGTTTGCTGTGACCTAGAACTGGGCTGTCCTGCTCTACCCTCCGCTTCCTCACTGTCAAATTCATTTTGACTGTCACGAGCACGGGAGTCTGTTGATTTGGAAGAGGGTTGGTGTGAATGACCTACAGACCCAGACCTACTTGGATGGCTTGGGACCACCTCATGAGACACAGCAGACTGACGGTTTGATGGCAAAGCCAGGCGACTGGGCTCTGAAGTTTTAGAAGGCACTTTCACCAGCACGGGATCTGGCTTTTCTTCCACATTACCAGCAAGATCATTATTCTTAGTAGGCAGAGAAAGGGAAGAAGCTTTAGGAGAAGGCACATTAGCATTGCTTTGCCGCAGTTGCTTTGTTTCATTGTCTGTGTATTTAGGAACAGACGAGGCAGAAGAGCGCTGTGCTGAGGACGGTAACAGTGCTGATGGCTCACGTTTCTCTGTGTTTGCCTGCCGTGACACGTCTGATGTGTGGGATCGAACAGGGGTCCTCCCTGCGGTAAGGACAGGGTGCACCGTCCGACTGGGGGACACTGGTCTAACAACCCTCCTCTGATCCTCGGCTTTTGGTGGCATCGTTGCAGCTTCTTCGGATGAATTGTGATCATCTGTCACTTCGGTGGACTGGAGATCAGATTCCAGCTCTTCTGTCTTTCTGGAAGGTAACTGAGATTTACTTAGGACCCCTCCTCGAGACAAGATTTTATTCTTGTATTCAGAAAGAAGACTCTTTTTATCACTAACACCAGGTGAACGAACAGATGACTGCTTAGAGGAAAGTGACGTTTGGACTTTCGAAGAAACAGAGGAAGTCTGAGAAGGAGATGAACCAGTATTCACAGGTTTTTTAGCCTCTGAATTGTCTTGAATATTTTTTTGTTGGTGAGCAACTGAATCTTCATTGGGAGCTGAAAAAAAAAGTGTTTATTCATAACAATACAAGAAATACAAAAACAGAGCAAGAAAATAAATCAGCCAGGTAGCAAGAACAAGACAACACAGGAGAATATGAGACAGTATTTACTTTTGTACTAACCTATTTATATGGAATTATCATAACTTGGGTAAACCTTAAAGCAATTAAAATCAAATATCTAGAAACAGAGACTGCAACATCCTATCGGTGTAATCAAATCTTTAGCAGAACTCAGCCACATCGATGACATGGTTTTGCACTGTCCCATCTGAGGCCGTGGCTCACATTTTTAGTTCATTCAGCAAATCCTCACAACAGCATCCCTTTAGCAAGGAAGCAAACACAGAGTTGTATCTGAGTAGGCTGATGTAGCTGACTTTAAAGAGCGAGACTTTTCAAGAATAGCGCAACCAAAGAACCAAGTGTGTTTTTCTTTGGCCTTTGGATAATAAGAGCACATACTGTATTCAGGTGGCATACCAGGAAATAAATACATACCATACGCTATTTAAAATATTACAATGTCCATAATATTACATGATGCAGAGTGACGAACACTTATCTACAAGTATCGCTTTGGACAACATAATGAGAAAAAAAAGCTAGCAGAAACAGTGGTAAAGAAGTGAAATCCAATGGGTTAGGTGGAGTGCAGAGGAAGCTAAGAAGTCAATGAGAATGAACATAACTGGGCTCAAGAAAGAATTGGCAGACTAAGCAATTGGTGAGTGGCTGGTTCTTACCTGCTGGGATGGCGACACTGAAGGCTTTAGACTGAGGACCTGGTCCCCTCCTGTTTGCAGCACGAATTTTGAAAATATAGCGCTCCCCGGCCTGCAGACCATCTATTATGGCTGATGTTGTAGCTCCAGAGTAGGTGATGGACTTTGCTCCAAAAGGCTTGAGAGCGGGGGCGTATGAAAGAATGTATTCTGAAATGATTTGGCAGACGGTTGGAAGGAGGAAACTGAAAACAGTCCTGTTTCCAGCGGACAGACTGTATGGGTAGGATGAATTAGAACGTGCATTACTAAAATTAATACACTAGCAATGCACGCTGAGTCAACAGCTGGAGTATAAAGACATGATTATATATATATTGGTAAGTTGAATATTTGTTCATCTTAATAGGAAGAAAAAAAAACAAATCATGTCAATGTGCTAATGACTGAGATAGAATATGTTGGCTATACCTCTGTAAAATACATAGACAACAATCCCCATCAGTGTGAAGAGTCACCAATAAGAGCAGGACGACAGCTGTGTGTTCCAGGGAAGCGGTGGGGAACATGAGAAAGTTACAGCACCAGCTACTGCGTGGTTTGGTGTGCTGCACCAGGAGGCCATTTATTGTTTCTGTACACTGACCAATGAAGGAAAAAAAAAGGAAAAAAAAAATTCTCCGAAAAAGTTAACTGCCCCAAATCAAAAAGAGAAGAAAGCTAAAAAGAGAAAATGTTCTGGAGGTAGAAAACATATATGAACACTGCCAGGAAAATATGAACTGCCCTACTGCCTATGGAAATCCAGTCTGGAAGACGGTGCAAATGTTAGGTAGATTGCAGCTCACTACAGTCGGAGTACCTGTGCTGTTACAACCAACAGAGCCTGAGCAGATGTTAGGATTCCCAGGGGAAAGAGAAATTTTATATCTACTGATTAGTTACTGTGACATCTGCAATCAGCAACACACGATCCGGAGAACATTCTTGCAAAATGTAAGTTGTTCATAATGGTGGATAACCCACAATCATGTTGCTGACTGTAGCAATGTCAACAGCAAATAATAAAGTTTTAAATTTTTCTTTCCCATGGCAACTATTTGGATGAAGATCAAAATGGCGTATTCACATAATCATCTTTCAAAACATCAGTATTAAAATCAGGTGACATTACTAACGACCATTAATTACTTTCTTATCCTACATTTCCAACACAGCCTTGACACAGTTCTAATTGCACTGCACTTAGAGACCCTAGCTGTGCAAAAGCAGCTCTGCCAGTCCACTAGGGTGAAATTCTACCAGCTCTAAAGGCCGTATCATATACAGTGCTGGAGCCTGAGGGGTGCCCCCATGAAAGCACCAAAGCACTTTAATCATGTGAGCAATATTACCGCAGATATATAAGAGTGTTTCCAGCTGAGCCTTTACTTTGAGGGGTTTCTGCACTGGGGTTTTAGCTGTAATCTACAACAGGTAAAGTCCATGCCGTGATGATTGAGGCTTTTTTTCAGAAAGGACTTCCATCAGGAAATAACAGCACTGGATATTACCAAATGGTAGCAATATAACCTCTGTCCAACAATATTATAGTCTTTGCTGTCAGACAACACTGTGCAGGTGACAAGCACCCCTGCACAGGCAGCAAAACACAGCCTCATCGCCACTTAAACTTGCCCTGCTCTCACCTTTCAGTTCAGGGTTACCGTGGTACCTGTGCACCTTGTCCATTTTCTGTAGGGAGGGATATCTCAGCCCTCCCTAGGGGTAAGGGATAACTGTGGGCACGGAGAGGAGTTTTCTCCTTATACCCTCAAAGAGACGTATCTCAGAGTGCAGGTAAGACCTTAGCCACATGCGGGCCTCCTTGTCTTTTGAAGCCTCTGTAAGAGGCACTGGTATCAGACCAGTGATATCAGACCAAAACAGGATTTTGAAAATAAATTCCAAGTGAATGATCAGAGATCTCTTTAAAATAACAACACCATTATGAACAGGGAACTTTTTTTTTTTCCAGAAAATGGGACTATATTCATTTCATTAAAAATAACGTCATCAAAATCAAGAAAAAAACACATCAATATACAAATGTATTTAGTGCTCAGTCAAAAAACCAAAAACAAAACAAATCAAAAAGTTGTTTTAGAAGGTATCATGAACTTTGGCTTTGATTTTTTTATTTTCTTGTTTTAGGATGCAGAGGAGATGTTTTAATTACACAGACACTGGTGTTACTGCTGGTAGCTTTCAAATGGTTACTGGAGTGCGATTTCTCCACCACTTTAATACGTGGTATAAACATGTAAAAGGACAGGGTTGAAAAAACAAAAGAACAAAAAGACAAAAATTCCAAGACAAAAAGATTATTATGTGCTATCAAAATGACTATGAAGTGCTAATGGCAGTTTAACTTAGCCAGTATAAATATTATTTATGCCATTTATTTAGTTTAAAAATAAGGCTTCTCCTGTAATACTTCATACCCAAGGAAAACATATATTAGGTGCATAAAAGCGTTCAGCCCTTTAATATCAGGTATCTTTAAAGTAATTGCCCTGTGTGAATCATCTAACATATGGATAAATATGGACAAAGGGTCACAGACTGCTCAAAATTAGGAGCAGATTTTAAATTTCAGATAATGTCCCTGCATGACCCAACTTTAAGAATTAATGATTCTTGGACAGAATTGCAGCTCCATTAAAGTGATTGGCAAGATTCCTATGGACTTCAAAGAGGAAGGAATTCCACCACTGCCCTGAAGAATGCATACAGTAGGCCTTTTATGTGGACACGGTATATTCCCCTCCAAGCCCATGGTTTTTGTAAAGCCTGAGATGCGACAGTGCTGATAAGGCACCTCCAAAAACCTGTGTAATTGGAGAACACAGCCCCATCAATCAATGGAGAATGGGAGCAGTCAAAAATCCTGACTATTCATTTGTGGAGGGAAAAAAGGGGAAAAAAAATCTCAGAAAGCTTTTTTTTTTTTTAATAAATCTATGCAAGTGTATAGCCACTGACAAATCAGCTTTACATCCACATATGATAATGCTACACTGCACAAACCTTATGTGTGAAATCTGCTGAAATCACTATTTCTGCTTGCTTTATAAGCAGAAGCTTTCCTTCCACAATAAACTAGAAATAAAACACAATATAAACCCACTCACTTTCTTGGCAGCTACCCAACTCTTCCTAGCTTACTTCTCTGCCTAACTTAAAAAACGTTTGGTAAACATCCTTCTTGAGCTCCATTTCAACTTGTTTATTAACGAAGAAGAGGTAAGCCTGCATGCATGATGCCCCAGGAAGCTCTGTGACATCCCAGGCACAAGGTGACAGCTTCCCAGCAGCACAGTGGAGAAGCTGAGGCTGGGCTGGAAACAAGGAGATCCTACTTGGGTGTAAGGCACTAACAACCAAAAAAGTTCCGGCACAGTCAGCGTTTCCAGCTTGTGGCAGAGCAGCAATCAGGTTTCGAGAAGACCAGCTCCTTGTGGGGGTTAAAAAACAAGAGTGATTACTTACCTTTGACTTTTCCTTCACTCTCTGGGAGAGCATCCCAGGATGCTGCTACAGAGGTTGGTTTGCCCTTTAATGGCCAAACATCCAGATTTTCAGGTGCACTGGCAGGAGCTGTGAAACAGCCATACCCAGAAAAGGCAAGTAAGAAAGACTGACTCGTATAGCACGTGCTTTCTGTGCCTTCTTTTCACAGCAGAACTGCCTCTATGGTCATTTGAAAGACAAATGTGAAGTACACACACGGCTCTGCATGCCCGTATTACATTTCTACATCAGACTTCAGTTGTGAAGTTTTGGCCCATACTTTCAGGGACAGGCTGTCTGTATGAGACTGCTACCATGGTTCAGGAGGAAATACACGATTCAGTCATCATGGACTACTTCCCTATGTCAAAGGCGCCCCAAGGCTTCTTCTGTGGAGGCAGAACCAAATTTTGCTGCCCACGCAGAGGGACAGCAGCCGTGCTGCTGCTCCCAAAGGAAGGAGCAAACATAACTGCAGGGGGCCAAGCTGCTGAACATAGCAATCAATCTCCCCTGCTCTCATCCCTCCACAGGAGCAGCAGACTTTTTTTTTTTTTAATACATACCCGCCTCAGGGGTTCGCTGGTAAACAGACACACTCCATTTGCCTTGCTTTTCTCCATCCAAGATTTGAACGGCAAACTCGTACATGGTGTCTGGTGCCAGGTTCTCCACCAGCGCCCGCCGGTTGGACACCTGCTTGTAATCCCACCTCGCCGATTCCCCCTTTTCCCGATAACGAACGCTGTACTGCCTGGCGTTAGAAATACACAAGCACAGAAATTCACTCATCAAAAACTTTAGCAGGACCAGAAGGAGAGCAGACAGCCCCCGGGGACCCAGCCACACATTGCTGCCCAGTCCCCATCCCAAGGTGAGCACCTCCAGCGCCAGCCTCGCCTGTGCAGGCTCACCAAGTCCAACTGCCTTCACCCCACAGGACTGACTGCTCCTCCCAGCCTCCTGCTGAAAACATCCCTTCCCACAGGGGAAGCCGCAGAGCTTTCCAAACCAAGCTGGGCATCCTGGGGGGCTCCACGCCTCCATCCCACAGATGTGGCCAGGTTGTTGGAAGCCCTTCACTCATAGAGCAGCACTGGCGGCTCAGTTCCCACGTGCCAGCCCAGATAATCACCTCCACAATGAAACTGAGAGCATCTAACGTGACCACCTCTCCTGCTGTGCGGTTCAGCCTCAGGTTGTGCAGGCCTTCGCTGTTCCCAGGCTAAGCAGCACAGCCCAGCACTTTTAGGCCTTTGGCAGTTTCCGGCCCACCTCTGTTTGTTTTGGTCTCCAGCCAGTGTGGTGCGAGACTGTAAGCCACGTTCCCCTGCTCATGGGAGACCATGACCTGCTCAGCCACGGCTGCATGGAGTTTGTGCAGGGTCTGAGGATACAGGGGGCACTGGAGGTGTACATCACCCTGCACCTACCCATGCCAGGTTTCTAACAGCTTCTCTGAAGCATCCCCTACCAGCCACCATCACAAAGACATGCAAATTTCTGTGCCCTAAGTTAAGTTGTTCCCATAACCAACCATCGTTAAATAAATGCGAAACTGATCAGCAGTGCACTGACAGCAGTTCACCTCCGGTATCTGTTCAGAAAAAGAAACATGGTGCTAACTACCTATTTGCTGCAACCTTCTGCTTTTCATACAGTGGGTCTGTCCAAGCAACGAGCACAGACTGAGAGGACATAACCCGAACAGTTATGTCTTGCACCACCTCCACCTCTTCCTCCTCTGAAATGGGAAAATAAAACAGCACATCAATAACAAGAATGTTGGAGATCTCAATAAATAAATAAATAAATAAAATACACCAGTAATACACCTTATAACAAGCAGACAGCACAGATGTATAGCAAAGACAACAGCAGTGAAAAGCAAGTACTTTCATTACTGATGGTACCTCCTGACAATGTAATTTCTTCTGTTAGCTGTCTGTTTACAGGACCAGATTACTAATTATTCTACAGTCCTTAAATATTTTACCAATTCCCAAACTGTTACATACAGTTCCTCTTTGACCTCAGCTACAGTATGTAACACTTTCCTTCCAAAAGGAAGTGAACACTTTAGCTGGCAAGGTTGACTGGAAATCAACCCTGGAGATAATGGTGCAGAGATGTGACAAGAAGACTTCCAGATTTGGAGATCCTGGCTTTGATTTAGTCAAGCCTTCTCATGCAGTTATTGCAGTGCATAATGTTCGCCAATAGCTACAGCAGAGGGGGTTAAGGAAAAAAAAAAAAAGAGAGAGAGAGAGAGAAAAGCAGCAAAACCCCAACCATGTTGCAGAATTCTATCCTTTTATTAATACTGCTTGAATTAGAGAAGCAGAGACATCCATCAGGCTCTTTAGCCCACAGAGGAAAAACCTAGCTCTAGCACTTGCAATTAAAAATCAAAGCTATCTCATTTCATTCAAATGTCTCCAAGAATTGACAGCTGATGTGAAAGAAGCATACCTGTGACTTTCCTTTTAGTTAAAGATGACCTATAGACAGGTTGACTTCGTCCTTGGGTATTCCGTGACGGCAGCGAAACCACATGAACTGATTCAGAGGCTGTACGTCCGAGGAAAAAAAAAGAGAGGCTTTCCTCAGCCTTTATCATTGTAAATAAAAATCAATCTTTTCAGGTAGAAATCTATTTTATTCTTGTCTGAGATACAAGAAGAGAAGTAGTTTATTTAGGTTCATATCATATATCTCAGAGATTTAACTTGCATACAGTAAGAACAATAAAGTTGGTATTTTAGAAGCAGGAAAGCAAATTATTAACATGAAAAAAACATCACAATGGTCCTGTATTATAGGTTTGAGTTCTCCTGATAATTTGATTATTTAAAAACACTTGTTCTCCCTCTTGATGAAAGAATAGTATAAAAGCAATGAAAATCAGAAGTATATGCTTAAAAACAGGTTACATATTATTTCTCATAAAGATTAAGTACATTACTGAATTTCCACTAAACCCATAACAGAATAAACAAACAAACAAAACAAAACAAACAAACAACAACAAAAAAAGAATAACAGTACATAACACCTAGGGACATCCACAGCCTGAAGCAAGTCAGAGCAGGATGAAAGTGCTAGCAACAGAAGCAGTTACAGAAAACACAGCAACCAGGCACCATGGAGGGGCTCAGACCATGGGAGTACTGGATAGCCAACACAACATTTGCACAGACATGGAAGTGCTGGTATCTACAGTGAGTCTCTTTCCAGAGCCGGTCTTGGCAGAGAAAGATGAAAAAGTTAATACTAGAGAAGGGATGAGAGATAATTAAGAGATCCCTGTTCAGAAAGGGTGTGAATAACTGATAGGTGACCGAGGAGTTCTCTCTCTTTGGACAAACCAGGATAAAGACGTTCTTTTTACACATAACCAACAAAGCAGAAGAGGAAATAGATATTTATATTACAAAGCCAGGAATTCTGGCAGCCACGTGTGATTTTGGAACCATCACCAATTTTGTAATCCAAGACCAGACTGTCTGCGGGATGGGCTTCCAGCATGCAGCAGAGATTTTCAGAGAAAGAACTTTAACCTTGAGCAAATGCATCCAAGCAGCAAAAAGCAGATGAAACTTCCAGAAAGAGGATCAAAGTAAGAGTCATGAGTGCAGACCTAGAGCCCACTCAGTGTAGAGGAGTCCACAGGACAGAGAGAGGTAAGAGGGGAACGACACAAACAGCACAAAAAGAAATACACAGCCTCTGGAGAAACAAAGCTGTTACAAACCCCATTGCTACAGTTAGCTGGAAATCCTTTAGGTCGAGGGCACGTTATCTAGTGAAGGAGTGCAAACCATGACAGCACAGCAGAACAAGACTGGACAGGAAGCACAGAAGAGGCCAACCTGACTCTCAGGAGACTGCAGTGACCAGGACCTCCGGAAGGAACAGGAGAAAAGATGGACACACAAGCATAACACTCCAGTCTGGAGTCCATGAAATTGTTTTGATGGTAAACGTGGATACATTAAATTAAAGCATTAAGTTTTCCTCCACCAGTCAGAAATAATGCAGAAGCACAATTTTTAAGAAGAGGACAAGAAACAATGACAAGAAACAATTTGAGAGGTGTCCCACCGCATGCAAGGAACTATGAGCTGTGCCTCTTCTTCTCTGCCCTTCCCCTGCTATTAATGCCCTTCCAATGAGCACAGTTATAGCAAACACTTCCATTTGCAAGAAGAAATCATTCTGATGACTGCAATAACGTGATCTATGACCACCTAGCAGCAACAGGCAATTACAGAAGACTGATTGCTTTTTGCCTGGAGAGCAGCCTGGTCAGATAGGGCAAGTGAAACCAAAGAACAAATTGATGGGGTGATGACCAAGGGCAGTCTGGCATCAACTCACATAGATGATATCAGAGCAATCTGGCTCACCTAGTTTCCTTGCTTCCTGGTTTTGTCGCTCTTGCAGCAGCGGAGCGTAACTCGTCCTTCGGCCGCTCTCTCCATACCCCCGGAGGTGACCTTGGGATCTGCTGCGTGGACCCCTGAAGCCCGCTCCATAAGGTGGCTTCCACCGAAAGGAAAACCTGCCATCTGGAGACTGCGCACGCACTCTCAGAGGTCTGTTTGGCATGTCCTTCTCTTCAAAAAAACAAGCAAACACACACAAAACCCACCGCAGTTATTATGAAGCACATGACATGTACAGCAGCCCACTTATTTCTGTTGCAAACACATCTACAAAATACCATCAGAACAAAGGGTATAATTTTATAGTGTCCTAATTTTGCTATAAAACCCAATGCAGTAACAAGTTTTCCAAGTGGGATGCACAATATTCAACAGGGACTTTTCCCAGGCATTTCAGACAGACTGGCGCAAGACTCACAGAGTGAACACATACTGTAATACAAGAACTCCTGCCAGAAACTGGGGTTGTCTTGCAGCTTTCCTGTTTTAATCTTTCCCCGTTCTTTATAATTCCCCTTTCCATAGTTCAGGCACACAAGTACATTTTTTTTTTTTCTGGCAAGTGCTAAAGGTCAGTGAAAAATGAAGCACAAAACCATTTCACTATTTTTAAACTTGACTTCAGAAAGCAATCTACATTAAAAGCACGTTCTCTTCTCCTAAACCCATTGCTAACGGTTCATATTCATCAGGTCTGTCCTGCACATGCCTCTCCTCTTGACTTCACAAACTCCCATCGTATGAACCTTCGAACATCCCACACTATAACTTGCCAAATGGCTTGCATGAGTTACCTGTTAGCAGTGCTCTTTTAGGAGGTGAAAATAAAGCAAGGATTACTCAAGCAACTAGGCTGCTTGTACTCAAACCCTCTTGCTTGCTGGCTAAGCCAGTGACTGCAACCACAGCAATGTCAGAACAAGAGCCTGGGACGGCACCTAGACAGACAACAACACACCAAAGTACCCCCAGCCAGAGGAGGAGTGAAATTGTCTTTCCAGCACCAGTTTGGGAGCTCATACTTATGACAGCACTTAAGTTATGTTACTTTAACTATGCACCAATGCCTGCATGTCCCCACATACACCAAAGCAGATCCTTTTCTAATGCTTCTGCTCAGTGACAGCTTCTATAATCAACCTGTTCACTGGGTCTTGATCTGTTGACAAAGTTGCATCCTCTTACACCCTACCAATAAACGTTCTTCTATTAATTTATCCTTTGGAAAGGACCACAGTGACTCTCAAAGCTGTTTGCAGAGCTCCCTTTGAAATCTCTGTAGGAAATGCAAGGTTTCAGTGCTAAACAGGTATATAACACAAGCAGAGAACAGCACACTCCCAGGTAACTCTGCTTTTCTACTGAAAGCAGCTCAGCATGGTAAACCTCGTCATTTTATTTTGCCTGCAGAGAGGCAGATCATCATTTTAAACACACAGACTGCAGCAGCTCCTCTCCGCTGGCTGCTCCTCACCAGACCAACAGAACGAGGCCATTATAAACCCAGATCAATCAGCCAGTTAAACCAGTTTTACAGACACTTTGTGTTGCCGGAGCAATGTGTATTACTTGTATCGCAGCAGTGGATCTGGCCCTAAGTGCTTAATAAAATGTTTTTCTCTATACAATAAACACGGTTGCTTTCCTGAGGTTCCCTGCCCACTTTTCAAGGAACATTCAGTCACACGCTATGAAACACCTGCTCCACACAGTTTCTATTTCTTGCTCTCCTGAGCAACTGCTTAGCACAGATTTCAGAAGCCTGATAGTCACTGACCATGCAGGCAGGAGCTTTCATTCACAGCACCACCATAGAAAACTAAACGATGGCAAAATTCAAGGTGGAAGGGATCCTTGGATGTCTTCTGTCTGACCTTTCTCTCAAAGATAGACCATCTCCAACACTGTGCAAGACCAGCCCTGGTTCTCCCTAGCTCAGTCTTCACAACCTCCATGGATGGAGACTGCACAGCCTCCCTGCAGACCTGCTCCAGCATTGCACCAGCTGCCTAGAGTAGAAGTTCTCCCAAACATACAACCCAACCTCCCAAACTGCAACTTGTGGCTGCCGCCCAGTGCACTTGTGGCCTGACACCACCAAGAAATTGCTTTCTTGTAGCCCTCATTCAAGCAGCAGCTGGCTGCGATGGGATGTCCCCTCACCCTCCTCTTGGCCAGGCTGGACCAGCCCTGTCCCCAGAGCCTCTCCTGGCTCTCTCACGTACTGTCAGCAGCCACCACCTCCCCACATCTCAACATCCACATCGAACCAGGGTCCCACTGAGTGCCAAGAGCCCATGGACCCAGGATGGCAGGGAGGGATGCTGCAGCCCATCGACTCTGCATTGCCAGTCAGTCACAGCTTCCGGCTGGAATTAAAAGAGAATTTTAACGGACAAAGGATACAAAAGGAGCTAGCCCAGCCAGAAAGCCATATGGCAAGCATTCAATTTAAAACAAATGTGGCTTTAGGCAGAGAAGTTTATCGGCGCTAATGCTGAATGAAGGGGATCAGTGCTTCCTAAGGATTAGATTACTTTCCTCACAGTAGCACCACACTTTACTGCCTGTAGTTCCTACTTCACTAATTAGCTCCACTTTTTACTTATCTTTTCTTGTTACAGTTTGACTGACACGAAAGCATCCAGACAGAGCTATGAGAGAGCAGTTTAGACAACTTTGATGCTAAATACTGACCCATCAAACCCAGGCTTTTTGTGTGAACTGTATGCCAGGCTTGACATGAAAGTGATTTGTCATTAAAAGCAGAGAGACACAGAATGAAACTTGCCCACCTTGCTGTAGCCCATAGCCTGGGAGCCAACAGCCCAATTCCAGATGTGGCTGAAGGCCTTGACCTCAGTCACAGAGGAAGGTGAAGCTGGGCTTTCTCTGTCCCATACAAGCACCTGCAGGGCTGTTGTCCCAAAGGGCTCAGCTGCACACCACAGAGCCAGCACTCTCCACCAGCAAGGACGTTTCCCACTCATTAAGTCCCCATGGGACAGCAAGTCACTGCTTCCTGCTGCTGCAGCCCCCACATCCAAGCACTCTCCAGCTCCTCTCATCGTGACTCCATCGAGTAGCACAAGTTTCAATGAGAAGGACTGTGGAGGCTGAGCTCACTGCGCCCTAAGTGCCATAGTTTGGTCCTGCTGGCCAAGATCATTTGTCTTTACACAAACAAACAAAAACCTTACAACACTGGAAAACAGAAGAAAACAAAACAAAACAAAACACTGTCCTAAACAAGCAATATTCATTGGGGCAGGCAGGGAGAAGGACAAAAAGGAAGAAATAAATCTGGTGCATCATTTTAAGTCATTCATTTCCCAAAGTAGCCCTTCCTGTGGGGACCCTGAACTCCCCAGGAACAATGGACTTACACAGTTCACAGCTCATGAAAAAATAATTTGATGATGCTCTCACTACAGGTCAAGTGCTACGAGGACACATCCTATGACCTTCCTCTGTCACTAGGATCCCTTCCATTGCACATCTAGGTGCTAGATGTGGACCTTGGAAACAAGATCTGTGAGAATATGCAATAGTTTTTTTCTTTCTTTCTTTCTTTTCTTTTCTTTTCTGCTGGGCTAAAGAAAGCAAAACCTCTTGAAAAATCAAGGCATTGTTGCAGTCCTAGACTGAGGGAGGCAAGAACAGGTCAAAGAAAACAGACAGGGAGAAGGGGCTGAAACAGGGGAGATAAAAGTCAGAGAAAGAACTACTAAAATACTTCTGAAGGTGACATGAAAATAGGAACACGAATGGAAATCTGATGCAGACTAGGAAGAAAAAGTGATGAAATTGAGAAGTGTGCAAGAGGGAAGTAGCATGGATGGAAATGAGGTAAGGGTGACACGGAGCTGGAGCCACTGGGGGGATTCTGGGCTTGATCTACCTTCAACACAACTTTGCACAGATCCTCCAGTCTCCTCCAAACAGATTAATCTGATGATAAAAATTACCTCCCTCAAACAAAAATCTACCAAGCATGCATGTGCACCGGTCTCAGCAACAAGTGGCGCAGAGATCTGTAAATAAAACCATCTGCCTCAGGGGGAGAAAAAACACACTGGACTGTATCTAGGAGTTTGCTCACTCCCAGGATGCAGGAAGTGGTAGATTTACCAACAGGAGGTCCAAAAATAAAGAAACCCCAATATCTTACTAGCTACTGGCATAAAGTATCTCCACGTCACAGTATGGACATGTTGCACTACTTCTCACTCCCAACATCAAGACTGTAGGTCCATCCAGGCCAGATAGTCCAGCCCAGATAAATGGGCTTCCAGAAAGGGACCAGGACAGCAAGGAGTTTTAGGGCTGTTGAGCAGCAGGGAACATTCCCACCACTTCCCTGGACTGCTCTGCAGCCTGATCCTGCCAGGCATCTCTCCCTACCTTTTGCAATGGTCTAAACCTGGGCAAGTCACTTGAATCCTCAGCGGAAAATGATCCTAAGAGATCCCAAGATGAGATTTCAGATCAGCATGAAAGCTGGACAGCTGACAGCTATAACAGTGCCCGTGGCTTTTCCTGTCAGACACAGTAGCTCTGACCTTGATAAAAGCCCACAGGACTGCAGCTGTCTGTTCCCCATGTAACACCTACTCTGGCGCACCAGGATCTCAACCTGATTTCAACAAACACTCGATGACATCCCAAAACAACAGCAATGAAAAGGCTAACTCTTCAAATGCATTCACCTGCAGCCCCTCTTTTCTAATAAGTTTCCGGATTAGCTACCAAGTGCTTGACAGAACTAAGGGCTGATTGTTCTCCATCTCTACACTTTCTCCCTGTAAATACTGCTAGACTTTTCAATTTGGGTTCCAAATATGATTTAACTGTTTTGTGAACCTCCATTCTGGCCAAACCAGATCAACTACTAACCAGCTTCAGATCTCATCTGAAGAGCTACCTGCAATTAAAATAAAATCAAGCCCTTTTCTACATTCCAGAACATGAGAATGAGCAACTCCCTTGTGATCTCTTCATTGTGTAAATCCAACATTAGCTACAGCTGCAGGAATTTGTATATAGCATCTTAGCCCCAAAAATGCAAGGCTGATCAAAGCCCTGGTACTGACTTTCCATAGTTGAAATGTTCACTAGTATTGCCAAAGTTTCTGTGTGTGTCAGGGCTGTGGGAGAACATTTTATAAATGATGTAAGCCCATAGTATGAGTTCTAAGCTGAGGATAAAACATCCTCTAAACAACCACACAAGGAGGCAGCTTGCACTTGCCAAATCACAGATTCTTCAGAGGCCCCCATCAATTATCCAGCAACGGAAAAAAACAGATCAGCTCCAGAAGAAAAGGAAAGTACTGACCCCAGTAATCAATCTGTAATTGTGGGGGAAAATATCCCAAGCGATTCAAACCTATTAGGATATGAATGTAAAAAGTAGTTGAAATCTGAGGCCACACACACACAAAAAATAAGGCACTGTCAATTTGCCACCACAAATCTAGGTATTGAATGTTTGCTCTTGCCTTCCCAAGTCAGCAACAACTTTTCTGCATTTTGCTTCTATGTGCCATTATTTCAGGACTGGAAAACTGGACCTATAAAAAGTGTTCTGCTGGAGAGATAAACATCTACCAACCTCTCTTTTAATTTCAGGCAGAAGTCTGAGAGGCTAAGCACAGTGACCCACCATCGGCAAACTAACAGCTTGAAGAGAAAGCTAGTTTTGTCAGAAAGTGATCAAATGCCCACATTAGAAAAAGACCAAGAATGCCAACTGGGAAGAAAATCTTTGTGTGGACATAAAAAAAAAAAAAAAAAAAAAAAAAAAAAAGGAAGACTAAAATAAAATGTACCAAACTGCTCAGTTCATTCACCCTCCTCAATGAGTGGATCCTTGTCTTCAGAAGTCCTTACCTGCCCTCTGAGCACAATCAGTAGTCCTCCAAGATAATTACCTTGCATCACTGCCAAGCTGAGAGAGCCATCCAGCTTCAGAGCTGAGCAATTCAGTTTACAAACACCCTGCAGCTTCCCTCCCAAGACCAACCACCAAGGCTAGAAATGTACAGTACCTCAGCTAGCTGTTGCTCCTAGATCTCTGAGCTATTTCTTCAGGATATAATGATATTGTGTGCCATGCATACTCCTAAGTACCCAAGCCCTACCATCACGGAGGAATAGACATAAAGGTATCAGCTGTACTTGTACCAAAAATGATAGACTGTGAACAGAAAAAAGAGGCACTATATTTTGATTCCCCAACTGGCAACTCTAAAATGAATTCCATTTGTGAGGTAAGACCCTTTGTAAGACATCCACACTGCTATAACTTATTGCATCAGCCTCCCCTAAATACAGCTGCTGAAAAATGTATGTTTGCTGATGCTTAAGTTTGTAGCACGTGTCAAATGCAGCTGAGGATGCCACTACAGTTGCCCCCATTTGGCAACTTTTGACGGGTGCAGACAGTCTCAGGGATGGTGACCCCACAGAAGGCACTGGGGAAACCAGGTTCATGCACCAAGGCCTCTATCACAGCCAGATCTTTGCTAGGAAAAGAGTTTATTGCTTGCGAAAATGATCACCCATCGTTTCTTCATGCCCACAATGGGCATCATTTTCCATGTGGCTCTCTGTAGTTTTCTAGCAGGTAAACCACTTAGTATGTTGGTTTTAAGGGTTGGGACAATTTGGATACACCATTTTATTTTTTCACCCAATTTGAAATAGATTATGAAAAAGTGCAACTGCAAAGGAAGAAAGCAGAGCTTTACTACCAGAGCCAGGCCTCTAAAGAGCGCTGCAATCCTTTGCACAGCTCAAGGCTTTCCATCCAGTTGTTATTCATGAGCAGCAAAAGAAAAATGGCATTTTACCATCAATGAGAGGCACATTGGAAAGCACAGCCCACCTTCCTCATCCAGCAATTCATGCAGAGGCGGCTGCTTTGTTCCCCGCTTTCACATACTCACTGTTACCCATCTTCACACAGCTATCCCAAAGCCACATCAGCAGAAAAGCAAAGAAGAAAGAGGACAGACAAAATACCACAAGAAGATATTTGTTTTCCACCCAAAAATTAATGCACCGTGTCACTTTGGCAAAATGTTAATGGATTTTTACTTGATTTTTTTTTTTTTTTTAGCTGATGGCTTGATCCAAGTTCCTTTGAGAAAATGGGAGCAATTCCACCAGCTTCAACGAGGTTCTGGATCAGGTCCATCCTAAGAAGAGTTCACTCTGCAAAGATATTTCCTGCAGCTGGCGAGCCAGCTCAGGCAGTGCTGATGTGGCCCTCTGAACCTCGATGTGCTGCCCGCTCCAACTGCAAAGACCCTGGGCTTGACTTAGTTCAGATCAGCCACAGCACGAGGCACGGCACTAACTCTAGCAGGGCTCTTTGTAGCATTGATGTGTTAACACATGTAAAAATGCAAGAGAAGGTAGAATTGAAATGGGGAGACTAAATCCAGCCCCAGGTTTACCAAGAAGGTAGGTTCCCTAACATTTTAAGAGGCACTGTCAACCTTGTTCCTGTGTAGACTGGTCAGCTTTTCAGTGCCACTAATTCACACGCTCAGCTCAGATCTCCTCCTGGAAGTAAGCCGATCAGTTAAAGCAGTGGAGGCAAGTGACACGTAAATCCTTTGTTTCCCGCAGAAAAATCATTCAGCACATTCCCACACACTTCTGCTTGGCCACAGAAAGCAGGGACTGGAACGCTCGAGTTCCTGCACAAAGGAAAGTGTGCCATAATTCATTGGGCTCCACCAAGGATTTTGGGGCAGAGGACCAGTATCCAATGGTAATGTCTGATTTATGCAAAGCTACTCATTATACCTCTGTAGAGGAGTTACCTGGCATCCGGGGGACATTCTTTCAATTGATAGTGCTAACAGAAGTTTCCAGCGCTCCCTTTGAAGAGCCCTCTGAATGCTATGTACAGCAGGACTAGGGCACTTTGCAGACTCAGCAACATACTTCTCTGTGTGTTTAACCCACACATTATGACTTAAGAACAACCAGTGATGAGTTACTGAAGGCTTCACATGCTCCCACTGAAGCTGACACAGCTTTTCTTCTGCGTCCGTGCCCTTTGAAGGGAGCCCTCCAAACCTGGGTCACCCTCCTCCTTCACACCTGCCGGACACCTCCCATTGAGGTGTCTCCAGTGACCAAATCACCAAGGCCAGCTCCCTCCAGCAAAACCCCCAGCAACCTGCAGGGGCTGTAAGAGCGCACCGCAGCCCTGCCCCGGTCTGCAGGCATCTACACGGGGTGTTGTCCACCCCTTGCCAGGCTGAGCCACCCTGCACAGACCAGGGTGGTAGGCAGCAGGACCACCCCTCACCAGCGCAAAGAGTGAAGGGCCACAACAAGTTTATTTCAAAATGCTTTCCATCTTGGATTCCCTTCCCACACCCTGACCGAGGTCATTTCCTCCATTTATCCCACGCACGGCACAGCAATCATGTTCAAACTCACTACTAGTCTGCGTCCTGCTCTGCAAGCTTCGCATCTCCTTTATCAAATATATGCACTAAAAAGAGACATTCTCTTCTTGGCTCTCCATCAGTAAGTTTGGAGGACAAGGCAGGAGATCTGTGAGCAGTACAGCTCCGCGGGACACCATGACATCCGTACAGATGACAGCTTCATTCCTGACTTTCCCAAGGAATCCAAAACGACAAATACAAATGTACATACTTTTACTATGATAATATCTACCAGCAAAAATGATCCCAAATACTATTCCAGACTATGAAAAAGAGCCAGGTCCATAAGTCATATCAACAATTTAACATTTACTCTCGGCTGACTTTTTACTAAACTAACTGACCACGCGAGCAGACCTCCTCCAGCTCTGCTGTAGGAACGGTGCTAGGCTGGTCTCTAATGCAGGCTGAGGACTTGACACTCCCAGCTCCTCTGGGACACACTTCAGCACTGTCATGCTGACAAGATTGCAACTTTAACTTGGAGTTTCCTGAATTTAAGGCTTTTAACGCTAACATTCATGAAGAATGAAGTATACAATACAATAATAAGGACGATCTAGCAGTACTTATGTGCTTGCGAGTTTAACATTTCCCTATGGTTATATATACATGAATATAAATTGCAGATATATCTATGACCCACAGACAAAATTTAGAACAAACACTTTGGAAGATTAAAAAAATACACCACAAAGAAGTAAACATGAAATGGCGAATACCATGCAGAGCAGCAGCACCAGCATTTGAGAACTTCTCACAGATTAACCAAAATAGAAACACAATATCATCCAAAAAAATCAATATAATTCTGGCTATATTAGCTGGAGATTATTCTCCTCTACAGTGCAATGAAACCTTGCTGCCATAAGAACTGTGCTCCATAGCCAGTTACTACATTGTAAGAAAGATACAGGCCCACCAAA
The DNA here is from genome assembly GCF_009769625.2 of Cygnus olor. NCBI lineage: Eukaryota > Metazoa > Chordata > Aves > Anseriformes > Anatidae > Cygnus > Cygnus olor. Next base: position 71,543,735 of record NC_049171.1, on the reverse strand, counting down.
GAAACTCAAGAGGACAGTTACAAAGATAATAAGAGATCGAAAATAAATGACCTTAGAGCCAGAAAAAGAGGAAAAACATCACAGCACCTAGGGACTGAGACATTAAGTGCTGTCTCCAAAAATGAAGTGCCAAATTGCTGCTGGGATTCCCATGAGGAGCACTTGCAAAACTTCTGCAAAAGTCACTTCCTATTGAGCCCAGGTATTTTCTGAGGAGTTATCAGCAGTCCTCTACTCCATACAACACACTCCATTCCTTAGATTTTTTTTACTGTTATTATTATTTTTTTAACTGATGCAAAAATACCTTACTTTTTCAACTGCTTGACCAGTTGGTTTGAACTGTCATCACAGAAGATGGGAAAGCTTCATTTGCATCAGTGTGGCCATCTAGAGCGTGCCCTTTGCGAAGGGTTTGTTTGCCCACCAAGACCCCAAGACAAAACCAATGGTGTACCAAGCACAGAAACACAGGGATGGATTAAAGCCCACATTACGTGCAGAATGACAGCTACAAAAGGAATTGATAATGTCCCACAAACATCCAGCGTGACAATGGGTTAAAAACATGACAGTCAGCAGGTGAGAACACCTGGGGACTGAAATTTGACTGAAGAACACTTAAAAATTCTCCTCATGGCACACACTTGAATTCTTTGGCTCAAGACTTCATCCAAATCTCTTTGGTGCTCTCCGAGCTGAGACCTTGGTAGCACACCATCCCCAGATCATTTTGAAATCTGCTCCCACTCTGGAGGGAGGGGAGGAGGCCTATCCATTGAGAAGACACAAACCCCCACCCTGACAGCCCAGTAAAGCTGAGCAGGAGGGTCCTGAGCTCTGTTGGCCGCACAGCTCAGGCCCCGGGGCTCCCTGCTGCTACCCACACAAAGCGCGCTGCCTGGGCTCCGGAGCATGTGGTTCACATCAGGCCACTGCTTCAGCTCCTGGAGAACTGCAGCCGACTGCTCAACTCAGCAGCCATTTCTGGGAGCATAAAACATGAAACCCATTCCAGCAGCAGGCCTACTGAAAATTTCCAGGCATAAGATGCTGAGTACGATGGAGATGGATATAGCATAGACTGTAAAATCAGGTACGGTATGTAGAACTGTACCCCATCTACAATAAAAGCTTCAACTGCTAAGAGAAAATGGAGCGACGTTTACAGACGAATGTACGTCATAAAAACTTTAATTATTCTCAATTCACTTATAAACAAAAAATGGAAAAAGCTGAACATTTGGCAGACCCACTTCAGAAGTGTTTTTAAAACCAGCTACTTCAAAAGCAGCATTGGAAAGTGGCTTTTAAATCTGCCACTCGAGCCATCCCTTTGTCTGGATACATCTCCGCCACCTGCTGCCTCACTCACATTGGTGTTATTCTGTGTTCTTCATGTTAGACTTTGTCTAACCTTTTCCAGGGTTTAAAACAGAAGGAGGTTCTGGCCTCTGTGGTACTCCAGTGGGGACCTCTCCTTTATCATGCCAGTCACAGGAAATTAGTTTCACAAAAAGGGGAACTCACGGATTAAAAGAAAAACTAATTTTAAAAGCAAAAACAACCTATTTATTGTACACCATTAAAATGATAAACAGTAATAGCATGAGCTGTAAATGGGCCTGATAAAGCCATCAATCCCAACTGATTCCCCCATGCACATCATTTCAGTCGCCCATCTTCCAGAAGGAGGGAATTTTGTTCTTCTCCCCTGCCATGCACCTCCTGGTCTCCTGGTGCTGACCCTGCATTGCTCTGCAGGACTCCTGCAGAGTTTCAGCTGGGGGCTCCCATGACTCTCAGACCTAGTGGGCAAGAAATTCACACTCCTAGGCCTCAATGGACATCCAACTGCAGAACGAGCACAAATATCAACTTACAACATCTTAAGCCATGTTTCTAAGATAAATCAGAGCATAAGGGCGCTCTAAGTGGTGAGGTCTGTGACTGCAAACACAAGCATGACAGATGCACAGGATAAAGATAATAGAGTTTGTTTTCCTCTAGATAATCCTTTTATAGGCTGTTCCCTAGCCCAAGTCAGAAATTCAGTGACAACCAGGAGACCTGCCTGAAAAAAAAAAAAAAAAAAAACAAAAAAAAAACAAACAGAACATGAATCCACCCCAAGCTCCTCATGCCACAGCAAGACATTGTCCGCAACAAAATCAGCTCCTTCAAAGACTGTGTCATTCTACACTATGTACATGGCTCTAGTCTCCACATTATTTACACCTCTGATTTATCATGGCTTTCATACTCATATTCCTCATTTACTCAGAAGTGAGAGTGAGTTAACTTCTGTGTTTCTGACAGTCTAAAAGGAAGAACCTCAAAGCTCTGTCAGGAAAGTAAAGAGCATGCATAACTGACTCAAAGCCAACAGGCATACTGCTTGGTTAGTCTCCTCTTTCAAATCATGGCTACCCATTTTTACTGCTTCTTTATGCATGTTCCGATATCAAATAAAGTGTTGAAAACACGCTATCCATTGAAGAGAAGAGATGGACACCATGGAATAGAAATCTTCCAAGCAGTGCTAAATATGTGCAAGCCACGTGTCTCCTGGGACATCCCTGTTTTGTCTGTATGCATGCACAACCCTTGCACCCTTCTCACAGCCATCTCTAAAAATCCTGGGGTCCATAACTGCATTGGCCCTGGATAAACAGTTTACTTGATGCTAAAGAAGTCCAAGAGTATCACAAGAGGTAACACTTTCCTGAGTGGAGAGAAAGTGGCTTTAAGCCCACTTTGCATTTCTCTCTGAGTGCATTGGCCAGTTCATCCAGCAAGAAGTCAGTGGCTCATGTCAGCAGGGGCAGAGGAAGAAAAGGCTCCCTGCAGTTGTGGGGCTGCTGGCTGTGCCCCTGGGATCCCAGGCAGGATTTTGGCTGCACAACCAGTGATGACCAGCAATACCCTCCTCCTGCTCTAATGGCCTGGCAATTTCATCCGCAACAACAGGAAAAGAAACCGCGAAGATAATACAAAACTTGCACCACAATGGATTTTTCTCTCTCTTCTAAAATATACTGACTCCTGTGCTAACAGCTGACACTCCTGTGACATAATTTCACTTCTATGAAATTGGCACTTCTCCACCCCCAGCTGATGCCCACACAGGTCCACCTGGGCCCGTGCAGGGTCAGAAACTCTCAGATGCCTCTCTCCAGCACCGATGCCTGCACGATGCTGTTCTGCCCAGCCTGGACGTGGGACCTGGGCAGGTTGCAGTGCAGTGATGTGATGCCCACATTTGTCCTCACCCCTATCCAGACAGCTTGTAGGTGAGCCTCTACCCCCCTAGGTGGGCCTACAAGGATGCCAGGTAGCAAGAAAGAGAGAGCATTGTTTTCAGGCTGTCATGCATACACTTCACCACCGCTTCCCCTCCCTGCATCCCAGCAGCCTGAGCTAGCTTTGAAGTGGGTTGGCAGGGAACATAAGTCAGAGCTAGAGCATGTGCTCTTGCGAGCCAAACCTGCGTCCTGCTGCCTGCAGGCATGGCCATTGATCTCCAGGGAGGAAAACGCACCTACTAAAACTGCACTGCCCATTAGGAGGCCAACTAAACCGTAGCAGCATTGTTATGCTGTGCACCTGGACCACTTCTTATGAACCTAAATCTCCACTCCATTGCTCTGCTTTCACATCAGTGCAATCTCGTTAAAATCAGTGGCACGTTACAGGGGCAATTGAGTAAAAAATGTGGCCATGCAGACATGTGGATTCAAAGTCTGAAGAAAACATTATGCATAATTCTGATGGGAGATATGGATATGGCTCATGGAAATTCACAGCAGGCAACACAGTTTGGTATCTGCACCAGCTTTCACTTCAACCCCACCAAGCAGTGGTTACCCACAGCCATAAAGCACAAAGCTTTATATGCGTAGTTCATATTACACACTTTCTATGCCTAGTTTCATTCAATGAAGTACTCTTATTCAAACACCTAATTTCCTTCCAAACCTTCCCCAGCTCTTGGATGCTGGGATGTTTTATGGCAGATCCCCAAAGCAGAAGTCAAATGCTGCCCTTCTTGGTACAGGTTTGGGAGTGCAGGGTTTGGGGTGGGGGTGTGGGAGGGCCGCAACTTACATCTCTCAGCCACCTTCATACACCATTCTCTAAAGTCGCTGAAAAAAAAATACTACAATTCATCTTTGACATTTTAACACCACTAAATGGATTACCTTCATCAATTGTGGAAGAAGTACGAAGTATTAACCAAGCCATAACTAGCCAAAAACTCAGGGCTTCTACTGTTCTTTAGGTATCTATCTGGTATTTTCACAAAAAAAGAACACATCAGTGACACACTTCAGAAGCAAAGATTAGCTTTGGATCCAAAGTCTTGGCAATTTGGGTGGTATGGCTCTGGTTTTGTTTCATTCCTTTATGTGTATCACAGACTTCACCAAATCATCCTCCCTAAGAGCTCTGGAGTAGTTACATTTTGGTGGTGGTGGGGAGGGATGGAGGTTGGTTTACTCCTTTCTCTAAAACCACCTCAATGTATCGTAAACCTGCTCCTTTACCCTGTAAAGTAGCACAGATTTTATAATCTACCAGAGATTCACATGTTTATGTAAAGTTTTTTCCATTCCATCTCTAGTTGAAGAGCACTTTTAACTTTCCACTAGAAACTGCCAAAAATTCCTCAGACTCACAAAGTCAGAAAGTAGGAATTCAGGCTTCATCATGCACTGAAGGAAAATAAGTTAAATCTCTCCATTTATATTTCACATTGAAAACCTTCCATAAATCAGAAAAGGTTTGAGTTTCCCAAAGCACGGGTTTGCTAAGAACAAAGCACTGGCTCAGCATTAGTCTCTGTTCTTTCATTAGCAGCCCTCAGAAATTAAGTTTCTTCAGAGGGATTTGAAAAAGTACATGCTAAAATAACACAGTCAAATCTGCTTCTTCCTCCTCACTAAAAAAAAAAAAAAAAAAAAAAGGCACTAAAATATTATTTACTTACTTACCTGTAATATATTACTGCTCATACTTTATGTCTTGAAATAACACCAGCCCTGACTGTTCTAAATAACTTTATTCCACATTATTTATTGTAAAAGGTCTTTCAAAAAATACATACATAGCCTTGTACCCTGGAAAGGGAAGCTGGCTGCACACAGTCCAAGCCTCCCCAAGTTCAAAACCCAGACAAAACGCAGAATAATGTTATCACTGTTTTTAGGAGTTTTCCACAAGGTTGGACTCAAAAGAAATGGATAGGCACAGCTTTTCCTTCTCTATAAACAACCTTCTTATTCCATTTTCAGAAAGAAAACCTGTTCAGTCAGATCCAAAGCAATGTCTTCATGCAAATCCCAGGGCTGTATTCCACATTTACCCATCCCTAGTCCTATAGGTACTATTATAGGTAGTAGGTGCTAGGTGCTATCATACCTGAGCACACACAACCACGGCAAATCACACGTCAGTGTACACGTTGTGGTCTGACAGCTATTAGCTGGGATGGTCAGCAAAGATTTTACCCAATTAATAACCTTGAAAAGTAGCTGAATTTATTGAAAAGATGCACTTACATCTCTCCAGGTTTATAAAAGAGAATCCATTGCCAACTCCCTCGGTTTAGCCCGGGGATATCTACTACTGAATACACAAATAATTATCAAGGCCATTTTTGCAGACCGGTTCATTACCAACGTGCACAGACAGCTGCCTGCCATTACTAATGCATCCATGTTTGAACACAAAGTGGGAGATTTGGACGGAGGAGTGAAGGGAAAGACAGTCCTGATACTGCAAAGAAAAAAAAAAATCAGGGAGACGGGATAGAAGATGTATTTTTCCTACCATTAATGCCCTTTATAAAATCTTTTATTGTATTTGCTTTTATAATGAAGTAAGTCCTCTCCATTCATTGCAGTAATCACAACCAGCAGGTGTGCCAACCAGCATCAGCTGTTTTCTATTTCCAGGACATGGAGCTGTGACAGCACCACCGTATCCCAAGCACAGCAATGTGGTGGCTCTAATAATGTCCCCACATCCAGCAAGATCTTGCTTACAGCACGATTTCCTACCATTGTCCTCAGAATAACAGCCACTGGCCACACTGATTGGAAGGGAAGTAGGGCAGATGTTGGCTTTTAGCATACTAATCAGCCTTCCCAGTGAGGTTAGAGACTTCCCAAAGGTACATGGAGTTTTAAATATTTCAGTAGAGAATTAACCACAGAGCTCTGCATTATTAACTTTTTTTTTTTTTAAAGCATATATTTGGAGTCAGATTTTATTATCTCTCCACAGTCTTACTATGTTTCCAGTTGCATGTACCAGCATTAACTTCAGGGGATCTACTAACAGAGTACGTATCGATATGCATGAGCGACAGTGGCAGAACCTGCTCTTTGATCTCGATTTTAGTTTGTGAATGTTGACTGTGGTCTTCCAGGAGTACCACGGTCATTGCTGGTAAAATAAAATCACCTGGAGGCAGGACAACCTAACCCATGACACTAGGAGAGAAAAACAGAACAAAAGGAGTGGGGGAAAAGGAAAAAGAACAACTGGGAAGAAAAATTTCAGAAAAAGTGGCAATTAATACCTACCCTTACTTAATACCTTACCCTAGCATCGAATTAGAAAAATAAAGTCCTGCTCAGTCCACAGCTGAGGACACACAATTGTCTTGTGCAGAAAGGCAAAAGCATTTTGTTGTGCTCTGCTATGTAAAGGAGCAACACAATTGCTGATTTAGCATTGTCACCAGGCTTGGGTCTGGCACAGGCACAGTGAGAACACAACTCTGGTGGGCAGAATTGAAGAAAAAAAAAAAAAAAGCCAATTCAATAACAACAAACTCAACAACCCTGCCTTTTTCTTCCAAGGGATAGGGACCAGCAACAGGAAACACGGTTTTACTATTACCAGAGCTTTTATTATCATTGTTATTTGTACCAACAAATTTGGTATCAGTGGAATGTAAATCCAAGTCAATCCATTTGGTTTTGAGAGTTGGATTTTTTTTTTATTTAAAAAAAAAAGAGAGAGAGAGAGACGATCAATGGCGTAGAGCTTTAAAGCCAATTCTCAGCCTGAGAGTCCAAAAAGCTTTCTCTTGCATTTGCTACCTGTGCCAGAGCAAAATAGAGCCCACAGGAGTGGGACCGTCCTTGTGCTAGGTACCAACTGCATGTCATAAGGGAAAATATGAGGCACAGAGATTTAACCTTGAAAAGCAGCTCTTGAAACCCAGCTCAGAAGAGCACAGCCTGAGATTGCTCCCCAGGTGCTGCTAGGTGACCTCTGACACCAAGCTGGCACCAGTGCAGTTCAGAGGCAGTGATGTGTTCAAATACCAAAGCACCCACCTGGCATTGCCTGCTGCTTGTGAGCTCTGAACATCCCTTCACTAGCACTGGCCAGTTCCTATAATGAGCTCCTGCTGAAAATCAGCCCTTATTTCCATGACAGGAACATCTTCTGCCATCACAGGGCTTCAACTAGACCGGCACATCATGCAAGTAGATGTTTTCAGCTTTGTTACAGGCAGCCTGGATCTAGATGTTCTGTATGGCCAACGCTGGGGCAGCAGCCCTGCAGTGACAGCAAAGACAAAGCCCTAGCTTTGGTCCCTCTAACCAAGGCTAGTCACTACTGGCAAGGCAAAGAAGTTTGTGCTGCTCTACAAGTAGCTTAAGCAATTTGCTACCGTATTCTGGGTTGGCCATCTGCTACCGTTCAGAAGCAAAAACATTCCATTAAAGTAGCAAAGCTTCCTGAAACAGTGATTTCCTTCCATACGAAGATACCCCCAAATACTCAAAAGCTCCTGCAGACATTTCCAAGTTCTAATATTTGCTCTCTCCATTTTTACAGGGAATGCTTGTAGAAATAGAAGTTAAAATAAATACATAAAGCCCAAAAATATTTATACAGCACAAGCATCTCAAGTTACATATTTTCAGGAGGCCTCTGTTGCTGTAAGAACCAAATAGGTCCTTTGTCATTGCCAAAAATCTTGCAAACCCTATTGCTGCTTTCATGGAGGCTCTTACGTTTTGATTGGGGTCTGTTTCTGCCATCCTTATTGCAATTATAAGCAGCTTGTTCCGCAGCCTCCAGTCTTAGGAAAAATATTCCTTCTCTCCAAGGAAAGCAGCAGGTTGAGTGGTAGCAACATGCTAAAATGAATTACCCTTCTCCTAAAGCAACCCTTCTTTCAGAAGGACCATACTAACTCAGCAGCTACTTGGATGCTTGCCCCCATCAGAACCTGGGGTCCTTCAGTCATCTGAGCTCTCACTTCAGCTCTCTCCATTGCACTGACATCCTTACTTTTGGATGCCCAGAAGCAAGCCCGCGAGTTGTATATGACTGTGTAACAAGGAGATGTGTGTGTGCACAATGGAAAGTGTTGTCTGCCGGCAGCCGAAGATATTGCCAGCCTTTTTAACACAAAGCCCTGTTGGAAGCCCAGCCCAGAGCCATCCTCGCAGCCAGGATATTCTCTGCTCTGGCAGACAAGTAATCCCAAACTAATCTAAATCCATCTAATCATAAGCAACTCCAGGAAATGACAACCAGGAGTCCTGAAGGAGAAAATTACTAAATAAAAAGAGAGACAGCATTACAAAAGCTATCAGAATGCAAATGTTAGTGCCAATGCCAAACATTTTTTTGTGGGAAAAAAAAAAAAGTCTTACACCTGAACATGACAAGTGCCCTGCAGTGCCCCCACTAAGGCTGTTTCTCCATGGTGCCAGCTCTCAAAGTATGTATATTCTTAAAATCACACAGATCTCCCACTATCCTGAGACCTTAACATGCTCAGACTACCACATGGTCTTGCCCAGGCCACCCATATCCACCATACACCCTAAGTTAGCAACTGTCTTCCTGCTTCCCCACTACATTCTCTGACCACAGGCCAACGAGACTCCCTTTAACACAACCACCCCAAAATCCTTGTTACCACCCCAAGGAAAGACATAAACAAATACAAAGCCATTTCTCTTTTAACTTTGCTAAAGAGGCGGTCTGAAGTCCATTTCCACCCCTCCAAGATTTCTCTCTCATTCCCCTTTAGACCTCGCAACATCAGCTGCAGGTTTCTAGCCCGGTCTGCACGGTGTGGTCCCAAATGTGAGGAGGACCCCGCAGTGTCCCATACCACTCAGCTTCCCTCCCTGAGAGGGATCTAAACAGCTGGTTTTACAGAGGAAAACGAGCACATTTACAGAGTTGTCTGGCACTCAGCAGCCAGCACAACTAAGGGCATGGCACTTCTCGGGCTGGGCCTGAGCTCCTATAGGGCAGCTCAGGCCATCGCGTGGTCTCGGGCGTCTGGTGGCAGTAAATGGCTGTCATGCTACTCCAGAAGGGCTGTCACCAGGACGCTGGCCATGCCCGCTGAGTGGTGGGCTCGGCAGCGGCCTGGAGTAGGCGCCTGGGCTCTGGCAGCACTGCCTGGAGCGGTGGCAGCCAGGAGGAGTGAACAGCAGGAGCCCAGAGCCTGCTGTGGCAGTCACCGCATTGCAAGCAAAACGCTACATCGTCTCACACGTCTCACAAGAATATTTGGCTTGCTAACACCGCTGTTTCGACTTCACACTTTCTAGGTTTTCATTGCTGTAGCTGTGCACTCACAGAAGAGCTTATTTTTCTGTTGCGTTTCATTTTCTGTTCTTTCCTGGGGGAACTGACCTATTTCTCCTGTGCCTGTGTGCACTAGACACTTCCAGGGGCAGATGCCCCTAGAATCCTAGATCCTACAGCACAGAAAGTATCTAGATCAACTGTAAATCATTTCACTCACAAATTAAACAAATTAAGTCAACAAAAAGCAGGAACTAAGAATCACTTTCTAAACAGCCCCAAGCTGACCCTGAAGTTTACTGACTAGGAGGACTAGAAAGCAGGAGGGCTGGGCTACTCTTTGCATTTTCAGGCTCCCCAAATCTGTGCTCCATCTTTGACCAGAGAAACACGACCTGACCACTGAGCTGAATTTATCCTTCTGCAACATACCTCTGTACAGTACAGAGGACAGGGAGAGCCTCAAGTGGAAGAGACCAGTGGCTTAGGCTGGGCAGTACTCAGGCACCAGTGTGGAAAAAGCATTCAGAATGCCTTTACAACACGGGAAATGGAGCTGAGGAAAGGTGAGATGTCACTGGAAGTTTGCCTCTGACTACAAATGGAACCAGGTCTTCTGATCCCCAGCCCACCTCCCCAGTAATAAGACCTCAGACACGTACCAAATATGTGTATTAAAAACACATGCAACTCAAAATCACATTAAAGTCCCAGTCCAGCCGAGCCAGATGGAGTCTTTCTATCACTGCCATTCGCTCTTAAATTGTTTATAATACATTTACTTTGGGAGACCAGAAACATCAAGCTGAGGACACAGCTATGAGAGAAGCTGATACAAAGCTTGGCTGACACAGATCACAGCACTGCGAACACAAAACCCAGAGCACCTACTCCTGCAAAGTGCTGCAAGCCCTCTGCCAAGCCGGCTTCAAGCTGCTACAGCCCCTCTGTGCATGAGCCGAGGGGCCATCTGCAAAGGATCCAGCACTAAAAGCCACACAATTATGTCACCAAACTCGGCACAGCTTCAAAAGGTGACAAAAGGGAAAGACATTTAGACTATGTGAAAGCTCAGCTTGGTTGTTCGCGCAGGGCCTGATTCTGGCACTGTGTTGTATTTCAGTGGGGCTGCCACGTGAAGCAAGACACTATCCAGCAGGAACAGCAACATCTAAAACTGGCCCTCCATCTGTCTGTCCAAAGTGATGAAGCACTTCGTTACAGAATACCCGGAGAAATTATGTGGCCAATTCACTTTCTCTTATGTTTGTCTTTTTTTTTTTTCCCCTCCCTTTTTGAGACAAACGAATGGGAAAACCAACATTCCAGCTCCAGGAATTCTGCCCTTTCTTCCGAAAAAGAATTTCAGCCAAAAACACTGCAGCCAAGTATGTAGTAAACATGACGACAAATAACCATTTGAAGAGTTGCCTCTTACTTTACAGAAGACATATATATTAAGAAGGACTGACTCCTCCAGTGGAAAAATAATCAGTTTAATGCCAAAAGAATACAACAGTCGGAAAGATTTGCTGGAACAGGGACTGACGTGAGATGCCCAGAAGGACTTGACGACTGAGTAAGAGTGAAATAGCTGTGCTGGAACAAGGAGAGAGGAACACACTCCACGGTCCTCAAAGCGCAATTTTCTCTGTTTAATGAAGAGTAGATTTGATGATCAAGTTACTCCTCAAAGAGTAGTGATGTAAAATGTGCACTTCTCCCAACCACATTCTTACAGGTATGTAGTTTGGTTTGGATGCACATTTTAGGCTTTCTTCCAGAGCAAGGAGAAGCTTGGAGTGACTTCCTTATAACACAATTTTGGTATTTCTTCTGATGTAACTAATAATATTTCTTTCGTTTAGGAAAAGTTCTCTGTTTAGGATATAATTTATACATGACTGATGTCATTCTTTCACCTCCCTTCATTTCTCCACTACTTAGGGCTATGTGCTCCAAATGCAGACCAACTCTGCCAAACGTAAGCCCTGCAGCGAAATGGAGCCACACATACAGACCGATTTCAGGGACACTGAAGGTTGCTTAGGTTCCTTTGGCACAAAGACTTGGAGAACCAGGAAATCCAGGAAAAAAAGAGGGCCAACAGGCATCCCACAGGCTCTGGATTTTACGGACCATTTCCCTTCATTTGTGGTAGCTGTTTATGTCCTGCTGCTGCTACATAAACGCTGGAGAACCCTAGCCACTGACACGGTTATTATCCCCAAAGCAAGCCATGGCACTGCCCCACGCATTGTTGTGAACACTATGAAACGCGCTCAAGCCTGAGCACACACTTGCAGAACCTCTGAGGGGTAGAGGAGAGAAGGCCCCATGTTATATCCCAGAGAGCAGACCTAAGAAGTCAGGGAAGAGGAATCAGAGTCAGTCGAGCTGTGTATGTCAGAAAGCCAGCAGCTGCCTGCCTTGGGAGAGAAGGACATGGGCGGAGAGGTCCAAAGAGAGGGGCATACCAGAGAAAAGGACCCCCCAGCATGGAGGAGGTGGAGGGCACAGAGGAGGTGGAGGGCAGGGAGATGCCCACACAGGTCCTGCTGGTGACGGGAGACGTGGCAGCTGTCAGCACAACCTCTCCTATCGCCACGCTGGCCACGACCACGCAAGGAGGAGGCACCGTGAAAACCCCCTTTGATGTTGCCCTTGTTAACTCTGCTACCAGCATAGCAGTTAAGCGCTCAAGCGTGTGGTCCGCGGCGCCTTTTCATTACAGGCTTCTCTCAAGTTTACCAGGGAAACCTGACACTTTCCAGGTGCCTCTGCGTCCCCAGAGGAAATGAATCCTACTTAGGAGGTGCTGCCGACAGGTGCTGCCAGTGCCAGCAGCTAGGAATAAATCTGGGAGCCGGGATCAGAGCTTCAGGAGCCCAGCCAGCCAGACACACAGTCTGCCCCCAAAACCCCTCGCTGGTGTAAATGCCCCTTTGGAGAAGGGGTGGGCAGTGGGGATGCAGGCCAAACCATCCCGGCCCTATGGATCCCTAGATGTCCGGGGTGCGGAGGAAAGCTTAGGAATGAATGTCCCAGAGAACAGGCAGCACAGCAAAACATCTCAGCCCTTCTCATTTTTTAAATCTTGGGCTTTTTAAGCCACTGTCTTGATCCTGGCAGTGCTTATTTTGGCACTGCAGGCTGTGAACATTCAACACAGACTGTAGGCTTTTGGAGCCAACCATGCATCAGAACAAGCAAAATATAGCAAATATATATGAAAGTGTAAACCCGAGTTCAAAGGCTTCGTATTGCTCATGCACAGCAGAGAACCATCCAGGCCACCTCCTGTTCCTTCAGTCCCTCCCTTACTGCCCTGAACACTTGAACCACGCTTCTGCTCAGAAGCTACAGCGCAGACATAGCCAAAATGCAGACGGCTGGCCCCAAAGCCCTCCCCGCTCCGAGCAAACCGAGCTTCAACTGCACTCGAAGGAAGAAAGGCACTTTGGTAGCCTGACACGGCAGCGAAACAGCCGCTGCCTCCCAGCGCTGCACAATGGAGAAGACAAGCGGGGATGTGCCGGGAGGGATCTGGGCTGGTACCTGCCGAAGGGAGCCGGCCCCGTGCTGTGTCCGCAGTGCTGCGAGTGCCCTCTCAAGGCTGCACTGGAGCACGGTTTGCATGCAGCGCTGGGAGAAAGCAGCGCCGAGCTGCACGAGTGGGAGGGAAACCAAACGCCTGCACCCTTCCTGGTGAAGAAGTGGCCGCTTCACCTGCTCCACGCCTCAGTGGTCTGCGGGAGCTGCAGCGACCATCGGCTCGCCCTCCACACACCCGGCAGGGGTCGGGCACTAAGTGGGAGGTCATCGTCATCCTGGTATGGATGGTTTGCTTGGGCAGGCGAGGGGGAGCCAGGAAGAGTGACTTACAGAGGCAGGTGGCTCAAGCAGGGTAAGTGGGTCTCGAGATTTCAAAGCCAGGAAAAAGAAGGCGCTGGATTGGCTGTAGGTTTGTGAGTATTTGGCGTCACACACTGGCTTCCAAGCATGGCTTGGTGAGGAAAAGGGTCCTGTCAGGGAGGACAGCGGGACTCCTAGCTACACCTGACCCACACCAGCATAAGCTTAGGAGACATGATGCCTGATGGCAGCCCATCCCGGTGCCACCTGAGTCACACTCCTGAGCGCTCCCCCTGCGATGGGGAGAGCTGGGTGACACAGGGACACAGCTGCCAGCTGCAGAACACACAAGCCCTAGAAGAGCACCAGAAATCGAGCCTGGTGAAAACGCTGCTTCGCTTCATCGGTCTCAAGACAACAGAGCGCCTGCAGACAGCTACACGACGCTTGGAGCGGACATGAAGTCCAGCTCCAGGTATCTGGAGACTGAAAAGCCACATCTACCGTTCAGTGTCCTGCATGAGGAACGTCAACGTCACTTAGGCACTGCATGTGTCCAAGGGGGGAGCTCTAGTTTTGGGGCACATGAATGCTCACTCAATGCACTGGGTCATACAGACAAGATCCCATTCCCTCTGCAGGCACAGAAAATGCATGCCATGTCTTTTTCCTTTTCTTTTTCTTTTCCTTTTTCCTTTTCCTTTTTCCTTTTCATTTTCTTTTTCTTTTTCTGCTCCATGATCTATCCACTCCCGCCTGTATTTTCCTTCTCTAGTCTCTGAAAGCATCTTCTTAACCACATGCCCAAGCCAACCTTGGTCCACGTGCTGTCTGAAGAGCTGGAATTACAGGCTTGGACAGCACAAGGGCTTTCATACCTCTGACACACCCAGAGACTGGTACTGAGCTATACAGTTAAGAGCATTACAACATTGTCCTAAATAACTGAGAAGATACATTCCTTAGAGCTAAATAAAGTGGAAAGTTCCCTTGGAGACCCCACGGCTTTCTCTGTTTATGTCACGCAGTCTGGGCAAGGAGGGATAATGAGAGTTGGACCTCCTGTCAGCAAGGCTCTCAGTCTGAGCCCAGCCTCTACTTGATTCCCTCCCAGATTTCCCCGCTGATGGTGCTCAAATACTCTGTGTACAAAGGCAACCAAGGAGAGCTTCTACAGGAGGACAGCTTTCCATCAGCTGCCTATCAGTATGTGCTCGACGTCCTTCCACATGCAGGATCTGGCAGCAGGCAACAAAAAATCTCTCTTGGCAGTGCACAGACAGGATCTCCCCCTAACCTGGCTCCAGCACAACACCCTTTTTCTGTCACTTCCTTGGCCCGAGAGCCTGCCCACAGCAAGCCTGGGCTTAGGCTCCACACCGACTTTCTATTTTGATGAACAGAAGCACAGTCAATTATAGCACCAGTCCAAGGCCAGACCTCGCAGGGGAAAATCTTTTTTCTTTCTTTCCACAGACAAAAAATGCAGGGTTCTTCCCCTTCCTTTGTCGCAGTCCCCTCTGCTGAGCCAAGGCAGTCCCTGTCCCCCAGGGAGGGACAGGGAGCCCTGGCAAAGGCTCCAAATTGCCGAGTGAATTTGGGACAGGTCACCTCAACAGCCTGGAGGCTAGCAAGGCGAGGAAAGGAGAACAGGAAGGGTTCATTGAGAATGCAGCTGAAAGATGTGAGAGCAGGGCCAAGGGAAGCAAAGGCACCCAGCAGTGGATTTTACCCTGCGGGAAAGGACCCACCAGCTCTCCTGTCTGAGGCTGCACTTGCTCGGGGCACAGTTTGCTCTCCAGACAGGAGGAAAGTGGTGCATGCTCTGCATAGCCTGCACACCACCAGGGACAAGGAGCAGCCATGCAGCCTGCACCCATGTCCTACACAGCTGCCCTGGGGTCAGCAGCCCAGCAATCCCCTCCCGCAGGTTTTGGTGTGCTCTGGAGGTCTGCAGTGGGAAGCACACAGCACTTTACGCAGCACCATGCCAAGACATTTGTGTTTGCTCAGGAATTGGCTTGGCGTTACAGCACGCTGGTGTGTGACTGCAAACGAAGACAGACTGCGTGGATGTTCCATCCAAAAGTTTCAGCAAAGTTTCAGCCTCCCCTAGAATGACTTTAGGCATTACAGTCAGACAAGCAAAAGCCTGCCCGTGTTCGACAGCTAACCCCTTTCCCTCACAGGATATGATATTTCTCGCGGACGCTGGCCATGCCATCAGCACACCACCTCCCCTGCTCCCTTCCCTCCTTCTCTGGCTCCCCAGAAGGCAGCCCCAGGGACAGCCGATCCCATTCCCCATCCATCTCCCAACATCACGAAGCAGTGCTACTACAAACCCGCTCCCAGGGAAGCAATCCCAGGCTTATCTTGGACGGGCACAGCACATCACAAAGAAAGTAGACAACCCTGGATATAGGGGCACCCGCCGGCAAAGCCCCTCTGTGCTCAGCGTCCTGCAAACTGCAGCCGTGCGCCCCGCGAGCCAGGTGCCCCGCAGAGAGAGGCTGCGCAGGGTCTGCAAACCTGCTTCAAGGACCCTTCCTTCCCTTGGTGCGGGTCAAACAGACGCTCCCAGTTCGTTCAGCTGATGTGGGTGATATCACGTCCCGGGCTCTGCCACCTGGCCCAGAGCTGCTGGGGGCGAGATGCTGCCAGCCTTCACCGGCTCCTCTGCGGACACCACATCTGGAGCTGGGAGCGGGTGTCCCCATACCGCCCCGGTCACCGTGACCCTGCGGTGAAAGTCTGGTGCTGGAACACTCTCGCTGTGTCCCCCTGCACCCTGCCGCCAGCCGTGCCCCGTGGGCACAGGCTGAGGCAGCTCCGGGGCTCGGCATCGCCTGCGGTGCAAGCAGTGCCCCAGGGGCTTCGGCGACCCGGCTGCTCGCTTCGCCCCTGGAAGGGACGGGGAAGACCTGCCGTCGCACGCCCGGACCCCACCTCGAGAGCGGCTTAAATCGGACTCGGAGAGCCGGGGGAATCCTGACAGCAGCCCCAGCCTCGCTCAGGCTCCTGGAGCGAGCGATCCGCGGGGCTCGGACTGCGGGGCCGGGGAGCGGGGCGACCCCGCTGCGCTCCCACCGCCTGTCAGCGGGCTCGGCCCGGTCAGCGGGGCTCCTCACCCGGCCCCACAACAGCGGGCACCCCCGGGGCTGCAAGCACGAGGGGAGACCCCCCCTCCGCCGCCCCCAGCGCACCTCCGAGCGGCGGCGGGTCCCCATCCCCGCTCCCCCATCCCCGGGGGGCTGCAGCCTACCTGGGGCGGCGGGCAGCAGGGCGGCGAGCAGCAGCAGCAGCAGCAGCAGCGGGAGCGGCGGCGGGGCGGCGGGGGGCGCCGCCATGGGGCCGGGGAGCGGCGGGGCGCGGAGCTGCCGCCCGCCCGCCGTTCGTCTCCGCGGGGCTGCCCCGCTGCTCGCTGCGCGCCCCGCCGTCTCCTCCTCCCGGGCTGCCGGGACACTGCAGCGGGGCGGCCCCGCGGAGGCGGCCGCCTGCCCTCCGCCCCCCGACGGCCCCGGCCCCGGCCCGCCCCCGGTCGCAGCCCCGGTGCCGGTCCCCGAGCACCTGCCCGGACCCGCCGCGTCCCTGCGGGCAGCGCTGCCCGCGGCAGGTGCTGGGGATCGGGCTCGCGTTTGTGCTCAGCCTGCACCTCTGCTGCCCGGCGCACCTGCTCCAGGGCTCCTGCCCTGCTGCCTGAGGCGAAGGCAGCGCTCGCTGGCCGGCTGAATGGCGTTTTAACAGCAAAACGCTGCGGGCTGCCTACCCTGGTGGTGCTACAGTGGGGTGGTGTTGGAGGGCTCTGCGGGGCACCGGGAGACAAACCTGGTGCCCGCGCATCCGTGTGGGCTGTGGGGGCACCTGGGTCCTGCTTCGGTGCAAGTCAGCCGCTGCGCTCCAGAAGGGCCGTGCACAAGGTGGGTGCTGCAGCCCAAAACTGAACTCAGGACGACCCAAACTGTGTGGCAGCATAGGTACACCAGTGCTGACAAGCAAAGGGCACCAGTCCAGTCCCCGTCTGGTCCCATCCCTTAGCTGTGGGAGCCTCCAGAAAACCCTCTTACACCAGTCCTGGAATATTTCCTCCAGAACCTGACCACTATGGCCCATGAGAGGCTTTTAAAAACCAAGCAGGGTACCAAAAGAGGGAGCCTCTAAATGACAGGGTTTCAGACTGCTAGAGGTAAGACACGTGTAATATCACCCATTCAATATGTTGCTGGCTGGTGCAGCCGCTTGGCTCAGCATCAGACGGAGCAACTCTGGTCGCTTTCTCCTCTTCTTGCTTTCCAGTGCTCAACTCATTGCTCTGAATGATGCCCCTGGTGCCTGAGCATCACTGCTCCATTAGTCCCCAGTTCCCTTGGCTTCAATTATCCCCTTCCTGAGAGGCAGAGGGGTACCTGAATTCAGCCAACCTCGCATGTTAAATGCCACCTGCACCCAGACTGCTAAGTTTAAAGGCCTTTTCTGGGTTATGAATCAGGGACTGACTTGGACACTGACTACATACACAGTCCTCACAGGGGCACCAGCTGTTCCTGGGAGAAGGTAAACTCCTCTAGCAAGACATGGAAACTAGGGAAACAAAAAAACAAGAGAGGGATCTGAATGTTTGGGTCCAAATTTTTAGCAAATATAACTGAGTAAAAGATCTATTAGAGTTTGGGATCATCAGCACCACAGAAGACCAAATCCTGCCTAAAATCTGCAGCAAGAGCCTTTATTGGTGAAGAAGTTGTTGTTGGACAGGATGATCATTTGGGAATTGCGGAGGATGCAGATATTGGACAAGAAGGCTGAGCCAGTACTCTGAAAGGAACATCTGTCCTTGCCCTTAAGAACAAATGTGATGCTCAGTGCCTGGCAAGGCAGGAGGCACAGCCTCAGAAACCCCCTCAAGCACCCACCCACTGAAAATCTTTGTATTTCCCTTCAGTGTTTCCACACTGCCCACCTGGTGCAAATGCATCCAGCAGAGACAGAGGATTGAGATATGCAGGAGAGCAGCCATCCACCTGGGTGAAACTGCCCAGCCTGCTCACCTGTATGTGCTGTGCACCTGAGAGGTTTTTCACATGAAAGGCAGAATTCCATCAAGAATGTGAATAACTCATGAATCAAGAAGGACACCAAGTTTCGATGAGTATGGACTTGTTTTTATGGTAATGTGAAGTTTATTCATTTATTTTTATTATTTTTTTTCTGTAAAGGTGTTTTCTGTAATTATCCATTAGCTGAACTGACATTAGCTTAACAACTCGGATTAACTTGCAGCCCAAACCAAGACAAGGGATATTTGTGATTGCTGATTCTTACTCTTTTGCTTATGCAAACGCTTGTCTTTCAAGCCATATGTGGCCAGGTAAATAATCACTGTATGCTGAAAACCCCAGAGCAGATAAGTCACAGCACATTAGCAGCTTGCTTTCTGGCTTTCTAAAAAACTCACTGGAGCAGATCCTTAGCTGGCAGAGTCTCGCAGAGCTTCTTGCCTCATCTCCTTTGATCCTCTTTTGCACTCTGCTAATTATACCAGCTAATGAAACAGCTTTTGGCAATCAAAACTCTTCACTCTTGACTTCCAGAATATTTGTCATCAATGCAAAAGAAAAATAGCTACAGTCTCTGGGATATGAATGGTAATCCCACCAGTTTATAAATAGAAGAGAAAGACAGACAAAGGCATGTAAAAGAAGAATATAAGTAATCCACATTGCTCAGATATTTATAGGAAACTTCAAGGGTTCTGGACAGTGAGTTTATTTCCTGTGCAGCCCAGATCATGGACATGGAAATGGATGCAACCAAGCAGGCTTCAGCCCCAACATCAGTACAGGTATGGATGTGGCAGCGTGAGCTGTGGCACAGGGATGGTTCAGCACCCAGCAGCTAAAGCCACATCTGCTGCTGCTGACTTGTGGCGACTGTCTAAGAGAGCTGGCTTCCACACAGGCTGCAATCTCAGCTTCAGATCCAAGTGAAAACACAGCAGCCTTTCACTAAATTACAGTGACATTTCCCTTACTTATGCGTGAGAAAGTAAGACCGCAGCATTAAATGCTGCTAAAGGAGTTTCTGCACACTTATGCTAACGGTGTTCATCGTTCATCACAACATTGTTTAAAAGATTTAAGACCCTTGTCCGGCAAACATTTTCCATCAGTTTAAACCTGCAACAAGTACAAGGATTCCTTATACGTATAAGCCAAAGCACCTATATCACTTCAAGATTAATGGAAAATTAAACTGTAATCATGTAATGCTTTTGAGTTGAAGCATACAATTCTGTTGGAGACCAGTAGCAGAGAGAAAAAGAGGCTGAAAGAGAGCCAGGTAATACCTTCTAGTCACATAAAACTCTTGTTAACCACCCCCTTCCTTGCAGGTTGTCCTCTTTCAGCATTAGTGTATGCACAGGTGGTAGAAGCACAGACAGCTGCCTCACATAAAATGTACTTTATGCTCATTTTTTATTAGAATGCTGAAAAAGAAGACAATGTAGAATATGTACTTGTTACGAGCAATTCACTAGTAGTCAATAATTTATTTGCTGAACTTTGTCTTTTCTTCTGTTGATCAGTGTCTGTCTGCACAGTGTCTTTAATGTATTTGTTAATTACTTCCATTTATATGTTTTGATAACTTCCCACTGAAACCAGAAGAAAGAATTTGATTGTTTTAATAATGAGATGGTTCAGGCCCATGTTCATGAGGCTGTTTGGGGTATTCAGCCCATTCAGCTTCTACATACTTTTAAAAAGAAAAATATCAGACGAAACTGAAAAGTTAAGTGTTCAAGTTGACTGAAATTACCAGCTGAATGTCAGCGCAGCCTGGATTCTTGTGAGCCCAGCCAGTAGGCTCATTTAGGCAGAGATAAAAGAAGAGGCAATCGTGTCATTCAAGAATGCGGGCACACGGACATGGAGCAGCTAAGGTTTTTCAGGTGGCCCTAGAGCTAGCATTTCTTGCTTTTCGAGTTGTTTGTGTCTGAAACTATACCTTTCACGTGCCGTTCTGCTCACAGAAATTCTGATGTTTTGACTTGGGATCAAAATGCTTGTCGCTACTTCTGTCGTGCTCCATTTGGCATCTCCTCCTTCACACAAAGCCACGTCAAGGCAGCTTGGCTTCCAGCCCTGCGGCACCAAATGGCACCACCTGAGGTGTCCCCATGTCCCCCTTGGAAAAGGCTGCACGGCCTGCTCATGCCATGTGGGCACACCTTTGTCCAGAGTGCGAGCCCTGACAAAATGGCTTCTGGGGCCTCCGTCTGGGCCACCCAGTGTCCCACCAAAATGGTGAAGGCTGAGCAGAACATATGAAGCAGAGCAGCTCAGGCACAGCAGCTGGGAAGGACCACAACTTCATTCAGGACAATGGGTTTATGGTCATAGAGTGCTGGCAGATGGGGAAGGAACCTGGTGCTGGCCTGCCACCTGCCCGCTGAGCGTCGCAGGCTTGAGCCACCCAGCAGAGGCCAAGCCAAGGGCCACGGTGGCTTGCAGCTCTACCCTGGCGCTCCCCTCACACTCCTCCAGCATCTTAGGACCAAGCAGAGCGTCTCCATCAGCTCTTTTTTGACTTTTTACTTCAGGGAGAAAAAAAAGATAAAAAAAAGTGTGTCTCTGTAGCTGATCTGAACAAATTCCATTTTTTTGTTTTGACATAGAAACTGAAAAATTAGTTATTCCTGTAGGCCTGATCCAAACTCCAGTCAAGTGTCTAAAATCACAACTCTGCCTTCAGAATACTTCCAGAAGTTCATTACATTTGTCTATTTATTATAAGATTCTTTCATTCAGTCATTTTTCTCGCTTTTTTATCAGCCTGCCTAAGTAGGAATGTCTTGGTTATTGCTACAGCTGCCTCCAACCTCTGATTCTCCTTCTCCTTCCAGCACTCTGTCTACACAGAGACTAATTACCCAACATGACGAGAGTGGGTGGCAGTAGGAGATCACGGCTCCTCTCCATTAAACAACTTCAGCGTCTAGAATGAATGAATGTTTCCCTTTGAGTGTTTGGACGTGGAGATAGCACGGCATTACTCTAAAATGTGATATTTTCAGAATAGTTAGAAGATGATGACATGATTCCTCATTCCTCATCTCCTGGTGATTTTCTTTATAACATTGAGTTGATGTAATTCGACCATATAGAGTTGTAATCTTTGCTATTTCACCAGACACCTTTCAGCACTGCAACTAGTCAGCAGTAAAATAGCAGAATACAAGTTCTGCTTCTGAAAGTCTTTGCAAAATTTATGTTTAAAGCCTCAAGAACAAGTTCTCTTTGCTCTGGCACAGTTTCACAAAACCTGAGCATAGCTCTGGGACTGACAGCTCAATCAAAAGCGAGGTGGGTAAATGCAGCAAGCCCTAAAGTTTGTCAAACCTGGGTGCTGTTGACTGCCTGGAGCACACAGATATGGGACCGCTGCCAGTGTGATGTCTGGACATGAATGCTCACATCCTGGGGGCTGTCAGGAGAAAGACTCACTGACTTGAAATTCAGTGGCGGGCACCATGAAAGAAGCAAACTTGGCTAACTAAATTCAAGACCATTTCAACTGCTGAAGCTCACAGTCAGCACAAAAAAGTATTGAGTCCTGAAAGCTTCACCTTGGCAAGCAGCAGTCTAACAAAAAGCGTGTCAGCTTGGCCACTCTTACAGTGGGTTCTTCCAAATTAAACATGATTGTGGCTGCTGCTAAAAGAGGAAAAAAATGCCTCATCCTGCTGTACTGAGCCCTCCGCAACAGAAGATCATTTAACTGGAAAGGCACATGGAGTTTCAAAGCTGCAGTTTCTACATGGCTTTTGTGTCTCCACATTGCAGCTGGTGGTAACTTCAAGACACCACTCTGAAGAAAAGTCTCAAGTGGAGATAGAGTACTCATGGGGATTTTTCTTTCCATCTGTCCGAACTCCATACTCATATGGATTGTGTGATCAAAGTCGCAGAGGATTTATCTCCTAACTTGAATAAATGTCTGCAGGACCCGTATAAATTCTGCTGATTTAGAGATTTTCCAATGCTCATTTTCCTTAACTGTTCCCCTCCACTCCATCAGGGAAAAAGCGACAAGCCCACCTGTGATAGGCACACTCCAAAAAAATTATTTTCCTGGAAACTCAGGAGTACAAAAGCAAACCTATTTTTTACAGCAGTAGAGCACACTCCTCTGAAGACCTTCTGTCAAAAAAGCAAGCTATTGTTATGTTTCTTTATTTGGCAAGAAAACACCACAATTGATCAATGGCTTGGGGTTACTTTTTCCTTAATGACTGTAACTGCTTTGCTCTTGCAGTGTTTTTTTTTAGGGATATTGTTTACTTCAGCTTCAATCCCACTCAAAACACTTGGAATTCAAATAAACTGCATTGCATTGCATTTTCTGGCAGACACCCAGTGCAATGAATTTCTAACTAGTGTTTGATTTTGTCAGTTACAAGGCAGAGAGGCATCTCACTAGTCAAGACTAATTCTTCCAGTTGCTACACGGCATGACCCCATGAATTTGCTGCCAGTCACATTACTGAAGTCACAATATCACTCAGTAACAGAACCCCTAAACAATACAGTAAAGCATACATAGTGATTTTCTGACTTAGGAGGCTTTGAACCTGTGGTATTTAAAACCTCGAATTAATTGTTTGTGTATCTACTGACATCTAGAAGAAAGATAAAAGATTTTCAAGCTTCAGGGTGACTCACAATGAATTAAAACATTTGGAGTTATTTGTGGTTGCGGATCTTAAAGACGTAACTGCAAAAAGTGTCGACCAGACATGACTTTTAATTAACTACATAGACAAGAAGAACAAATTAACTTTCTAGTGTAAGAGATCTTCCCAAAAACATAATACCCCCCCCAAAAAAAAAACAAACCACTGATCCTGTATATATTTTCAATTCAAGATTTCCTGAAGAGCTTTGCAACTTGCTAAACATATGATGAACATAAAGAAAAAAATAGAAGTCAGACCTATTGAATGCTCTAACCCATGCACAACACAGGATGTTTAATACTAGTTTTAAGGGGGATCCTGACCAACTCCCACTTACATGATGTTTGCACATGGGACTTAGCCAGAGTACCCCCAATTCTTCACACACTGCAGACAAGTCTCCTGCAGTACTCAGATGCTTGTTCTTTCCCTTCCTCTTCAGAAAGAGCCCGCCCCAACACACACCATGGAGCCTGATTGCCTAAATCTTTGTGTCAGCCTCGAGTCTGGAAACAATGCGTCTGTTGCATAAGCCAACCCCCAAAACTTTGACGGGGTGGGCCTGATTTCTTCATGAATGAGTCTCTCTGTCACCAGGGCCATGAGGAAGGCCAGATCCTGAACGCAAGCTCCAGCTACCACCCTACAATAGCTGGGTATTTCTGCTAACGTGCTAGCCAGCAAGCACTGTTGGTGTTCAGCTGTTACAACTCATCACCAAGGAAAGTTTCTCTGTCTGTGCGGTTGCCATCACCACCAGATCCGCATCTGGGAGGGCAGCGTGTCCTACAGGCACAGCTGGGGCTGTCGGATGGGGCTGGAGGGCACTGCCACAGGCTCCAGCTCTGCCCATGACCCAGGGAGAAAGGCGATGCTTGGCTGACATGTGAGGTTCCCTGAGCTGAGTGGGGATAGCTCTGCTGCTACTGCCTTCAGAGAAAGATGTTTCTAACAAGAAAAGGCTCTACATACTGAAGTGCTAGTTTGGAAACATGGCATTGGGCCACCCTGGCACAGCTCTTCTGCAGCATTTGTTTCATTCAGGGTGCTTTATCCTTCAGCTTTGCATGGATGAAATTCTTTCTCTGCTTCAGGGACAAGGTACCTTTACTGAGACGCCTGACCTGGGAGTGTGGATTATGGGCTGTCGGTATCCAGGTGCAATAAAGGGAGCTGGACTTACCCTGGCAGCAGGAGGACCCATCTAATGCTTCTTCCTGCTCCATTCTAGCATCACTGTCCCCTGATAACTCTTTGATGGCCTCCCTTGGACTTTGACCTTCCCTTACATCATAACCTTGGAACCACATCCTCAGCAATTCTCACCTCCACATTGATACCCTCGTGATTATCTGGCGTCTTTAACCTTTTCCCTTGATTTGTTCTTAATCTGTGGTCTATGTTTGAGACTCCCTGAAAGAGATCTTGCCTTTTCCATGGACTGCTCTGTTGTTGGTCTGCTTGATTGTGATGATGATATCCACTTTAGCACTGCGCTCCGTGTCTGGCAGGTCATTACCAGCTTCCTCTAAGTCCCCTCAGTCCTTTATTTGAATGTCATCTTTCACTTGCTCCTTCCTCTAAATAAAACTCTTTCTGGGTCTCACTTTTCTTCACCTTCCACAGTCTCTCTAAAATCTCTCATTTCTTGTCAATCTTCATAGCCAGAACCCTCTTCCTTAATTCACATGATTTCACAGCCTTCCTCCTTCCCACTTCCGTCTGCTCTTGCACATATTCCCTTCAGAGTGCTACTCTAAATCATTTTCTTAACTCTCCATTTTTTTCTTCTTGTTTCCCAGCACCTACTGACTCCACTTCATCAAATACTAGCTCCTCTTTTCACCTTTCAGACACTTCCCTAGGTGATCATTTTCACCCTCTGTCATCCTTGAGCCTTTGACATTGCCTTGCTTTCTCCCATATAGGCCTTCTGCATGCAAAAATTTACCATAAAGGGCTGTTCTCTGCTTCTTTAAGAAGGCACTCAACTCTCAGGTTTCTCACCCTGCCTAAGCAGAATGACTCCTCTTCCTTCCATCCTTCCCTTCTTCAGCACCAGCTTGGAAAATGGAGTTGTACCATGGCCTGCCCACATTGGGACTCTCAGAATAAAAATATTGGAATTCATGAAAAGTGTGAAGTGAAACTGGCTTCATAACAACAGCCAAATCATGCTCACTTTGAATGAGAACATCCATGCAGATGGATGGAGATGAAATTTAAGCACTCCACATCACATTTATACTTCCAGGTAATCTAGATTACTTATGCAGGCATCCATGTTTAAAAAAAAAAAGAACACCACCACATCATGGTCAATTCTTAGCAGCTTCTTGTGCCTGGCTGTTATATGTCTTCCCTTTTTCTGCCTGTAGGCACTTCTTGGCAGGGTTCATTTCATTTCTCCTGCTGTACAACAGCCAGAAGAACACAATCTCAATTTCAGTGGGGCTCTGGCGGCACCAGCACTGGGTGGCAGTGCCCCATCCAAACACTGCAAGGGGAATTGGCATGAGTTTTCTGGCAAGAGGAGAAGAGGCTGCCTGAAAGGAAACCGCTGTTGCAAGTAGAATGCAAAACTCAGTATTTCCTCATACTTGGGATGCTTGGCACAGAAGTTATGAAAATAAAGGACAATCAACTCTTTTCTAGGGAAATGGGTACAAAGATAATTTTGATGGAAAATCTTTTCATAAAACCATTTCCCCCATGAGAATGTTGGCATTTAAATGCATTTCGAAAGCAAAGAAAAATGCTTAAATCGTTCTCTGCTGGCAGGCAGGAACACTGCATTTCAGATTTGTCTCAAGAACTTCCTGAGCAAGTGGGTTTGACGTGTTAACTTCACTCTTAGTTGTGGTTAACTTCTGCTAAGTGCCAATATTGCTATGAGTCTATTGATTGCTTTTCAGGCTGCAAAACAGAGGAATGTTTGGAATAGGCAATAGGACTTATCCTCACTCTTAATAAACCGCACGCCAATTGAAATGGAGATAAGATTATTGCAGACCAAGTCTTCTGAAGTAAAATATGCAGAAAATGATTCTCATTTCTTTTCCATGAGAGGATACTGAAGCACTCATTATGATTCAATAAGTTGAATATTTGGCTGCCTCACCTGGCTTTTGCTGTCTTGAGTGAATGGTTGATAGATGGTGTAAAAGTGGAAAAACTAGATCTTTGCTAATTAATTTTGCCAGTAGCTAGATGGTTAACCAAAGGAATCTGTTGCATTCAACACTGATTTCCATTGGGTCCATTAGAGCCAAACATTTTCCAAAGTGTTTCAAAATTGAAGTGGTAGCAGTTTAGACATAGGGCAAACAGGAACTAGGAAAACTGCCCACCAGAGATGCTCCAAATCTCTAAGAGGTCAATCAAATATAAAGGTATCGCCTCCTGTTCAGTAAATCCCTCAGCTGTAGACCACTGCTGGTCAGACAAGTAGTGCAGGGAACAATCACAGAATCTACATTTGCTCTATTCTTATCCTCTTCCTTAGGCATCAGCCTTTGGCTAATGCAAAAAACTGGACGCCAGTCTAGGTGAAACTGGTGTGTGATATAAAACAGACATTTCTGTGGCTGTGATGTGAGTCGCCACCAGACAGAGAAGCTGCTCTGGTTACCCAATTTCAGTAGAAATTAGTTTGTTCTCTCTGTACACAGCTAGGGGAGGTATCAATGCTTCCCACCCATGTCCTCTAGGAAAATGATCTATATGAACTTGCAGCAAAGATACCTGAAACCAAACTGCACCTTTCTGGCCTGTAAAAGAGGACCATGAATAAAGACTGTCCTGACTCAAACAACCCCTGAATCATCCAAAGATGGCAGCTGTCCTTCCTCCTGAACCACCACCGATGAAAGCCAAGGGAGATTCCGTGGTTTTAGTCAAGAACTGATCAGTATGAAATCTTAGTCCTAAGTACATCCATAAAGCAACTAGACAAAGCTTGCCAGCTTCACGTTGCCTAACTAAACATGATCTAGCATGAGCATGAGTAGACTTAAGCAACACTGTGTGTCTAAGGACAAAGCACTGAGAAAGCTCCTTCTTGCGTGGACCATTGCTGTGCAGCATCCTGGTAACACGGGTGACTGCAGACACCCTCATCCATCCTCTGTTACTCTGTGATGGCCTCACAGAGAACTGTTTGCTCTTTAATATCCGAGACACTTGCCCCTGAGGCACTGTGGGGTTTGGGTCCATGCTATCCAAAGGCTTCCTGCTACTGCAGCACAACGACTGTAGTTATGAGCTAACGCCTCGGTACAGGAGCTCTCAACACTGCTAGTTAGCAGTGGTGTGGGCACCAGAGAGAGCTTTAATGGGAGCTCGTGTGAGACCAAGATTGCCAAGAGGCAATCAAACAGACCATAGCATCACAATTGGCCATGCGGGGATCATGCTGACCAGCTCCCAACCCACTGATACACAGGGACTGTACTCAGACCATTCCCTCTTTCCACTCCTTAGTTTCCGAGTTATTCTGAAGAAAGTCAGTAGCATCTCCAGGGACACAACGATTCTTGTTCTTGGTACAAAGATTTTTGACTCCAATGTGTCTCAGGCGATGATACTTTTGTTTAAATAGATTGTGCCCAGACCAGACAGGCTGGGACCATTTAAGACTCCCGAGTTTGAGGTTTAATGGCCTGAGGGACTGTCATGATGATCCAGAAGGATTTCCTCTGCAAAATGGGGAGTAGAGAGGACAGATTTCAAGCCCTCCAATCCAAAGGACGTTGTAAAAATTATCTTTTAATTCTAGTTCGCTTTCAAGGCATTAAGCCCCACCTTCTGGTGAATGTCTAAATTGCAGGAAGAGACAAGGCTCTAGATTAAGTAAAAAATGGTGATTTTTTACAAGACAATAGCACTTAAGTAGACAAATGCCTTAAATATACTTGCAATATTTTAGGGGAATGAACTGATCTCCACCAAAGTGTCAACAAAACGATTTTAAAGTACATCACAATGTTTTACTTCAAGCAGTTTTAATGTGTTGCATTCCATTTTCATCACTCAGTGTAAACTGTCATACTGTAAAACAAACTTTATGCTTCAACTATTCCCAATCAAAACATTTTGGAATGCCGTGTTGCACAAAACCTCTCAGTATTTTGATTTTTAATTTTGTCGAAGCAAACAAAAATACACACTGAAATGTTAAACTTTCTCTAAGGACAGTGAATGCTTCCCAGGCCACTTCTCTTTCGTGCACACTGCCATAGGTGCAGACCCAACAGGTACTGCTGATATAGGGTTCCCTGGCTTGTCAGCAAATGAGCTGGAAACATCAGTGAGCTAATTTTGCTCCACAGGTCTCAGAAAGGGGCTGCGTACACGTACTGGGAAGAAAGCTGGGAATAGAAGGGAGAAGCAGGAGCTGTGAGCATGGTAGCTCTCTTTTCAGGCAGCCGCTAGTACAGATCCTGGTGCAGAAGAGATCGGTGGCTTCAGGACCCCGGCAAAAGGCCTGCTGCTGTTTGAGGGGACGTGTCACCTCCCTGCGGCAGGGAAGTGATGGCAGGGGTGGCAGGTAGATGGGTATGGAAGGGGGAAAAGGAGGCTCCTTCGCATGAAGATGTCAGAGATTGCTTTGACATTCGTGAGGGTGAAGAAAATGTAAAAAGGAGGATGAAGAGCAAGAAAAGGAGGGGGAGGAGAAGAAGAAGGAGGAGGAAGAGAAGGAGAAGGAAGGGGAAGAAGATGAGGGAAGAGGAAGAAGGAGGGGAGGGAAGCAGGAGAGAGAAGAAGAAAAAAATTCTTTTATTGCTGTCCTTGAGTGGAACATATTAAGTAACAAATTTTTTTTCCACAGGAGAATGGTGTCCTAATATACTCAGGTGTTATATTGGCCGAGCCCACAAGAGACCTGTTGTGACAATTTACGTTTTGCTAGGGCCATAGCATGAGCACCTTACACTCTCAGCAGCGGTGTCAATTTTCCATTGACAGCACAGTGCCCAAATTCAGCCATGGTGTGTGCATGGGCTGTTTGGCAGTGAAGGGGTGGAGACGACGCAGAGGCAGGAGCAGGGGAGGAGAGAGAGAGAGGCTGGGGTGACCATTTGGCTGTCACCCATCCAGGGCACAGCAGAAGTCAGCAGATGCACAGGGACAAGAGGCTCAGGACATGCCTGGAGTATGGCCCGCACCTCACTGCTAGCAAGGGTGGTGGTGGTGGCAGGCCAGCAGCTTTGGGAGCCCCCACTGTCTGCATGCTGTCCTGTATCAGGGCTGTCACCCTGCTCCTGCAGCGGAGACCAGGGCTTACAGATGCCAAGTGTTTGCAATTCATTTGGCAACACTGCTGCAGATGGTGACAGCTCATCGCACCTCTGTGCATTAAATCCTGCCCACCAGGTAAATCAGTTCCTGAGTAACTGGGTGGCATGAAGCAGGGACAGTTTGAACGGGAAGTACAAACAGAATCACAGGACCACAGAGTGGCTGGGGTGGCAGGGACTTCTGGAGGTCATCTGGCCCATCCTTCCTGCTCAAGCAGGGCTACCGGGAGACACTTGCTCAGGACCATGTCCAGGTGGCTTTTGAAGATCTCTAAGGAGGGAGAGCCCACAACCTCTCTGGCCATTGAAACACCATTGAAATAATAGCTCAAAGCCCATCTAACCCACTACCCAAGTAGCTTTACCTTGCTTTTAAGCAGTTCTCTTTCTCTTCTAACTGATAGCAGTGAACACGCACAGCTGAAAACTGCCCTATAACCATCAAAGGCCTAACCACAGACTGGGGCAAGGGATGACTCTAGAGAGATGTGGAAGAGCATGAGAAAACTGGGAGACAACCCAAGAGGTGTCTGTCTCACTCAAAATCTCACCACTGCCAAGCCTCTTGGAAACACCATAGAAAATTAATCTTTTAAGGAGGGATTGGAAGAAGACTTCGATGTTACAGGGTCCTCCTCTAGGTACACAGGGCTATGAAGGAGAAAACTCAGTGGAGAGCAATCCTCCCAGTAGGTGCAACAATCTTAATGTGTTAAATCAGATACCTGGAAAACCAGGGGAAAAAAAGACTGACGAGCTGCTGAGTTAAGACGGCTTGAGTTCGTGTGCTGTCTGCAGTGCCTGTTCTTTTTGAATATTGTTTCTGGCACATACGTGTTTCTGGCACATCTGCCAGGTTGTTGCAGTGCTCTTACAAGGTGAGGGGTTTGTTCTAGGCTCTCCATATCCACAGTACAACCACACAATGTGAAATGACAAACAAAGCCGAACCCTTGGGAACAGCATGTTTTCATGAGCCACAAGTTTATAGTGTCTCGAAAACGGATTTTCAAGATGAATCAGTCTTCCTTCAGCTAGCAAATGAAAGATAGATGGCTGGGGTGTGCCAAGATGATGTTTGGAAGTAGTAGCAATTAAAAAGACGTTATCCAACTTCTGGCCCAGTCTGTGTATAATACACACACACACAATGTCAGCTCATCATGAGATGTTTTCTTTTTTCCGCTTCTGCTCCTAAAAGGCCTGGAACTCTCTGTTCTTATGCCAAAAAAAGGGAAAATAATTAAAGCTAGACAATTTCAAAGGTAATTTTGATGTGTTTTTTGGAAGGTAGCAGAAGGCATGGATCCAGCCACCCTGTGGGATGCTGGGGCTGTCCATTACATTACACATGGCTGTAGGCTGCACTGTCTGGTGCCCGAGTGAATGGGCTTTGCCCTCATCACTCCTCTCCTTCTCTCAGTGCTTCTTTTCCCAGACATAGCAGACCCACACTGAGGAGAAAAATTTCCTTCTGGCTAATCACCTCCAGTAGTTTCCATGTTGTTTCCTTCTAACTGCTCGATTTCCAGGAGCAGGCCATCTTTTCCAGGTTGTACCCTGCCTATTAGCAGTGCGTGGTGAAGGAGAACGCTCTTGGTAAATAAACACTTCCCTTGTTGGAGAAGCTGGAAGATGTGGGCAAATGAGTCACAGTGCTGCAGGGAGCTGATGGATGGTCCTGTGGTGCAGGAAATTGCACTCAGCTCTGTGGGACTGGCCAACGTGCAAGCAGATGCCGCATGATGCCTTAGATACAGAGCCCAGTGTGGAACACGGACTGTGCTACTGGGGGGCTGACTGGAGGGCTTGGAATGATCCCAGGGGCACCACAAGCAATTCCAAGATTCCTTGGAGAAAGTGGGGAGGGGCTGGGATTTCGATAAAAGGCTTATCACTGATTACAATATCAACAGCATGAGAGATTAAAACTCTTCCTCTAAGAGTTATTAAGCACTGTAATCCCTCAACACTACTGTTCCTCAACTCCTCATTTCCTAGTAAACATACATCATGCCCAAAAGATAGTGCCTTAACACAGTCCTCATACATCACAGAGTGCAGCCCACTTTCTCCCTGCTGGTACTGGCAGTCTCAATAAGGAGATACGTGTGCTGGGGAGTGATGCTTCAAGTAGTTTTCAGAATATCAAGTTTGGATTTTGTCCCATCTGTACCATGCCCCAGATCCAAGAGGGAAACCACAACCTGGAGTGATTTTCCCCATGTAATGCATGAAAAGTAATAGCAGCTAAACTTGAGCATTGCCTAGCTCCATAAGCCCCCCTACCCAGCAAAGCAAAGGCCATCCAACAGGACAGCTCACCTGCTATCACTGAATCAGGTATGGTCTTTGCGTGGTTCAAGTACAGCTCTTGTACAGAAGGTCATTTCATATGACCAGGTGTCTTGGCATGAGGGCTCCTGAATAACCTGAACACACACTTCTGGCCAGAAATATGCCAGGGTAGCTGCTGACCTCAGCAGTGGTAGAAACATATTCTTGTTCCTTCACCTGACTCAACAGCAGGGTGCAAGGCTTCATGAGCAGAGATGAGAGGCCAGCTAACGGCCTGGTCCAGAGAGATGCTGAGGACCTGAAGCTCGCTCTAGGATTCAGTGGGAAGCTCCAGCTAAGATGTCCAAAGCTGGATATGACCCAGGTCTAGATGCCTGATAGATTGAACACCCAAGTGCCCTGTTCAGGTTGGGAAGGCCTAGCCTGAAAGTAAACAGAGAACTAACTGCAGGGCCAGGCTGCGGCCCTGCACTGCCGCACGTCTTCTGACATTCCCCCAAGTCAGTCATCCTATGCTGCTGCGGGGACCCCACAGTCCTCGCTGCTTTCTCTGGCTTGCCTGATGAGCATATGGATCATCTCTTTCCCTTAAACCTCCTCATAAACAACCAGTCGGAATACTGGGAATAAAATCAGAAAGCAGAGCCTGGAGGGAGCTGTCTGCCAAAGCGCTCACTCTCGCTCTCCCAGGTCACGCCAGGACAGCTGCAGTTAGCTCTGCAGCACAGCAAGTTAAATTGCTCACAGATTTGTCTGCACATAGCTGTTTCAGAACTGATTGCTTAGAAGGAAAACAGTTTAACAAGCAGTGAAAAACAGTATACACCTATTTAAACAACGGGCTTTACTGCCACTTGTGTGAAGGCCTGCTGCATCTATCTTCTCTGCAATGTCCCAAAGCACTGCTGTGGGCATAAGCCACTTTCTGTCCCTGTGGACAGGCCTGTCACACTCTCAGGACAGCCTGTGGAGGTCATGCTCAACAGGTCCAGCCCAGTGATACCTCGCAGGGCCCAGCCCCAGCCCCACACTTTGAAAGGTGCCCTAAAGCCATTGATGAACAACTGGAGGAGAAGAAGAGAGCTTAGCTGTTCTCACTGCAGTAATCTCTTAAATGAATGCCAAGAGTGGTCTTAAGGGGTGACAGGCACCCTCAATCATTTCATGTATGAAGCACTGAATCTGCACACATGCCATTCAAGATGTCCAGGTATGAAGTGAGTTATACCAGTAGCACCCTGTCAACAGAAAGCACAGTAAACAGTAAAGAAGTTTTTATTCTTCTCCATTCACCAGCATCATAAATTTGCATTTTCAGTATTTACATATACCAAATAGGACACAAAATAAGAATGTTGCAGAGTTCAGATAATCTTGCCCCAGCCACAGCTCAGCCCAAGGCTAACCATCAGCTTTATCTGCAATCACAACAGTGTGTCAGGAAATCATGCTGTCATGCTAAGGCAGCAGCAAAGAGTTTCATTTGGTTTTCACCAGACTGCTGCTTTCCAGACTTAGCCAAACAGAGGAAAACAATCCTAAAGACAGTTGTTTCCCTCTAGTTCTCATGGCCTTCACTACTCTCTAGACTGACTAAGAGTCTGCTTTCATTCACCGATAAATGTGAAGACTTTTTGCAAAAGTAAGAGGCAAGGAGCACCACATGCTATGTACGTGGATGTCCTTGATCTTTTCCCCTTATTTGATGAGTTTCATGCTGTAGTCATTCTTCAAAATCTAGTTCAGAGAAGTAACAGCTAGAGGCCTGAATATTTTACATGCAACATTGTCTTAGCAGGAATGTTGTAAGCACCAACAGATGGAAGTGCTGCAGGAACAGGACACCTCAGAAAACTGCAGCTTGGGCTCTGTTATCTGCTCATATCTGACTTATATCTGAATTATCTGCTCAGCGTAATTTTAGCAAGGAAGAAGTGGCAGGACAGACAGAGCACAGGCTGACAGACATGGCTTCCCATGTGGCTGGACAGAAAAAAGCTGGTGACCAGACAGACAGAAAGAGGTGACCAGCCAAACTGCTGCTGGGGAAGCTTTCACATCACATCTCTTTTCCATCAGAAGAACCAGATCCAGCAGGAACTGAGGATTTTGGAATGGAATTACAAACCAAGGAGACATCAAGTCATCAGTAAGTGGGGATGAGCAGCCTAGTCACTGGAAGAAATGAATTCATGACTATTTACTATAACTAAGTACTATAACCTAGCTGTGCTAAAGGATATTCCTAAACAATAAGCTTTAGTAAAGCATACTTTTCCAGTGATTACACTGTTATGCTATCATGCTGTAAGATTTGAAAGATGTTTTTGTTGTAACAAGCTACAGCGATACAGCTGAAGGACAGCTGTGTTCTTCAACACAACCCATGAAAGCCTGCTTTTTTTTCTTCTTTTTTTCTTCTTTTTTTTACATTAAAAAATAATAGTCAGATGCCCTGCATTAGAAAGACAGGAGAGACATCGAGAGCACCCCCATAACCTTAACAACTGCTTTGATACTTTTCAGATCAAACAAAGGACTCTGTTTTTCTCAGCTTGAAAGGTACTGTCTATGACACTTTGATAGATGAGATTTCACCCCCCACTCACACAAAGTCTCTTCCCACAGCAAACACAGACTGGCATAGGGTAAAAGAGGTTGCTTAATTTTCTTCCATGAGTTTTCATTCCAGTTAAGTAGATGGTAACTGTTATAGTCACCCCTTTCCTAATATTTCTTGTTCCACCAGGAAATTTTGTCGAAGTAGTAACATTAAGATGAGTATTTAAAGACTGGGCCCGTGCTATCACCGGAAAAGGTGGGATATGAATAAATATGCTGAAAATGTAACTAAGTTTAGCTAGATTCCGTACATGACATTGGAAGAACATTGTTCTTGAAAAGCTACATTTGACAAAAGCACTTCTACCCCCTTTAAATAACCTTCAAATTCTTCATTAATTCTGTAGGTCAAACGGCAAGCAAAATAAGTCCATGGCACATATAAAACTTTGGGGATCAAACCTAGTTGCTGTTACATGATGGGAAAATTGTTAGTGAGGATATTAGGATAACTTTACATTTTTAAAAACATAGAAAGCAGCCAGGGTTTTTTAATGCTATTTTAAAAGAACAGCACTTAGATTTTACTTAAGCACAAAGAAATGCAAGACTTGGTTGCCTGTACCATCTGACGTCTGCCATGCTGTGTGAGCACTGTGATCAGTGGTTAATCACAGCACTCTTATTCTTCAGGCTTTATGCATGTATACTTGGAGATGCATGTATCCAGTCACACGGCAGCCTGCTGGTTATTACCCCAAAGCTTCTGCATAGATTGTAACAACTTCTGGCTCAGAATATAAAACATTATGTTTTCTTCCTTAGCAAAAGCAATTTTTAAATGTTTTTGCTTTCAGCTGGGTGGTATCAGTCTGTGGCAGCTCATTATTCAGCAATGCTGGCATCACATGTAGTCAGGCTATAAACCTGATCAGATAAGAGAGACATCAAACACAACCTCATAACTTTGTGTGTTGTATGATGTTTACAAATCTAACTTTGCAAGTTTAATCTTAACACCATTTGAACATGATTTATATTCCAGCCTCACACGCACTGATACCAGCATTACCCAGGAGGCATCAGGCTGTTAACAGATCCTAAGCCAGCTGTGCAGCTGAAGAAAATGTTGGTCAACTGTGCCTCACTGGAACCTGAGTAAATGCTGTCATCATTTACCTAAAATTCTAATTTCTTATAGATCATCCCAAAATGGAATTATACATTTTGTATCTTAAATGAAATTTGAATTGTCATTCATCCACAAGCAGAGTATCAGTTCTCTGAACTATATTTCCTTTTCACAAAATCCTAAACTATATAGGAGTCCGAGCAGATCTATTTGATGTGGACCATTCTATCTATTTGAAGAGGGTTTCAAAATAAATTCTAATTATTAGTTGTTATCAAAGACTGTTCTGCATGTATTAATTAGGGGAAAAAAAGTCCAGTGTCTTTTGTGTGATACTGAGCTAAAAAGTAATTAACAAGATGGCAGGAAAATGAGAAAGCAAAAGGTTACAGTTCTGAACCCAAGAAAAACATTGCTATTTTTGTATTTTTCGAGCAGTCAGAAACATCCAGGGATGTCAGCATCCTGACACATTTATTCATGATAGCGTAGAATGATAGCTTAGCCAAAGGGCATCAAAGAATGTACTATACTGTAATTAAGGCCATATTCATCGGCTTTTTTGTTTTCAAACCAAATTGAATAAAATTAATAAAAAGAAGACAGAAGCAGAATGGCAGATATATTACGAATAAGGGAACATTAATGGAATTTTCAAACAAGGATGTCCAGCTCTTACTGAAGTGTGCCACAGTTTGATCAGAAGTTTAAATGCATTTAAGTTCATTTGGGCAATAAAGCTAACCTCGGAGCAGTGGAAAGAGTGCAATTTTTAGTAAATGGCAATGGCATAGATAGATTTATGATGTTATGGGAATACCAGTACTAAAATGAACTACTAATAATCTAACAATACTAAAACAAATAAATTGTATGGTTGTATTTTAATGACCAGAAACAACCAAAAAAAGTTGTAAACTTACTCATAAGTCCCCCTTGTGTAATATGAAATTTCAGGGGTTTGGGCTTTTTTTTTTTTTTCAATTTTTCTTTAGAAAATCTATTAAATGACTGTTGCAACAACACAGAACCAAGAGAGTTCTGACTGAAACTAGTGAGAAAAAATAGGTTCAGCTTTAAAAAGGAATTATTTAATGTGTTAAAGTAAAATCCTGATGCTAAAGCAGAATATTATCATCCAAGAATGTTTATTTAATACATGTAAACGATCCTTAAAAACCATTTTTTTCTCAATATAACTAAAGTGAAAGAAGTAACCCAAGTTTTATTGTTTGTAGGAAATAACTCTAGTGCAATTGTTTCACTGTGCAAGTGTTAACTAAGGCATTGCTGTCATTTTAATAAATTAGGAAAAAAAAAAGTATTCAAAACTGTAGAGTTATAGTATTGTGCTAGGTTTTCCATATTGCTCTATTTACCTATTCAGAATAAAAAGTATAATATATGTTAGTAATAACCTGGTTTAGTAGAAGATGTACCCTGCCAATGGCAGGGAGGTTGAAGTTAGATGATCTTTAAGGTCCCTTCCAACCCAAGTAATTCTGTGATTCTGTGATTCTGCGATTCTATGATTCTATGTTCTAAATCTTAGAACTGTCCATTAGAAAAAAATAATAATAACAATAATAAAAAAAAAAATCATTATTTCTGGCTCTTGGAAAGCTTTGGCAATTTATTTATTTATTTATTTTAAAGTATCCATCTATTTTTACAAAGGCACCTTGGGAGGTAACACACAATTCTATTATTCATTTAAAATAATAATCTGTGCCTTCAGCTGAACAGCAGTGTCATTTGCTGCCCTCTGGTGTAGTAAAAGAGAAAAATCACTTATAATGAAAATTTAGTGATTGGATTATAGAAACTGAGTAAACGTAATTTCTAAAATAATTTAGTAATCCTCACATTTATTCTACTTGGTGTATAACGCAGACACATTATGAAAAGAACGGTAACAAATATAATTAAAAATGAAGACGGTAGTGCGCTTCTCTTGTAAAATTTTCTGTTATCAGGTATGTCCCACTTATACGTAAAACAAACCACCTCAGCATGAAGCTTTGTATGCTTTTTCTGTAAGGGTCACACTTGGTTCTCTTTCTCTTGAATCATCCATAATTAAAGCACTGTGAGCAAGCCTCTCTCCTTGCTTACACCTGCCATCCTCACAGTTCTCACTGTATTCATAAATACTATCTAAGTCATTTTAGTATTGTATTTTTAACTAAACAGTCATTAAATACTACACATCTATTAGAACTTTTAATTAAAAGTATCAATAAAATAGTACATGTTCTACTATACAAAGTATTTACAAAGACAGGATAGTTGGCAGAACAGGAGCAGGTGAAATTCTTTCTTGCCAAAGCACGCCATTATGTTGGAAATAAATTACATTTCTCACACTTCACTCTACCTGAGATTAAGCTACATAAACTCAGGAAAATGAAGGGGAGATCACATTGGGAAGCCAAATTAAAGCCATCCAAGACAGCTTGGATGGAAGAAAAACACAATGCAAGCTTTAAGCCATCTAATAAACAGCATCCTTCATCTTTAAAGGTAGAGTTAGAAA
Source organism: Cygnus olor (assembly GCF_009769625.2). Lineage (NCBI taxonomy): Eukaryota > Metazoa > Chordata > Aves > Anseriformes > Anatidae > Cygnus > Cygnus olor. The sequence continues at coordinate 71,505,735 of NC_049171.1, read as the reverse complement.
AGAGATGCATCCCAATGGGCTTGGTAACTAACTTTATTCTTCAGCTTTACAACACTGAAATGGAAATCAGCTCACTGCCTTCACTTGGTTTTAAAAAATGCTTTGAGATTTAGAAGAATGCCAAAGACCAGAAATACACTTTTTAGCATCTCCAAATTCTATTTAAGTTTGTCTCGATTCCTTAGAAATACTAACTTCCCTTTGGTTTTCTGCATTTCTTAAGAAAGTGCTTGTAATGTTGCACAATCAGAACTTAGTGCAGACTCTCTAAAACCTTTTCCAACTGCACTAAGAGAGACACAAGTTTTACTGAGATCTGAGTGAGCACATGAAGTAGAACCAGCAAGCAAGGTAACTCATCATGTATATAACTTGGACTTGTCCCCGAAGGCTGTTTGGCCTTTATACGGAAAAAATGGCTTGCAAGAGGGTGTTAATCCCTACTTATGCGCCCTACACTTGTTGCTCACATTTTATTATATGAGTACTACGAATATCCATGGATGGAGGTAACCATTAGCAGCTTATACTAAAAGAATTCTTCTTGAAAATATCTTTAGTTCTAATTGATGCTAAGGGGATTAAGTTGCATAGTTTCTGTTTTCCTTCTGTATAAGAGACTAAAGACTTGTCTTCACACAACACTGCACTTCCATTTTCCATCCCATTAAAACAGCCTCCATATGCTAACTCCATCCTTAGTCTCTGCTCTGAGGCTCAAGATTTTGTTCTCCTCCTCACCCTGCTCCCTGCCACGAGAGAGCTGTAATGTATGTATGGCAATGAAGAGGAACAACAGCCACGGCACCCTTTTCCACTGAGCACACTGTCCATTTGTATAGGGAAAAGGCAAGTTTCTAAGATTTGGTTTTAGAAGAGTTATATTAAGAAAAGTAACAAGAAACCTGCTTGATTTAAATATGAATTTTGCTCAACATCTGCAAGACTGCATTGCATACCTACTTGTAAGTGCCTGAACTTATCTAAGGAAAATCTTTCAGCTGTATTACTCAGTTTTTGAGGAACAGATCCTCTTCAAATTACCTGCTCCAGCTTGCACGTATATTTCAAGCTGTTAAGTCAGCTTTGAAGCACCACATTGTTAAGCCTCCTAAGGATAGCAATTTTAAAGATTAATTACACTTAGAAGTGCAAAACATTAGTTTCTACAGATTATTTCTAGAAATTAATTTCTGGGAAAGTGCAGTAGTTCCCCACAAATCTTGCAAGCTGTATTTATTTAGGACCATTTCACCCTTGTCCTCATCTCAGTGTGTGCGACAAAATTGGGAGGAAAAAAAAAAAAAAAAGCTGAGCTCTTCAGAAACTTGATGTATTGATTTGAACACGACCACAGGAACTTACGCACTTTTTCTTACATTCTACATTATCTTCAATAGCTTAGTTTTGTAAGTCTCAGTAAAGGGCATGAGAAGTTCATTATTTGGAAGAGATCACTGATTTTAAGAAAATGCCACTAGTAAACTTGCGTAATCTGAATATCACCTCTAAGTTTTACTTTCAGGACTTCCATTAGAATTCAAGATTTATGAAGAAACAGCCTAGTTTGGGTGACAAATCTAAACCAACATCAGTTCTGTTTGTAGTCTGATCTGACATTGTCACCTCAACACTGGTGGGATTTCCAGGCATTTTACTTCAAAGTAATAATGAATAACCCTTATTTTTCTCATTGGAAGGAAACAGAAATTTGTACGTCATTTGGCAAAATGATTTAGCTTTTCCCTAGCCTCCATATCACTGATTGCATACCCACAGTGCCCAACCCCACATCGTTATTCACTTGCACGGTGAACCATAGAAAAATTTTTAATTAGATTGCTATAAACATCGGTTAAAAAAATATACTGGAACAGAGAGGATCAAGATTTGAAAAATGCAATGTACAGATGAGAAGATGAGACAAAAAAACAGCATACAAAGTAAAGTCACACTGGAGTTTTAAGACCTTGGAGCAATGGACGTACACGGTATCACAGATCACCCCAGACAAAGGCTAACAACAAATCAAACCCTTTTAGAGTCCACGCGCTTCCTCCTCTCCCTCCCCAAAACGTAGCTCTGGCAAGGAAGGACCAAATGGCTAGGCTGGGAAGACACTACCTGTTAAACACTCGTCGCTTTCACTGCAGACAGCTGTACTGAGCAACTTAATATCGAGTAACCACCGTTCCTTTTAGAACCAAACGCTGTTGCTAACACATTACCAAACAAGACGTCAGAAATGCCCACTAAATTTTATTTTTAAAAAAAAAAAAAAAAAAGAGAGAGAGAAATTGAACAACTGTGGAACTGCGAGAAACTGTCCGGGAGCAGGCGTTGTCCCAGCACCTCCCCGCCGGCGCGCACGGAGCAGGACGGAGGGGCCGGGGGCTGCGAGGCCAGCGGGCGGCCGGGCGCTGCGGGGCTGGCTGCGGGCGGGCGGCTCCATCCCGGGGCAGGGGCCGGGGGCCGGGCTAGGACTCGTCGGGCTTGTCGGCGGGCGGCCCGCAGGGCTGCAGCATCTTCTCCATGAGGTTGAAGCGGACGCGCGCCTTGCTCTCGTTCTCGGCGATGGCGAAGTAGTTGAGCAGGTCGAAGTGGCCCATGTAGGAGCAGTAGGAGTCGCGGTGCTGGTTGACCAGCCACTCCCACTTGGTGGTGTCGGCGTGCCCCGTGCCGATGTACTTGGACTGCAGGTGCTCCAGCTGGCTGTGGATCGTGTACCGGTCCGTCATGGCGCCGCAAGCAATGGCGCCCGGATCCGGCCTCACCGCCCGCCCCGCCCCGCGCCGCGCCCCTTCCGCTCCCCCGGCCCGACGGCGGCCGAGACTTGCCCCAGCCGCCCGCGGCCACCGGCGGGGCACTGCGCGCGTGCGCGCCCGCAAAGGCATGCTGGGAGTTGGAGTCCTCTGCCACGCCACGCCCCTCCCGCCCTTAGACTCACAGAATCAGTGATGTTGTAAAAGCCCTCCAACATCCTCTGGCCAACCATCCCCCTGCCACCACTGTCACCCGCCAAACCATGTCCCTGAGCACCACGTCCAACCTTTCCTTGAACACCCCCAGGGACGGTGACTCCACCACCTCCCTGGGCAACCCGTCCCAATGCCTGATTGCTCCTTCTGAGAAGAAATGTCTCCTCATTTCCAGCCTGAACCTCCCCTGGCACAACTTGAGGCCATTCCCTCTGGTCCTATCACTGGTTATCTGTGAGAAGAGGCCGACCCCCAGCTCCCCACAACTTCCTTTCAGGTAGTTGTAAAGAGTTCCAGGCAGGGCTTCAGAAGTTTCCTCAAGTCACCCGAAGTTCAGCCAGCCTGTTTAAACAACTGCCCTGTTAGACAGACTCCTTGAAGACTCCCATTGGTTTCTCCGAGATTATTAATATGATTTGAACTTCTATTTTAATCACTTAAATTCAGTAAGCCAGGTGAGGGTTACAGCTGCAGACCAACATCTATATTACATCGTTATCATGCAGCAGATACCTGAGGACCTCGCATTCCCAAGCCAGACACCAGGCTGCGTCTACCCGAAACTGGCACAACAGCTTTGCACTATAGGGCCAGGCCTCCAGTTAATTCCTAAAGGAAAAAATACAGCTTTGACATTGTAGCTACTGCTTAATTCGCCTATCTGAGAATCAAGTGAACCAAATCTGAATACAAAGTACGTAGAAAACAGGGCATTGGGAATGAAACTGGACAGCCTCTGTCTGTCAGGAGACTTCAGTAAATATGAAAGCAAAATAAATGGAGCCTTTCCTAAAACTCATGTTTCAGGACACAGCATTTCCCAGCTCTTGACGTTGTCTCTGTATAAATTACGTCTCATTTTTGCTTTCTAAACAAGTGACACAGGAAGTCTGACTGTGGAGGAAGAGAGCTGTAACAAAAATAGCCACGAGGTGCTATGCGCAAATCAAAACACTATTTTTCATTAGCTGTTTACTTTGTTTGTTAAAGGCACTACACTTTTTGTAGTAACACTAGTACAAAAAATCCTTATAAAGAAAGGCTGAAAAAGTGCACTGAATTTGAGGGTCCTCCCAAAACAAATGTTTTGGTAATATTAATTCAGTTATATTTAGCTAAGAAAAAGCACTATAGGTTCCATTGTATTCCCTTTATGAGGTGCAAAGCTCTCCCTTTTCCCCAGGCAGACTTTGCAACTGAGCAGGGTCAAGGAATAGATCTAAGCCAAAATTCAGTATTACTGTTGAAAAAGATTTTGACAGTGCAGGTAATATTTTACATGAATATTAAACTCACAAGCAGATATAAAAATAACAGATTATAAATTGTATCACCAATCTAATTTGGTCGAAGTGGAGCTTTAAATAAATTCTATCATCCATCAAATAAGTGGTCTTTCTTCGCCAGCTCTCTTAAAGAGCTTACATAACATTAAATTTAAAATGCATGGCATGATGCATGCTTTCATATGATAGCAGTGGTTTTAATTACTTGTTCTAAAATAGGAAAGACACATTGCCAGAAATTTTCCAACAGAACACTTCAAGCTCTTTCTTGTAAATGCTGTGCGGTCAAAAGAAATCCATGGAAATATTCTATGAAAACGCAGATGATTCAAGGCCCCTTGTTTACAAGTAAGCATGCTATAAAGCCAAGGTCACAGAGAGCAGTGTCAAAACAATATCCTAAAATGTCCTTACCTTTTATTGCGAAGAACTAAATGAGGACTATAATTTTTGTTTTGTTTTGTTTTTGTTTTTACGAGGATCTGTTGAGTCATTATCAAGGCTTACTTAGCAGGAAGCAGTTTTACACAGCTGGATACAGCAATTGCATTCTGCAGTTGCTTCCAGAGAGACCAAGACAGAAAACAAACAAACAAACAAAAGCACACAAGGACAGAATCCCCGCAGAAAAGTGCTGAAGCATCCCACACCAGACCTTGGAAAGAGTTCCAAGAGTTCCAAACTCTGGACAAGTTTTATGTAATTTATATATTTTGCAGATCTTGGCCGAAGACCATCCAGGAGGTAACACACTGGGGTAACAAAGAGTAAGAAGCATGACACGTGTCTAGAGGCTTATCCACATCAGGTCAAAGAGGGTGCAAGTTGGTTTAATTTTCTTGAAGAAAAAAGAAAGTTAAAAATGTAAGAGTTCTGGGGAGATCACAGTAAGATTACTTGAGATACTGACTAGGCTAGGAAGACAGCAATTTAGATATTCATCAAGACTTCAGAGAGGTGATCTAAGGAAACTGTTTCAGAAGCCTGCTCCAAGCTTTCTAGTGTTATGGTCTGTTGTTTCATCTCAGAATTGATTGTTTACACAGCTTTGTGGTTTCTAGCTCGTTTCATGTCTTCATTCTCACTACAGGCTCAGCCTTCCATCTGTAATCCTACAGTTAGCGTGGTTTAAGATGGTGAACAGCTCAGAGACTGCGTAAGTGGTTACTGAGAGTAGGGTGAATGGGGATCATCTCCATAAGGGAAAAGCGAAAAGTTTTATTTTACTGGGATAAACAAAGTTGAAATGCTTGAGAGACACCTGCTTTGTGGTGAAGGGATGTACTATACGCTGGTATATAGAAAGACAAAAAAGACATTTTCTGAATGTGGGAAAGCTTTCATTTCTTTTTAAAATGGTACCTTTTCAAAGAGTGGGACTGTATGAAGGACACTAACATTTGATAGATGTTCAGGGACAACACCATAACATGTAGGGCTGGTCTCAGAGTTGCTGTCAAATTGTCATCCTGTGAACTCTAAGCTAGATGTATTGATTAAAATACTCCATCTTTGGCATAGAAAAGATTCCCAGAAGCTTATCCATCTCTTGCAGCTGGTGCAGGAGTTAATAGAAGCAACGGGTACATTAAACCAAACAGATGTTAGAATTCAAGTTCAAAAACACATCCTGGAAGAGAAGTTTAAACCTCAAGTTTTCATCAAGATTGATAGTGGGCAAGATGAAAACACTGAATTCAGACACCCAGAACGCTGGGAAAATATGCACAAAGTCATCACCGTGTTTTGGCTTTGACTAAGAACACCTCTGTGAGTACAAGACAAGCCGCGTTTGAAACTCTGTGGACGCCAGGAGCAGGCCACGAAGGCGGTGGCCGCTGGGTGTCAGGATCGCACCTGCAGCAGCAGCTCCTGCACCCACTGCGCCGGGCTGCTGGGTGCCACCGCAAACAGGGCACCGCTGTACGGGGGGCTGCTGAGCCGACAGTGACGGTCCCCTTCGAGACGTAACCGGGTTTTTAATTTTCCGACGGTCTTTGGGTAGGAGACGTAAGACATAAATACCCCCAAAGCAAGGGGAAGGAGTGATTTTACTAGATAAATGCAACACACACCCACAAAGATGCTGAAATGAAGGAAAGGGTGTCTTTGAGAAATTCCTCTACTCTTCACTGCATTGATTTATCCTACAAATACAATTTCAGAGCAAAAAATAAAAAAAAGTTGCTCGAAATTGTGTTAGCCTGGAAAGAATGGAGACTGTGCTAGAAATTAATAATGATAAATTAATTTCTTTTCCTGGGAAATGAGCTTTATTTAGAAATAGTTTGCTTCTACTGTCAAAGGGTTCTTCAATCCTTATTTTCAAAGGTAACGGTACCACTTAGCAATTTTAGGCTGCGAAAATTACCTTTCTTCAGTTGCATGATCTTTTTTCCTCAGATTTCCTGTGTCATCACATACATTGTGAAAGCCTTTTTGTAGTGTATGCAGTTTGTCAAGTGCTGTTATAGCCTACAAATATTAACAGACTCAGGAAGTGCTTATTTTGGCCCTGTAACAGGTGGAAGATCTTTTCACTGCTTTTCTCAGAGGTCCTGTGAAAATTTTTTCTTTGTAAGCAAGCATCTTTTTTTCTCACCTTGTTTTGCGTAAGCTCCTCTAATTTATTCTCCTTGCTGTCAGAACTGTGATTCTCCTTCGCTGCAAGAACAGTGCCTTGACACTGCGGCCACTTGCGGTCTTTGGGACTGATCCTGAGGTGGGGGAAATACGGTCACTGGAAGCATGGTTAAGTTTTAAACATTCACCTCTAGACCACCCACTAGAAAGAGTGCTTTGCTATTGCTTTGAAACTATGATTTTATAGTGTGTATATACCCAAATATCTGAAAGCTTCTTTTAGGGTTGTGCCACTGATTCCCAGCCAAAGCTGTAAGAGAAGAAGAACGGGGAATAAACTATAGGAAAATAAACAATGCTGTGTGTCCTGCCATTCAAGCATACACTTCAAACTCTGTATCAGTGTTCCTATCTGGAGAAAGGAATCATATTTTAAATTGCCCTGTAACTGGAGTGTTTCTTTCTTTACTCGGATACAAAATTCACTGCTGAAAAATTGTCTTGGTCTGAGGTTCAGGGGAGGCAGCATTTAGTACCAGGCAGTGCCACGCTTAGTCTCTCATATGTTCTGGTGTGTCGAGACTTGGGGCAGGAGGCTTTTGTACTGCGTGATTTGCAGCTTGTTGGAAATTCCATCTTGGACTGACAATCCTGACCTTCTTTTAATCTCAGTTTCAAAATTCTTAGGATATTTTTGTTTTGCTTTCATTGCATGATATACTTCTCCTAAAGCATTTTGGAAATAATGTATTCCAAAGCACATTATTGTTGCAATGTAAAGGTCCTAACCACGTCAACTGATGCTGTGACCCTTCTCTGCCAACTTGAGCAGACCTGTGACCTGCCTTAAGGGTCCCTTTGCCTATGCAGTGCAAAGAGTCGGTCTCGTAGCTTCACATTCCCTTGCTTGCTTGTAAATATTAGCATGTCGCTGTGCTCCTTCTACATACGTCTGAGTAACAGCTCTGTGCCTGAGGTGTGCTCTACAGTTTAATTAGCTTAATTTACAAGCCATTGAGAATCTCCTAGGGTGGTGTAGGAGTACCCTAAAAGTAGAGTCACAGTAGGGGTCACTAGCACAGTGCTTACGGGTGGGACTCTGAAATAACATGATCTGAGAAATTTGGAGCACTGCTACCAGAAGCGCAGCTGGGCTCCAGGAGAGGCAGCAATCGCTCACTACTTTAGAGGGAAGATCTATTTTCCAAAGCCGTCACTTTGAAGAGAAAAACCCCTCCACTAATGTGATTACTTACTGCTTCAGGCTAAACATAGAGCTAATAATTTGTCAGGTGAATTGAAATTGCTTGTGTCCGTATGCATTTTTGTAAGGGGGAAGGTTTGTTCTTTTTATGCATTTTGAACTAAAATGAGGTAAGAATAGTACATGCAACAAAACTAGAAAGACTGCAAGTATCCAAGATGCAGCTGTATTCTGACCATATTCTCCCCAGTCTTTGCTTCATTCACCCCAGATAAACTGTTCAGTAAGGGATACAAAAGTAGGAGTGATGAAAGACAAACCTTTAAATAAGCCCTAGAGAAGATATCAGAAGTGTATACAAGCTTAAATTAGCAGAAATTGATTTGACCGATGAGTAGCTCTGTGTATCATACCACTATCTTCTTTCAACGTGCAGGGAAGAGTAAGGACGCCGGAGGTGACTTTTCTAAGGCTGACTCATGAAGCTGCTCAATGCAGCCGTTTCTTTTTTTTTTTTTTAATCTGCCTATAAGTGTCATGTTTTAAAAATACTGATTTCTTCGTAACAGTACCTGAAAGTGTTCTCTGTGAAGAAGCCTGTCTGTAGCTAGTCTCTTCCCCCTCTTGCTCCCTCCTGCACACACGCACAAAAGCATTTATCGTTTCACCTCCCTCTGCAGTAAGTGTGGAAAACATCAGTGTCATAACACTTGTCTCAACAGAACTGCAACGTGAATGCAAGGGTAAAGCTCATCTGCTAATGCACAGCAAGTCAGTCGATAAGAGTAAAAAATAACAGCAGGAAAAGCTTGAAGACACTGGCACCAAGGAGTCATCCACTCATCTATGTGATGCTGGCAGAGTGTGTTGTACTGATTCATGTGAAGAAATGCCAGTCTGTGGATTGCTCAGGTGGCAGACAGCAAAGGAAAGGGAGAGCAGTAATGGATGTTTAGGAATTTAAGGTCACTACAGAAGAAAAAATGAAACTCTTCCTTCCTTGCATCTTGAGGAAAAGGCAAGCCAGTAACCGTCAGCTAACCACTTGTTTCTCAACTTCCTCACTTGAAAAAAGTCTGCACGACCCTCTTGCATTTAGCAAAGAAGTACAGCTTCTGTTGTCTCTAATAATGCTATGCAATATTTCTCATTTTCAGCTTTTTGAAAGTATTGCTTTTTATTAAAACGGATAGTACAAAATTTTTCATGATGTCAAGCACCATGAAGAAATACATATGTTCAAAACATCTGATAAATGTCTTCCTCCTTGCTGGTTTAATTCCTGGGAATGTCTTGATTGTCAGAAGCTGAAAATTTTGGAATGCACCAGACCCTCAAATTAAAACAAAAAAATAAAAAATAAATAAAATAATAATAATAATAAAAAAAAGTAAACCCAGATTGTTAAGACTTGGCAAGAAATAAGCCACTGAAAGGAAGGTACTTATAATCAGGATTGGGCAATATTCACCACGTCTGATGATAGCCATCACGCCTATGCATTTTGGCATGTGGTTTGAGAGCTTGAAAGAAAATTGTTGATTTTGGAAAGCAAGCATATGCAAGGAGTGCAACAGAAAGATTTTATCTATTTTAGATTGTAATAATTCTCCACACCTCCTCAGCATCATGCAGATTGAGAAACCACAAGCTGGACAAAATCCAAAAAACTGCTGAACAATGTATTGTCAAACCCAGGTACTCAGAAATCACCTGAACCTGGAAACATTAAAATAACTTAAAACTGTGATTTTTTTCCTGTTGTTTTTAACAAAGATATATTTTATCCTTTTTATTTTTATTTTTTTGATATTCTATATTTCACTTGGGTTGTATTTGCTTTTCTCCGTAAGTGTTTGAAAGTGTTTATTTACATGATGTTTGAAAGCACTTATTTTTAGAGAATTAAAGCCTGACTTTTCACATGCTCAAGTGACTGCAGAGCCACAGGCTTTATGAAAAGCACCAGTCACTATGAAAGCTGTCAGTGCTGGGGGTGTGATCTACAGCCTCAACAGGACGTGCGTCAGTCGTACAGAGCACAGCTGATACAGCTCTCGGAGCAGTCATGAAGAACAGGCAGGTCGGCACTCACGTACCACTACTGATCCATCCACCTGTGTACTGAAACCCATTTTTGTTGTACTGCAAAATCCTCCAGTGTGAAATTGTAACTTTTTGCAAACTACAGCTCTGTTCCCTTTCCCCTGTCTCTTTCAGCCTTGTGTAGCTTCACCACGAACTCCTCTTGGCTAAGGCATTCTCGCAGTGTTTGTACTGTAGTTCACCCACTGGGGCCTCATTCACATCCTCACTATGGGATTATTATAACACCAACTAATGTAGCTGTTGGTGAAGTTCGCCTCTGGGCATGGGTGTAAAGATCCTATTTTTTGAACAAGAGTAACAGGGTATATATTTCTTAAAGGTAGAGAGAGGGAAGTGCAATCTACTTACTGTGTTCTTCGCCTTCAGCTCCGAATAAAACCTAAATTTCTGTTACTAGGCATTAAGCGTTAGGTACTTCCAAGTGTAAAGACCACTGGTAACAATCATTCAAACTTGTCAGCTCAAAAGGATCAAGTATGAAGGGTAAGGAACGATTAATGTTAGCTCCAGATATTCCAGCAAAAAAAAAGCCAGCCCTCCAAGAAGAGAATGGGGAAGATTCCTACACCAACGTGTGTAGGGGTTTATGACTGCATTTAACTGGCACGACAACTCAACCCATGTGGCAATAAAACACAGGAAATTATTTCTGACCCTGGAAAAAAAAAAAAAAGTTAAAGACCATTAAATAATTCATTCTAGACTACAATTGCAATTACAAGTTTCCAGGTGATTTCTATAAAAGAGGGATGACCCAGCTATAGCAACAGAAAACTCTATGGGGAAGAAAATCTAATCTGTTTTAGTTAAAGGGTGGTGAGCACCGATCAGTGTAATCCCGTGACAGCTTTTCATTCCCTCATGTAATTAGTTTCTTGTGTGAAGATGAGTTGAAGATTATTCTCCTTTAAAACGTATTTACTCTATCTCACATAGGTAACCTCAGGCAGAATAAAGGCTAAATTTATCCCTGGGGAAGAGCTGCTCCGACAGACTGCTGCAGAGCTGATTTGTCTCGTCAGTGGAGCACAGACTTGTTGAGATGCTGAGTCACAAACTGCCTTGCATAATTGGAAGGGTAAAACAAGCTTGTGGAGTGACTCAATTTGCAATTTGATACCAGTCTCATTCCCACATGCACATGCACCTGTATTTTGGAATAGCAAGGACAGGTAATTATAGTTTGAATCATTTCAGTGGTACCCGTGGAATGTGTCCTTCAGAAATGCTCTTCTACTCAATCTCTGTTCCATAATCCCTGGTGTCTGTCTGAGCACTTCTTCCTCAACACAGGAAAAATAAATCTGTCTTTTCCTTTACATTTAAAAACAATCAACACTAATATCCTCACTGACCCTCAAGTAGAGTTTAAAAAAAAAACAAAAAAAACTATCAACTGTGCTTTTCACCTTTTTAAAGGAACTACTAATACCCTATTTAAAGTACTTAGCAATAAGTTGTTTTCAATGGTAAATTAGGCTTAGAAAAGAAGATGGATCTTCTGTGCCTGTGTAATATTCAGAAACAATGTCATAGAAATCATAAGTCAAAATCTTGCAGATGCAAGTATTTGCTTCAACTGTTTCTACAGTGGAGAAAAAATTGGCCTTTCCACTCCGACCTGATGCTCAAGAGGAATTAGTGAAAACTTTGCAGTGAGAGACGGTTTGTCCAATTGTCTGTAAACCAAAGAAACAGAAGTCTGTAGCTGTGCTTTAAGATAAAGTTAACTATACATCTAGAGAAAAAATAGATGTGAGGACAGTCATCTACTTTACCGATGTCATCGTCTCCTTTATAAAATATATTAGGAAGTGTAGTCGTCTTTCATCTGGGATCTTTATTGCATCCTACAAGCACTAACTCTTGACAGCCGTGCTAAGAAAGAAAAATAAAAGTAGAGTAATGGAATAGACTGGGAAGCCAACGCAAGCTGCAATGAAACAACTCGCCAGGCGTGCCGTGGTGTCAGGGCAGGCTTCTTGCTGGCACTGCATCGTGCTCAGCCCCCCGCTGCGCCCCCAGTGCTCCCCGGAGATCTCCCACTGACTCAGTACGGCCAAACACTAAAGCTCAGCACATGGTATCTAGATGAGACTTGTTTATGACTGTGACGGGTAAATTAGCCCTTTGGAAAATTTTATTGTCAGTTAAGTTTCTGTTTCCTCCTACGTTCTTGAGCAGAGTCTGCACTGAGCCCACACTCATGCTGACACATTTCTCGCCCTGCTCACACTGCAAGCTGTGCAGCTCCTCTGAGAGCCACATTATGGTTTGTCTGAAGAGATATTCAACTCCACTGAGTTCTGCCACTTTTATAGCAAATCTGAACATCGTCACTTTCTTACCCAAACTAAAATGAAACTCTCTTTGCCCCGGATGGGCTGAGGAGTGGGGTGCATCTCAGTACACTTTCAAAGTGTTTCTAACAGCATGCTCCATGCAAGCAACACCTTGTATGTGTGTTTCCAGTTGCTTGAGTGCAACCTCCACCTCAGCAATCGCACAGCTACTGGTTAGTAGGGGGCTGTCTTGAGACAAAAGTCACCTCGTTCAACCTGTTTCTTAGTTTTCTCCTGGAAGTTGTTAATGGCTTGCGAAAGAAAGAAACTTTGGGATTATGTCTTTGAGAGCAGCCCTTCTCTAAGGAATAAAGGCACTAGTTTAACACATCTATGATAGATGGATTGCAGTAGCATGTTTGTATTGCTACCCTGTCTCTGGGTGTAAGCCCATCCTTCCCCAAAGTCTGGGACACGTGGGTTGGCATCCTGGGTCAGCCCCCTAGGAAGGTGGGACAGCCACAGGTCTGGTCGTGACTTGCTGCTGTGCAAGTACCTGAATTCTTGGTACTAGCTTGGACTTGTCTCTAGGAGCTGGGAAGCATTTCATTGAAAATATATGTTGTAACTGCCAAAGCCAGCTGCCAAAGCATTTGTATAATTAATTTCATTTTGCTTTCTGGTTCTTGCCTTAGGGGTATTGACTAGAGGACATACATGGTCTGTTCACTCACTCAGACGCGATCACTATGTCTTCATTCTCCTCTGTACCGGTATCAACACAGGCCACTGCCTATCCTCCTTTTCACACTTCCTGTAGCTTTTAATATTGAGCCAGAGCCTGCCTCACTTGATGGCCAAACTTGCATTGACTTCACTGAAAGTGGAATTTGGCAATTAACTTTTACTGGCATAGGTTTCCTATTAAATAATGCAATATCTTTGATGCCAACTGTATATTTCTATTCTAATTATTTAAATGAGAGAAGTAGAAAGATGACGGTATGGAAGCATAAGGCTGATGAGAAAAATATCTCTACAAGAAAAAGGTAGAGACATGAAAAGACATGTAATCTTTTCTGTGAAAGGAGAGGACTAGCACTCCAGGGATTTGGATGCAAGTTCTAGATAGATGAAGGCTTCTTGTACACCTGTAGGCATTTTGACATTTTCTGTGATTTCTTTCCCATCTATAATATATGGGTAACCCTACACATAGAAGTATTTTTAAAGTAATTGCTTGCAAATTGCTTTAGAGAGCCTGAAGTAGAACATAGTTAAAAAATGCAGTGCAATATTATTATTTTTGTCACAGTAATTGAAAACCCAGTTTAGTCCCTCAGCTTAATTTGTCACCAAAGTCACATGTATGGCAAGGTTTCTAAGGTTACTTGAAAAATCACCTTGCAAGTGAAAGTGTTACGTTCAAGAACTGGCACGTCTATCTCCTTTCATCTTTGGGGAATAAGAAGCTGAAAATTTCCACATAGCAGAGGTTTGAAGGCTGATGGGCATATTACCTTGTGTGGAAGATAATTTGGAGAGCGCTTGTTTGCATCTAATAAATCCGTCTTTATGGCATGTAATGAGCTGCAAACACTTGCTAAACTTTTAAGCTGCCTGGTAAACTTCTTTGACCAAGCCACAGACAGTTTGGATGCACCTCAGCACCTCATAAGAGAGTTCCAGGTTTGCAACTCATGCTGCCAGGCCACTAGCTGGTGCCAGGGGAGAGCATTTCAAGTCTTGCACTAATAGAAGGGGGGTAGATAGGTTGCTCCCCCCAGGCACCTGAACAAAGACAGGGTTGTTTTCAAAGCAAGCTGTGAACTGTTGAACTGCAGGTGTGTACGATCAGAACAACAAATCTCTGGAAAATAAGCTCAATAGAGTGGTAACCGAGATTAAAATGACATTTAGGTGTGTTGCAGTGAGAATGCTGACTAATGAAGAGCTGGCCTTGCTGCACCAGCTAATGAGCCTGAGACACCCTTCATGCAGTAGCAGGCACTGGGTTGTGAGTCTGGCTGCTCTCTCACTGGGGATGTGGGATTGAAAGGCCTCCTAATTAGAGGTCTCCTTCAGAGACAAGATCTGGACTCTGCAGCATTTGATTTTTGGCCACCATAAAATCTGATTAGAAGGGACCTCAGGCATTATTTTGTTCAATCTCCTGCTCAAAGCAGAGTCAGCACTGATTTCTGGCCAGGTGTCTTGGGACTTTGCCCAGCTGGGTCTTGAAAATCTCCAAGGAGAGAGATTCCACAGTTTCTCCAGGTAACCTGTTCCAGTGATTCATTATCCTCATAGTGGGGATTTTTTCTTTAAATTATTTTGTAATCTCCCCTGTCTCAGTTTACGTGCATTGTTTTTCATTCTCCTGCCATACACCTCAGCAGCTTGGGTTTTATCAGCCATCTCCTTTTAAGTACCTTAAGGCTTCTGTTAGGTCCCCTCAATCTACACAAACCCAGTTCCTTCATGTTCTCCTCACAGGTCATGCACTCCAACCCCCTGACCATCCTGGTGACTCTTGCTTGGCTTGTTCAAGTTCATCTACATCTCCTCACACGGGGAGTCCCAAAACTGTTGACTTTCTCACAAAAGGAAAGGAAAGGGAGCAAGCACTCTATCTCCAACAGACTCTCTGGGTCATGTAGCTCTACAGCAATAAGGAAGGTTATTTGTCTGCTTGCTCTTTCCCAAGAGAATGCAAAATGTAGGCCAGCAAATAGACCATTACTAAAGTTTCCAAACCTTAAGAAAACTGTATATTCCAAGGTGGCTGGAGGTGGACACGTAGGAAATCTATCATCTACATAACTTTCCAGAGAAGCTGTGGATGCCCCATCCTTGGAAGTGTTTAAGGCCAGGCTGGATGGGGCTTTGGGCAGCCTGGTCTGGTGGGAGGCGTCCCTGCCCATGGCAGGGGGCTTGGAACTGAGTGGTCTTTAGGGTCCCTTCCAACCCAAACCATTCTGAGATTCTGTGATCTCCATGCATCTTTTGTCTCTCCATGGCTGCTATAGAACTTAAAGGAGGGGACTGTGCAGCATCAATTGAGCAGGTGGCCTGGCTGCCTGCAGAAATGTTGGGGGAGAAATCACCCCTGTAAAGAAGGCTTATCTTCCATGTAATTAATTTAACTGTCAGTAAAGCTGCAGATATGGCAAGAATTCAAACATCACTTGGAAAATTTTCTTGCCGTGTCATATAAAAGAAACATTTTTCATCATAAATTGATGTGTCTATCTCCTGTCATCTTCAGGTAGTGAGGATATAAAATTTGACATGCGGGTATTTGGTGGGTTATTTGGAATGGAAATGAAGTATAGATTTGCTTCTCTACATGTACACTGAGTACTGATTGTTAGCAAACTTTAAATAAATTTGCTGTTGGATATTTCAGGAGATTAATTGTGTTTATCTGTTGCTGATTTTTAATTTTTTTTGTTAAGTTATACTTCATTTTAAATCCACTTCAAATTAGTATTTAGAGCAATTGTGTATGATATAGAATTAATATTAAATGTGAACAGTATTTTAAATTAACATTCGTGTAGGATCATCTTTTATTTTTTATGTTGTAAAAGATTTATTCTGTAACATGGAAACTCCGTTTAACGTCCTTCCTACAAATACCTGTGTAACACTGCCATTATTAGCTACCAGGTTTGCCATAAAACTAATGGTTCAAGGTCTTGTGGTATAAATGTAGCATCGTTTTCTGTGTGTGTTCCTTATCAATGTAGTATTTCTGTTAGGGGAGTGTCTGCTGACCTTGGCCAAGAAGAAAGGGTTGCTTTATAAGGCATGATACAAATGTATATTACATGACATGTCTTCCCAGAAACAATTTGCTTTCAGTGAAAACATCTGTAAATTCACTTCTCAGGATTAAAAGTACAGCTACCTGAATTGTATGAAGTTAGTATATTTTGCAATCTAGTATAAATAACAGAATTTCTGTAATCTCTCAAATTCTTAAAATGTTATTGTAACTGTTCGTTGGCTTAAAAAGGCATATGCACTTTCAACCTTTGATTTGAATTTTGGAGAACTGATTTAACCCATCTGAGGCCTTAGTCTTACGTTTCAGTGTATTTTAATATTTTGTATTTTTATAAATATTAAGGTACACCTTAACACAGTTTAAATAGATTTAGTAAATGTGCCTAAAATAAGGTTCAAGAAGTCATATAACCCATTCCCCTCCTCAATTTAAAATCATCTATACCTGAATTATTCCTAGCAGATATTTATCTAGCTCAAAAAGGTGCCATCACCAGGACAGCTTGCTTCACTGAAGCTGAAAGTACAAGGAAGGAATAAGAACAGAATATATATGCACAGCGCTGTCCTCCTTATCTGCTGTAGTAACACACAACCTACACAGAGATGCTACTTGTAAGGCATAAATATATGAAGCGTATAACATGCTTTCTAGACCAGATAATTCTCTAGACTGACACATGGGAATAGAGGCTCTGTGTTCTGGTTTTGGTTCATCTGTTGGGACTTCCTAATACATTTGCTCACTTGGCTATGAACTGAGGAAATGAAAAGGCCAGCATCTGATGCATTAGAAGATCTACAAGTTCAAGGATGTGTGTAACAGTGCCAATGTCCAGATCGATCTTGATGCTGATTTGCAGAGACAAGTAATAGAAGTTAATGGTTGCTTCCTATGAAAATACTACTATACACTTTGGCTGCTGTAGAAACTCTTTTTCCCGCAACTCCCAACTCCCTCTGAGCGCAGAGCCAGGCGGGAGGGCTGGCAGGAGCTGGCAGCCACCCCAGACTCTGGTAGATTTGGTCAGCTTTCATCCTTCTGTAAGCTGCCACCAAGGCAGACACATCCGTCAAAAGCAGTAGTTAAAAAAAAAAAAAAAAAAAAAAAAAAAAAACACAATAAAAAAATGGAGGGATTAAGTTGTCCTTTTGCCTTACCCACATTCACATATGGATAGATACTCCCTGACTGGGGTAAATGAGAATAGATCCGTGGGCTCCAGCGGCCTTAGGGTATTCACAGCTATTCAGTGCCTGCAGTACTTTCTACCTTTGCATTTCTTAACACTAAGACTTGAAGTGTGGCCCATAACAAGTGCCTCCTGGAATCCTGAAATACATCCAACAGTCTACAGACAGGTTTAAAAGATAAAATATAAGCCTTCACTTTTCTCAGATAAGTTTTGCAGGTTCTTTGACAAATACCCCTCCACATTGACATGTAACATTAATTTTTAGCTTTTTCTAGCTAAAATACTGCCCTGTAAATTAAAACCGTAAAAACAACTGTTTATTTCCATGGAAACCTGTCATGCTGTTGCTTTTTCACATATAACTTGCCTTTAGACTGCCTGCCTCTTCACTGGGTGAGACCTCTAGACAGCAACTGGTCACAAATGGGCTGTGAAATGTATCGCTCTTGGGCTGTGTATTCCCTCTTAAAGGGCCCCAAATGATTCTTCCTTCACCTTCAGCTAACAAAAAAGCATCTTCTTTTCATCTTAGATCTGTAACACATCGCTACCATGCTACCCTTGGGTAGGTCTACTGCAAAACGTTTAGACCTAGCCATGAATAGTCAGGCACTGGAATGGGTTGCCCAGGGAGGTGGTGGAGTCACCGTCCCTGGGGGTGTTCAAGGAGAGGTTGGACGTGGTGCTTAGGGACACGGTTTAGTGGGTGACATTGGTGGTAGAGGGGTGGTTGGACCAGAGGATCTTGGAGGTCTTTTCCAACCTCAATGATTCTATTATTCTATGAAGCCATGTCAAAGGTAGCCATTTGTGCAGCGTGCCTTCCGAGGCAGGTATCCTGCATGGCAAGGAAGCATGCTGTGTCATTTCTGCAGGCCCCCCACTCCTTTCTGGAGGAATATGGTTATATTGCTTGTTGAAGAGAACTGGCAGCATGAGTAAAGTGATCCACCAACACGACTTTGTAAAACTTACGCTCACGCAGTTCTAGTGCAAATTTGTTCTATTTCAGTGGAACTTGTTGGTCGTTAAAAAACAACATCTTTTCTCCATTCGGTTAGTTATGGTTACTCAACTGTTGGAAAAGAATGCTGCTACAAACTGTGGAAATGTGCTCATTTTCTGATGGCTGTCTCTACGAATGTCTGTTTGTTCTCTACCATGCCCCTACAAGGCTCTTCACCCCTGGATGTCTTTTACCCCCAAATAATTGTCTCTTCACACCTGATATGCAGCCTGCCCATTTTCTGCTCAGAGTACTGATAAGGGGAAAACAGGGTATGTGCTTTTTGGTGATATGAACTTGTCCTAGAACCTGCAGTTACTGGGACTATACCCTAATCTGAGCTCCTGCTACCTTACCTGTCTTCCTGCCCAGGCTTTTCGAACCATTGTGTCTGTCATAAAGATTTCCTTCTCTCTGTTCCACCAAGTCACCAAGCGCTCCCTATGCTGCTGAAGCCAGCTGCTGTTAATCTACGGGCACGTAAACATGCAGAACAGATACACTCCTGTCTGATAACAGGTGTCAGAACACGTCTTTACTGAAGCACAGAAATAGGGTTAGGAAATACTTCTCGTTAGGCCAACGGATCTGACAGTATCCTTGCCAAGTTGAGTACGTACGGACCATACTCTTGCATTCAAAAGCTGTGACAGCAGCATAAAAATCCCGTGGTTTACCTGATAACAAACCAAGCCTTCAGCTTATGGAAATCAGCATTGTTCCATTGGCTTCACTTAACTATTCTTGTTTATGTCCACCACGTGAAAATATTTCAAATTTACTCATTTATCAATTACTACCTCAGTAAAACATGCTGGCACCTGCCGTCACCTCCTGAGTCAACAGAAGACCCAAGGCTATTTCCTTTCCATCCAATTTGGCATTTAATACAATCTTAACTAGATTTGCAGCTCTTTAAGTACTCATGTATGTGTAATGAACCTTCAAAGCCATGCATGAGTGCCAAGCTGTGGTTCACAAGGAATTCAGGGGCATTAAGCCCAGGGCTGGCTCCACATGCCTCTCAGGCATAATTGGAGAAGAATGTTAAATCCTTTCCTAAATAACCCAGAGAGACAGCCCTGTCATGGGGCACCCTCTGACTCCAGAGCACTTCTGTCTGCACGGCTTTCAGCAGTCCCTCCTTTTCCAACATTCTTCTTAATTCCCGGTGATGGAGAAAAAAGGAAGGCAAAAAGCAAAACAGCTACAGGGCTCGATACCAATCTGTGTTATTCCTTGCAAATCCAAATAACTCCATGGGCTTCAGCAAAGAATTAAGCTGGATTTAGCTAGCAGTGGAAACCCTGAGCTTCTGAATTCTTGTCAGCAGCCTATTTATTCCTCATGCAAGCAAGCAGGATCTCGTTACATTATTGACACTTAGTGAAGAAGCTCTTCTGTAATGTCATTAGCTTTTGGCAGAGGCTACGAGGAAATGCGAAAGGCTCAGTGGAGGACAGCTTGAGGGGCCTTACACAAAGTGGAAGTGCTGCAGCTGAAGACTCCCTAGTAAACGAATACAATGAAGGGATTTCCTTGCATCATTCTTTCAGTCTTCCTCCACTCATCCTGGAAACTGATAATTCATTTAATCTCAGGACTGCTTAGTGATCCATGAGGTTAAAAAAAAAAAAAAGTTGATATTATTATCAAGCTATTTGTCCATGAACCATGAAACAGTAATTGAATTAATGTGTGCTAGATTACATGAGACCGGATTCTAGCTTAAAAGAGGCTTATTTGGCTCATCCAGGAAAGCATACATAAATTTTAGGTATCTGAGAACTGGCTCTGTGTTGCAGAACTGGACTGGCATCAACTTGCTCTATTTTCTGCCAGAAGAGTTTCACAAGTATCCGTTATTAATCGACAACACTGTAGAAAATGAGAACAGGTGTTATGGGTGGAAGCTATACCTGGGTAAACTCAAGACAAACAGATGGGTATTTCTATATAGTAGATTAGTAAGTGGAATTGGACGTGGAAATATAACTTGTCTGGCAAAACTGCTCTTCCTCAAAACTGAGATCCCTAGAACTCCCAGATGCCCTGAGATAGCAGGAAGTGGTAACAGTGAGCAACCTGCATCTACTTAAACTAAATCCTAATATCTTGGGTTTTGGAAGAAACTCGATCAGGATGTTCTGCATTCATCCTGACAGGCAACTCAGCTGGAAGCAGCAGGCACTAGAACAGAGATGAGGGGTGTCCCCAGCACAGCTGTCCCTCTGTTCTGTGCATGCTCCCTGAGCTGCTGCACATCCTCAAAGCATTTTTACATACACACGGCTCCAAACTGTTCATATATTACTTTTCAGAGTAAGCACTGAAGGTAATTATGCCTCTCCTTTTTCTAGAGATGAGGAAACTGGAAATGCGGCTCTCTGGAGGCCATCACTCAAGACCTAGGCCAGCATTAGAAGTCTTTAAGGCAAAAAAGCTCTTCAGAGAAAGAAACATTAAAAGGGAGGCTTCTTGTCTCCAGATATATCGTCTATCGTATTGCCCAACCTCCCTGTTTAAGAACTGATGGGTATCGGTGATCCCTATATTTATTATTTCTGCCATTACCTGTGTAAACAAGGAGTTTCCTTTCACTGGTAAATGACAATTTTTCACTAAAAGCCTCTTATATAATGAGAGATAGTAAGAAGTGGAAAAAATTGCTTTGTTACCTTTGTAGGTTTGTATGTTTGTCAATGGTGATTTCTTAGCTACTTATCCACATAGCTTAATTAGCTAGCTATCTCTGAAGTTTTATAAACTTCCTTAACCTTGACTAAGCGAAGTGACAGAATTCACAGAAGCAGTAAAGTCCTCTCACTCTCCATTTCCCTCCTTAGACGGCTAATAATTTAACATAATGCTACCTTGCCACTACTCAGCTGCTGAAAACATAACTAAAGCCTCTCCCAAAGCAGAGGAGGCTTGCCGCCCATCTATTTGGTCTTCCGTACCCTCCTCACAAATGGCATGGCAGATACCAGATGTTTCTGTATGAGCAGTTTGTTCCTGATGAGATCGGAGGCCTAACAGTCACTGCACCGATCGCTTTGCTTTTGCTGGAACACCAGCAGCCTGATTTGTCACGGCTGTTCTGTGCCATGCAAAGCAGACTATATCCTTGATCACCCATGCAGTTACAGGGACAGGCAGCTTTATTTTCAGCTCCACAACGTTAAAAGTCCCATCTGCTTTCTGCAGTCCAGTGGCAAAGAGGAGGATCCCGGCCTATGCGGCTGGAAGGCTGCAGCTGATCCCTCAAAGCAGCAGCTGGGAAAAGGAGAAAAAAACCACTAACAACTCAATGCCTTTAGCTTCAGAGGGCTGATGGGACCCACCTGCCTACATGCAGCTCCAGGACCAAGGCCTAGGAGAAAAATTCCAGCAAAGACTCCACATGGAAAGAACCATGGAGTATGGTCTTGGATTTTTTGCCTTTTCCCTCAAGTAGAAGAAGCCACTCTGTCAGATACATTTTTTAACTGATTGTTAAACATAAAACCTCAAGTATATACCTTCTACTGAAGTGTTTTTTTTTTTTTTTTTTTTTTTTTTTTTTTTCATGAAATAGTAGTGGCATGGAGAATAAGGAGTGAGGAAGCTTTACGTGTCCTTGCAACAGGCTGTGTCATGACTGAACTTTCTCTTGGCATGCCCAGGACTGCACTGATGGGGTGTAAGAGAAGTTTTGGAGCCTTATTTTAACCAGGATTGCTCTGGAAAGCACAGATGCTCTTCCAGTTACTACTGGGTGTGGGGTCCAGAGAAGGCCATCCTGGACCACCCACCCGGAGGCACTGATGTTCAAAGTACCCTTGGGCTAAATTAAGGTGACATAACACCAAATGACTGATTTTAAAGTTCTATTGATGGCAGAAGCTATTCTGGCAGAAACTGATCAAACCTTGTTGTTTATAACAGGAGCCAGGTGAACCTTGTTACAGAGGGTTGAACAGCCTGTAGTGTACCATGAAGGCAGTGAGTAAGATAGAAAGGTAGAAGCAGAGGAAAGACCTGGATCACCACCCTGGGCTCCAGCGACATCTCTGGTCCGGTTCTTGGTGTGTCTGCAGTGGTGGTGGGTGCTCACATGGCCCCTCTGAGTTTCACTATTTATGTGTTAGTCTCCAGCTCTTGCTAGTGTACTAATTACTGCTGGTCTCCACCTCCAGCTCTCGCTTCCTGTGCTAAGTACCTCGAGCCTGTGTCCCCCAATCTTCTTTAGAGGAGTGTTTGTGTGGGTTTGTAATGCCTCTCCTCCCCCTGCTGCCAGAACCACTTACGCCACGATGTCTGAGGGTTATCCAAAATAAGGGAGGAGGCCCCAAAAAGTGCTGTCACCTCCACAGGATCCCCTTTTTTGACCTTGTCATCTTGTTATTGCTGTAGTACCCTTTCTCTGCCAAGTCTTTGAGACATGATGCTCTTTTAGCCTTTTGGTATCTTACACTGGGCAGCAGCAAAAAAGGAGTTTCTGTGTTTTAGAATTTCCAGTTACAAATTACTCCAGGTTTTGTGGTGAAAGGTAGAAAAAAAATGCACAGAAATAAATGGGTCTTTCACATGTATTTTCAAAACACGAACTTCAGGCTTAGGTCACAGCGAGATGTGAACTACCTTTATAACTAATTGTGTAGCTTATCATTCTGTTATTAGTGTGTTTGGATAATTGTGTTGCTAGAGGTTTTTTTACGTTTGCTTTAATTAGAAGGATGACAAAGGGTATTTTTTTGTTTGTTTCTGCTGTGTGCTTTCAGGAATGGCCAAAGTCATCAGAGATCAAGTCACCACCCCAAAAATGGGCTAAAAAGGGACCCGGGCGCCCCGTCGGGCAGGAAAGGGCAGGCGGCGTCCGCGGGGCGGCCGGCAGGGAAAGGGCAACCTCAGCCCACCCACACTTCCCAGCACCGGCGGGGCGGGCTTTCCCCCGCCTCAGCAAGTGCTGCGAGCCCAGCACCGCCCCGAGGGGCCGGGTGGGGCCGGGGAGGAGGAGGAGGAGGAGGAGGAGGAGGAGGAGGAGGAAGGGGGCCCCTCCCGTCCAGCCGCCCCTCGACGGCAGGGAGGGGCGGGGCTATGCAAATCGACCCCCCTCCCGCAGCCAATGGGCGGGCGAGGCGAGCCGCGGGGGCGGGGCGCCCCGCCGGGACTAGCGCTCGGCTCGACGGCGCGGCCGCTCCGACGGCGCGGGGAGCTCGGGGAGCGCGGCGGGCGGTGAGTGCCGGGGGGCGGGAGGGCGAGGGGAGCCTTCCTCGCTGCCTTCGAGCGGAGGGGAGGTGGGACCCCGGGCACAGGGCATGGCAAGGTCTGGGGGTGTGCTCTGGACGGTTTGGGGGAGCTGGGGTGTCCCACAGGGGGGCAAAGGGCCAAGGGATTGGTGAGCAGGTGCCGCAGTTAGCGTGCCTCGATTGCTTCCTATTAATTAGCGCCCATTTCCTTGCCTGCCGCGGAGGGTACGGTTGAGGTAGCTGCGTGTGGCTGTGTGGTGCCAGCAGAGGAAATGACTAGCAGGGTAACGCTGGCCTGAAACGGACATTTCTGGTTCCTGTTCTGGAGGGGGTATTTTTGGAGCCGTCTTCTTCTAAGCTGTCAGGGATGAAAATGGAAATATATGGGTCTTTACGATGAGAAATTGAAGGATGCTGCCTTCCTGTCAATAGTGTTACTTGCTATTTAAATAGCTTCATGTAGAAGTGGTGAGGCTGTGAGATGACCGTAACTCTTCTCTAGTCAAATAACTGACAAAAAGTCTAACAGGCTAAGCAGACAAATGGGGTAAAGCTCTTCTGTAAGAAAGCATGCTTCAGATGCCCAACACTTCTGAAGACTTTTTTCTCACCTTGCTGACTGCGCTGTATGACCACTGCTCTGAAACCGAAATTGCATGCTAACTCATATGACAAACACGCCTGGTGTTTTGGCTGGGGCTAAAACTACGAGTTAACCTCTGTTGTCGTAAGAGATCCTTATCGAGAAAATAAGCATGATACAGAAGATCTCTTGACACATTAAGATGGGGATAATGTGATATGGGCACTGCAGATAACCAAGGTGTTGTGGAGCCCCACTGCGTAGTGTATTGCGGTCTTGAAGAGTTCGGGTGGCGTGGGGTTTGGCTCGTGTCACCTGCATTGCATTACGCACCCTGTTTTTGGAGAGAAAAGTTGGAGAGAGCCTTCTGTGAGAAAAAAAGCCATGCTAATTTAGCACTTACCGCAACCTGCTCCAAAAGGAGAAATGCTTGTTGCAATAACGGAGAGAAGAGAGATCTGCTGGGAGAAAGGTTTCACCAGGACTGTTCCCTGGCATGGGCACACAGCAGGACTGGGGGTGAGAGGGAGCTGGACAGATCGTGGAAATGTAAGGCCATGGAGCGATTTTAAGACATGACCTAATCCATTCTGGGGCACTGGAGCAGTGCATATGAGCCAGACCTGCAAAAGGTTTCTGTAGCCCATTGGTGTCCTCTGAGGAAGAGGACTCCGTGGTGTTCCTGTGGAGAACTGATCCAATTTTCAGGCAGTCTTAGCTAGCTCAATGTAAATCTCATGTGTGAATCAAACGGATGACTTTTGTTGACATCGTTTCCTTTGTTGACATGGGAAACACAAATAATGATTTATTTTCATAAACTCCTTTTATACATTAGAGTGCAGAGTCTCTCTCCCTTGTATTCTGCAAGGAACAAGCTTACATCCTTCTCCTCTTCCTCCGGAGCTAGATTTTCTAAACCTTTTGGAGACACTATCCTGTATTCTGTAGTTTTTCTAGTCTGGTAACGAGTGCTGGATGTGGTATTCCAACTGAGGCCTTATCTATGCTAAGCAGGGTTAAATGAGTGCTTCCCATGCCATCTCTCACATAAGCGACATATTTTTATTTTTTTTTACGAAGGCATTATATCGTGAACTCGCTTCTTAGCTTGCAATCTGCTATAACGCCACTGATGCTTTCCTGCTACCAACATAGGTATTCCCTGCTTTGTATCAGAGCAAATGATTACTTCTAAATGTGCTACACCTTGAATTTCCTTTTAGTTATGGTAGTGCTTCTCTTACTTGACATGATGATCTTAAGTCCCAGTTATTTCTCCTTCCCTCCACCACCAAACACTTGCTTCCACCCTCTCCCAGCTCACAGAATCATAGATTGGTTGGGCTGGAAGGGACCTTGAGGACCACCCAGTTCCACCCTCTGCCATGGGCAGGGATGCAACCCACTAGATCAGGTTGCTCAAAGCCCAATCCAGCCTGGCCTTGGTTCAGTGTCATCTGGAGAGTGTAAAGGCTCACGTTAAGCTCTATTATCCAAACTGCTAATTGAGGATATGGATAACCTGCTAGCCTGACAGAAAGCCATCATAGTGTTGGCATATTCAAAACCAGTTATGACAGAAGATATATGCTGTATCAAATATGAAGGTGCTTGTCCAGATGTTCAGATACACCCTCTGTTATCTTCTATCTGGCCCATCAATTTCTTTGACTCCTCAGTCATCCATGTAGTGCGGGGATGACAGAACACAGTGCAGAAATTACTGAGGCAACGTCAATTTAATCCGATAAACCCAACTCAGCACCAAATGCTGGATCACCACTGCTACATGGTTTTGCGGAAGGGCTGCTTCTGGTGATGTGTGCACCTGGGGCTGCCCTCCAGGCCGTGTCCCCCTCCATGAGCTGTCCCTGGCCAGCAGGAGCATTGCTGAGGGGCAGCTGTGCTGCTCTTGCCCCCTCTGGGACCCGCCTGTGGCACAGGGGGGCTCCACGTGAAGCCAGCAGCACAGTTCAGCTTCTTCATCTGTTCCGATAGCTTTTGCTGATTATGTCAAGTGGCTCGCTATCTCATCTAGCCTACCACACGCAGTGTGGTGTGCTTCTCCTCTAGACCGTATTTCTGCAGTTTATCACGGAGGGGTGGTGTCACGTTTCTTGACTTTGTAAGGCTTATAATGTGCTCTCGCTCTATGTGCTAAGCCAGTTAACCCAACAGAGAAGCAAGTCTAACTGATGTGGTTTAAGATGGTTCTGGACAAATACATGTTGACAAAAGCCCAGAAAGTACAGACTACTTCCACTTTTTCTGCTCTATCTTTCACTTGTGCCATATTTGTGTTAGTGACAAACCACTTATTTTTGAATACAAGATTAAAGCATGCTTGAGCTTTGGGTATGCCCAGTCAGGGATCGATCACCCAAGAACCGCTGGCAATACATGGCTAATTACATCTGTATCTCATCTCAGTGGCACTGCTACTTTGGGCAGGCCTGTGAACACCCATGGGCTGCTACGGGGTGTGGAGTAATTGCTGTAATGCCTGCCAGCGCCCAGCGTGTCCTGGGGCTAAGGCTGTGCGTGTGTACCTGTGTCTGTGAGGGACACTTCTGGACCGAACCTCTTTTGCTCCAGTTACGGTTGGGTACAGTTAGCAGTAGGATGCAGAACTGAGCCTCATGTACAGGCCTACGTAAACTAATACCAATAAAGCACCCTATGCTTAACTGTAAAGGGATTTTTTGTAGAGAAGAATACTTGATCCCAGATTGTAACACTGTACTGTAAGTGGTAAACATATGCGTATTCAAGAAAATAATAATGTTGTTGTGCTAACTTAAAAATGCCTGTAGAACATTTTGCGTCTGACTGATGATCACATGCAACCTCATACATCTACGCAGATGCCAACATAATGCCTTAATGGCCTCTAAATGCCATTTGGTAGTAGCAAGAGAGCAGTTACATAACCGTGGTCAGTACCTGTCTGTTCGCTGAGCCAACCTGTGTCAGAGCTGAGGTGACTCGTCAGAGCCCCAACCCACTCACAGCACCGCCATGACAGCACCGCCGTGACAGCACCGCGCCTGGTTTCCTCGCGCAGTGACTCACCTGGTGCTGAGCTGCAGTAATTGCCAAGAAACGCATGGCTGGCTGGCTCACAGCTTACGTTGGTGGCATGTTTCTGTGTTACTATTTGCAAGGCCTGAGGTGGTACAGTTCAAGCTCCCCCATCTCTGTCCAGGTCCGTTTTGACTGAAGACTTCAGCTTTGCCTGTCTCGGGAGGAAAGGACATGCTGCAGTAGTTAACCTGCAATACACTGTGTGAGAAGTATTTGAAGGAGAGTAGTAATGTTGTTTTGTTTTTTTTCTCCTCCTGTGATAAAATGCATTCCCATGACGTGTATCTGCTCTTTTTAATGGCACTCCGTTTTCAGAAAGCTGGGCACATTCAGGTCCATCAGAGTCAGCTCCCAGGACTCCAGGTTTCCAGCAATTTATCAGCTTTTCAAAACCTGAAGTTGCTAACTGTGTGGTTTCTAGCCTCCTTAGGAAAAAGAAGTGGCTAAATTTGGGGTGCACATTAGAATTCCCTATCCTTACTCCATTTGTATGTAGAAGCATGATGATTGTTAGAGGGGGCTAACAGTTTTGGTTTTCAAACAATGCATGTGAAGACTACCCATTTTTTTAATGGGCCATGTAGTGAAGATCAAGAAACTTTTTTGTCTATAGCCCTGGTACAGGTCTGCAGAGACAAAAATAAATCTAGTTATAATTGCTCAGCAGTGGCACTTGCCAGAAACGTGTCCAGTGAAGCTACTGAGAATCCATCTTATGTCTGTCCAGGACGGAAAATTTGTCAGTGGTGATCCACAGCTCCCCAGTGAAAATGTAGACAGCCCAATAGATAGTAGCAGCCGACATGTATACAACAGACCGTCCTCTCTAGTGCAAGAATAACATTTATTTAGCATGTAAACTGTGTAGTAACTAGGCAAAACTTCATTTTTTTTTGCCAGTCTCTTCATAAATATCTGAAAAATTATATCCATATTATGTGTGCGTTTAATGTATGCCAGCTGCTTCTCCTACTTTTGTTGCTGGTGTCTGGAAAACCTGATAACCGGTCTATGGAAAATAACAAGATAGTTAATATTGCTGAATATGTCTGGGAAATGTGGGGTGCATGCTTGGTCCTTGAATTTGTAATATGCTCTGGTGCAAAAATTGAGAGTTACTTTACATTGAAGAGATTGAATACTGTTGAAGAAACCTGGCTAAGCCAAAGAACCTCTAAAGCTATCAGTCAAGCTATTGTTGCCTCATTACTTTGAGTTAGAGGCAACAAACTATTTGAATGCTAATTTTTTATTCCCCTAAGCCTTTCTAACTAGCCTTTATGGTATGAGAGGAAACAAGGGAGACATGGAGCTTCAGACACTGCATAGTCTGCAGAAGATGGAGCTCTGCCTGTTTCTTTGAACGTACTGGCTTGTAAGAAATAACTAGCTCTGGTGCAAACTGAGAAGTTGACGCTTCGTGCAGGCTTTTGAAAAAAACCTGCCCTGAGACATTAGCAATTGCATACACTTCTCGACAATGTGACTGAAAGTGTGAGGGGATATTCTGCTGTAAACAGACTTTGACTACGCAATGAAGTGGTTGTGTCCAATATTCTTCGGATACAGTTGTGACTTCTTGCTGGATCTCTGTAGCTCTATAACTGGTGTTCTGTGTTAACTGATGTATTTTCAATCCTGAATGCATTCTGTGTGCTTTTAGACGTTGCAAAATATGAGAAAATCCAGAGAAAATGATAACTTCCTTTCAGTGAGGCTGCAAAAAGATTTTGACATGCTGATCTCTATCGTAGTCGTTAATGTCAGAGCAGACTATACAGATGTGGTCTTAAAACAGCTCCAGAGGACAGTGTCCTAATCACAATATTACAGTTTTTTTGGTGTTCCCTCAAGTTTTTATAGATGAGAAGCAAGAAGAATAGAAGAGATTTGACAAATTCAAGCCTGCTCTTTTACCAGTGGTGGAGGTGATTGAGGGGGTGGGGAATTTGGTCTGGAAGGATGATTAGCATTCTGCTCTGAGTCAATTAGAAGCTCTTTGGTAAAGAGAAATCCTATTGAAAACAATAGTTCATTTTCCAAGTTAATATCTTGTAATCTATTGTAGGAAAACAAATACCAGGCAAAAAGATTGAATCTGCTCTAAAAGAGAAAGATACTAGAAAACGATTAAATCTGAGACTGCAGCTCGTAAGAGAAAAGCTTCATCTGCATTTAACGCTTGTTGCTATAAATGACTCAGATTTCTGCGTAGCAGCAGTATATTATTTGCCTTGTAATTGAGTATGTTTGACTCCACCAATTTCCATCAATACTGCATGGTCCACAAACAGTATGTATGGGAAGTCACTGGAATGTGCTGATACACAGCTGGCTATGAAGTAATTCTGCCTAGAAGCAGATTATTTCCTAATTGTTCACCACTTGTTTCTTGGGTCACGTCTGTCAGGTGTCATGCAAGCAATAGCCTGTGTCATTCAGAGGCAGGACACCAGACCAGGTGAACCACGTGGGTTTATAGGGGAGCACATGGTGACTTCTACCTTCCAAGGGAGAGAAGAACTGCAAATAGAAATAGTTTTTAAATGACTTGTTTTGAAGTATCTGTTTTTCCTCAAAAAGGCCACTTCAACTGAAGTAAAACCTTCGTCTTGTAAGGTCCTACTCAAGGATGAAAAGATTACTGACTAGACTTTTGTTGACCCACAAACTGCTAATAACTAGTAGCTGCCTTTTATGAATGCTGTAGAAAGAAAAAACCTACATTGGCTTCCTTCCCAGCTGCTCGTGATTCAAATATGGATGCTGTGCTGAACCTGCTGGTTTATTTCACTGTTCGTCTGCAAACTCAGTGGTGCAGATACACAAATGTTAAAGCTGAGCCAAATATAGGCGTGCAACTCATTTGCTTTTAGAGAAATAACTTTCCATTCTTTCTTTAGTTATTTCTACTTAGATAACAGGATGCAGAACATTAGCACAGTAGTGGAAATACATGCTTGTAGTGCTATGCATAACACGCTCTTACAGCTAATTTCTGGTACTGCAAATAGCTTGTTTTGTCAGGCATGTTGTGCTACAGCAGCTAAGGACTCCTTTTTGTCTGTAGCTGGGGCTAGTGGAATGGGGCTTGTTGCAGTTTTTGACTTTCAGAGTGGGTTTCCTTTCCTGTCTGAAATCTCATGTCCTGCTGTCTGACCTTAATAGGATAGCTTGCATCTTTCTCATGCATCATGGGAAAGCTAGTCATAGTGGTGATTAATACCAAGAAGCAGCACACTAACGTGAAGATACGAATACTGAACATAGCCCCAGGTGACTGTACTTGGCGGGTACCTGGCTTTGAAGTTGTAACCTTCTCAGTTTGTTCTTTTTTTTTTTTTTTTTTTTTTTTTTTCAAGCTCCCTTGAGCTTTCTGTTTTCCAAGCTGAACAGTCCCAGCTCTCTTGGCCTCTCCTCACATGGCACCTCTGACCATCTTGGCAGCCTCCTTGGGACTCACTCCATTGTGCCCAAATCTCTTATGCTGGGGAGGCCCAGCATGGACACAGCACTCCAGCTACAGGTGTCAGATGGGGGGGGATCACTTCCCTTGACCACTTCTGCCACTCCAGCCCAGCATGCTGTTGGCCTCCTTTGCCACAAGGGCGCATCACTGACTCATGTTCAACTGGATGGCCACCAGGACCCAAGGCCCTTTGTTGCACAGCAACTCTCTAGTCAGGGGGCTCAGCTTCTACTGCTGCATAGCGCCCTGTATTAAGGGAGAGAGAGCTGAGCCTATCACTAAAAAATAGCAGTGTACTAAGTATTAATATATGGCTGTTTTAATTACAACAGTGATATTAACATGTAAGTAAATGTAATTAAACTTTACTGAGTAACAGCGGCATCTGATAAAGGAGGTCAGCGTTTCTAAATGCTGATGGGTTAAGCTGCAGCTTTTCAAATGGCTGGTTCTCCCTGCTTTCCTATTGTTTTCTGTTTGTTTCAGCATTTCATGTCAGTTCTGTCACTGACTCTATCAAAGGAATGTTTGGAAGTTATTGGCCTCTCTCGGGAAGATCTGGTTCCCCTTTGTTTGAAATGGGAATTTGAAATTGGGAAAGACTTCCAAGGTACCGTTGTATTCAAGCTGGCTCTTTTCCTAATGAAAATCTCCTAAAATTTTTCCAAATTATGAGTCCCTCAAAACAGCAGTTTGCAAATGCCCCACATGAGTTTACTGTTGTCAGAAGGCTGAAGCCTAAATATTTTCTTGACTCTTACAGATCTCTTTGGCCAAAGATTGCAAATGCTAACCTAAAGAGTAATTGGGCATAATGGCATACACTGATTACGTCTTCTCTTACATTTGTGGAGTTTGTGGCCTAGTGTGATGTCAAAATGCATATAGTCATTCTCTTCCTGTTCTCCACCTGTCCAGGCACTGTATGTAGATAAAAGCATCCTGAAAATATAGAGGCTAAGTGGGCGGCAGGCTAGGTGATGGACTTTAGAAACAGAGAAAAAGGGACAGGACTCATGGAGAATGAAAGAAGACATCAAAAAGTCCCCGACTGTGTATAGAACTCTGAAGTGAGGCTTGAAGAGGGGGCATCCATTTATTAGGACAGAAACGTGGTCACTTTATCAGTAGAGTCATTACCCTGGCTGGTACAGGTCCTCCGTGCAGAGTTAAAGGATCCTAATATTGACCACCAGTAATGTATGTTTTGGTATGTAGTTTCAAAAATAACATAGGCTTTTAGTGCTAAGCACTGAGAAACTGGGAAAACCCAGGCTAAAGATTGTTTGTGAAACTTTAATTTGATTCCTCTGTTCATATTTAGAATTGGATTCTACCAGATCATAGAGATTGTGGGTGGTGCTGCATGTATCTTTGGAGATGAACTTCTCACAAGTGGCCTAGATCCATGCGTTCGTTTGCTGATGTCCAGCTGGTTACATCAGGAGCTTACTTGGCGAAGTGCCTGAGACTCGCAGCAGTGACTGAAGTCAGAAGGAGCTGACTTCTGAATTTACAAGGTACGGAGAACTGTGCTTCAAGTGTCTTAAGTTGGCATCATAACTCATCAAGCGTGATAGTGTTGTCCTTAATCACTCTGTGCCGAAATCTGTGTCTGCAGATTGGGCTGTTAGGACTGCCTTCCCCAGAGGACTCCAAGGAGTTTATGGAGCATTCCAGGGATATCACAGGAGAAAACACTGAGGAAATGAAAAGTAGTAACACAGTAAATGAGATATCTAACCGTGAACTGAATGATATTAAATTTCATGTTGTACAACTTTTTTTTTTTCAGCACATACAGATTGCAAGCAGAGACTTGGTGGAAGTGATAGGATGCAGGACAGTGTTTAATTGCATGATCATCCTGTGCGTAGGAGACATTACTGTGCAACCTGAGTCTACATTTGACAGCTCCTTACTCTTATTTTAATGTTTGACTTTTTATTCTTCCATGTTGTATAAAAAAAAAAGCAATTTTTTTACAGAGGTGCTGCAGAATTAGTATACACATGAACTTATTACAACATTGGTAATATACAGCGTGAAAATTACTATGTTTCTGCTTCTCCCTTTCTTCCTACATTATTTTATCTAACACCTTATATTAGTTGTGGGTGAGAAAGACAAACTACAAGATGCACTTTTGAGGGTAGGGGAAGGAAGGGTAGACCTTTTCCTATAAAGTTATGAGCTTATTATGCAAGAGTTCTTACTCAGTGTGGTTTTGTGTTTAAATGTAAACTTTCCCCAGTCTTGGCCTAGAATTCTTGCTTCAGTTTTGAGTAGAAAAAGGAGTTATTATATTGTACCAAATTCCTGATGTAAGTGTATGCATACTTGAGAGCATCTCTGAATTAAAATTGTTGGAAGTTTTGGGTGCCTGAAGTGTAGAAGAATGCAATATAGTACCTTGTAGATTTAGCCATTCTTAGGGTATTTTTCCAGAGAAGTGCACCGCCTTTGTTAAGCACATAAAATAATTTGCAATTATTGTTGAGCCAGTTGTCATACTGCTCTCTGTGGAGTTTTCTTTAGGAAGTTTCATCAAATTTCTTTGAAATTCAGTTTTCCTCAAGTTCAAGAAATGGTAAGCACAGAGGTAACTTACATAAGCCTGCACACACATGATTTAGATTACACCGATGGCATCTTGCTTCTGTGGATGATCATTTTAAGGTTTGATCATAAAAACTATTGTTTGCTGTTTCCAGATGAAGATGTTAAACATAAAAGAATAAACTGCTGAACACATCACATGTTCAAGGATCAGACTAAAACAGGGAGGATCGTAAACTCTAGGGAAGCCAGTAAGAGTCAGGAATGCAGTCAGACTAGCAGTGTGGCTGGTTTTCAGAACCACATCTACATTTCAGGTGAAAAACATCTCAGAAATGGTTAATGATTAGAAGAGATCTAAATAATCCTGAGGTTGTGAGATGCTTCTTTATTTGTTCCCTTTCCACCATGCTGTCTAGAATATGGTCCACTAACAAATTTCCAAACATGAAGGGTAGATATTCTTGTTGCAGTGCCTGTAGGTAAACTTGGCTGTACAATTTTAAAGTCGAGTAAATCAGACTTTAAAGCTGCCCCACACAATTTTGTTTTCGTTTTAGGTGGGGATTTTTCACCTCGGTCTTGCGGCATGAGGTGTAATTCTTGATTTTATTATTGCTAAGGGAGGAGGTGGAAAACCTTTCACTGAAACCTTACAGCTTTCAGTGTATGATTGAGTTGCATCTATGTAATTTATGCTTTAAATTCAAACAATTCTTACATGTGTGGATTCCTGAATGAAAGCTCATTTCTCAGGATATCGGTGGACTTTCTTGGTTTATATTGCTTGGTAAAGAATTGGTTTAAGTTGAAACTCCTTTGCACCAGTGTAAACATGATGCTAATCAGGACGCTTCTCAAGACCAGTACATACCCCCACTGAAGATGAGCCGAAGAGGTTGTGTCTGTGATGAAATCTTTTCTCAGTCTCCTCTCCAACATCTTTAACACATCTAACAATCCCATGAAATAGGTTATAAACTTGCAGTCTTAATTCACACTGGATTTAGGCCTATTGTCCTGAGTATGTTCACATGGGACTTCTCTTAACCTGGGAATAACTGATGATCCTAAGAAGGGATGTGTTCACAGCTGATAACATGCTTGTGAAGGTACTTTAATTCCTGAGGAAATTTAAAAAAAAAAAAAAAAAAAAGAGTCCTGTACATAACAGAGATCTGGAAATGTTATGCTGGAAATGTTATGCTTGATGTTACTTCTTAATTTGGTTCTCTTTCCTATTCATTTAAATGATGTCATAGGTTGTACAGCTTTTGTGATGGGAAATTTTCAGCTTCCTGCTTGCTGTAGTGCTTAGTAAAGGGTTCTTGCTGAAGCTTTCAGATCTTACTTTCTGCAAAGGTTTTAGGTCTAAAGTTTCAAGTAAACAACATACCTAAAGGAGATTTATGTCTTGTTACTCACCTGGTCTGTACAGAGTACTAATTCTGTAGTTGTCTTAGTGAAGCTGCAGTTAAGTCTGAGACAAAAATGGAAAACAGATCCTGATGTGTAACAACTGTGTTCCCTTATTATTTCTGTAAGATGTTTCCATCATACAAAAACGAACGGTTTCTGTTTCTGAGAGGCTTCTGCTCTCCTTCCAGGAAAGACAAACTTAGAATGATAGAGGACCTGTGATTATTTGGGGTAGTTGATGCAATGAAGGGTCAAGATCTAGAGGAGATTTCTCTAGTGAGCAAAGGATAGGGGAAGCATTCAGTTGTTGGTGCTTCTACACCTTCTGGTAGCTGAAGGCTTTCCTATCATTTACTTGAGTTAGTTGTTTTTTTTTCTTTTTTTCTCCAAGTGAAAGACTGCTGTTTTGAGGGCCTAGGAGCTATCTTACTATTCTTTTGGATTTGTCTTCAGGATTTGTTGTCTTCAGATCTGCACTTTTTAGTTTCTAAGCGAAGTACTCTAGCACCAAAGTTTTGGGTTTGAGATCCATCAACTTCTAAAATGCTGTGAGCAAATTTAAATCTGATATTTTGGGTTATCTTTAATGTATGGTTAGTTATGAACTTGCAAACCAATATTTTTAAAATTGTTTCCTACTTTTCCTGTTTTCCAGGCAGGATGAAAGACCGGCTAAACGAGCTGCGTGAATTTGCCAGGTTACACAACCCCGAGTTTTCTGATAGTGAGGAGGATGAAAATTCACCCCGCGACATTCTCCTTTATGAGACTGATTATGCCTTGGAAACTCTTCATAAAGATATACAGACCATCCGGACAGAAAATGACCTCCTAAAAGAGGATGTCAAGCGGCTCAAAAAGCAAAACAGCCGCTTCCTTACTTCCATGCGCCGTCTCAGTAGCATCAAACGAGATACTAATGGTATTGCCAGAGACATCAAGGCCCGTGGAGAAAGCATCCACAGGAAACTCCAAATAATGAGAGATTTCAGCGAAGATGCAGTAACAAAATATGGGATTATGTCTGTCATTGCCAGGGTGGCAAAGAACCACTATGTGGACCTCATGCACGCCTTTCAGGAAGCTATGTTTGAATACAACGCAACGGAGATGAACCAACGGGAGAACTGCAAGATTCGAATTCAGCGGCAGCTAGAGATCATGGGCAAAGACGTTTCTGGCAACCAGATTGAGGAGATGATTGAGCAAGGCAAGTGGGATGTCTTCTCTGAGAACCTCTTGTCTGATGTTAAGGGGGCTCGCTCAGCCTTGAATGAGATAGAGACACGTCATAAGGAGCTGGTGAAGTTAGAAAGTCGCATTAAGGAGGTTCACGAGCTCTTTCTGCAGGTGGCCCTGCTGGTAGAAGAACAGGCAGACACCTTTGACGTCATTGAGATAAATATGCAAAATGTTGAGGACTACGTAGGAGACGCCAAAGAACAAGTAAAAAAAGCTTTAGAATACAGAAGAAAACACCCTCTACGAACAATCCTTTGCTGCTGCATATCGTGTTGCCGAAGGTGACTATCCTACTGAAGCTATCACGGACCAACTTGAATGTCTTCAAAATCAGATATTCTTTACAATGATTTTTCTTTAATGACAACCCGTAGAAGCATGGGGGCTATTGTGCAGTTGTTTGTTTTGTTTTGTAACTTGTTCCTAAATGTGCTTAAAGGTAGTTCTATTTATGGGCTACTAGAAATGTCGGTAAAGCTATTTTTAATTATTTTTAATTGAAATGCATTCTCTGGCTGTAACTAGAGGTGCAACTATTTAGAAGATCTCAGTGCAATGATACTTGTTTCAGGCAAGAAAGAGGAATGAAGGATGGGCTAATAACTTAGCCTGGGGAAGATGAGAAATTTGAAGAAGCAACCTTATTATTCAAAGTGGTCTGCAGGCAGTGCATACTTAATGCCTGTGGTGACAGAATACACCACAGAATCAGGAGGTTTGAATTTTAACTAGTTCGGAGCCTGCTTGTTGCAAATACTTGAACAGATTTGTGCTCTGCTCGTGTGACAAAATACTGAGCGTGTTAGCAGGAGCAGGACACAGAACTCGTTTCTGTCCCTGGAAGTGTTCAAGGCCAGGCTGGATAGGGCTTTGAGCAACCTGGCCTAGTGGGAGATGTCCCTGCCCATGGCAGGGGGTTGGAATTGGATGGTCTTTAAGGTCCCTCCCAACCCAAACCATTCTGTGATTTCCCTCTGTTACTGGGCTTAACAGAAGAAGGCTGCACCTTAAAACATAATAGGTGTATTTTGCTCAGTTTGTGTGCAAGTGATTGCTTTTGTCCATTTTGAGCACCCACACTGCAACATTGAGGCATCTCACTGACTCTTATGAATTAAGCTACTGATAAACTAAATTTCAAACCTGCTGTGCTCTTAGTCTTTAAATACATTTTTCTGCCAATTAACAGGTCAGTCAGTAGAAGAGATACATGCAGTGGCCCTCTTTAAATGCACCCACAAGGAAACAACAGCTGGGGGTTAGAGAAAGCGTCTAAAGAGTCTCCTGTGCTTGCACGTACACACAAGCAGTTTTAGTGGAAGGATTATCCTGTCAATAGACTTTTAATAAGCATTGATTTTAATATGGACATTTTGTATATATTTTATATAACATGAAGTATTAAATTTATTAACATCCACTTTGTTATACAAAAACTAAGGCTCTTCTCCCGTTATTAGAAATCTCCACCTGGGAAAGAAAATAGAATTTGGGTGTATTCTTCAGTATACCCAAAGAATAAAGGAAACAACATTTTAATGTCATTTCAGTACTCTTTTCAAGCTTAAAAATAATCTCTCCTTTTGTGTAAGGAGAGCCTGCCTGCAGTTGGTTTGGCATACGAGGAGGGAAAAGAAAATTTGCCGCCCTGGAAACCACTGAGCATTGTCAGTGAAGTATGTATTCATAAGGTCTGGGGAGCGATTATAGCTCCTACTTCTGGAAGTTTTCCAACTATGATATTTCTAAGTGGCTTCCTGATACACTGTGATTTATTGCTATCCTTTGAATTAATGCAGGACATTTTTTCAGAAGTTAGTGACTTTTTTTTTTTTTACTCTGATTGTATTTATACCTATTTTAACAAACATATTTAAACATTTCAAGTATTTTGTATTTGGGATTTTTACTTGGAAGATGTGCATAGCCACCTTCCCGCACCAATCACAACAAAACTTTTTCCTTCTGATCTTTTGCACACTAATTTTATATGTGAAAAAAAAACAACACCCAAACATTTCGTACTATTTATATTGATATAAAAAAAAAAAGCAAAACAGCAAAATAAATTCAGCTTCCAAGCTTTCATATCCTAGTGGGAAGTGCTTCTTTCCCAGACAGGCTTTTTCACACAAATACAAGCTAAATAGGTAACAGTTTTCAGAAACTGAATGTATCTTTAGCTGAAGCACCTGTCTGTGGTAACATGGAAGCGTGAGGAACACTGGTCTTCTAAACTAGAAGATATTTTGATATTCAATGATGTCCTGATGATATCAGTATTACACTTGCCTGAGAACCTCTCAAAGAACCCAACATTCAAACTTGGAAGTGGGAGAAAGGAGGGTTGAAGTTGAGCTGGCACCATTATTACTGCTTTGGTGCTAGTAAGAAGACAAAAGTCATTTACTCTGTACGTACTGCCATTCAAGTCAGTGGCAGTGTATTAGTATTAGTAGAGTGTATGTGTATTAGCAGAGAAATACCCCAAACCTCCCCCGGTCAGAATGTGGATATAAATCCGTGAGAAATAAGATAGGTATTTCATTTTGTCTGCATATTCTTAGCACTTACCAATGCTTTTGATAAAAATGTGTACCCCGTTTTTTGTTTTCTTTTTTGCACGTGTGTCTGCAAAGGCAATAAAATATTTAATAATAAAAATTGAAAATGCAGTTTGTTATGCCTTGAATCAGCGGTTCTGAATAGTTTCTTATGTTGTCAAAGTTCACTTTAAAAGCTACCGGACTAAACTCTAAGTTGGTGAAAGGAGATCATTGCCTAAAAGAATGTCCTCTGAATATTTGTTGCCACAGTAATATGTTGCGTATTGAGACTTGAGACTTGTAATATTTTTTCCTATTAAAAAGCATGATAAATGAGTTTCATACATTCTAAGATGATTCTCTACTGCAAGAAAAAAATATTCTGGCAGAGCTCTCGATGGTTTCATTATTAGAAATGCAAAGTTGCTATTCAAATCTTTAGTCTGATTTGAGGCCCAGGGAAAGAGAGTGAAAGTATGAGGAAAAAGGTAATGAGAGACCTTGACATGACTTCAAGCTATTGCTGTGGGGAAGAACCTGAGAATCACTGAAATACCAGCTTGGAACCCATAAAACTATTTTTCAGTTGCATTGTGAGTTACAGGCACTTAAGAAGCTACTTCCAGTAACTAAAGAAATTATTCTCTTCCTTTCAAACATGTGTTCTCTGCTTAATACTATGGGGGTTTTTCTATCGTTGTGTAAGAACGCAAATTTTACCAGTCTGTGAAACTTGCCCAGTCACGGTTAAACAGACTTGTGAAAAAAAACTCGCAGATTACACAACAGTTGCAAAGAATAATGCCACACAGGATGAGTGGAAGAAGATGATAAAAGTAGCCTGATGCTATGCTAACATGCTACTAAAAGAAGCCCCAGAATGGACAACTTCATGCTTGCTAAGGAAAGCTGCCTTCTCATTCTCATCTCCACAACTCCTGCGGAGATGCAAGTGTATTCTATAGATATTTTTTTTTCCTTTCCAAGATGTGGCAAACCCTCTAGCTGGGTTCAATGGGGATACAGTTAAAAGGTGAGAAGGGTTCCTTTAGTTTTTCAGATTGCTGGCATTTTGTTTTTGTTTCCTACTTAAACCAGCAGAAGCTTCATGAAAAAAGAAGTTAACATGAATCTCATATCTTTCTGAGGAGAAAGGAGAACTGACAGCCAGGTTCCCCGTGATCTTCCTTAAAATGTAAGAGAGAATTGCATAAATATAAAAGAGAGAAAATACCCTATTACAAAGTATAATCTATGGTATACAACACTGAGCTTCCTTTGTATGTGTATGAGTCTCCATTTCACCTCATGGGATTTTTTATCTTTTTTTTTTCTTTTTCTTTTGAAATGGCTTATTTTTAGACAAATGGAAGTGGAACCCTTGTTACCTCAATGGGAGGGTCTGTGGACATACCTGCATACTTGAGTAGGCATCTCTCTGGCGTGTGTCTTGGGAGAAACTTCTGGAAATAAAGGTATAGTTCTTAGTTTAAGATACAGATGTCTTTCTTTAGAGGAGAAAACCTGGGGCTGAACTGAGTAGCTAAGCCAAACTGCTGTTTTTGTAATCTAAGGAGGCCAAACTACATCAAGAAGTTATGAAAGCACACCCTCAGTTGTATTTTACAATTTCCTGAAAACAAAATAGGTTCTCTAGATTTTGAACCATTGTAGATACTTGGAATTGATTTGAAAAAGGAAAGAGCTATATACAGTTGTGTTTGTATCTCTATGAAAATATCACACATACGATGAAAGCAGGAAACGGTGTCTTTTGATAGATATTGTACGTGGTGATTACGGTTAATCTATTTCAGAAGTAACGTGATTTTCACACAAAGCCACTGTATTTATTTCTGTAATATGTAAGAAGACGGTAACAGATGTATCATATTCCATGCTTCTATCATATTATATATAGTGTTTTCCTAATAGCTGAGTTGAAGCCAGTAACAGCCAGCGGATACTGTTCTGCTGTCATACCCTACATTACAGTGCATACGTTATGAGGGTGTTGGGTTTTTTTGCCACTTGGTCAATACTGTGGCAGGACCTGAATGACGGGAGCACCCTACCAATGTTTGTCCAATGACTTCTTCCTGCAAATTCCTAATGATCAGGAACCTACAACCTCCTTGGATAACACATTTTAGATCACATTTTTTGTTGTTGTTAGAAAGCTTTTCTTAACTCTGATTGAAGCCTCTCTTAAGTGAAACAGGATACACTCTGGTCTATCTTTCTCTTCGTAGAAACTTTCCTTCACCAACACAGTCCTCCATGTTTTGCACAGTTAGCTCAAAGATGCCATTTCCTTGACAGGAGGCTAAGAAATGACCTTGGCCTGGTCCAGAAGTTACTTTTTTCAATGCAGCTGCTTTCTGAAGAGCATCTGATCTCCAAGGCAGAAATCTGTTCTGGCAGAGGATGTTTCTTGGTGTGAGTTAGCATAACTGGTCATCAAAACGTGGCCTGACAGATCATTTTAAAAGAATCAAGTTCCTTTTCCTCTTAACCAAGAAAGAGGAGCACTCACAAAGCCTTCATAGGAAAAAAAATAATAATATTTTACTTTGCCCCTCAGAAATAATTTAAAACAAAAGCAGAGAATGAGATAACCTAACTGATGACATTTGCTGAATACGTTTCCTGAAATGCACAACCATACTGAATGCAGAACAACACTATGGTATGAAGCCCATTTCAAGCAAATAATACAGCATGGTAAATGCCAGTCAAGGAGTTGTTCCTTCATTGATGAATATAATTAATTGTGAATAAAATTAAGGAAAAGGGGTATGTGTTTCACATTTGTTCTTCGTGTATGTAAAATGTTAACCATCTACTTTTTGTTTTAACCTTTGTTTAATCCATTTTATGTATTAAGCTACTTTTATTGTTACTTTATGATTGAACAATCTACTTTATTTTTGTTCACAAGTGTACCTGCTTCACTGGTGGTCTCTGAACACCACCAGCTGAAGCCGCTGGGCACCACCTGTGTTCTGCGAATTCAAGGCCCAGACCCCCTAAAGAGGCCGCCTACAAGTGGGTGCAAAACTACCAAGGAAGATAGAGATACGTGGTCGTGTTTGGCTCGTGACCCCTATCCCGTACAGGGACCACGTATGGATATGTGGTCCCTATGGAGAAGGAGTTTGCCATTGTTTGCCTGAAAGATAGGTTTGCCTGGTA
Organism: Cygnus olor; assembly: GCF_009769625.2. Lineage (NCBI taxonomy): Eukaryota > Metazoa > Chordata > Aves > Anseriformes > Anatidae > Cygnus > Cygnus olor. The sequence continues at coordinate 71,463,968 of NC_049171.1, read as the reverse complement.
CATAAGTCCTGTGAGGAGCGGCTGAGGGAGCTGGGGTTGTTTAGTCTGGAGAAGAGGAGGCTCAGGGGAGACCTTATTGCTCTCTACAGGTACCTGAAAGGAAGGTGTTGGGAGCTGGGGGTTGGCCTCTTCTCACAGGTAACTAGTGATAGGACCAGAGGGAATGGCCTCAAGTTGCGCCAGGGGAGGTTCAGGTTGGAAATGAGGAAACATTTCTTCTCAGAAAGAGCAGTCAGGCATTGGGATGGGTTACCCAGGAAGGTGGTGGAGTCACCGTCCCTGGGGGTGTTCAAGGAAAGGTTGGACGTGGTGCCTGGGGACACGGTTTAGTGGGTGACAGTGGTGGTAGGGGGATGGTTGGACCAGAGGATCTTGGAGGTCTTGTCCAACCTTAATGACTCTGTGAGTCTATGATTGCTCGCCATCCATGGCTGACAATGAGGGACAGCAGCCATCCCTCAGCCCCGGGGGCAGCCTCCAAGGCGACCAAGCTTGGTGGGATGGAGGGTGTCCATTCCCCAGAGGAAAAGCAAGTGTGGCCAGAGTAGGAGACAGTGTGGGGAAGGCCGGAGATGGGGCACGCTTCCAGCCCCTGCCCAAGCTGGATAGAGGGGGCAGGTCCCAGCCCTGCCAGTAACCAGGACACTGTAATTGCACTTTGTAGACTCGGCACGCAGTGCAGGCTGGCAAGAAATTCTACCTCCGCAACGTCTTCCTCCTAATTACACGTAATTCATCGCTTTGGACTTTGTTGTTTCCTTCCCTCAGCGAGGGAAGCTCTCTCCCAGGAAGCACCTGGGTCGAACACCAACAACGCCAGCAGGTAACGCCGGCCGTCTCCAGCTGACATTGCCATTTAGGAAATTAAGAAAAAAATAAAATAAAATAAAAAATGGGAGAAGGAGCAGCGTTGTCTTCGGCTGCACGGCGGCCGGGGGTGCGGGCCGGGGGAGGGGACATGCCGCCCGCCCGCCCGCCTCTCCCGCTGCAGCCGAAGGGGGCCGCCCGCGCGCGCACCCGCTGCGCTCTGCGCCCGCCCGCACCGCAGCCGAGGGCGGGAGGGCGCGGCGAGAGGGGGGGCCCGGGGTCGGGGGGGCCCGGGCGCCCGGGCGGGGGTCGAGGTGCTGCGGTATCGGCGCGCGTGGCGGCCACGTATGTAGGAGCGGCCGCGTGCGGTTCCTGTATCTGCACCAGGATGGCCGAGTGGTTAAGGCGTTGGACTTAAGATCCAATGGACGTATGTCCGCGTGGGTTCGAACCCCACTCCTGGTAAGTGACTTTTTTTTCCGGAGCCACGCGAAATGGCCGGGGAAGGAGCGGGGGCGAGGCGGGGACGGCGCCAGGTGCGGGGCCGCTGAGGGGGGCCGGGGGGCGGCTGCGGGGCGGGCGGCGACCCGAGGGCGGGCAGGGACGGTTACAGCTGGGCTGGGCCGGGCTCCGTGCGCTGCCAGCGGCTGGGCCGCCCTTGTGTTTTTATTTTCGTTTTTTTTTTTTTTTTTTTTTTTTTAACGCCAGAACTTCCGCGTAAACTTGGTCTCACAGCTTAATTTCTCACAGTTTTTTAATTTCCTCCAACTTCCTCCTTTACTTCCTGCTCCCGGGACGGTGCTCGGGGCTTGTGGCGCGCTGCCGGGGGACAGCCCTCGGCCTCCGTGTGCCCCACCGGTTGACCTGACGGCTCTGAACGCTACATATTTCCCTACGTATTTCTGTGTCGGTTTTGTGTCGTTGAGAGCGCTTCGGCTAACGTGAAGGCCGTATCACAACCTGCCCGTGGGTTTTGCAGCGTGAAGCTGAGGTAATTGTTGCCTCCAGCAGGGCATGGGGGTGTCGAGGTGTCCCTGGTGGTCACCGAGGTGTGAAGGCATGGCTGGTACCCCAAACTGTGCCAGGCCTTCCCCAAAAAGTTAAGCAGAGCTCGCAGACCAGCCTCCTGCCTTCGTTTTGTTTAGCGGTTGTTGCACGTGTCACTGTGGTTCATTTGCAGTAGCATAATTCTTTATCTGTTTGTTTTGACAGGGTAGTGCCATCGTATTCCAGCCTATCGACAGTGCGAGATGTACAAATTAAGCCTAGACTGCCACACTGTAAAATATTAGTGTTTGTCAGAGTGCCCTCCTCAAATTAATACAGGTAAATATTGCTGTTCTCAGCCACTGTTCCCTATAATTTGAGTGGAAAAAATGATTCTAAACTGCCTTCAGTGCAACACGGAATGCAACACAAAATACTTCAGCCAGGCTATTTCATTACATGGCACATGTGATGATTTGGTGTCACAAATGTGGACGAGGCATAAACACGGAAATACGAAAGTCAAGAGGAAATTGTGGAGAGAAGTGTAATCTGGTGGTGAATTTCTAGGAGAATTTCTAGGTGCACATACTGTTTTTTTGACTATTCCCACAGTTAAATTGTAAATGCAAAACTGCACTTTCTAAAACTGTTCATTAAAAAGCAGTACTGACAGGTTCAAGTGTTTTATTAAGTAAACATTCATTCCTATTATTCATTAAGCTACAAATTAGTAAAAACGGGTGCATATTTGATTGTACATTTTACCTGTAATATTGTAATGGAAAAAAGCTGCCCTTGGAAACCCACATCTTTGCATACAAATTGGGTAATACTGCCTGTGTGCTTTCTTAAAAGCCCGTTTCTACAGACAAAAAACGTTCATGGAGATTTTGTGGATGCAGTGCTGATCTTGAAAAGTTGGTCCCAGCTATGTCAGTTATGGGATGAATTGCTGGCAGTTATTCAGCATTGTAAGGAAGAAAAAAAAAAGTGAAAATAATCGCATGTTTTTCAAGAACACTAATTACTGACAAAAAAGCAGCCTTTCTATTAAAGCTGTGTAGAAGACACGGAGTTCTGGGTTAGAAATTTTTCTGATACAGGCCCAGCCCTTCCCATAAGAAATTTCTTTTGCAGGGAGCTTCTCTCAGTCCTTTGTGAAAGAGTGTTACCTGCTTTCTGTAATGACTGTCTAGAGCACATGCAGATCTGGAATGGAACACAAGACTCTTGAACCTTTCCTACTCTTATGAAATATCCGTAAATATCTACTGGCAACAACTATGTCCCAACCCCTTCCTTCATTTCTCCATAAAGAAGAGGATAATCTGCTGGGGTTATTGGTTTCTGTTTTAAGTGAAGTGACGGAATAGTGTAATGTGAACATACCTTTGAGCTCTGGAGTTGACTGTGATTTTCATTTAAGATTTTTATTTTATCAAGCAGGTAGTTTTCTTTGTTCTTTATTAGTTTCCCTGTTAAAATCTCATGAATTATTGGTTGTTGCATTTGCAATTTGACAGTCTTATGTCACACATTATGCTCTGGCCTTTAGTCAGAATGGTAGCACTTCCCATTGTATTCTATTTTGCAGATGTGTTTTTCTAGAAAGGTAATTATCTATAGGATTCTTGCCTTTTTTTATGAAGAAATTGGACAATATATATAGTGACTAATGCTAGAAACCAGAATAAGAAGAGAGCTTCTTATGAAGACAGTTTGATGCTACTCTGCAGGACCAGCCAGATATTTTGCTACCACATGTTTGCTGTCTGATGAGGAGCCAGGAAATAAAAATAGATTTTTCAGAAGCAATCACTCATTTTCATGTTCCTCATTTCATAGTATCCATCTTGAGAACCTCAGTCTTGATTTGCAGAAATGCAGAACTTTTGTGAATACAGGTGAAATTAATATATCGCTTGTATTTTAAGCATTCTCTTAAAAATTTCATGTTATATGTCTCTGGATGAGCAGTCAAAGTTACTGGGGATATTTGACACTAATCTTCCCATACCTCAATTTCCCATTTCATAAAATAGAGATAATAGAAATGCACCATTTGCAAAATGGGTTGCTATGAAGTAAGTTTTTTTTTTTTTTTTTTGTGAGGAGTTCTGGTAGACACTTAAGTAATCTAGTCATGTTAGACAAGCACATGAATGGAATATGAATGTATTCAGAAAATAACAAGAAATAAACAAGCTTAGGAGCCACACCTTGTGGTGTGAAAATCTGGTGAAGTATGGAACAACTGGTTAACAGGCAAGCACAACATGACATGTGCCGAGCAAGGTGGGGGCCTTATAGGAAAACTGCAAGCCATAATTTAATTGAAAATTGTGTCTCACTTCATAAACAGAAGGGGACCAAATGAATAAGATGGCAACCTGTTGGTGAGGTAGTATTGAGACAATATTTCAGTATAGTTTGATCGTTTTAAAAATTTTTGAGCAGCTGTCACTTTTTTTTCAGCTACATTTTAGAGTGTTGTGAAAGTGTGTCCTTTGTTACTTCTATTTCCATCATTCCCAGTGACGAGTACCTCGAGATGAGGAAAAGAGTGTAAAAAGGCTACGAAGTTCTTGGTCTGCTGCATAATGCTGTATTTAGGATGATCAATTCTGATTCTTATGGCAGACTAATTGAAAGTCTGTAAAGTCAGATCAGCCTCTGATGTTAGCAGGAGTAACTGCATGTAAAGTACTTGGTAATTCTGGAATTGTTCTAGTTTTGGGCCTGCATGGTAATAAATAAGTAAATGAGGGGGATACATCTTTTTTTATGGATGTTCAAAATGCCCTTCTGCTTAGCAGATTCCATCAGAATCTTTTGGCTTGCTTTAACCCTAACCACTATCACTGCCCTTGTCTGGATAGTCTTGTTGGCTAAGAACTTCACGTACTTTACGTATGGCTGTACGCTTAGTTAAAGTCATACTATGATATAATGCTGTCAGTGCACCTCCTACCTTAATTTATTTTACTCTTGTATTGCTTCCTATTTTCATTTTTCTTGCCGTTACAGAAGGGCAGCATCTTCAGTAGACTCTGTTTCCTGGATTCTTGTTGTTCCTGTAACACTGGTCCAAAGATCGATTGTGTCAATGTTTATGTGTGTCTTCACACAGGTTTATTTTCAACAGCTGCCATTGCTGCTCACCCGTGGACTGCCTCTGATTTATCTGCAGTTTCTTAAAAACATTTCTATTGGCCTTGATAGCCACAGCAACCAAGTGTCGTTAGCAATGTTAGCTAATTCTGTTTCCTTCTCCAAGGCATTACAACACATACTCTCAAACAGATCTTGCAACATTTTATTAACTATTCTTCTCGGGTTTGATGAGCAAAAAGAAGAGATGTTCTGTTAGGCCAGTTCAATTCAAGCAGCAAGCTGTGGGGCATCACGCTGCGGTGCCTGGGAAGCTCAGCCACCGTGACCACAGCGTTGTTGGAACAGAGCAAGGGTCTGCGTGTTACTGCCGTGCAAAGCCCAGCAATTTTTTAAAGTGCTGATGGAGGTCGGTTTACTCACATGACTCTGACAGGTGAGCCCTGGCAAGTCTTGTCATGGTCACTTAAAACATCATTACCCCCAGCGTTTTGTGTTGCTCTCCTGCAGTGACTGCCTGTCTAACACTGCCAGCAGAGCAGAGTGGGTGCCCACCCTTAGTGCCTGGTGCCTTGCCTCACAGCCACCTTCACTGGCAGAGCAGAGGGCAGTAGCTTCGCACTGCAGTAGGGAGGTGTGGGCATGCTTTCCCTTTTGCCAGTTCTCATTAGGAGGAATATGTGCAGCTGGTAACACTTCACATCAGCACAGCCTTATTACCAAGGGATATTTCTGAACGTGTTAAAAGACAGGTCTGTGCACTAGATTACCTCCAGTTTGGGAACATTTTCCCGTGTGCCGGCTTGCTGTGTTGGCAGTAGCCTCTGGGAAAAGGGTAGAGCAGTCAAGTGATCATTTATATCACAGCAGCAAAGTTGACCAGAGCACCTCCTAAATGAGGGGCCCTAAATGCCCTAAAGGGAAGGAAGCATAATGTGCAATACTATGGCTAAGATCTGTGGGATCCTAGGGCCTTGGCTTAAAGCATACTAATGTGCCTTTCTCTGGGATTTTTTGGTTGCATTAAAATAATCTGAATGAATTTGTTCTTTTTCCCTGTCAAGGAGGAGCTTTTGTCTGAAAACCACGGAAAATTTGTGCACTAGTGGAGATGGCCTTACATGCGCAATTATAAAAATGTAATTTTTCTAATTTCTCTAATAATTTGAGGAAAGGAATTCGCTTTACAGGTTTCTTCATTTTCCTTGATTGCTTCTTCTTCTTCACCATCTGCCTGCCCATGACCTGGCTCCCTGGGTTGGAAGTGCTATAGGCTCTTTCCTTCAAACCTCATCTGCCTCATTTTTTTGAGTGCTGGCTAAAGTGGTTCATGCAGTTCTTGGCAGGAGAGTACTCCCTGAGTGTGTGACTTGGTGGGTTTCTAACACCTGTCTCTTGCTATTTCATTGTTGCAAACTTTTTCATAGGAGTGATGGGAAGCACGGATTGCATTAGTGGCTTTTGTTTTCCAGCTAAATCCATGTTTAATGATTGGTGTGTGTATGCATTTTAGTTTCACACGTCCTATTTTATATCTGCTACTATTTTCTGTCACACTCCCACCTTTAACTTTTATATGCTTATCACGAAACAGATCAGCTGGTCTAGCAGCTAGCTGCAGTGGAAAGAGGCCAAGATGCTGTCTCTCCAATGCCCTGGCAGTGCTGTGCCTTCACACTGTTTCCTTTGGTCTTCCACTGCCAGGAGATAGGTAACAAACAAACCAATTAATTTCCCATTGCTTCAGTGTAAAATTAATTGCTGAGATTGCCTCCAATTCCTCACTTCTCCACAGAAAAATTCTTATAATGAAAAGATTTCTGACAGGTTTTGGATTCCTTAGCACAGACAATGCAGATCGGCTAGCTGGCTTCGTTCATCACAGAATGGCAGTGGCTTTTTGGCCACCCTGGAGTTTGTCTGGTCCAATACCCAGCTCGGAGCAGGGTCAGTTCATGCAGGCTGGTCAGGGTCATGCCCACTTGGGTTTTGAGTATCTCCAAGCATGGAGACTTTCTGGGCAACCTGTGCTAGTGTTTGACCACCCTCAGATTAAAAAAAAGTATTTTCTTACATAATAATAATAAAAAAGTATAGTGTTGAAAGCATTTTCCTGTGTTGAAGCTTGTAATAAGCTTACATATCCTTGATCTGTCTGCTTCTAAACTTCAAGTGTTCATGTTTTCTCAGTGCTTAGATACCTGTTCCTAATCATCCCAAGATAAAATGAAGGAGCTACACATGCCACTGCATGTGCTGGGACTCCCACTGGGTGCATCGGTTTGCTGCCACGTGCATTTTACTGACGGCTCTGTTGAGTGAAAAACAAAACCCCTGTGACGATCTAAGCAGGTGCTTAGTTTTAGATACTGAAAGCCATTCTTTGCGTTATTTTGTCCACGTCAAGACCAAAGAAGTACATTATTTTGTTGATGAATATGTACAGTTAGTTTCCTATGAGAAATGAGCACTCTTGTCTGGCTTTACCTTATTGGAAGCCAGAGGCCTGCTAGAGCATTACTTATCAGAAGACCATTCGTTATCATGATTCAAGTTCATCCTCTGCAAGGTTACAGTACTGTAATTTGGTCCGAGTTCTCCTTTAAAGTGATCTGGCAGCTGTAGCATTAACAAATGATGTCTGTCCACTGAGCTGAGGGAAGGTGATGCAACTGATGGCTCTCACCTTCATCACGTGCTATTTTTTGTTACTATATTCAGAACACAAATGATTGATTTAAGTACTGTGACTTCTATCTTTTATCATAGTATGTTGGATTACTTTGGATGGTTTTGCAGGTTGCTTTGCTCTGAGAACAGCTGATTTCTTGACCAAACATAGCTTTATTTTTTATTTAGCTAGCTTGATAGCCATGGCTTCCATAACATGTATTTTGACAGCACTGTGACAGTGCAGGATATATCTATGGCAGTTAACAAATCCTATAGTATTCTGCAACTGCAAACGAACTGAGACATGCCCAACCTGTTGTACTGCATTCATTCCAGTGACCTGCCCCAAAACATACTTGACACATCGGTGAAGAAGAGATACTGAAAACAACTGAATTCAGTTCTTGTGATGTCTCTGCCTGTCCACCTCCCCACCCCCACCCTTGAAGAAAATATTTTTCTACAGAAAGGAATGATTGGGTAGAATAAGAAGTTTGTGGTATGAATGCACGAGCCAGAATTCTTTAAGAAGAAAAAGCAGTTCATGCCTTCCAAAATATAATACAGAGAAACACCGTGCATGAGATGAAGCTGTTGCTCTGTATGAAATTAATAGGGAGAGAGCTCAGCCATTGACACACGAATAAGGATCTGCATGACAAAGAAGGTACGGTATCCGGCTGAAATACTAGCAAACTCAAGAGTGTTGGGAAATATGAGAGAAGAATGGGGTGGAATTGAGCATCTCAGACTTGTAATCAACTTTTGCTTCTAGAGCATTTTCTTGTGGTTAGAAAATCTTCTCCCATGCCAGTTTCAGTTATTTTTCTTGGTAAGTTGTCTCAATGAGGGATTTAAGCAGAGTTACGAGCACTCCTCTTTTAGGTTGGGCTCTGCATAGAATGTTTAAGAGATCTTAAGGTTCATGGGGGTAAGCCAAAAGGATCACCCAAAAGGATCCTGTATGTGTCCTGTTGAGCCAGAGTTAGAGCCGATGCCTCGCGTTCATCTGGAAGTCCATAACAAACTTGTCTTCGTAACCACAAATGAGCCTGGATTATAATGTTAACTATCTCAGAATGTTGTTTTATTTTTTTAACCAGAAATATTATACCAAGATCTTAACCGTCAGACTGGGATGTGTGTATTTTGCAATGTACATTGTTTCCTTTTATGTACTGTTTGTCATCAGCAGTGTTGGCATTACTGGTTCCCAGGTAGAAAGTATATTTTGGTATGATTAAAGCATTCAACTTACAAAATACACATATGGTATTTCTGGAGGGAGACACTGGGAACTGACCAAGGAGTTACTGACTGCTGTTCATCTGTAAACCGGTACTTCTGGCAGCGACTTTGAGAGTCAGCATCCCTGAGCACCACTGTGTTAACATTTACAGTTACCTGCTCTGGTCAATATACATAGTTCTTTATTTTGCCAATTGTAAAAATTGAGTTATAAAAAATGATTTTTTCAGCTTATTTTTCTAGCCATTATATATGTTCAGCTAAAAAAAGAGTAGCTTGAGAAAGCAATTCAAAGACTTTTAATTCATCTGTGTGAATATCTGTGTTAAAAAATAACTCAGTTAACTCTTAACAAGATAGCTGGCTTCTCAGGGAAAGATACTCACATGGAAGGCACTTCTGAGGATACACCTAATTAGCTGTGCTGCTGCAGCCCATGTTTATGGATATAAATTCATGGCTCCTGATCCTGTGACAGACTGTGTAAGCAGATTGTTTATCACTGAAGTTTAGGACAGGCAAAAGAGGCTTGCTTGTATAATGAAAGTTATAGCATCTGCACAACAGTTATACACTTGAAATTGCTGTGCCTCCCTCTATTGATCTTCAGACCAGCACAAAATGAGATTGAAAATGTAAGCAGCTCGAGCAAAATTCCACTCTGGCCCTTAAAGAGGATAGGATTCAGCGGGGCTTCTAGTGGAAAAGCAGGACTACAATATCTTTCCTCTCTCCCACGAATGTTTAAGAGGCATCTTATAATAATACATAATTATAATGTGATCCAAAGAGACATTACCTATATAGATAAAATAAAAATAAGTGTAAGCAGTTAGCCTCTGCAGAAAAAAAGAGACATAGGTTGTAAAGTCTTTGGAAAGCCCTTCTGCAATACCACCAGATTATTTAAATAACGGAGTATTCTTTTGGGAACTCTATAGAGCACCAAAGACTAGCCTGGCCATAACTTTATGCTAAGGATAAATTAAATACAACTACTAACATTTGTTTGAAAAATAGAGGCCCGGTTTGCATTGACGAGGTTGAGCTGGATGATGTTTTTGGAAAACACTTGGATTCTTTCCTCTGTGTTTTACAAAAAAAACCCACCCTTGATATGTTTCAGGTGACTGTTTGCTGCGTTCAGTATTTGAGCTCTTCTTTAAAAAAGAATAAAAAATCAAAGATAACACATCCCAATACAAATATTTGGGGAATACCTTGTTTATTTCCAGGACAAATATTATTAAATGAATTTGAAAGAACCGTGTTTTGGGGTTGGGGGCTCTCTGCAAGTCACCGACCCTGGGCTGGACCGTTCAAAGGGGCATCGCAGCACGTTCCTCCTGGCCTGTGCCGTGGGCACCCTGACACTGCCCGGGGAGTTTGGTTCCTTGGGCACGAGGGGAGGGGAGGAGAAGCAACAAGAGCAGGTGTGGGAAAACGGGTTTATTATGGCAAGACCGTGTCATGCTGTGCAGGGGTAGAAGCCCTAAAGTACCAGCTGCGAGGTGACAGCCTGCTGAAAGGACTGCCTGTGCTGCAGAGCCCGGCCTGTGGTACTCGGCCCCATGGTAAATGAGGGTCAGCGCGGGCTGGCTGAGAGCAGGGAAGGTCAGGCTCTGAACATGCAAACGAATTCATGTACTGTGTCACCCGTGAGAGGGGATCCTTCTCTTCCCCATTTCTTTCTTTTGAATGTTTGATTTATCATTTCTGATACCTTGTACTAAACCCCAGATTCAGTTTATAGGTGCAGAGAGAACTTGCGGAAGCAGTGAAGCGGCTTACAGTCGGCAGCGCTGCCCCCTTCACGTACACAGCCATTTCTGACACAGAAACGAGAACGGAGCTGAGCAGGGGCCAGCAGGCTGGGTGATGTGACTCCTCGCTTTAGGAGCTACGTGTCTGTGGTTTGATTACCGAATCATGCCTCCATTTCTCTGTTAGGTGTCAGAATTGTATTTCTAACAAATACAAAAGAGTGTGGAGTAAAGGAGCAGAGTGTGGTTTAAAGTGGGAAGCTGATGCTGGCATAATTGCCCGTGATTTGGGGTTGCATGGCCACACGTCGGGGGGTCTGAAGGCTGCTTGTGCATTAAAAGTACTGGCACAACGTCTGGGAAGCGCGCAGAGCTTCAGGCGTGTCCTGCATTGCACAGAACCAGAGAGCAGCCCCGGGGCTACAGCAAACCAGTCAGGCTCAGCTAGAAGTGGAACTATTTATGGAAGGTTGTCTGTTTTCTCTTGTGACTCGAGGATGTCGTCTGTTGTTCACCCAGGCTCGGAGCCCCGTCACTTTGCAGTTAAATATAGCTTTCCCAGGTTTTCAGATCAACTGTTTTCCCAGACAAATGTCTGTTCCTGGCATGTAACCCTCTTTCTCTATCATACCAAAACCAATCTCGCTCACTGAGTGTTGGCGGCCTCTTTCTGGTAGATGACCAGCAGCTTAAAGATTGCCAGCCACCGGACCCTTCCTTTCTGCCATCCGATCGAGGGCTTTGCGGTTCAGTTGATCCTACACTTTCCAATGCCCTGTGCCTCCTAGTTTCTTCCTCCCAGCCCTTGCCCCACTCCTGAAGTGTCCTGCCGAGTGCAGAGGGATGGAGGCGGTTTGCCTTCCGAGCAGTCTGAGGCAGGTGGTAGCAGGGATCGCAGAAGCGAGTGCATGCAGGAAGGGTGTTGTCGCGGCATGTGCCGCCTACGTGGGCCCAATTTTCCTATGCCTAATTGTCGAGGACAATGTCTAAGCGCATGTGCCAAAGCTGTCAAGATCAAGTGCTGTTTTGTATATGCTCTGCAACTTAGGCAAATGTTGTACTTGAAGGGAAATTTTTTCAAGACTCTAGACTAAGTAACATCTAAATGGCATCTTAAATATAGATGTACAGCACTTCAACTTGATAATTAGAAAGTGATACAGGTACTATAAGAAACACCTTTCTTGCATGTTTTTCTTTATAGAAATTTGCTATCATTGAAAAAACTTGATTCCATGTGATTGAGTATTCAAACCAAGCCTCACACTTGCATAACTTTTTGAATTATTCAGAGCTGCAATACACTTAGACGTTTGTTAGTGCGAGTATTTCACAGCTAACGACATTTAGCTGTTGTCTCCTAAGTTGTGTTATTCTCACTCAGGTCAGAGAGATCAAAGGTCGGTATTTTAAGGGATTTGGCACTTTTAGATAAAACAGGGTGCATTCCATGCACGTCCAGTCCCTAAAGATAAGGAGGGAGGAATAGGGTAAAACCCTGATATCTCTGTGGAAAGGACAGTCAGGATGTAATTTGCATAAGTACCGTGCATGCTAGTCGTTTGCATTCCTCAGCTCACCTTTGTTTTTGTTTTCTGCTTGTAATAAAGCCTTTTGCGCTTATTATTTGTATTGATTATATGAGCATTTGATGCCTGCTGCTTTGAAGATCTTGTCATTAAAACAATTGCTTCCTGAACATTTCAATTCTTCAAGCAGAGTCCTATCCATGATTATAGCTTTTGGGGCTTGAAACCGAAGTTATTTTAGCATATGGCAACGGTATTTGATAGTTTCCTCTGGGAATCCCACCCACTGTGTTAGCTGCAAACAGCTCTAAGAAGAAGGCTGTTCTCATGGTTTAAACTCTTGTAGTGCTGTCCCACCCAGTCTAACCTCAGCTTGAAATGACTCCTAATCCGTGAACTAAGTAAGCAATGGAGCTATATGTCACCGTCCCTCTGATTTAAAGGTATTTCTTCCAACCCCATTAGTATTTAGCTTCCTAGATTTTATTCTTAACAAACATACAATCATATAATTATAAAAAAAGACAGATGTTCAGCCTGTTGTACTAAAGAAATGCACCGCTGATTTGCTGTGAAAGGGTAATAGAGATTTCTGCTAGTTCAATCAAATAAAATATGGAGTATGACAGGATACTTTTCTTTCCTAAGTGAGATAGAAAATCGGCTTACATTAGGTAAAACATTAATGGCAATTTCACTGAAATGAAATCTTAATGCCGCAGTTCTATCTACACTGTAATTTAAAACTAGGAGCCATTCTAGCAATTCATCCTAGCATGATAGAAGGACTATTTTAAAAGAGTATCAATTTCATCATACGTGTGCATGGACTGCAAAATTCGGAAGTGTTAGGTTATCCCACCGTGATAATGCAAGATTTTTTATTTGACAAGAATCTTTAGATGATTTCTTCCATAATGCTTTTTCCCCTCATTTCCATACTGCTGCTGCTAGCATTTTGTACCTGATGCTGTTCTGTTATGAAAGCAACTCCTTCTTGACTTTCTTATGCCTGAACACTTGCCCACCTTTTCTGAGTGTATTAGTTGGTCTAAAGAAATCTATTGCCTCTCTCTTCAAATCTTGCTAACCTCTTCTATCATTAGAGTGACATCCCAGTGACAACATTAGTATTACAGGCACCTTTCTGTGCTCTGCACCCCAAATAATCCATTATCGTTTTTGCTTAAGTATGCTTCTGTCCTTAAGTGTGCCAAATGTGGTGGTTAAGAGGTGGGTGACATGGATTCAGTGCTGTCCTTTTTATTTGATATCTCCACCTCCAGGGGAGCCTGATTATATTCCCACTAAAAATGGTACAGGTAGGGCATGATAATACCAGAGAGTGTAGCTGGACTCATCGCCTACAGGTAAATAAGCAGAGAGAGAGTAAAAAGGCCTGTTCCAGTTCAGAGAAATAATAGGTATCTGCCTCCTCCGTCGAATTAGAAAACATTCCATGGTCTGTGACAGAAAAATGAGTTTATTATCAGCTGATAATATTGCACTTTCTTTCCCTTCACCTACAGCGGCAACTGGGTGGATGGAGGCAGTGGCCCTTCCCTTGTTTGCAGGAAAACTTGCTCCGTCCTGGGCAGCCCAGCTGTTTGACAGCTCCAGGTTGGTATCTAGAGCTTCAGGTGGGATTCTGCTGCCTAAATGTAGCCATATGGTGCCATCTGAGATGCCTCAGCTGCCTTTGGGTGTCTCATCGGCCCCATAAATCAGCTGCTCTCATGTGGCTAAATAGGTTGTGGTACCACTGTGGAGGTTACTAAATCCTTTTCCTTTGTCTGAAAACAGTGTGTGAAGACAGGAACAGTTTGAGGTCACCTCCACTGGTTTTGTTGCTTGGATCCGTTTAGCCGTCTGCTTTGGGCTCTCCTCTCTCTTGTACTTGTTCCATGGTGCGGTTTTATGCTTGAGTGGGTTTAACAGTGGCCAAAGGGGTAATGCTTTTTCCTTCTTTGCTTTTTCCTTCTTTGCCCTTGACATCGCTCTTCCACTGCTGCTCTTTGTGCTGAAGCACTTTGCTTCTTTGGAGTCAGCCAAACAGCAGTGCTGGAGAAACAGACCCCGTGGGGACACGCACGTGAGAAAGGGAAGTGTCTGTTAGCTGGCAGCTGCCCTTTGGCTCAGCCATACCATAGAACTACTGCCTTTATAGGCACCTGCCTGGCCTTGCAAGTTATCTACTCTTTTGCTCTACAAATCCAAAGTAATTGAGCTGTTGAGGAACAATGCGGATCACAAAGGCCGTAAAAGACAAATATCATCTGAAGATAAAGCACGCACAGTCAAGAGAATCGGGGCTGTGAAGTTTGCAGCGAAGATTAAATGATTCAGAAAGCAGCCCCTTTGAGGATGCATTGCAACATACGGTCTTTGAAGAAACCGTTCCCCTGGAGCCCCCTGGCTAGACCTCCCCACACTAAACCTGAGAGTCTTCCTGTACATAAAGGGCTCTGACGGCAGTCTAGGCCTCTGAAAAGCCTCTTCGTGCCAGTGCTGGAACTACAGACGGCTGCAGGAACACCACCACCCGCTGGTTTGGCTTCCTGGTGGCAGAGCTGGTGACTGGCCCTGCTGAAGACCCTGTACCCCACAGCTGAGGGGAACCAGCAAAGCTACTAGGGCGTGTGACAAATACAGAGCCTTACAAAGCGTTTGGTGCTCTCTCCCCGGTCACTTTCTGCCTGTGCTGGTGCAGGGAGGTGGATGGTTTCCAGCCGAAACAGCTGATGGAAAATTCCCACTACAGAAGAAAAAGTAGAGGCTTATTCTTCTGTAACAGTGGGCTGGAGTCAAACCTCGTAAAGCTGGGGCACGGGGTGGTGCCCCCACTGCGCCTGTGCCCCGTGAGAGACACAGGGGTGCTTCTGCTGCTGTCAGGCTGCCGGGTGGTGAGTCGGGGATCCTCACTGCTCCCCTGGGTGTGCCTTTCTCACTGCTCCAAGTGAAGATCAGAAGAAAATCAGAGCTCAGCACTGAAAGCAAGCTGAGCATGGAGTGTTTGGAGGGGAGGCCCCATAAGGAGAATGCAGAGTGACTGAATCACTTCACCACCCACTGAAATACTCTACAAATAAAGTTGTGTTGTTTAATTATAGATCGCATGCTGGAATGATGTAATCCTGAATGTATATAGGGGAGAGCACTCCAAATCATTACCTTAGGTATTAGTGACAGCTTTGGCTGAATTTGAAAGTGTATCCTCAAGGTGAAAAGCAGTCCTTGGATTTACAGGATTTCTGAATCCTCTCTAGGACTTGTAGGCTTCCTCAGTCATTGTTGAAAAGGTTTTGTTTTCCTTCATTTTTCACATTCTAATTTGGTAACGTTTCTTTCCCGTTGCTAGTGCTACCAGGCTTCTGTTTGTTGGTCGCTGTTCCTAAAAACAAATCCGGGCTTAGACTTCCGTGGGAAAAAGATGTGGAGTAGGGAGAAGGAGGAAGGCCCTTTGGAAGATTTGCGGCGTTTGATGATGTTACAAATGAGGCCAACAGCTGTTTTAAAAAGAGCTATTCAACTGGTTTATTTATGTCAAAAATGGGGGAGGCCAATGAAACTCGTGCCCGCTTTGTTCTAAGGCTCAGGATGTTCTGCTGGTCGTATTTATCCGCCTGCTGTGTGCTTTATCTTTGGCTGGTGTCAGTGGAGGTTTTTGTAATAGCCTGTTTATTTCACTCTATTGCTCTGAGATGTCAGTGCAGCTTTGCGCTTTGGATATTTATAAATAAATCATTACTTTCACAAATGAATCATCTATTGTTTAAGGTGAGCAGGATGTCTTAATGGCATATAAATTCAGAACCATGATCTTTAAGCGTTAGGTTTGTATTTTGACCTGCTGTAGCTACAATTTATGTCCGAGGAGGTACAAAGAAGAAATACGACATAAAGCCTGGCTGACCTGCAATTATAACCAAGACAATTGCATCCTTACTGGTATTATGCGTGGCTCTTGGTGTAACTGTAGCACGGAGGAGTCACATTCTTTGGCAGCAGAGGTGCTAGTCCTGCTTAAACACAGCACTGAAACTGCCCAAAACTTTTATCTGACAAGAAGTAACAAATGGAGGTAGGTAGTGGAGCGCAAGGAGGTGAAGAACTGCTCATCTGTCTGGTTTTCCAGTTGTATCAGCTGGCCCTGTAAGGCTGCTCCGGCTCCTGGTGAACCTTGCTGCAGGCAAACCTGGAGGCTGTCTCACTTGCAGCACCTCTCCCTCACTATTTGTCACCATGGCAGGCTCTGGCCACTGTGTTACATCCATTTTGGGGCCTACTGTCTCATTCCTAACTGGAATATTTTATTTGTTCTCTGTGTGTTGCATTAAGAACACATAACTGGGGCTTCACTGGTTCTTTTTGGCAAAGAGACTCCTTCGGGCTCAGCAGTGCACTGAAAAGGCAACCAAGGTTTTTGCCTCTCTTTTTAGAGCGGGACATACAGGAGCAGTCGGGCACCTCATTCCACACTCAAAATAGCAAAGCTTTTTCTGTGGAAAAGTAAACTCACCCAATTCCTGAGGGAAGAACGACTACTAAATAGTACTGTGTGGACTTCAGTACCATGCATACAACTGCGAGGACAAGCTTCAAGGTACAAAAGGATGAATTTAAAGGTTGCTTAAGAAAAAGTCAATGGAGTGAAAGCATCCAGTTAATAAGAAAAAAGATACATTTGATGCTTTCTCATTTCCCCTGCCTCCCTCCCTCCCTCCCTCCCTCTCTCTCACTGCAAAAACAGCTCAGTCCTGCTCCAACCCCTCGTTTTGAGGGCAGCACAATCCAGTGCTGCTTTTTACCCTTTTCTGTGCCTGCTGTTGTCCTACTGGTGCCTTTTCTTCAAACTGCTGCCAGCACCACCACGTTGGCTGAAGGTGGGTTGAGGCAGGATCGGCTGCGCTGGGAAGGCAGAAGCACACATGGGTGTGGGACATAGGGGCGCCTGGGGTTGTAGGGCCCCTGGCTCAAATGAGAGGTCTGCATGCTCTTTGAGTCCCACCCAGGGACTCGGGATTTAATGCATGCAGATGTTTTAAACAAGCACAGTGATGAAAGGGGGGGGGGTGAACCTGCAGGGCTCCTCGCTGGGAACTGGGCTGCTGCGGTCAGTAACTTCAGTGACACTCTCCCATGAGCATCTGCTCCCATAGCTCACTGTAGATTCACTTAAACCTTTTTTTTTTTTTTTTTCTACTGCACCCACCTACTTCACATCCCTTGTCAGGGCCATTTCTGTTCTGATGCTGGCAAAACGTTGCCAGCTGGTGATTGCTATTCAGGGCAAGGATGGATGATTTTATATTTCATAACAAATATTTCACAAGATTTGCTAAAATTAAGTTTTGTTCCCAGCTAGTTTTCCTAATTGTACAATTGCTTTACTGATGTATTTTTTTCCATGTCTGCAGCATCGTATTTCAGACTAGATTTAAACTCTGAATATGCCAGGCTCGGATACGTTTGCATTTTAAGCATACATTCGTCCTGACAGTGGTTGCATTTGCTAGATGACATTCAGAGAGGTTTAAAACATCCCTTCTGCACTGGCCCAGACACTCGCTCTCGGGGCGAGGGCCTTGGCTGCTCCGTGTTTACATACTGTCTAGCGCAATGGCACTGCTCCCGGCTGAGCCCTTTGGTACTACTGTGCTATAAATAACGCAGCCCTCGTGTACCTGGCAAATGTTTTTGAGGTTACTCTCTAAGTGCTTCAAGCATAAGTGCTTGGATATTACGTTACAATTATGTTTTAATGGCATAGCATAGTGGACGCTGTAAGAAGAATCTGGATCTTACGTGCTTGGAAAGTTCTTTGAATGTGCCGGTGAGACTTTATTTCCTCAGATGCAAAGTGCGAGTTCTTTCCTCGCAAGGACAAACGCTAGCATTGTTCCCTTTTCAAACAGTTGGCCTCTGTGTGTCACCTCCAGTTAGATACAGCAGTGATGCATTAAGGTTTTTTTTTGTGCTTCCCTCATTTTCTTTTGACAAAAACCCCAAAAAAGGCCTTTTTCAGAGTAGGAAAATTGTTTAAATCATCTTTTCATTCAGTTTTGTGGTCTCTTTCTTCATTTCAGTGATTAAGGACTTGGCAGGGCTGGCCTTCTTTTTTGGTTTGGAAGATAGCTATGGTTTGGAACATCCCAAAATAAATGACGTCCAAAAGTTTCCTCTTTGTCTGCTGTGATTTCAAAGCAATTTTCATAGCTCAGTTCGGGACTGCCTAATAGGAGAAAATGGAACGATAATTACTGCCCGCAGAGATTCCAGCACAGCAGTTATTTAACTAGCTGCAAAATAATTTAAGGAACCGACAAACGTCTCTTAGAAAAACCCTAATTCCCTGAAGAGCTACAGACTTTGAGCCAGACCCGTCACTTGAGCTGGGCACACAGCTCCCGGTGCAGGGGGGCCAATGTGCCAGTGGGGGAAGAGCAAGCGCGGCCCTCGCAGGCCTGCTCGGCCCAGGTGTGAACCTTGTGCCCACCCGGCTTGTCCGGAGAGCTGGGTGGCACGGCTCCTGCAGAGCAGACCCTTCCAAACTCTCCCAATGACACAAATCGGCCTGCTCGTTCCTCTGTGAAGCCCGCAGCGCACACTGCTTCATCCCTCAGTCTCGGGCCTGGCCTCGCACCACAGGCACAAAGCGGCCCTGAGGGAGCGGGCGGCCTGCAGGTGTAGCCACAGGGAAACAAGGTGCTGCGAAATAAACTCCTAACTAAGTTAGTTTGTGACTATAAAATGAGACTTGATTTATTCCATCGGCTAAAGAGAGGCATTCATTTGCTCAGAATTAAAAATGTATATAGGCATTCGTAATGTCCAGTTCTAATGTTATCGTGGTCACTGTATTTTAGTTAAAAGCCCAAATCCTTGTCATTTCAATGAAAACAAAACAAATTTCAAGGCCAGGCTGAACAAAGTTCAAAGCCAGGCTGGATGGGGCCCTGGCAAACCTGATATAGTGGGTGGCATCCCTGCCTATAGCAGGGGGGTTGGAATTAGATGATCTTTAAGGTCCCTTCCAGCCCAAGCCATTCTATGATTCTATGATATCAGTTGTAATAATTAAAAGTTATTTGGACTTTCAGTACATTAACAAAACTACCTGTTTTGAAAGTATAAGGCCAATCATAGTTGTGTGAACCCATAGAGAGTCAGTGAAGAGCGAGGCTCTCTGAGGGGTCGGAGGGCATGCCTGCAGTGGCAGACATGGCAAAACCCAGTCACACCTTCCCCTTGCTCTATGCTGTCCATCCGCGGTCTGGAGGCCACATCTGTGACCATTTCTTCGGGGCTGCGAGGGCACAGCTTTGTAGCTCCTGGCCTGCAGCTGCCCTGCAGCTGGAGAGGTGAGTGCCCAAGAATTCCCAGCCTGGCTTTTGGCTCACTCTTGGTGACCACCTGTGTCCTCCTGTGGCTGAGGGGTAGGAGCCACGGACTGCTGAGTGCAGTCGGGGCAAGGTTAGGATCTGATGGGAAGTGCTGAGTAGGTGGGAAGGTGGGACGTGCCATCGCCAGCACTGCCTTCTTGATGGTGCTTTTGGTGGTCGCAGCGTGTCACAATCCCGGTACGGAAGTTAATGAACAGTATTTTTCAGCAGGGAGAGATTTTATTAACACTTAAGCGATCTTGTATGTAATATCACAAATACTTTATCTGATCAGAGAACTTCTTAAGGGGTCACGTACAAAACATTCACTTTGGTCGTTTAACAGGATACAGCATAGAAATAGTGACATATACCTGATTATTTGGTCTAAAGTGAGGCAAACATGAAAAAACGATGATCATTTGTGAAAAAATGTTTGCTGCATTTCACTTTATAAAGTTGGTTTGTTTTCATTCCATGTTGGGAGGATTCATAGAGTAGTTGAGTTACTTTTTAAGTTTTCTATTGAATATACTTCATCTTCTCTCACTGCCTACCCTTGGAAAAACAAACAAAAACAAACAAACAAAAAAACAAAAACAAACAAACAAACAAACAAACAAAACAAACAAACAAAAAACACATTTACAGAGAAACACCCTGTCCACATTTTCCACCGATAACTATTTTTGCAGAGTGGTGAGTGCTTTCCTTTTGAAAACATTTCCAAATCGTCTTTGTCCAACCATTGTATTTTTTCATTGACTAAATAATGCCTCTATGATGGAACATGTTATTTGTGAGCCAAGAGTGAACCAAGTTACTGCAAAAATGAAGCAAGTTCCCCAAGTTTCTATGTTGCGTTAACACAGGAGTCCTGCTTCCTATTTTAACCACTGATAAACTAGTTTAAAAACTGTACTTATTCTGGAATTGTAAAAGCATCGTGCATTTACTTGTCTGACCACTAAACAAACCTGTGCTGATACATAGCGCGGGCTATTCAAGTGAGGATGGAGCAGCACTCGAAAAATAGCCAGGAGCAAAAGACTAAATAAATAATCAGAAAACGATTTGTACGAAGAGTGACTTTGACTAACAACTTTCACCTGCCCTTGCAGACTGTGGCAGCACGATGTTGACCAAAGGTTCCGGTCCTGGTCCTGCACAGGCATTTTTGATGATGGTGGTTTTCTGCTGCGGTTTAGAGAGTTATGTTGGGAGGGTAAATTGATTACTATAATTGTTCATTAATGCACTCTTGTTTAATGTACTTTTAGGGGTTATAGCCTTTGGAATGATGATAAATTATGGTAGCTTCAATTAATGTCATGCAGTTAAAGGGATGTCAGCATTTCTATTAAGACAGTGTAATTTTCTGGGGTTTTATTATGAAGGAATAAAAAATTGCTGAAACTTAAGGTACTAGGTTCCAGAGTACTTTATGCACACAATATTCCCCCAAATCTGATCTAGTCAATAGATATATCGAATCTAATGAGATAAAAATAGAGCAGAGAGAATCTTCTGAAGATGCACATCCCGACTCAAGGAAATGGAAATACCCCCATGCGAATGGTCCAGGGGCAGCCAGAGGAAGGTATGGTGGTACAGGTGACAGGCATTCTGCTTGGTGGACATCCTACAGCCAGGCCTGCTCCATTTTTGGGGTTGCCTGCTGCCTGCTCCCCCTGCCCACCCCTTTCCTTTCCATCCCGGGTGCTTCCTGATGGGCAGTTGGCTATCTGTGGCCGAACCATCCCAAATTTCATCACGAAATGCATCTGGACCCCGCCATAGGGCAGCTGTGAAGAAGTGAGGTTGTGCCACATCTCCATTACCTACTGGGCAAAGAGAGGAGGAGTGTGCTGCCTTCCTCACTGCAGCCCCTCCGCTGGCAGAGGAGCCTCTAGGTTTGCTGGGAGCAGGGGCGGTGGGGCCCAGGGTCAGGGTGGATGCCCAGGGCTGCTCCACATCCGCATTTCTGGCAGGCGCTGGTAATAATGGTGAGCAGGAGCAGTGGAAAAAGTGACACAACAAAAATACATTAAATATTAACAAGATGGGTGATACGGAGGAGCTCTGAGGAAGCTTATACACAAAAGCGGATGAGGTTCAACTAAAAGCATGCAATCTAATGTTAAAATGAAAATCTCCAACTAAGGAAGTGAGGGAAAAATATGCTTCGACTACCTTTAAAAATCGTGCTAGGGCTGATTTTCAGTATTTCAGTTTCAGATAATTAGTTGAACAATAAAGAGAATTCTCAAGCACTTGGATTACAGCAAAAGGGAGGAAAAGGAACAAGCTAAGCGTGGCTGAGTTCTTTGAAAGATACCGCTACAGGAGTCAGAGATAAAACCAACCCATGCTTTTATTAAAAAAAAATGATAATTTTCCTCACAAGAGGAACATACAGAGAGAATTTTATTTTTTATTGAATATGTCTTTCTATAGTTTTTTCCCCCTCAGATGAGAGGTAATGAAAATAGTAAGGGACTTGCACTAACTGGTTAGCACGGTGCGTCAGTGCCGAGGCACCGAAGAGCTGTTACTTCGCTTCAGATGCGAGTTCTGCAGGAAAATGTCTGCTGGTGACTGCGTGCCAGGTCTGCTAACTGGGAGTGAGGACATGCCGGGATACGCAGAAACGGATGATAAAGGGACAGTCTCCTGACAGAGCAATCCATTTGGTATCTCGTGCCTTCCTGAATATAGAATGGTTTTCTGAAATCATGACAAAACACTGATGTATGAGTACATGCATTATTACAGCAGTCAATCTCAAGGTAATGAGATACATGAAATTCTTGGTTATAGAAATCCTATCAATTACGGGTGCTTTCTGAAAATAGAAACACCGACAGCAAAGACAAGGAGCCAAGGTAAGATGAGCTCAGAGCCTCACGACTCCGTTGTTTCCATGCATTAAGGAATAAGGTGTTTATTTACTTTGGTCAAAGTTCAAGGGCTCTACATCTTCTCAGCCTGTTTCTTCACAGTTTCTTTTTCTGTATTCCCTTGTCTCTCCCTTCTTAACGTTGTCTAAGGGCTTCAGGGATTTTTCCTGTATTTTCCTAATTTATTCTGCGTTATACAGAAAGGTAAACTGTGCTGCACAATCCACACGATATTAATGGTCTGCAGCAACCAAGACATTTGTAGATGAATGTAGGTTTGAGAAATATGACCCAGTGGAGACTTTGTTGTTTGACATTAACAGTGTGCCAGTCATTATTTTCTAATTCCACCACCCACCGGAATACAAAATTAGAGAGACCTAAAGCATGCACATGTACAGAGTATTAAAGACTAGGTTGTGTTTTTTTTTTTTTATCTTGATGGACTTGTGCCTTAAAACCCAGATATAAAAATTATAGCCTTTGCATTGGGAAGCCTGCAGTCTAAGTAACTAGCTCAGAAAATTCAGACTTTGATCAGCAGCAGAGTGAGCACTGCTGTGGAAAGAGGCATGTCTGAAACACACCAAGAAAAAACCACTCTGCTGCTGCCCCGAGGTAGCGTTCAGTCTCGTTACTCCATTGCCTTTCTGCTGGCACTCCAGTTCAAAGCAGAAAATGATGCTACTTCACTCTGAACCAGAACAGGGGGAAAAAAAAAAAAAAAAAGGAAATGCTATCGGGTTGAACTAAAATGTGTTTCTTTTATTGAAATAATTTGTAGGTGCTTTCAGGGTGAGCATATAAAGCTCAGGACCTTGGGCGTACAAGAAGAGTTGTGAAACGGGACACAGCCGCTTCCTCCTGCAGCTGAGCAGCGTGCCTGCAGCTTTTAGCACCCGGCTTCGTGGCAGCACCCGCGGTCACCTCTGCTAACTGCCTGACCCCTGCCTGCCACGCAGGAGGGCCTTCCTCCCTCTCGGCTGTTTCTTGCAATGGCCGAGGCGGTGCGGAGCCTTGGGATCGCCCAAGATCAGCAGGTGGTCTGGCGAAAAGCACCAGAAGTGGTGTTGCTCACCGGCACTGGCTCTTGGGCGGTGCTGGATTATACAGAGGGGTACATTTGTCCTTGCCTTCTGGGATGACCTGCCTCAGGGGCAGGAGGGTTGTATCTGGATCCCGGAGCCCCAGCATTCGCGTATTTTTCACCACTGGGAATTGAACATGGGGCACTGCCTCGGTTAGGCACCAGTTCTCGTGGGCGGGTTTGTGGTGTTCGCCGCCGGTGACCTGCAGCCACAGCGGGTTTGGCACCAAGGTTGGCACCGCCGTGGTGGCCGTGCGCGTGAGGAGCGGGAGGGAGCGCAGACCGTGGTTGGGCAGTGTGGGCCATGGTGCAGTGGCTGGCTGGTACCATGTCACTGCAGAGACTACTGGATAAGCACGACCGGCTGTCTGCATCTCCTGGGCTCATCCAAAGGGCAAAAGCCTGCCAGATTGTCCAGGAGACCCCCTCTGGGACACAGAGCAGTATGTCCCAGTCAGTCACACACGTGCTGCACAGGCAAAATGACCAAAGGCTGAGGAAAAAAAGGTTAAATACGAATTTACAGATAGCTTTACTTGCTTGTGCGAGGTGTTTTTTTTTCTTTGGGAGAAATGGGGAAGTGTGGGCGAGCATCGCAGCCAGCTCAGGCTACAACACACACGCCAATGGCTTATTGCCGTTACCGCACCGCTCGGGAAGGCAGCGCACCGCTAGCAAGAGCGGCGGGGGAACGCGGCCCTGCTGCCGCCCCTGCGGCCAGCCACAGCCCGGCCGGGCGAACGGCGGTGCCAGGACCCGCCTTACCCGGGCACGGCGGCGCTCGGCGCCCGGAGGCGGCGGCGGGACGGGACGGGACGGAACGGGACGGGACGGGACGGGACGGGACGGGGCGGGGCGGCCCCGGCGGTGCCCAGAGGCGGAGCGGAGCCGCCCCGCCCCAGCCGTGCGGTGCCGCGCCTCCCGCTCCCCGCCCGCCCCCTCGGAGGAGCGGCCGCGCGGCTCCGCAGCTCGGCGCCGGCCCCGGCTAACAAAGGGGCTGCGGGGCCGGGGCGGGGCCGGGCGGAGGCGGAGGAGGCGGAGGCGGAGGAGGAGGAGAGGCAGCGGCGGCTCGCACAAAAAGTTGTGGGGGGGAGGAGCCGCCGTGGGGAGCGGGGCCGCCTCCCGCCGCCGTGTCCGAGGGGTGAGTGGCGGCTCGGTTCGGCTCGGGACGGCACGGACAAAGTTTGTTCCCCGACGTGGCGGGGGGGAGCGGCGGTGCCCGCGGCTCGGGGCACCTGCGGGGCGGGCCGGGCCGCGGGAGCGGGGCCGGGCCGGGCGGGGCCGCCGGGCTGCCTGCGCCGCCGCCGGGGTGCCCGAGGGCGGGCGGCGCCTCCGCGGCTCCGGTCCCCGCCGGGGGGTGGGAGCTCGGCGGCCCGGTGCCGGGGACGCCCGCGGCGGGACGGCGGGGTCACGGTGCCTCTGTGCTCCCCCGGCAGGTGCTGAGCGGGACCCATGGGAGCCCCCCGCCCGAGGGCGTAGGAGCCCGGCATGGCCCGCCTCGCCCGGCCGGAGGAAGGAGCCGGCGGGGCGCCCGGAGAGTTCAGCGACATCATCAAGTGCCGCTCGGGTAAGCTGCCCCCCGAGGCGCCCCACACGGGGCTCCCGACCCGGTGTGCCCTGTGCTGCGAGCCCGTGGCGGTGGTGGCGGTGGCGGCGGAGCGCGCTCTCCCGCTCCTCTCTCTCCTTCCAACCCGGTGTTAGTTAGTCAAGTGTGCGTGTTTGGGACCCACCTCCTGCGTTGTAATTACCCCTGCTTTTGTAAATAACCACGCGCTCGGAGTGCTCTTATGCAACCTGGCGTTGGCAGCTCCCGTCTGCCTTCCCCAACGCTGGGAATGGCAGCGGCGGTGGCTGCCACGCCGCCCTGCCTGCTGACCAGGCGCCCCAACGTGAACTCGTGCCTTTCCTCCTTCGTATAGCACGGGGGGTCTACGGCTACCAGCTCAGGCACTTCCTCTTCGTGGAACAGATCTGAAGGTTATTGGGAAAATGTAAAAGCGTGCTTTTATTTTGTGGTACGTTGGAGTCTCGCTGAGGCGCTGATGGATGCTGGAGGGGCGAGGAGCCATCTACATCTTGGCAGTGGGAGGGTGGAGGGTTTATGGGCGCAGAAGTGAGTCGCGTAAACCTCAGCAGAAATTTGTGGTACATCCAGAGCCTGGATGCTCACGTCTTTAGTTTCAAAGACCATCCATTCTCTCTTAAACGTGAAATGCTCTTGTTGTCAAAAAAAGGTTTTTCTTTGATATCTGGAAACCAGTAACACGTTTGCTTGAAAAAAAAAATCCCATGCATTAAAAAAAAAGTAAGTTTTCCATTGCTGGTGATTTGATATGTCAGATGAAGCAGGATGCGGGTTTCAGTCCAAATCACACTGGTGTTTGCATAGTTCATTCTTAGACATCGTCTTTGTGAGGGATGAAACCTGTGGTGGATGGAGTCCTACTGTTCCAGAAATGCAATTTAGGAAACAGAAATGCTTTGTGGCTTTGAACCTTGAGTTCTGTAGTGCTTGTGTACTTTTTCTTCTGTTACTTTGAAACCTCTGGATGTGACTTTATTTGATAATAAACATGCAGTCAGAAACCTCTAAGGGCTTTGAGTTTGGGGGTAGCCTGTGGATGGATGGCGTGCCGATGCGTATGCGAGTACTACGCTTTCGTAGCCCGTCTGAGGAAACATGGCTGTATTTGAGGTTTTCCTTGGATGAATAGATTGTACAGCAACTTCTGTTGTTTGGGCTAGGGCAGACGATTGCAGCTCTCCCGTTACAACCACTTTAACTTTCCTCTTCTCTCTTAATGAGAGAATGGTGTATATTCTGAGGCTGAGAAAGCTGAAAGACACGTGCATTAGACTAAAAACTGTGAGCAGAGATTGATCTTAAATAATTGATCTTTTAAAAATGATACACTGGCTTGGATCTGGTTGTGTGATTTCTTGGAGCTAATTACTGTGCTACATAGCTCGGATCTGAACCTTTCCCTACAAGTAAACCCGTGGGAGGGATTTCCTAATGAAAGGGCTGAAGTACCCATAGCGGTAAATTAAAGGATAGCTGTTGGGACTGGGGAAAATATTATAAGCTGTTTCCACTTTCCATAGGTATCTGGAAGAGAGAAAGCTTTCCCTTTTAAGTGTCAAAATGAGCAGAGTTCTTTGTTGCTGGGACGGCTTGTCTGGCATGGGATGCTATTTGCAGCATGACACGAGTACAGTAGGAGTGCTACCTTTGCACTTGCTGATATTTGGGGTATCTTGGGGTCAATCTTGTTTCTGAGGGCACAGAGGGCTGGGCCAGACAAAGTTTATGTTCTCCACTTTACTTTCTTTTGTAATGGAAAATGAGGTGTGGGAGTTGTCCTTCTGTTTCTTGTCACTCTGTAAGCTTGTCACCAGCTGATGTGGGACATCTCTAGCAATGATTCAGGAGAGCATGCACATATACATTTAAATTATTTTGTTATAGTTTTTTTGGGAAAAAATGATTTGGAGTTCAAAAGTCTTTCAAAGGTATCCCTTAACAAAGAGTGGTTCTAGTAAAAATGTTTTTAAGTATTTGGACACAAATGTAAACTTTAGCTACCTGTCAAACTGAAAATACTGTCCCTTTTGTAGTTGTTGTTGCTTTAGCTATCTTGCTTTTGAGAACTGGGAAGCAGCTAAAAAGTCCTAAGGATGGCAGAATTAATATGACGGTTGGTTACTGAAAACTTGAGCTTTGATCCAAAGTTACTCTTTGGAGAGTGTAAAAAGATGCGTGGAGTTTCGCTGCTGCTCAGGACTGTGCCCATCCATGCCTGATCTCATGAGCGGAACTGGCTGTGTAACTTTTTTCTTAATGACTTGTTACTGGAAAGCTGCCAGCATACCAGGAGAGGGATATAGCAGCAAATCTTCATTTTTCTATAGAGCAATCAAAATAAATTAACAATGGGTTGGGTTTTATGTATGTTGCTTGTACAAAGAGAGCCTGTGTCACAGGGTTTCATGGGTGGAAAAGTACTTTTGCAAGTATCTAATTCATCCTCGAGCAGAGAGGATGAAGGATAAAGTGCTTCTGAGCAGAGATCTTGTATGTTAGTTATTATGTTGAAAATACTTTCTTCTATATTGGTCAGAAAAACTTAACGTGCCACGTGCTGTAGCTGTTGTAAGCGATAAATGCTTGATTTCAGAAAGCAAGAGGGTTGGCTTTACTCAGTGAGCTCACGGTTGTGACGTGTGGTGCCACAGAGGGAGAGTAGGGCTTCCTTCTGTCACCCAGTTAGCCTGTTTATTATTTCCTGCTTATGATGTGGCTCTCCTCTAACTAGATAGTGTTAAGGCTGATCTATGCGTAGAGGCAAGCGGTTTTGATGGTGCGTCTTGTGCGCTTCCACCAGGGCCCAGGGCGACCAGAGCTGCCCCTAAGATGGCCCCGGCGTTGCTCAGCCACCCATCCTGCTACAGCCTGGTGGTTCGGTGTGGCTGCTGCTCGCCCCCGTGTGCCTCTGCCACTTACGGGGCCTTTTGAAGGACATCTCCTGTGAGCAGGGGGTCGTCCCTCTCTGCAGCAGCTTTCGGGAGGATTGCTGGGGGCTGACGGCCTTGCAGTGGTGAAAGCAGTGCTGTCAGCGCCGTGCTTGAAGAGCAGATGAATCTTTGCTGTGATTAATTATGGAGAAAAGAAGAAGTCGCTTAAAATCTGCCATGGTAGTTTGGAATGGCAATATATAATTAAACAGTAAGACATGACAGGAAAAACATTTCTGGAAGATTACCGTATGCCACTGGTGCATTTTAAGATATGAGTTCCTGTCTAAATTGAGGGGAGCTTAATTCTCCTCATCTACCTTATGTTTTTAATTACAATAAATACGTTTGGCTCAGCGGCTGCTTTCAGAAAGTGTAACTTACTTTTGTAGTTCTCGGGCAAGGCTTCTGGGTAGCGCTGCTGTCTATCTGTCTGTCTGCACGAAACAGTGCCAAACTGGCCGTCAGCTGCCAGGCCCAGAGACCTCTTGGTCTGTGGGCTCCCTGTGCTGCCTTTGGGGCTGGTTCCTTCGGCCCTGGCCCGCTGCCACCCAAGTGCTATGGCCCTGTGTGCTACCTCTCGGTTGTCACTTGGGCTCCGTCAGCAAGAAACGGCCGGGAACAACGGTGGCTGTTTAGGATCCGTCCCACGGACGCAGGCTGGGCGCAGCCGGTTTGCTGTCAGGTGAACTCTTCGTGGGTGTTTGTGCAGAGCGTGTGCAGGTGAGGTGATGGAGGCAAATGGCAAGGCTGCTGCTCCTCATTCCTAGCTGCGAAAATGAGCGTTTCTGGAAACAAACCTTTAGGTTGCCTCAGGCTGGCTCCCTCCTGTCATCTGTCGCCGCCTTGTCCCGAGTGGACAGATAGGGTGCTGCGATGAAGACAGTTCTGGGGTGATGCTAGCTTTTATGAAATGCAAGTATATACGTACCGGGCTGGTTTCTTCTAGTCTCTTGATTGGTGGGGAAAGAAATAACATATGCCGTTCCATGTGCTTGAAGCACGACTTTGCCTTGGAATAGAAAGCAAGGCTCCTCGGGGGAGAAAAGAAACCAACCCCAAACCATAAAAGCAACCCATTGATTTGCGTGTGCTCTGCCAGGAAATGAAGAAATAACCCTGGGCAGGAGCTGCTACGTGAGGCGCTGCCTGTAGTGGTTTAAGTGGGATGCTACAGCAGGGAGAGGCGGCTGCTGGTGGTGAGGGCCCCCCTGGTGCTGCGGATCCCTTTGGGAGGGGGTGCCCGTGAAGACCAGCAGACACAGGTCAATTAATAACCATGGCCGCCACCTCTGACACCCCTCCAGCCCAGGGAGCTGGAGAAGATGGGAGAAGCTCATGCGGTCCGAGGAAAATAGTTTAATGCACAAAGAAATTTGCAGTGTTCACAGCACTGTGCAGCTCGGCAAAGATTTAGCCATGTCTCTGCAATGGCTCATCTCCCTGCCTCTCCTTGGATGTTCCTCCTGTCTGTGGTGCGACTCTTGGCAGCTGGGACGAGTAGGGCAGTGTTTGCATTAACAACTTCTGCATACGAAGAAATGGGGAGAGAGACTGATATATGTAATTCAGTGTACGTGTAGAGTTGCAAAGGGAAAAGCACGTGGAATAAACCTCAATGGAGCCTGCTTTGTTTTGGGACGGTGCAGGTGCTCTGCTGCAGGTAGCCGCGTGGATTTGCCCACTCAGAGCCTGCATGATCAGCTCCTCTCGTGATGTGCGGTGTCACTCCTTTGAAGAAAAACACCCCATTAGAAGAGTGCAGCACCAACCTTGGGAGCAGAGATGCTCATAGCCCAAAGCTGGGGAGAACTGCATTTAGTTTGGATGGCTTAATAACAGCCTGAAGAGTGAATAATAGGGTTTAAACATTGTGAGGTGGGAGGGAGGAGTTTCATTCTCTGACTGTTTATTGTGTTGATGAAAAAATAAGTTTTAGTGCTCCCTAGTTTGTCAGAAGTCTGCTTTATGTCTTCTTCCCTTCCCCCGTTGTGTCTCTGGAATTAAATGAGGAAGCAAGCTGAGCTGTAATTTCGCAAAGTGACTGTATATCCTCAGAAGAAAGCTGGGAGTTTTAAAGGTAGTGACAAAAATAACAGGCTAAGTAAATAGAAGGGCCCTCTGGCATCTGTGGATTTGACAGAAAACAATGATATTGTTCTCTTGCAAACCATAGTTTTGGGAGTGAAGCAAGCATTGACTCCCTGCTTATCAACAGGGCTGCATCTACCATAGTGGCCTTCTCTGAAGGTTTCCTTATGCTTGGAAGGGCTGTGACCAATCTTCAGTAATTTACGTGTTTAGATATGAATTAACCTGTTGAATGTGTGGGAGAGATGCATTAACTGTGCTGAGTTGCTTGAGAAGATAACTTGAGCATCGTCTGGACTTGTTGGGAAGTTTCTCTTAAAACTGTAAATATGCTGCTCCCGTGAAAAAGCAGCATTCTCTGTTTGTTGGGCTGTTTTTCAGGGGTGGGGGTCTCCCATTGCATGTGGTGAAGCACTGCTGAGTCGTCAGCTGGTAGGAGGTGTGGTGGCTGCGTGTTGGGGTAACAGAGGAGCAACTTCCATCAGAAATACTGGATGCACGTTAGTAGGAGGCTGTGTGGCTAAATGACAGAGATTGATGTGCTCTCTTAATGTTGTTTTGCTGATCAGTATAGGGAATGGGCAGCAATACTTTTCAGCCAGATGATACTGGTAACAGAGGTCCCTCCTTTGACACCTCTTCCTCTTGCCTTGTGGAAAACAGAAATAGGACCCACCATCCAAAAACTGTTTCCTAATGGCTTTGTAGAGGAATTCAATATGTATATGGACAGTTGCTGGCTCATGCATTTAACTGTGAAGAAACGTGCACTTAAGCCATGAAACAACATACTTTGCTGGGTCTGTGTAATACATTTCAAGTATTTTCAGTTAATTCATTTGTACTCTGCTTTTACTGCCTAGCATTAAATGTGGGTTTTGCTCCTTTCCCAGTTTAGACTGTGGCAGAGGACCAAAGGTGGAATGTGCTCCTAACATATAATGTTACAAATTATTGATTGGAGAAAGTGGTGTGATGTGTAAGTTCTGAAGTGCTTTGCTAGATTTTCTTTTTTTAATTGCTGTTGAATTGCCACACTGTCCTGGATGAACGAGGAGCAGCACCCTGCGCATGAATAATGAATGGAGGAGATTTATTTGAACACTTTGAGATCAGGCTTGGTATAGGGCGAAGCCTTTTGGTTTCCATATTACTTTAATAGTTACAGTATAAAATGTGATTATGTTAAAAGAAGAGAATAAGTAAAGTAGTATTTAAATGCCAATAGACCAAGACCTTTCTATGTCTTCTTTCTAGGCTTTTACTTCTGTTATGGCTTAATAATGAACAACAGCTATGGTCAGCACAAATCATTTCCTAAGAGTTCAGCGCTCTCTCTCTTTTGGTTTCTACACGTACATCTTGTTCCTGGGTGCAGCTTCTTGTGGAGCTTCAAGGGAACACGTTTTGTTCATGCGGTGCCTCTTTCTTGAGAGAAGACTTTGTGCAAGCCGAAAGTCTGGTAGCTTTCTTCTGAATATAGTTTTGCTGTTTGGGCGGTGGTGTGTAATCCTTCTGCTTTGAATGCTTTTCCTCTGTGCTCAGGAATTTTTCTCTTGGACCTGGCTGTAGTCCCCAATTTGGAGCTTGCTGGTTTGATTTTTAAAAAACAAAACCACAGCTTTTTAGAAACATAATTTTAGTCTATTTTTAGCGAACTTAATGCACTGATCAGTAGGAGTAGAGTTTATTCAACTTAATCTGAGAGTTTTTACAGGTCACAGTACAGAAGTGCAGTGTTCACTCTGGCCTTTCTACTCAAAAAGCACTTGCACACTTTATCGTCTGTGCAGAGCCATCTGTCTGGTGGGCTGTCAGAGGAGCATGGTGCCCAGCTCCTGGTGGTCAAGGACCCCACAAATGCACTAGGCTGCTGCAGGTGCCCCTTGGCTTGGGCACCAAGCCTGAGGAGAAGCTGCATTTCAGGGAGCTCCTCTGTGGTTTTGCCTCTGCTCTCGTCTTTTATTTATTTTGGCAATTTGAGTATTGTTTGAATATCAAGGTAATTCAGAACCAAGGGACCCTTTAGAAAGAAACAACCAAAATGACCCCAGACAAATACTGTATTGGTTCGCTGGGCATTTGTGAGCTTAAAGCCATGAAGGATACCACAGCTTCCGGAAGGTTATGTTGCTATCTTGATGAGAGAAATCGAGTGTTGATGGTCGTATCAGTATCAGTGTGGAAGTGAGCTTTATACTGAACCGCACAATCAGCACTTCCATGGTGGAACAGGGGAAAGAGGAAGGAAGAGCTCAGATGGGGTTGCTCCCCCTGTCATAAAAGTCATACCATGTTGTAAGGGATTTTTGTTAAAGGTCACTGAAACCTAATTGGAGTTCATTTTTCGTCCTGCCTTCTTCTGAATGTTAGCAGCAGGTTCATTCCTGATTGCTGGAATATGAGCATTAAAGGAATGGCGTTTCCTTGCTATCCTTACCTTTACTGAAGTGCTTTGCAGACCTTCTGTCGATGCTGGGCTCCTCGTGTGCTGCTGCCCTGCCAAGCCCTTCCTTCCCTGATCCTTTCGCCCCAGTCAAGAGCGACTCATGAAAAATGTTGAGCAGGGATGTATTTTTACCAGATATACTCCAGCTCTGGTTAGACTGCTTCAAATGCCCAGGTGCCTGCCTTGTGCTGCTTTTTCTTCAGTTTGTGGGTGTTGCTTAATTGATGGTGTCCATTTGCAGCAGGTTTCCATGTGGATGCTTTTCTAAGTCCTTTCTGATCCCAAGAAAGCTAAATCTGTGGAGACGTACGGAGCTGGTGAGGTGCAGGGGATGAGCAACTGCTGCATCAGTTGTGGCAGTGTTATTCAGTCCCACAGCAGAACCTCTCTATGATGACACCTCTTCAGAGTTGGACAAAACGCCTTTTTTACGCCAAAAGGATTAGTGCACTATCTGCATCTTTCTTCCACATTCAGGCGTGCATGGCGGGACAGGGAGCGTGAGCTCCTGCCACGAGGCCTCAGGACTGTCTTCCTGGGGTCTCTGTGTAGACCCTTCTCTAGAGAAGTGAGGCAGGGACCCGAGAAGAACCAAATTTCAGATTTTTGTTCTAAAGCAGCTCTTCCAAAATGTTTTCATTTAGCCTGTAGGGAAGTAAGTGGTTCTAAAACTTAAGAAACTTGAAGTTAATGAATTCCATGTGAGTTGTGCGTTGTTGTTCGCGTTTGCTTTAAGGGGGGAAATAACTTCCATAGTAGGTCATGAAGGCTATTTGGCTTTCCTAATCCTTACAAGCAAAAAAATAAAAACAATAAAAAAGAAACCTGACTGTTCTTGGAGGCCTTCTGCTCTACCTGTAAAATGCTGGAGAGGGTTTCCTGTCGCTGTGTGGTAATAACCTCCTTTCAGCAGGCAGCGTTAAATATTTAATCGTCGTTTAAGGATAGTAGTTACTGTGCTTGCATAGTGACTAACAGTATTGGGTGTGTTCATCTCCACAAAGAAAAGTCATAACCAACCCCTTTTGATTAAATGTATATATGTTTATCTTCCTAACTGAAAATCTGAAAATTCTTTGGTTTAAAATACCACTTAATTTTGAGCGATGCGAACAATGTGGGGTGTGACAGAGGAGGATATAGCAGTTACCTGTTGGTCTCATGAAGTGGGTGGGCTTTGGTGGATGATCACCCCCAGATTGCCTGCAGTCAGAGTTCATTTTGGCACTTACACCTGAAGTGGGAGATGTATTCCCTCTCAGGTAAACTGAACCCTGTGCCAGAAATGCAGTGGGAAAAGTGAGGTCCTGTGGTCTGGCCTGCCTGAGTCATGTAGTAGGACAGTCTTGGTGGCAGTGTGTGCTGTCCTCAGGTGTCACACACTGCAGGACAAGCAGCCTCCAGAAGAGACGGGCTGAATTAGAAGAACATGAACCATGCAGAAGCAAGCTCTCTTCTCATCCATCTCCCACGAGCACTAGCGCTGGTTAACTACAAGCGGTGAAGCTGGGATATTTATACTTCTCAATTTTATTCCCCACGTTACAGCCGTAAGGTATGATAGTCTGGTATCTGCTCGAGTGTCTAAGCCTGCCTTGCTCTGTGCACCTGGTTGGGCTGGCAGAATCTGGAGTCAGAAGAAGATGCAAAATTGTTCTGGAGTTGAAATGTTGTATCCCAGAAAGGGATTTCCCTGCTCCTGCTTTTCAGGTGGCATCTCCTCTGCACTGTGGACAGAAAGCAATTTAATGGGATGGTTTAAAAATCTAGCGACAGCGTGGAAAAAGTCATAATACTCTTTTCACACTGCACTCTGCTGCCTCTCCCTCTTCATCTCCCTGACCTGGCAGGCATCTGCGGGGAGGGGGAAAAAGCCTCCCTCGAGGATTTGGCTGCTGCTCCAGTTGTCTTTGCAGGGGATAATGCCGGTGAAGACCGAGTTGTTTGCCAAGAATCCGGTATGAATGTCTGTGTAGAGAAGGCTTCGTGCAAAATGGGCTGAGGACAGTGACCATGTGGTCTAGACCAGAAAATATTTCAGGTACCTGATGAGAACTCGAGAACCCGGTGCTTCCAGGGCCAGTGGGTAGGGAAAGAGTCCTTAGCTGTCCACAAAGGACCTAAGTATCTTAAGGCATCATCCTCAAAACTTAATTGAATAGCTACAGGTTGCTGTTAAAGCATGCTGCCAGGTCGTTACGGTGTTGGTACGGAAGTGCTGAGCTGCTGGAGGAGCCTTGTCCTGCCTGCAGCCTGCGCAGCGTTCCTGCTTCTGCGTCATCCCGGCTGTCAGGCACACTGACCGATGTGCAGGTGTCACTTCTTCCAAAACAGTCTGAGGTGGGTGGGGGGAATTTGGGGTGGTGCCCATCTTTCCTGTAATTGCCTCTTAATTAGAGCCCTCGTGCTGACTTGTCGCTCTTGAAATGCCAGTCTGAATCTTCAAATGGTTTTGAACCACTGACCATTGCCCTAAGCACCAGGCAGGAGCGTAGGGTGAGCTGTGGCCAATTCCTTGCGCATTGCACAGCGAGAGGATGGGCCAGGAAGAATGTAAGGGACTGGAGAGCATTCAGGGCGTTTTGTAGTAAGTCAGGCACCAAATCCCAACACGCTCTGGGGGGAAAAGCGTTTGTATATATTTCTGCACTAGAGATGAACTGCTTAATGAATGTGTTTAAGGCTTAAGGCCGAAAGAGGAGTCTTGAACCTTGCCCATCTGCTGAAGCTTGCATTGGGACATCAGTACCAAAATTTGGTGCTGAAAGATGCTGGTCTAAGTTGAAGAGCAGACTTGCAGCAAGCCTTTCCCAGGAGAAAGACATTGCAAGGTCATTAATCAAGAGCTAGAGGAAAAGGAGCAGTGGTCTCCCTTTCCCTGCCAAAATAAGACAACTAAACCAAACCCTTGTGTTGCTGGCATTAGCAGTCATCTGGCCACTGCTGCGGTTGGTGGCTGCAAGCACTTAGCATTACCATGATAAACAGCCCTTGTGTTGCAGGGGTGGCTGGCCTGTGTGCAGGAACAGTTCTCATACATTTCTGAACAGAAACCCAGTGCGGGGAAGAGGGATTTCGTTGTTGAAGTCGTTTGTCCCGGATGCGATAATGATCCTGAACTTCATACCAGTGTCAGACTCGAAATGACTGAGGCGTCTTGAAAGAAGAGGACCTTGGGGTTGTACATAGAGGAGCATTACGTCACCAAGTAGATAACTATGGATCCTTTTGGCAAGAAAACAGAGCACACGTTTGATACGAGGAGATGAGGGGGATGTGTTTGGAGAGCTGTTCCCAGGCTGGCCTGGTGCTGGTCAGTGAGTGCTGAGCCCTGGCACACGATGTGCGTAGTGCAGAGCTCGGTAGCTCGGGCCCTGTGGTGCTCTCGCATCCATCACTGAGCTTGGCGACTTGCTGGGGGAGGTTGCTGTCATCTGGGGCTCCTAAATTCCCCCCAGACTCATGCACTCGCACATGCCGTGTCAGTCAGGGTGGCTGCAGGAGGTGCCAACACACCAGTGGAGCGCCTGCTCCAGGGCGCTCTGCCACTGCAGCTCCTGGCTCTTGCAGATACTCCAGCGTTTCTCTTGAACCTGCCTTTTGCTTGTTCACTTGATGCTACACCTGAAATGAGGGGTTACTGGGTTAGGTCAGGGATAACTCTAGCGTGTAATCCCCACTTCTGAGGCAGAATAGACTTTCAGCAGGAGCTGGGGTGGTAGAGGCACATGTAATACCGAGCAGATCGCAGTTTCTGACTTTACAAGAAGAAAAAATAATTCAACCCCAATGCATCTGCTTTCTTCCAGGCAAAATATCACATGGGATGTAGCGGTTTGTTTGTTTGTTGACTGCACATGGTGTTGTTAGCACTGAAGAAGCTAGCGCGGAATCAGTGAAGGGTCCTACAAACCTTGACCTGTCATAAATATATCAGACTTGCTTTTGTTCTCCGTCTCCTTCCAGTATAAGGTTGCAGAAGTCCTGGGCTGTTACATTCATCCTTAAAGGGTTCAGTGGCCTTAGTTTAGATGATTAAATTCAGTTTGAGGATGAAGCCTGTGGTTGACAGTGAAGCCCTCTCTGAACTAGTCCAAATCTATTGAGCAGGTCCCTGGAGGAGACAGGAGCCATTGCAAATCTAGCCACTGGAGCTGGTTAGGAAAAAGTAATTCACACTGGGCGGTGTATTTGCATGGAGGCTTTGGTTTCAGTCTGATTTGGGCTGGAAAAAAAAAGAGGTCTTGGAATATTCTGCCTTGGAAGTGCTGATGTGTCCTTTCCTCCATAGCACTGCCCCTGCTGCTGTCAGGAAAGGGGAGCTGGAATGGAGCAGAGACCATTAGCCAGGTGCTGAAAGCAGTGTCTCTAT
This sequence comes from Cygnus olor, assembly GCF_009769625.2. NCBI lineage: Eukaryota > Metazoa > Chordata > Aves > Anseriformes > Anatidae > Cygnus > Cygnus olor. The sequence goes on along the minus strand of NC_049171.1, from coordinate 71,427,051 downwards.
AATGCTCAGATAAATGACTAACTGCTGAGAAATGTGTTGGTGTTTTGTTTTCCACACTGTTTATTGCCATCTTTTGTTACAGGATCTTATTATTGGCCCTGTTGTCTCTGGCTTTAACTTATACTCACATACCCATATAATAAAAATACTTGAAATTGTAATCCTCAGTTGAACTCAATTTTCTTGCCTGGGGGAAGAAGGAAAGTGATAATTTTTTTTTTTTTTTTTGTGATGTAATGCACAATTGGAAGATGCTGGGCTGCTGTAGTGGTCATCTGAAACAAACTCATGTGGACTGGGACTGGTGCAACCTGATGCAGAAAGTATTCTGCATAATTTGATTTGTGTGGGTATGGGAAATGGGAAGGAGGAGAGAGATTGTGAAATGTTAACCCTTTGTACTTGTTTCTTACAGCTTAAGTTACTTTTTTTTTTTCTTAGTTCTTAGTTAATTCTTTTTTCTTAGTTCCTTATGTCCTCTAAACTGACACTTTTTTTTTCCTCCTTTATACCAAAATGCACACAATTATTTTTCTCCTCCTACTGACTGGAGGGCAGAAAAAGGGGTTTTGTTCCTTACAAGATATTATGTCTGCCTGGTATTCCCACTTGCAATAAGGCTCCTTTCATGCTGCTCCAGCACTCTGAAAGGATCTTCACTCGCTATCCTATTAAGAACCTCTTGTGCTGCCAGAGAAAATGTAAAGAGGCTGTAGACATTTGGGGCTCAACTCTCATCTACAGGACAATGAAGAGAAGGAAATAATGCATTCTTGGCTGTCTTGAATTTAGCAGAGCCAAAAGGTTATCAGCTGGCAGAGTAGATGAGTTGTGATTATCACAATTTACGTTACTGGAAGTCTTTTAAAAAGCAGTTGAATTAATTATGTTTGATCTTGGTGAGAATCTGTGGCCGTTGAGGTGGATTTTAATCTGTGTCTATTATCTAGAATGCAGTGTTATAAGTAGGGAAAAATGATGTGTGTGAATTCTATAGGACTCTTCTCTTTATCTGCTTTGTGCCAGTATTGTGGCATACCTAGTAGAGAATATATTCTTTTTCCATTTCTTTTTCATCTGCTTCTCTTTGGATGAATAAATAGAACTCTGCTACTTTTTGGAGTCTTCAAGGTATCTTGTGAGCCTTTTTCAAAGAATGTAAAATTGTAAAATCTAATTTCAGTGAGAATTAGTATATGATATACAGTTTGCCCCTGCCAAATGAGGTGGACGTAGTTCAAGAGTTAAACCTCTTTTGTCAGGCTGTTTTCATGCACAACTTTTCAATTAATGCACAAAACAGGAACAATAAGGATTTTTCAGTGAAATTACTATTTTAAATAATGCAGCCTTTGGCTATCTTAAGCAAGCGATAGGTTTTCCTTACATGCAAACTTCCTTCCCTAGTAGTCTTCAGACATCTTTTTTACCCGCTCTTGCAGGACAGGAGTAGAGCTGAGAACATGGGTGGGTCAGCCAGGTCACGTCTTCCAAAGTCATCTAGCTCATTACAATAATCATCCACTGTTTATTTAAATAGGCAACCTACTGCTATACAATTTCTGTGCAAAAAAGTCCTCTGTACTTTTTGCAAAGTAAGAGGAAGCAGCTTTAATTGCATCTCTGTAATAAAGGGTTATGCATTCATACAAGGTGAGTGATTTTTTCTTTGCTAAAAACTTAACAAGAGCTCATCCAGTGATTATAATTTGTCATTTTCATAATAAGCAGAACTAGTTAAACAAGTCCTCTCAGCTTTAAATAGCTTCTTAAAACCCTATTTCAAATTTCCTTATGTAGAATAAACAACTAAATTCAATATGAATAACTGCATTTGATTTTGAAAAAGATAATTTGTTTTAAATTCCTGTGCAAGTAAGAAAATGTATGTATGCAAGAGTGACTACTTTTAAAATGACAACCTCAAGAAAAAATATACTTATCTAATGTAAATCTAGGTGAAATAATAGTGGAAAACACCAATCTGGCATTGAGTTCTTTTGCTTTTTTATCTCTAAAATGATATTTTCCTCTTGACCATGGACAAAAAATGTGAAGAAAATGGCATCTGATCTTACATTTTTCCTTCATGATTACTCCACTTTCCCAGACTCTGTCTTGGTATAAAACAAACCCGTCCGTTCCCAAACTTATTTTAGCTTTGAAGCATGTGTAGTTCTTGACCTGGTGATCAGCTGTGGAGGATGTAGATGGCTATCTTTAGCTGTTGAGCTTCCATGTTTAGTTGTGATGTGATACTCTAAGCTCTCATGATGGTCTTCTGGTGGTTTTGTTAGTACTTGAGGGATTCTTGATGTACAGGGTGGTCACTTTTCCCTCTGTCCCTTTGCAAATATTCATATGGAAGCTCATTCTGACACACGTTTCAGGTCTCCTTTTGATTCATTGTTGGTAAAAGTGTGGAAGCAGTAGCTACTACACTGCGCCAAGTGGACTTTTATGTATGCTCCATCTCCAAGGAAAAATTTCACATTCCTACTTCACTCTAGGTAGCTAAAAAACTTGGCATAAAAGTGCCCTGGGCTGGCCAGTGTCACTTGCTCTTTATTTTATTCCCTGCCCCCCCCACCCCCCCATCACAGTGGGACTTTGCTGAATTCTCAGAAAAACGTGTACAACCTGATCTTGCAGGGAGCAGAGTTAGTGCAGTGAGCTAAGCGTGGCTGTGGTCATGTGGCTACAGAATAGAGTATTGCCTTACGGCAGTCATTCAAGAATATCTTTGAATATTTATGTGGAGAATTAACACCATGGCATAGAAGAGGTTTGGCAGAAATTTTTTTAGGATCTTGCAGGCTGTTCCATGCAAAGTTAGTGGTTTCTTTGCAAAAGTACATATTTTATATGTGCACTTTTTTTTAAATATGCTGAATAAGGATGTCTAGAGTTGAATCTGGCAATGTTTGATCCTGCAAAGGCATCTTGTGTTATGGATTGTCATTTATTCTGTCAGATCTTCAGTTTCTAAACTGCTTACGCGGGGGAAAAGCCTTGTACCTCCTCCAGTGGATATCTATGTTTCACTGAAATTCAAGTAGTCATATTAGAGACTCTTTAAAATAAAAGCATTTATTAAAGGCTTTTCATAAATTGCAAGTTGGTCTCAGCTGTGATAAATGTCCTTTGTTCTGTTCTGACTTGCTGGTGATATTAATGTGCTGGAGAAGGAGAGGCTCGCTCTTTCCAGTTAAAGTGAAATTCTTCATTTTGTGGAGAGGTTTGAGGAGCGCTCGCTTCCTTCCCCTAATTTTTTCAAGCTGACTTTCTTCTTCGAATGGCCTTGTTCTTCTGTGGCACCCTGCCCAGACCGAGGGGGGCCTGCACGAGGGCTGAGGGAGATTTCACTTCCAAGAGTAAAGCTTGGCAAACCTAGCAGCGTGGTGGAAATCATAAAAGTCAGGAGAACAGAGCTGGCTGTAAATAAAATAAGAATAAAGAAGGCATGATTTACAGTGTGGTGTTGCCAGGTAGAATTCCTGGGTTCAGAGATGGGGGAATGCCTCCATTTCAGTGCGTGAGTCACACCGGGCCTATTGCCCCGCTTCACCCAGCGGGTGCGAATGTGAGGGCCCGGCGCCATGTGAGGTTGAGGGAGGAGTGACCCATGTGGGCCTTCTCAGGTGGGAAGGGAGGGCTGAGCTCTGCCGTCTGCAGGCAAGTAAATGTGTGACAGAAGGCTGGGATGTTGTACCCGCTGCCAGTCACTTCATTAACCAGGCCTATGCAGATGAAACCTGGCCTGTTTAAAATTTAACCCCAAGTGACGATTCTCTGTGGGCTTTCTAGTCTGAAAGGGTCAGTGCTGATGCATTTCTACCTGTTCCCCATTTTTATGCTTGGAAAGCTTTGGAAAACTCTTCCAACTTAATACAAAAACAACAATGCGGAATACAATGCACTTTCTACACCTAATATATCAATAATTCATCTTTTTTCAGTCTGAGTGCAGGTCTTTGGTTCCTTGGGTGAGTGACCCAGTATACTTTAAAGGCTGAATCTTTTCTTGACTGTGTTCTTCAACCTATGCAGCTCTTAACGTCAGAGCCATCTTATCTAACTGATCTTTTTGTCCTGATAAGAAAGGGTGTTCTTTAGGATGTCTGTGCAGCTGAAATTTGAAGTCCTAAAGACCTCTTTTTATGATAAAATTATAATTTTGGGGCACTGTCTCACAGTGGCAGCTGTTGACTGTCAAGGAACTGTCTTCTGTGCAGATGAGGCCTGCCTGCACTGCAGAATAGCGTTTTCTTCTCTCTTAATCAGAAGGGAAGACTATAAAATCAGTTTCCTGTTTGCCTCTTCTGATTGTCACAGACCTTGGGCTTGACAGATGCATGTGATGTTCAGGCTATTCGTAACTCAGATCTGTGCCTTTGTCGAGGGAGATATCAAGGACATCCAGGAAGATCAGCCTTGATCTTTAGCACTGCAGCCTAGTTTTCCTTAAGAAAACAAACAAATCATAAAAGAAAACAAACAGAAAAAGCTTAACGTGACTTCCTGCTCCTGTCTGTTTCATCACTGCAAATGTGGATTAAGCCTTCCATAATGGAAAGAAGGTAGAGGTTTCAAAGATTATTACGATCCTCTAACTTATTTTTTAAAATAAGCAGTACATGGGTGTAAAAGAGTCCACCAGGATGGTAACTTATAGAGAAAGGCAACAAAATTTAAGTGGCAGAACTGGCCCCAAATAAAATTCAAAATACAATGTATGTTAGGCCAGGATAAGCAAAGTAATGTGCTGTGTTGTACCCACTGAGGTTATCATAAGGATAGGGGAATGGAGATAAGAGCTTCAGGGAAGAAAATGTTGTTTCTGAAAAACATGTTTCACGAATTTTAGCCCTCAGGGGAGCGACGCATTTAAAAAAGCTCCTGTTCCTGCCCCTCCCTTGCATCAAAATGAATGGTAAAGTAACCAAAAATGTGTTTACATACCTTTGGTTTGGAGGTTTCTTCCTGATGTGTAAAACACAACCACAGAATCAGACGGTATTTTTTAAGTAATGGAGCAAGATGCAATGGTGGTTTTTCTGTCATCTTTGTAATGTGCTTAAAGATAAGAGGTGTGCGTTGGTGTATATACACACGCATACACCTAGATGTTTCCCTTCTGGGATTTCCATTTGGAAATGGTGAAATTCCTGAGGAGTTATTTGGTCCTTTCAAGTTAAGAATAACCATACAGCGCTGTGCGGATCTGAGATTTTTGTCAGAAGTCTGCCTGTAACAGGGTGTTTCCAGTCGTTTGCTTGGGCGGATGATAAACTCTTCTGTTCGTACTAATGCATTTGTCGTCAGTGCTTTCTCCATCTCTCGCTGGGGTGTGAGTTCTTGTGACCTGTCCATGCCCACAGAGACGCAACAGCTGGTGGCAGAGACAGCTTTTTTGACCTCCTGCCCAAGTTATTCCTATCTAGCCAGGGTGGCTTGGAGGCATTCAGCAATGGGAGTATGCACACATGCTCAGGAGTATGTGTGCTGCTTTGCTGGCACAGCTGGACCAGCCCGAGGGGATGGATTTACCTCCTTGCCATGTCCAGGTTATGCAGGGGGCTCCTGGGGAAATAGGGGATGTGGCTGAAAACCTTAAATGATAACAATTCATATAAACTTGGTGACGTGTAATCTTTTTTTTAAATCACCTGAAATTTGGTAGTTTTTAAATCTTTTAAATTTTTTAAATCACCTGAAATTTAGGTAAAAACTACTATACACAGTTCTGAGGTGTGTGGTTTTTCTCTTTCAATTTTGTGGGACGTGCTGTTGGTCCTGAGTGGTAGCTTTCTAGGTCGTGACTGGAATTCTTTCCTCAACAACGAAAGTATGCCAGATGGAGAGTATGTATTCTCTCTTATTCACTTACTTTAAAAAGAAATGCCTTAACTCTGTTAAAGTTAAATCTTCTGAGTCATCAGGAAAGAGTCTCATAAAGAGAGAGAAATTCAGAAAAGTGGCAGACGGTTTGTTCTGGCTGCTGGATGCTGACCTGAATGCAGGATCAGATCTTCACATTGCACAAGACTTGGTGTAGTAGGTGCAGACAAGAAAGAGTGTGTCTTGGCCAAACAGTTGAGGGAATTCAGATATCCAGCCTCCATGGATTAGTATTTATTGCTAGTCTTTTCCTGTTTCCCTTCCACCCCTGACCCGCACCCTTTCCTGGCCATCTCAGATACCTAAAGTGAAGAGCAATCTCAATCACTTCTCCCAACTCTCTGTACGGGTGTTGGATTCGGCTGCTCTGCACGCTTGGTAAGAGCAGCTCCTAAGGTTAATCGTGGACGTCTTTATTGGCTGACGTCCATTGGTTTCTCTCTTATATGTGCACCATCCAGTCTCTGGAGGCATGGGTAGATGATTCACTGCTGTTTTCTGATCCTCTTGGAGACAAGCTGATAATTGTTTTTCTGCTTGGTCCAAGATATGCTACATCTCTTTTGGTGGTCAGGGTCAGAATTTGGGCACTCCTAGCTATATTTTCCTGTCCTTCTGTATGTTGCTTTCTCCTTCCTCGCCTGTGTACTTCCTTGTTTGTGAGTGTGGAAGCTATGATTGAGTTGCTCAACTGAGCAGGGATGAGGGGTGATTTCATGGACTTGCTGGAAAATCTTGGCTTCACTCTAAGCAAGAGGTACCTGTGCCGCTGGGGGCCCTGTACAGTCTTGTGGTGGCTGTGCTAGGCTTGCTCCTGTGAGCTTGGCTTCATTGAAATCAAAACTTGACTCAGCCTTGAAGCATCGTGTGTGTAGTTTCCTTGTGGTTCCTGTTTGTATGGTGTTGTAAGCTAACAAACTCTACTGCGTGCTCAGTTTTTTAAACAACAGAATTGCTTTATGACTTCTTTTCTTCCATTTCCTGCATGCGTTCTTCATAAATCCTAGCCAAAGGTCTCACAGTGACTTGTTAATGCAAACATGAGGCATACAGTTGCTCTAGTTTGCCTAGCTCACGCTTTCATAATGGATTTTGTATATAGACACAGGGGATTTATATATGCGGTGATCCGCCCCTTTCCCTCCTTCCTTGTCTATCAGTTGCTGCTGGTTGCTCTGCTGAGTGCCAGGAAGGGAGGAGAGACTGACTTCAGAGGGCTGCATTCTGCACTGCATAGCTGGAGGGCACTTGGACGCTAGTGACAGCCGTCCAGAAGGTCTCTTGGTGAAGGTGATCTCTGCAGTGCACATTTTCTAGCTTGCGCAATGTAAAAAGACACTTGGGCTATCCCAAAGCCGTTCTGGAGAACATCTGTTCAAGCTGGCTGCTTGGAGCACTTCTGCTGCATTTGTGTGAAGTTGCCCTGGATGGGATCGCTACTTTGTGCGTGTGATGTTCACAAAGCCTTTCGAACATTATCCTGACTTGTAGGTTTCCTGACAATTGAGCCCTTTTTGGCATGGGATTTAATATCCATCAAATTTGTTACAGATACTGAAGAATGCCTGCTGCAGCTGAGGTGGATGGGAGGGTAGATGGGAGCACTGGGTGGGAATTACAGTGATTACAGGCCACTGCCAGTGTGCTGCAGTGGGAGCTTCCAGGGTAGAGCAAGCCAAAGCAAATGAAATGGAAACTTCCTTATTCTTTTTGTGGCTTTAGTCATGAAGCTTAACTACCACGTTTGACCTCTTTATCTTCAGGAAAAAAAGCCTGGAGTGGAGCTCCCAGTTTCCCTGTACCATTTTTGTAGGCGGCAGGCTGGATTAGAAGTGCTTACTGCTCAATTTCCACCTCCCAAACCTGCTTGGCTTCGAGATTGCTGCACCTTGAACCTCCTCACACTCCAGCAGCAGCAGAAACAACCTGAATCTGACCAGGCCTTGTATCCTGCGAGATCTTAACAGATCCTTTGGCTCTTCTCTTTTGTGACAGAAGATGGAATTCAGGTGAGGGGAAACATATGCATAAACCCTGTTATCTGCTCACAGCATCTATGATCCGTCCGTGGGGTTTGTGGGGTGAGTGGACCATGGGATCAGCCAGCTGCTGTGGCTTACAAGTGGCACGCTAGGACTCCCCTCCTGTTGTCACCGCTGCTCCGGCAGGACCTTTGAGCAGGCTTCCCAGTTGGAGCAGTGGTTTTAACTTGCGCAGCCTTTTTGGAAGCAGGCTGCTGCTGAGATTGGTTGGCTGAAGCAGTGGAACGAACGGCAAGCCGACTGCATCAGTAGAGTGCCCTCAGTGGTTTCGGCTGGAGCTGGTTGCTGAGGGCGTGGAGAATGGAATGGCCTTTATAATAACTGAGAGGAGCTCTGGGTGTTCCCGTAGTATTTGCAAGCCTCTCGCTATCTGCAGCTGGACACATACGCTTGTACTGTCCACCTCCTCCCTACTACATATTAAAAAACAGGGTTTGCAATGTGTTGGAGTAATTCCACCCAGTTCCCAGGGAAGGCAGCAAGGGCTGGGACAGGCCCAGGGCACTTCTCTGCCCTCATTTCTTTGATGGGCCTAGACGTGGGAGCTGGCAAAGCTCTCTGCAGCAGAGCTGTGCTTAGCTGAAACCTTGTGCTGGGGATGCCTATGGCTCCTGGTCTGTCTGGCTGCTGACACGGCATCACGGGGACATGTGCAAGGCAGGTTTATCGTGACAGCGTCCCACCCTCATGTGTGCCTGCCTGGCTTTGCTCGCTGATGGGAGTTCAGTGGTCCCACCTGGTGCTGCCCAGGGCACGTCCTGTGCTCTGCTGCTTCGCCTGCTCGTCTTCTCTGTAAGGGACAAAGCCAGGGGACGTGCAGTATTTACTTCCAGTGCTGACAGGGGTTTTTGCACACCTCGCTGGGGCTGTGCTGGGATGCGGTGAACTGGCTGCCTCGCTGATTTTGGACCCTCTCGAACATAGGCCAGTGAAGAGCTGTATAGCTCACTGGTAGAACAAGGCAAGGGCGATGAAGTTAGCTGAGAGGGAGGTACAAGGCTGTGAGTGTAACAGCACCTGATGAGCAAGTGGGAGTTAAGAGTGAATGAACTGTCCTGTGATGGGATTTGTATTGAGAGCTGGTTTTTTTTCTTTCTTATTTTAAACAGCAGTGAGGTTCTTATTTGCAGAAGGAGTAGTTGAGCATATGGAGGTAGTGAGGACACAGATAGGGGATGGAAAACAGCAGGGTTGGGGGTTGTTAGCTGGATATAAAGGATTTAGAGTCAAAGCAGTTTTCTAAAAACTGTCGAGTAATGTGGCTTCGTGACTGTTGGCAGTCATTTGACTGCATCTCCACCAGAGCTGCTTTTCAGTGACCTAGGGCCTTGCATACACTCAGTAGCACAAATTTTACCAACGGTAGGTAGTTGTTTTGATGTTACTTAACATAAAAAAACAAAAACAAACAAAAAAAAACAGTTGAATTACACCTGTACAAAGTTCTGAGTTACCGTAACCTTAGCCAGACTTCTCCTAAAATACTGTACTCATCTTACAATCTAAGCTATAAAAGCCTTTTTCATGAGGATCCCTTTCTTCCATGTTTATGAAAATCATACGGAATGAAAGGATTGAGGAAGAAGAGAGATTTTATGCGTATATGTGTGTTTTTTTCCTCTTTCTCTCCTGTGGCCGATCTGAAGTTGTTTTGTGATTAGGAAGCGATTCTGACACAAAACCCTGTAACAGGGAGTAGAGTGTGTCAGCACTGACAGCGGTTTTAAAACACCGCACACAAAAAAGCACCTACAAGCAGATTTTTTTGTTTTCTTTAATCTGGTCCTGACGCAAAGCTTAAAAAAAGCAAAGCAGCAGTGAAACTTCGTAATGCTTCCTTTATATAACCATCAAACTAGGAATGAGGGAACTGTATGTAAACAGTATAAAAGTTTGTATGAAGGTATAAATGTGTGTGGGAATGCTGCAGTTACACATCGCGTTACGTAACGAACGCCGTCTGATGTCAGGGTGAGTGCAGGTACAGTACAGAACTGCTCAAATCTAGGGCAAGCTGAAGGTGGAGTAACAAAGAACCCGGAGGGCTGCACGCTTGTATTTACATCCGTAGGTTGCAATTGGCATACAGCTTGTTTTGTTTTTTGTCTCTTTCTTTATATGTTGGTAGAACTCCAATACAAATAGAGGAGGAGGAAAAGACTGCTGAAAGTATACCTCTAAACAACCTGAACGCAACTTGCTGCAGTTCTAGCCTTGTTGGTTGGCTTTTGCCTCCTTGCTGAAAGTCTTGCAGAGAAAAATGGGATTTTTTTTTTAGCAGCACCCTGTTGCTGCTTGAGAATGAGAAGTTAAGGTAGTAATAAAATAACCTTCTGAGAACATCTACGCAGTACCTGGTAGCAGCGACAACAGCAATTAGGATAGTAGGAAAGACTAGACAAAGCAAGGAACAAATGGGCAAACATGGTGTGCCACTTAGGGTGCTTTACTTTGCATGCTGGGGAGATTATAAAAGCCCGTCAGCTGAATGGAATGAGGGTCCTGAGCGTACAAGGTGGTACATGGTATTTCAGAACCACAATCACACCTGCTTTGTGTAAAACCTTTCTCCAGACTTACTCATGTATTGCATACTTATGTGCTAGTAATTGTAAGTATGAATATATTCACTGCATACAAATTTTGAAATACATTAAAGCTGTCAGTGTAGAATATTCTTCCCCTCCTCCCCCCTTTGAATTTAAAGGCTTCAGGTTCAACATGCTTTCGTTAAAGTAACGTACAGTTTTATTTAGCCTGTTGTGAGGTTGTTCCAGTAAATGTCATATGCCTTCATAACAAATCGTACAAAATGGGCGAGAGAGGGGGTATGAAGAGCAGAAAAGCCGGTGTTCAGATGAGTGATGAGAGTGAGCACGTGCCTGCTCACACCGCAGGTTTAAGGCGTGATGCTTCACTAGGTGGCTGATAAGCGTCACTATAGCATCAGCATCTTTTAACCCTCAAAGTAGTTTAAAATCAGGAATTAAACATACGTTTTTGACATTGAATATTTATGAGAGAATGCCGTGTTGCATCACAGTAATTCTGAAGCAGAAATTGTTTGGGCGCTTCGCTTTTCAGGCTTAGGAATGTGTGTGATGTGCAGGACTTGCACAGGAGGACTTCCTGAAGCTTACGGTACCTGTGGCAGTATCTCAAGGTTTGCATGTGATTTAAACTATAAGTTCAAGTAATGCTTGGTTGTGCTGATGACAAAAACCGTACAGGTGACAGCAGTAGCAGCGTCCAAGCATCACTGTCCTCGTGAGAGGTACCAGTGGAGTTTTTGGGACGGGTGCTGAGTGACTGCAGGCTAACTCCTGCGTGGCAGTGCTGGCTTTGCTTACAAGGTTTCTGCGAATTTTATTATGATTTCTTAGTGGGTGGTGGCATGCGGAGAATAAAAGAATGCGATCCCTCTGTCCAGTGAAGCTTTGGTAATTACTCCTCCACACACTTGAGCTTGAATAGCTGAGCCTGTTGTTTTCCGTCTGACCTGACAGAAGCCTGCAAAGGATATGCACGGAGAGCTTGCTGGTAATTCTTGAAAACAAGCGAGGATGGGAACACGCGGCCTTTTGTGGGCTTGCAGAACGGAATCCCTTATTGTCCCTTAGCTGCCTGCCCCTGCCCAGTCCTCCTCCCACCACGTTTCTGCTCTTGGTGTGGTTTGTGTGAGCTTTCCCTCGGTGTTGTGGGGCTAGGAGGGGTGTCTGCTGGCCCGGCTGTCACTCAGCTCCTCAGCTGGTGCGTGGCATGGGGTGGTCCCAGTCTGCTTGGGAGCACAGGCACGGGGCTTGAGGCGGAGCACTGTGTTCGGAAAGGATGCACATCTGTCCTCACCGCTGTCAGATCTCTGCCCATGACTTTGTGTGTACAGTAACCTCCAGAGAAGCTGTTCTGTTTTGTTTATCATTGAGCATCATTTAACTGTTGGGACAAATTAGCAGGAGGTATAGTAAGCTTGCAGTTAGCTGGAGGATTTACAGAAGGTTGAGCTGGAGCACACATTTTTTGTGTGGTGGCGCGTTTTTTGTGGCCTTTAGGCTTTCAGGAAAGGAAAGCCTCATTGTGTGCAGTGTAGCTGTGCTGGCTCCTGTGCACCCAGTGCAGCCTGCCTGCCCTGAGCCAAGGAGGCATGCTGTTGCTCTGTTTGTTTATTTACTCAGATAACAGCAGTGTTATTCCAGGAGGAGGAGGGATGCTTTCATGGGACCCTTGGCAGGAGACAGTTTCCTCTCCTGGAGAGAGGAGAGCTCATCTGGAGATGTTTGTTTGATGGTATTAACTCTGTTCTCTGCAATTGCAGTGAAAAATGACGGAAAAGACTAAGTCTAGTAAGCATAAATGAGCCAAACTTCTCATATGAATTTGTCAAAACGTGCTAATGGACAAGAAGCTGCTTTGGAGGAGGGCTGTCCCTGAGCTGCCTACAGTCACCCATATAACTGCAGTGAGCAGATGTATTTTTGCTTAGCCCTGTGGTGCCTCTGATGGTTTCTTACTGACTCTTAGCCTGTGTAGTTTGGGCAGCTCTGTACAATACTCCTGCTGTTCAGTGACGGACCGGGAGGGCTGGGGGCTCCGAATGGCTTTCTGCATTTCTGCGGATCCCTCCGTTCCTGGGTAACACAGCTTCCCATCCAAGCGTGGTCGCTGTGGGAAGTCTGAAGTACTTCAGCAGCGGTTGCTGCAGAAGACAGAACAGCTCTGTGAGATGCTGTCCTTCCCCTTGCCCTGTGTGGCTTTTCTTTTTGGAAAAGGATGAATAAAATCCATTGTTGCACATGGGGAGGGAAGTAGACTGGGTCGGGGGAATGTAATACTAATTCTACCAAGACTGATAATAAACATGTATTCTTCTGATAGTTCAGTGGCAATAGAAAAATAAATATTGTGTGCTCTAACTGGTACAGCTGAAGAGTTAATGTCTCGCAGGGTGCTATTTGATCACCCAAGTGTCATTGCAGGGCGTAAAAATAAAAACATCCACCTTCTAGATGTTTGATGCTGCAGTTACTTGTGGCACTTGCTAACCACCATCCCCTCAATCATCACTCTGACCGTACTGCTGTGGAAATACGCTTGTGATAAATTTAAGAGTGATCATCTTCCCTCCTTCATCCCCAGCAGCAGGAGGTTGGGCAGCATGGCTTTGCTTTCAGGATAAAGGCAGCATTAGCTGGTAGAGGCTTTCTTAGCTGGGGGTGCTTTGGCAAGCAGAGGGCCACAGGCTTGCACGTGCTCCAGAAGTGCTCCCCAGGCTTCCTGCTGTGCCCTCTGCCTGCCTCGAGGTGAAACCCAGCACCTTAGCACTGCTTTGCCGGGGGAGTGCTTGGTCATATTTAGGGAATAGTTCAGTTGGAAGGGACCTTCATATACCACCTAGCCCAACTGCCTGCCCACCTCTGAGCTACCCAAAGGTTAAAGCACATTATTAAGGGTGTTATCCAAATGCCTCTGAACACTGACAGGAGTGGGATGGCTGCTCCTCCTGGCTTAGCAAGGTCTGATGCTGCTCAGAGTGCACATATACGCATATAGTGTGTGTGGGGGGTACGTGTACGTTGCTTCTAGTGCTTTTAGCCATGCACGTGCATATGGGCTTTGGAGTACTCGTTTGCTTTTACGCTGCTGATGGGACTGTTCTGTGAGTGTTCTCCGTACTGGTGTGCACCTTGGCCAGCATTTCTTATCAGAACTACATTTAACTGCTGTGGACCAGAGCGGGTACCTATGGAGTCTGCTCAAAATTAGATCAACCCACGTAACTGCAGTTAGGAATGAAATCTTGCAGGTTTGTCATTCTTCCAGCCCACGTTTTCTAAATTGAAAACAATGTATCAAAAGATGCTTTCTAATGAAAAATCCCTATGAAATTCAGAAGAAAGTTTTGAGATGTTTCTGTTCTCGGAGGCGGAAACTGGCATTTACAAAACAAGATGCTGTCCCGTGGCTGTGGCCAGCAGGCACCAGGCTCCTGCTGAAATACACATTGCGCCCCAGTGTGCAAGCACCAAGCCACGTGTCGATCTGGGATCGAATGGGTTTCGTTTTATAAAGGTGCCTGCAAATGAGCAGGAGCCTTTTTTCAGGAGGAGCACTCAGTGTTTGAAATGAGACGAAAAATGCGGCAGGCAGCTGTGCCTCCTGTTCGACCTGCTCCGGCTCCTCTGGTGCTGCTGGGAGCAGAGGAGGCTCAGTCAGGGTGCTTTGTGGAAGGGTGGTGCTGGTTGGGTTTCCCAGGTACGACTGCAGTGTAACCAACACATCCTGCAGACTGATGTGCTCCAGAAACTTAACCGAGTTTACATTTGAAACGTTCGCTTCGGTGTCTGTACAAGAGACTAAAGGACACTTCCCTCCGCACCGCCTGCCCTCCCCCAGATAAGAGTAACTAAAATTGTGGATGTCACACTTTATCTATAATTCCTGGTATTTCCTCCTGCAGGGTGAGCCAGTTGGTTAGTTGCAGCAGCCACGAGTGCTATTTCACAAGGGCACCATGTGCCAAGCCCAATATTACTAAAACACTGCGTGCTGAAAGTGTTTGGTGTCGGAGCCGTCTGTGTGAGCGCTGCGATGGTATCAGCACGTTATCTTTTCTGTGGTGCTCTAACAGCTGCAATACTCAAAACCACGTTCCTTTTCCACAGTAGCGAGGCCAGTTCTAGTTCATGTGCTGCTGAACATAGAATTTGCAGAGTGCTTTATGCTGCCATGAACCTGCTGCACAACAGGGGCTGCAACTGAGATGCTCAGCACTCTTCGTTACCCATCTGATGTTGCTGTGGGCTTCCTGGGAGTAGAGGTTAAACTAATTACCAGTTTCCATCAAAATGCACTCAAAACATTGCTTTCTGTTTAAGTTCCTGTCATTGCCTTTTCAGCATCCTTCTCTTCAGCATTGTCCTCTAAGCTCTCTTATTTGCTCGCTGAAGATCCAGCGTTGGGTGGTCTGCTAATTCAAAACATGTTTGTCAGGCCAGTGGAAAAAAAGTCTGTCATGTTGTGGTGAAATAAAACATCCAGAACAAAATTATGGGGTGTTAATGTCACACAGCATGAGAAGCGCTCAACTAGAAGCTCATTATAGCAGCGTTAGGAGGGGTAGGGCTGGAGAGGTAGCTCAGAAACCCTGCAGAAGTGTGCTCTGTCTCTAGGAAGGAGAAAAGCTCTTGGCTCACTTGTGACAGAGTTCCTCCTTCACCTTTCTTCTCTGTATTTTCTTGTTCTGCCCCATAAGAAATCCTCTCGGTTTTTTTCTTCCCTCTCTTCCCCCTCCATAAAACCAGCCTTTTCTTGCAGACTTGTCTGGAAGGGTGGAAGTTCAGAGAAGCGTTAACCAGGCCCTGCTTGGAACAAAGCTGGAAGGAGGGAGATAGTGAAAACGAAGCCAATTTCCTCTTCTCCAAGTCAAGGCATTCAAGGCTCTTTGGAAGGCTCCCCAGAACCAGATGGCAAGGAAGAAATGGAAACCAATCTCATTCTAGACAACTGAATTGCTTACGGGGGATTTTTGTAACTAAAGGATGTCGTCCTCTGCTCCAATTATTGCATGCAACTGTGAACTTTAATTTCACTGTGAATCTGGTGCTGACTTTGTGCCGGGGTGACATGGAGAAGTGGTCTTGGGTATTTCCGAGCTCACCTTCAAATGAACTGATGAAATTCTTTTTTTCCCCCTCTTTTCCCACTTCTGTGCCTTCTCTCTTCTGCTTTCCTGCTGCATGGACTGAGCTATTGATGTGTAGTACTTCATGTATGACATGTGGCATTCAGGCCTTCTCAGAAAGCAAGGTCTGAGCTGCCATCTAAGCTGCAGTTCTGAAAACTGTCGAAGCTAACTTGTCTTGTGTTGAGCCTAGGCTTATTTTTCTCCCGTGATTTGTAATACACGGGTAAGCATAAAAGCATGTGATTTCTCCTTACTAGACTTTTGTTTAGGCTTGACTCTACTTTTTGCTTCTTACTGTAGTTTCAGCTGGTCTGTTTGGCTGGTCTTTTTTATCTTACATGACGATAAGAAGACTAGGCAGACAGCCAGCTGCTGTTGAACTATAATAGAGTCGGTGGTATGTACAAAATTTTGATTACTGCTGTCAACACCAGAGTGAATAAAAGAGAGCACGTACTCTAGGCAGAGAGCTGCTAAATAAATGGCCTATTGAATTCAGTAGTAGTAGGAATAGACCATCTCCTAATGAATGAAGTGTCTTATGGAGAGTGTGTGTGTGAGTGTGTTGAACTCTTGAGTTTGTTTAGGAAAACAAAAAAAAAAAAAAACAAACCTCTTTTGCCTTCTTCTAAGATTACTTTTCCCCAAAGCTCCCGTTTCTTTCTTACTTATCACCTCTTGTGGTTAATGCATGGATTTCACACCCAATACTTCAGCCTTTGGCAGAGGCCATAACCTCATGTTCTAAAATACAGCTTAAAAGAAAAAGCTTTCCTAAAGCTACCTTCTTTGTAACATTATTTTCACATCAGAACCTATCTCCACATAAGCAAGACATTTTGTTTAAAATGAAGGAAAAAAAAAAAACACCATTCCCCCTTCCCCCCACAATACCTTTTTTGAGGTAATAGTCTCAGTGTATCTTCATATTGAAATGCTGGATTTTTGGAATAAAACTTTTGTGTTAGATTAAAGCAACTTCTCTAATGCGTGCTATGTAACGTGCAGTGGCAGGCAAAGCTCCAAAGTATAAATTCTCTGGAAGCTCTTTGGTGAATGGATGGCTTCCCTCAGCCCCTCTAATACCTTGATGTTGAAGCTCGGGGAGTGATGGAGGCTCTGAGATGGTGCTGGTCTCACAGCCCTGGCTGGCTGCACATCTTTTCTTTACTGAGGAGTGGGAAACCTCAGTGTTGTAACAATAGCCAACTCCTGGAACTCGTGCCTGTCTTTCTGTCTTGGCAAGTGCCTGATGGAGAAGGTCTTGATTTGGTTTGGGCCTTGCCTGGGAGGAGGATGCAGGGCCTGCCTGCAGTAGGTGAGACGAGGTATGGGATCAGCAGCAGGGCTCTCCTAGGGACCGCAGGCCAGCCTCATCAGGACCTGAAAAACAGAGTTGAGGGGCTGTTGGTAGTAATTCTGGCATGTGTGGATAGCTGCCTGCTCATTGTCACTGTGTGCTTGGTAGAACTGGCGGCGTCTCTTTCTTGTGCTTTTGAAGTGCTTTGTTACAGTAAGTTTTAGATTTGTATTTGCTATGGCAAAATAAATCATCTTTGTTTTGTTTCAAAAATAGGAATCCTAGTTTTAAAACTTTATTACCTTTGCATCTTGCTTGCAAGGTCCACAGAAATGTTCGGATACAAAAGTCTGATTTAGCCCCATGAATGTACGATTGTCTTTGTTCATGGAAACAAAACTCTTCTTGTGTGCATCTTTCAGTCTTCAACTTTGAGGAATTCTTAAAATTGGAGGGGGGGAGGGAACAACCCCACCCCACAAAACAAAGTAAGACTGATTCCTGCCCCCAGTAAACTTAGAAAAATATTGATTTTATTTATTTACTTATATCTTCCTCCCCTGTCCTCCAGCAGTGTCTGTCAGGTATGTGATGGTGAACTGGATCCTAATTAAGAGAGAAAAGCTGCAATTAGAACAGCTGTCACAGCAGAATATACCAATACAGGCGAATCAAATAGCACTTGTCTTTCTGCTGCGGAAACCAGTTCTTCTGTGCACAGCTCTTCCCTGATTGCAAGGCCCGTATTTCTATGCTATATTTAACCTTCTCCTGCGCTACTCTTTTGTGACTGTTGGAATTCTGTACAGCTTAATATCCCAAAATGTAAAATTTGGAATCCCATGCCTTTCAAAGGTACAGAATAGAAAGTCCTCTCCATCTGATTATAAAGTTGACAACAGGATGTTGAAGGTCAAGGGATTAAATTCCCCTTCCGTACCGACGGTAAATGCAGTTTAAAGGCCCATTGTAAAATAACTCTGATGCTGCCGTAGCCTTTTATTATTAACCTCCTGCTCTGGTAGGCTGTGGTTTGTCTTGTTTGGAATTACTGCACAGTGGAAAGCGCATACCTAATCAGTTTGTGATTCTTGCATCCCCACGGAGGTTATTTGTGGGACTTTGAATGCTGAAATCTGGCATCACAATTTTCCTGTGATCCTTTGAAGTACCGTTAAATGGCATGGCTGCTCACCTTGCAGACTGGTTCTGGTTTCACGTCCTATCAAGCACGTGGGGAAAAAAGTGTTACGGTAATATTGCATGCTTCGTGCAAAGTAAATGCTAAAAATATTTAGGGTTCTTAAAATAAGTACGTTTGACTAGACGGTTTGAACAGAAAAGGAAAATTGCCACCTTCTTTCCTGTTTTCTGCACATAGGACGTGACTTGTCAGTGCTTGAAAGCTCGAGTGTTCTTCTGTTTTCATAAGGAATAGCAAAGCGGTGTGTTCATCGGTTTCTGAGGAGAAATACCTTAATTCGCTTGGAACTTGTTACTTGTTTATAGGTGGCTTTTAGAAAGGTTTGTTTCCTGGATGGTTTCAGTCTCGGTGTGGCTGAATGTGTCAAACCCTCTGAGGGAAACCAACGCTTCCCTCCCCCTCGAATCCCGGCATGCAGTTCTGGTGCGGGTGTTAGCGTGCACTTCCTCTCCATCTTCACTTTCCTGTTTTTCAAAGACTGAGCTTGATCATGAGTGTTCAAACAGCCAAAAAGGTTGCGTGGAAAAAGTACAAGGTTGCCGTGCCTCGGGACACTGACACACAGACCTGTTATCCCCCGCTGGGTGAGTGCATGTTTAAGTGTATTTTCAGAGCTCTATGGATGAAAGGATCCAGCCACCAGGGTCTGTTCTTATCTTCTCTGCAAGCTACTTTGACTGATTTAGCTCAAGTTTGCTGAACCTAACAGGAGCAGGTAGTCGAAGGCATGGCAGGAAACAGTACAAGGGGAAGACTCTTCACAGTCTGTTTAGTTTTTGTGGCACTGCTCCACTGTGAGCACTGTGAGACGTGTGGCTGCTCCGCACCTACAGCTGCAGGACCTGCTTTGTAACGCTGGGCACGTTCCCTTTCACGTGTAAGATGCTAACTTTTGCGGTGTAAGTCTTATTGCAGTTCTCTCGAAGTGAAAGACTTGATACCCCTGCTTTTCTTAACCTACACGTTGTTATGGTGAATTTAGTATGCAATGGTATTTTTATTCTGTATGACTCTGCTTACTGTGTTTCCCGGGACTTCCATACTTATAACAGTTCCTTCAAACCTATTTTTTTAGTTTAACTTTGACATCTCCAAGGATCAATATTTTTTTGGGGGGGAGTGTGCTTTGGAGGAAAAGAAATTGGTGATGTTTCCCTTTCCTTTTCTTTCTGCCATCCTGCTTTGAGACAGAATGGGAAATACACTCTTATGATGCAGTAATTGACAGATGGGAGCTGATTATTTTGTGAACTGTTGTCGGAACTTTGCTGGTACAGAATTGACCAATCCACAGAGAACTTGGTCCATTTCATTTCACTTGACTTCTGGCATGACATATATATATGTATTTGTTCAAAAGCTGGAGTCTGACTATGGCTTTTTACGGCAAGAAAAGCAATGTCTTAAGATACAGCAGCAGAATGGCTAATTTTAAATAAATAAAACGATGGGCTGAGGCTCTCTGGTCTTACGTGTGCTTGCAGTTAGAACAATGAAGTGTTTGGGTGTATGCCAGTTGGGTTGAGATCAGGAGCTATTCTCTCATGGCCCAATCTGAACTTCTAGAGCTGAAAAAAATGTCGTAAAAACTCCATAACTTGGGTGGAGTTCCTTTGGACAGTGAATCTGGAGAGCTCGTTACATTACAGGTTAGAGAGATCTGGTGTTCTTCACAATATGCATATATTCAACGTGCTAACGAGGTACACCTTTGGTTGATTACTTTTGTATGCAGATAAGAGAGTGATGTTTGCATGCTAGGCTAGTGTAAAACTCCTAGTTTTACACTAGAGAGGTGGCTACTCATTTGTTCCCATGCTTTATATGCTCGAGCAGGCAGTCCTTAGTGACTGTTTCGTAAGGCCAACGTACCTCCATATGAGCTGAGAGCCCGCTGGTTTTTAAAAGCATGTATGTCGTGGCTGCTATATTGCGATTATATCTTTATATATAATTTTAAAAATATATTTTTATATAAATAAAATATATTTGCAATCAAACAACAGGATTTTTTTCTAAGAAAATCCCCGTACTGTAATGTTCTGAACTTTCCACAAAGTGTGGGACTGTAGACCTGCTTTCTGGGAGGGTGGTGTTCTTGAATTCAGTCATCTGCTCGTTCTCAAACAGTTTTTCTCACTCTGTATTTGGAGCAGTTGATAGACTTGTGTCTTTGGACAATTGAGTTAAAAATGAACAGAGAAGAGAGCAAAAAAATCTGAAAAGAGGTAAAAGGTGAGATGCATGGCAGCAAAAACTTGAAAAGGAAAAACAGAAAGTAAAAAGTGAAATCTCAACAGGGGGCACGGGAGAACATTTCTCCAGGTAAGAGAGGATAAATATTTTAATAAAGCACTTCTAGAACTATATTCAACAGTTACTGTTCCTTCTTCACATCCATCAATGTTCACAAAAGTCCAGAATGTAAATAACGGGGACACTTGAAGTTTAGGAAGCACCTTGTGTGCAGCTCTTTGGCTAGAAGGTATAGGGGTTATTTGTTAGCTCGTAGACGTAGTGTTGGCAGAGGTGCAGCCTTGGTCTTGTTGGTTTGTTGTTTAAATGCTGTAGATTTCCTGAACAGTAAGAAACGTGGGTGGGTGAGAATTGGTGGGGCTGGTGGCAGGGAGGCTGAAGCTCTTATCTGGTAAAGTGTGTGAATGTAAATGAGTTAGTTCAGGCGAAGCCTAAATGGGTGAGTCTTCTGTCCTCTGGAGTCTGAACAGCATGGGAAAGGGCAGGGGAGGCTTCTGCCATGTCTCCAGCCCGATGTGGATGAAAAGGATTGTGATTTCTCCAAGGACTCTGAACCTCTTGAACCCGTGTGGGGTCTTTTTTGTGAAATGGTACTAAATGCTTTGGAGAACAGTGCAGGAAAGCCTGTAATGAAAATTATGGCATCATCTCCTTAAAACAAGCACGTTAAGTTGGAGATTGGTTTATGGCCTGAAGCGTACTAAATATTAAGTTATTGGGATGTCCTTCTTTATAAAGGTCTAATCTCCTAAAAACCTTGAAAGCTCTCAAGCCAGTGCTGGGAGTGCAGTGGCACTGGTGGGCTGCGTGGTGCCTGGCCGTGGCCAACGCTGGATCTTTATCTGAGGGGAGGAAATGAGAGAAGGGCTCTCTCACTGTCTTCACCTGGTAAAGCAGATGGGCTCTCCTGTTCATCGCTGTCCCATGTCATGGGAAAGTGTTTATCTTCATCCAGGAGAACTTCTGAAACTATTCCAGAAAAACTGGTGGGCTAAATTGTAGCTGTATTTATCTATGCATTCCCTAGCAGTGTAGCTACATTTCGTGTGATGCTTTTTAAAATTTTTCTCCTGCCTCAAGTGCCTCGTTGTCTAGACGACTGTCACTCCTCCATTTGTGGGGAGGTTCCTTACCTATATGAAGAAGGTAGGAGAAAGTTGCAAGTTGTGTGAAACTTTCTGAAAATGCATTGCCCTTTGGCACCGTTTCTGTAAAATACCAGCTCTCGAGGCCCATATAGCAGTCTGCAGTAATTGAATGACCTTTGTTACTGATACCTTTTTTCATACTGTTGTCAACAGAAGTAAAAGAGATCAGTTTACGTGTTATTGTGTGAGCTGTTCAGTCTGCGCCCCCCCCTTTATTTTTTATAGCAGTGGGAAATAACAGCAATGACATAACTGAGGTGTTCTGCAAGGTAATAGCTTAAATGTTTTCTGTGTGTGTTTAATTGTGCATTTAGTTTCTGTAGACATTTAGGTATCCCTTCTTGATCAATAGCCTCCCTTTGGAAATGCTAAGAACACTAGGTTACAAATTAAAAACTTCCTTTCAGGTGGGAAGAAATTTGTGTTCTCACAGAATAGATGCACTGGTAGCAGCTAGAAATCATTTTTATCATGAGACCATAAACTGTTACAATAGCAAGAATATTTACTGTATTGTTCGTGTTACTGTGAGCGGTTGTGAAGCCCTGGGTTGGTTCGTTTGCTTAGCAGAGTTGTGCTGGAGGGTCGGTTTCAAATTTGTTTTATTTAAAGCAACTCTGGCTTTTGCACACATGGAAACTGTATATTTCTTGGCAGCAGGTGATGATGAATGTGCTTTGAAACACAGTGTAGTTTTAGATGAAATGCACAAGAGCAGATAGTTTTCATATTGCATAGTCTCATTTTGAGTCTTCACGTGAACTGTTTTTAAGGCTCTGAAGGACTTTTTTTCTTAGCTCTCTCCTCTTCCTATGTACATTAAATTCAGTACACATGCATACCGAAAAAGTGGAAAATATTTCTGTGTTTTCTTTCTTATAGCCCAGTCACTTCGGTAAGCTGCAGGGGAGTTTTTTTTGCTGTTGGATGTAGTCCGTGGCCCTTTGCATTGTCGGATGCAGTTAGTGCCTGTGACTCACTCTTGCCGTATGGAGAAACTGTTCCTCTCGCTAGTGAATAATCTGATGTTGGTTCGCTTTTATGTTTTCACTGAAATGTTCTGACCCTTAACTGGAGGGCTCCATATGCTTCCTGTTCTGGTCCCTTATGAATAGGGCAGGAATTGGCAGGGATATGGTCTGCTATGTGACCTAATTTGTATGGCGTCTGGGTGGAGTGCATTGTAATCGTCACGGAGCGAGGGGCTGAGAAAGCCAGTCGCAGTAATTCCCTCGCTGATCCTTCCCGCGGATAAAAAGCGGGCTAGTTTTACAAGGGAAGGAGAGGGATTGTCGTTTGGCACTTGTTATGTGCTGAGATGAATTTTTATCCGAGCGTTCAGACGAACAGCGAAGAAAACGGTTAAAGAGTTCTCTTCTAAAACTCGGAAGCAGCGGGTGTGGTGGCTGAGTTGAGGGCGGTGTGGAGCGGCACTCCGCAGCTTTCCCCTCGTGTCCCCCCGGATCAGAGCTGGCGTGCAGCAGCAGTCACTGATAGCTTTATGTAGCATTTGGCAGTTAAGAGCTCGCAGTATCGCTTCAGACGGCAGCAGCATGGTTGCATCTGTCTCTCACTAATTGTGGCTTTCATACTGCACCGATAGAATATCTCCTTTTTGTTGATATAAAGCACCGTTCAGGCTTGCTTAACTATTCTGGGTGTGATTAACTTGAAATTAGGACCTGAGAAGTGCTCATTTATAGTATGTAGGTGCGTTATTGTGTTGTATGCCTGGAATAAAAAGTGGGCCAGGCAGATACTGGAACTGTGGCCATGTTAGTAAAAGATCACGTATTTCCCATTGTTCCAGGAAACTGTTTGAAAGGGGAATATTTTTAATTTATTTTTTTAGCTGAGACTAACTTCATAAAGAGTGTGTGTGATGATCAGGCAGGTCCTGTCCCAGCCTGTCTCCTTCTGTGTTGGTGACTGGTCCAAACCCAGCACTTTTGTGGGATTAACTGAGCTGCGTGTCCATCCTCACTGACACTGATGCTTCAAGACTACCTTCCTTAGGTAGAAAGAGAATCACGCTGTGTTTTTTTTGAGTTGGTGAAGCAAATCCTGTCATATTGTTTATTTTGTTTTCTTTCAGATGTACATTTCTAGTCCAGGAAAAGTATAGCTCAATCCCTTTCAGCTTCAGATTGTTTTAAAAGGTTCTTAGCTGGTTTAATGTGCTGCAACACACAATATTTTTAAAGCAGTTCACAAAACTCTTTGCACACTGCTGAAATCAACTTCTTGATAGCTCAGCTATAGTAAACTCAATATTTACTTGGGCCGTGTGACCGAAATCTTTTTATATATAAGGAAAATATTTACTTCTACTGCTGCTTTTAAGGTAGCAAAGAGATAATAAAGTCTGTATTTTCTGAAAGTAGAACAATAGATCCCTCTAAATAAAGGACCGATGAAACTATATTATCTTTCATAGAGGCAGTCTCTATGCAGATTTTTGTCAAATTTCTGTCAGACATACCACTTTCTAATAAATAAATAAATAGCTACTTATCCACTTGTAACCCAAAAAGCACATAAATGTGATAATGATATTTTTAGTAGTTGAAATATAAACCTGGAATTCAATATCTGAAAACTAATCGGTGTAACTAAAAAACAGTCATTTTCTTTTCTCTGATTTTCTGCAGTGTAGGTTTTGCTTTATATTTTTCGATCAAATAATATGCTACTAAATTTTGTTGTAGTTTTCCTTTCAATGAAATAATATTTTAAGCTTCAGTTTCCTTATGACAGATTCAGATTGAAGATTATACTCTGGAATTCTTAGCACTTTGTAAAAGAAAGGCGAAAAAATGCTGTCAGTTGATGCCTCACCATCATCCCTGTATCTGTTTTCTTAAAATCTCATGTCAGCATTCCATATCTAATCTACAAAAAGTAGCTTAAAGAAAAAGTTCCAAGTGGGGGTTATACAGATAACTTTCTTGTGGGGACATGCTTCAACCTTTTGTTTGGCAACCTTGAGTCTCTCACAATGACCAAGCTCATTTGACAGTTTAATAAATGAGAGAATATTATTGATGAACTTCAGTATCAAATGATGAGTTATTCATAGTGTACTTTGTGGTAGTAAAGAAGCAGTAAATGCTCTGTACATTTATAGAAGCAAGAGTTTTTTTTGACCTGTAGGCAGAGCTGATCATACCGAAGTTAACATTAGCAGCAAGAGTTGCAAGTGATAACACCAAGGCAGGATTATACCAATTGCATTGCACCTCTTACATTTTTAGTTAGCCTGATGTGGTTTTATTTTTGTCTTTAGTGTAACCAAGCAGTATGTTCTTGAAAATAATCAGTCTGTTATTCCCATTTAAAGATACAGTACTAATATACTACTAGAAATATTTTAGTTTTTGAGTAATTTATCCATCAGTGACTACGGGGGAAAAAGTATTTGTTTTAACCAAGTCTTTTTTACTGGTTTAGCAATTGAAAGAGAAAGCAAAACACTGCTGGCCAAATAAGATACATAGTCATCTTGTGATATGTCACTTTGGCAATGGATGAATATCAGAAATCCGCACTGTTTAATTCATTGCTAGGATCAAATGATTTATATGAATGACAGTGTGCAATACTATAATGCACTTTCTTGTGTGTAGACTATCCATCTTTTTTTTTTAACTTTCTTAGCAATAAAAACATTTTCAATAGTGGTGTCCTCAGGAGCCGAGCTGAAATTATTTTATGGCCAGGTAAACAGTCATGCTATCTTATCTGACATTTTTCCCTGAGCTGTGGAGAGACATTTTTCTGTATAAATAGTAGTAAGGATGCCTTACGGCAGTTGATGCTGTCTTTATTAACTGCAAAACAGCTTTGTTGTTCCACCCTGTTGTGGGTGGACCTCGGCCAGCAGCTATGCACCCACCCTGCCGTGCTCTTGCTCACTCTCCTCAACGGGACTGGGGGAGGAGAAAGATGGAAAAGATTATGGGTTGAAATATGGGCAAGGAGATGGCTCGACAGTTACCACTGTGGACAAAGCAGACTTGAGGAAAATTGATTTAATTCATTGCTGATTAAAATAGGGTTAGATGATGAGAAACAACAACAAATAAAATGCTCTCTCCCTACCTCCCTACTTCTTCCCAGGCTCAACTTTGCTCCGCTCTTTCCCTCTAGTCTTCTCTACCCTCTGAGCAGCCCAGGGCAATGTGGAAAGGTTGGGGTCAGTCCATAGCAGTTCCTCACACTGTCCCCTGCTCCGGTTGGGGTTCCTCCGACGGGATGCAGTCCTTCAGCACATGGCCACCATGTCCTGCGTGAGGTCTTCCCATGCAGGCAGACAGCCTGCTCCACCATGGTCTTCTGCATGGGCTGCAGGGGAACTTCTGCTCCAGTGCCTGGAGCACCTCCTGCCCTCCTTCACTGGCCTTGCTGTCCTTGGGGCTGTTTCTTGCACTACTTTCCTCACTCCTTTCTGTGCCTTTCTTAAATACCTTTCCCAGGTGCTCTGCCACGTGGCCCACCGGGCCCAGCTGTGCCCTGTGGTGGGGCTGTTGGAGCTGTGTCTTGAACAGCACCTGCACCCCAGAGCACGCAGTCACTTCTTAGGGATTATGGCTTGGATTGCAGGTGTGAGGGACATAAGTATGGCTTGGATATGACCCCTAACCATAGTCTCATTCTGCTGTGACATGGGCCCAGAGCAGTTTTTCCTCATGCCTGTAATAGTTACAGGAGCAAAATCCTGTTCAGGCACTCAGCCTGATGGCATACCAGATAATGACAGCTGTGCACCTTCTAGGTAGGTGAGAGCTCTCCTGGAAATGCATCTTCCTTACATTTCAGTGACAAACGGAGTCTTTAACATGTGCTTTCTAAGAAGTTTTAATAACATTTTATTTAAATATATAATCAGCGGTGGCCGCACTGAACCCAGACCTCCCCGCGGGGTGGTGTGGGCGAGCCAGGCCTCAGGGCGGGCAGGGGCTGCCTGTGGGCCCTGCTGGGTGCGCAGGGCTGGTGGCAGGAAGCTGGCCTCCAAGGGTGTTGTAGGCCCCTGTTGATCTCCCAAAACAAAATTGTTCAGTTCAGTGAGTTCAAGGTCCTCAGAGTTCAAGGAGCCCATGCTTCTTTTCCAGTTACCTTTGTTCCCTTACAACCTGCAGAGTTACTCTGTGAAAGTAGTAAGGCCAGCTGTCCAGGTCGAATGCAGCAGCTCAACTCCAGTGCACAGATGAAACTTGATTTGTTTCTTTCCAAATAAGACCCAAATGTTTGGGAATTACAGTGTAAATATTAAATAAATATGGAGACATACACAACTCCTAAGCTTTTATTCCAGAACACTTTCAAACTTGCATGCAGAGTAGAGAGAGTGGGTCCTGGGGCAGCACCTCGAAACAGTGCCCGGATCAGGTTAGCAGCGGCTGGGTGCGTCCCAGTGAAATTAAAGCAGAAATCTCCTTTTCCACTTCAGACGTAGCTCCTGTGCAGTGTAAAAACGAGTTGTATTTTATGTTACTGCTTTTGCAGGCTCTTCATTTTGACATAGTGTGTATAGATGGTTGTGGTGTGTGCGTATAAGGCTTTTTGTGTCTGCTTTTGACTGTGGCTGCTTCTGTTAAAAACAACTTTTTGGTTGACAGTGAACTTGTAAGCAGTGCTCATTTGGATATTTGATATTAGGAGTCTTTCTTTTAATGTATTACGGGACATAGATCAGTGGGAGTGAAAAAGCCTGCTTGTTTTAATTATGTCATTAAATATAATTGTTTTTTATTTGTGAGAAAAGCTGGCTTTTCTTGGCAGCTGTGTACGGTCAACCCTTAGCAAGAGCATGGGCTTAAAAACCTGTGGTACGAAAGTTTCCAGATGGTTTTAAAAAATAAAAAAGGGCTCTTGCTCTGAAATAAACTTAAGTAGATTGGACAATAATTCAAAATATAATTTAGCAACTATGGAAATGATTTAGCAAAATACTAATACTGGTGGGGGAAATGTTTGGCTGGTACTTAATGTTTCCATGTACTTTCTTTTATGGTGTGCGATTCTAAAAACCAACGCAAACAAAACCTACTTGGAGGCAAGCAGACTTGTATTAAAGATTTGCAGCATCTTGGAAACAGTAGCTGCTAAGCAGGCAAAATGTTCTGCTGTTCTGTTTAAATACTATATTGTTATTTTTAATGGCATCAACTGAAGTAGCCTGCAGGAACAGTATGACTGGTTTACAGCCAGCATATACTGAAGAAGCAGGTGCTTTCTAGCCCCTCTTTCTGAAATCCTAGTGTGGCATTCCTTATTTCCTTCTCACTGCACTGTCTCTGGTCCTTACTGTGCAAAATCACAGGCTTTGAAACTGGCCCTTCCCAGAGCAATAGAGGGAGAATTAGGTCACGGTGACAGAGCTTTTGTATTCAAATGATAGCAGTGTCCTAGTAAATATCCTTGAACATTACATACAGTGTAGTCTTCACTGGCAAATAATCAGCTATTGTTTTGACAGCATTAAGGTGCTCTTTATCTGTAAGGTAGGGAGACTATTTGGCTAGCCTCAAAATACTCACTGTAGCCATTCAAAATAAAACAAAAAGGCAAGCGTATCCATTTGTGTACACGAATTATCAGTGTCTTGAGAGGTTTAAAAGAAAAAAAACAAAACAAATTTTTTTCAACAGTTACGTAGTTCCTCAGCCGTTCACCCCAATTCAGTTGCAAATTGGATGTTGCACTATGAATAAATCCGGATCCACAATCGTTTTCATAGTGTAGTCCGTGGGAGCACATCAAAAATGGGTAAAAGTTCCTGTAAAGTGGCTCAGTCAGCATGCGAAGCAACAGGTTTTGTGGGAAAAGTTGTATTGGCTTAGCAGTAACTTTTAAACTTCTGAGGCAACAAGATCATCTGATTGACTTGTTTTATTATTGATCGCTTTGCAGTGGAAGAGTGCTCTCGTTTAATAAATTATGGAAACTTTTTTCCTCCATCTCTGTACATTCATTATCCGCTGGTGTTTTTGTGCCAGCATAAGTGAATTATTGAGCATTTACCTTTGCAAGAAACACAAACCAAATATATGGTGGAGGAAAGAGTCAAAACAAAGTTCCAAGGTGGTGACTTATGTTGTAAAAGAAATATTTTTGGGAGGGAAAAACTCCCTGATGTAGGCAAGTGATTTTTTTTTTTAACTTAAGTATGATATTGCTAATAGCTGGGTGTGGTGTTCTGTTTTCTTGTGATCTCTCTTTCCTACTTTTCAGTTATGTTGAAGTACCTCTTTGAAGTCCTTTGGTAAATATCTTCAATTTCTCAGGCTTTTCTTTCCTGATACTATAATTTTTACACTTTACCCCCTCCCTAAATTCCTTTCTGCTGTTCTGTGGTTTGGGGATTGACATAATCCATGAGCTAGATGATGAACCTGTGTCATTGGGTTGGAGATGACGTGATAGAATAGATACAAACATCATGTTTCACCCTTGCCCATTCTTGTTTTTTTGTAATCCCCGTCCTCCCCCCACCTGTCCCAGAACGGGTGTTCACATATGCTGCTTTCTTGTAAGGATCTCTTTCACTCTGTTAAAGGTAGAGTTCGTTCTGTTCTGGAAGAACTTTTCCCCCCTTCCCCTCCCAAATGTTCATGTGCAGGAGGTGCAAGCAGTTCAGCCTGGCAGCTGGAGTTTTGTCATCTTCTCCCTTAGTGATCCCAAATTACATTCTGCATTTGAAGGGTGTAAAGGCTGGTAGTCACCCTTCGTTGCTGTTATTTTCTTTCTATAGCCATGTAAAGCCTTGAGAAATAATAGAGAAGCATTGTGACATGAATAGAAAACGTGGAACAATGTGACTCTGATTATAGACAAGACTAAAGCTTCTGAGCTTTTATTTATTTAGTCTTTGGCAGGTTGTTATTTATTTTTTTTCCTCATATACTTATCTCTGCAGGACTGCAGACAAGTCTCTTGCGTGTAGAGGGCTGTAATTAAATGCACCAAAATTCAAGCTGGCACAATAGGTTGCTAAGTCAGCACTTAGTCACACTAATTCTTTTGAGAGCAAAATTCTTCACATATATTCCTTTTTCTAGCCTCCTCAGAGGTTGTCTCTTTGACACCCTGGTGATCCTTACTTTTCAGACTTTTCTTTCACTCAATTTTCACTTGTCATCTAAAACATTTGGGAGTTCTGTATCTCAATAAACAGAAGCTTGCAAAAGTGTTCTTGTGCAGCCAGTCATGCCAGTCTGTAGTGAAACTGAAAAGATGCTGCAGGACAAAGCCAGGAAGCCATAGTGCAGTCCAAACTGCCTTTTTAGCATTTCCAGAGCCCTTGCTAGCTGGGCTGCATGATTTTAGGTGGAAATGATAGCAGCATTTTGTAACATAATTGTATAACAAAGGAAAGACTGTGTAGCTTACAGCCACCTGGATTTACCCTTCAAGAGAGAATTTTCATTTGCAAACATGTTGAACAGTGATAACATTTCTTGTGCTACTAGAGCAGGCAGCAGGTAGGTGACTGTGATTATTCAAAGTACCTTTTGGTCCTGCTATGCCAACTCGCAGACGAAATGTGCAGTTGCAGGAATTCCTTCCTTGTGACTGTCATGTGGTAGGCTTCATGAATACCTGGGTTTTGCAAATGATCCCTCGTCTGCCACAGGTTGGTCCTATGTGTCAGCAGTGGACAATCTGAAATATGAGCAGTGTATTGTGGCCTGATCCATGTTTCAGACAGCTGTGTGCATGAGTTTACAAGCTCTTCTGTATGTCACTACTACTGTTTCCCATTTCCTTGCTGCTTTGTAGCTTTAGTACATTTATTTTCTGTTTTCTATACAGTAGCTTTGCTTGTTTGCTCTGGTTAACAAAATACTATGGCTTTCAAGAGTAGCCTTAGCATAGCAGTAGTGTGGAAAATCAGAAGCAGTGGGTGACGTTGAATTACAGGTCCAGATGTGAAGATCTGCTCTGCAATATGTGAATTATGTCAGTGTGTTGTAGGTGAAAAACATATGAAACCAAACCAACAACAAAACTCAAATGCACATACACGCACACACAAACACCTAAATGATTTTGTGATTGCTTTTTGGGACTGTTGACCAAAGCAACAAGCAGCTGAAGAAACATCTTGGAGTGGCCGTTTAGTATTAATGCATTCAGTGTTTTCAACTGTAATCATATTATAGTGGTTTGAGATGATACAGTAATGTGGAACAACTTAAAAGAGCTATGTAGGTGGAAAATGGAATCTGACTAAAATGCAGTCTTGATAACACTGTTAAGTGTTGTAAGTATTTGGCAATCGCTAAGCAGCCAGACATTAGCTGACTTTTTGAACATCTCGTATGCGCTATCTTCCTCTCTGGTTGTCTTTGAAGGCACAATTACTGACTATCCCCCGCCAATTTAGGTCGCATAATTTTTTCCTCTTTGCATATATCTGTGTGTCACTGCAAGTTCACATTGCTGGGAACTTTAGAGCAGGATTAAAAACAAACAAAAAATGAAAACAAACTCAAAGCCTGTGCATGAACTAAAGTTGCGGAGTATTCCAGATTCACTGCGCTGCCCTTGTGAGTTCAGGCGGGGGAAGAAACCTTGGTGAAAAGCCTCTGCAAGAGTCCTGCTGTTTAACTCGGGGCCAGTACACCATGCATCCAGCTGAGGTTCTCTGACCTGTTCCTGCTGTAGGTTACCTGTTACCAGGTGCAGAATGAGCAGCGCTGCTGTTAGGCTCCTCTCTTTTATGAAGTCCAGATGACAGTGCGTGGTGCTCTTGGAATTGATCGTGCATCTGCAAATACAAAGGTGAAATGCAAAAACTTGAAAGCAAATTTTAGCAATAATCTTATTTTTAGTTTTGACCTTTGTGATGCAGGAGTACTGAAATTACTGGTGGTAGTAAAAATAATAAACAGGTAGACATTCTGCATTTTAAAAATCTTTTACATCTCTAGAAAAAGATCTAAAATTGGGTTAAGTACTTTCTAGATACATTCTCCCCTTTCTCCCCCCCTCTAGTTTATAGTATATAAAACCAACAATTCAAAGGCAGGTCATGTAGGGGCTATAGCGTCTTAAGGACCTGTGACTTCTGTTTTGTACCTGTCTTTCACCCTGTTGATGCGTCTCCATCCTTTTGAGATGGTAACGTCCTTCTCATGTTTCAGAAACCTTCCTCCTCCTACTTGTGTTAATGTGCTCCATTCTATTTCCATAACCTGCAGTCTGCGAGGTGCGTGTTTTTGTTTTTACTTCCTACTGAGCTTTGTGATGGGTTAAGTGCATTATTTTATTGAGACTTTGAAATTTGGAAGTCTTGTAAATGTGCACGAGGTAATTTGTTACGGTAGCTTCTCCATTCAGAGAAGTGCAACTACGTGTTAAATAGAAAGCAAGTCTCTCTTAATGCCGTTGGGAAACCACATGAAAGTGATTCTCTTTGCTTTGATAAAGAGCCAGTCCTTTTGCATGCTTGTAGGACCGTATATCTGCTTTTTCCTCATGTCCTCTCCTGCCCTTGTTTGCCCCTTCACCTCTGAATGAATAAACATTAATCCAGCCCCTTCACAACCTGCTCAAATGCATCGGAGCGATCCGGCTGTGCTTCGCTGGAGCTGGCAGGCGCTTGGGAGTGCTCTCGTGGGCAGGTCCGATGGGCATGGCCTGTGGCCAGCTCTCGGGACAGCCAGGGCTGGCACTAAGGTGCTCAGAGCCAATCCGCCACTGCTGTAGTACTTAGCTGTGCCTTTAAGCCCAGCTCTTGTTTTAGCTGTGCTTCTGTCACGTATTTGTTTTGGGCGGTTTGCTGGAAATGTTTTTTCAGTCCCCACTGTTTGTACTAAGTAACGTTATTTGATGCTACTTCCAAATTTTTCTTTCTGGGGTGGGGTGAGGGTGGTGGTGTGAAAGCTTCTGGAGAAATTCTCTCTTGCCTTGTGTGACTCAGCAATGGTGATGCTGTCCTGTCTTTTTTTTTAAATGCTGATCATGTTTTTAAGCTAGTACTACACTGTGAAGGTCTAAGTATTTCTATCGATTAAAATATCCTAGACCAAATACTCTGCATTTCAGGATGAACCTTTGAATTGAGGAAATTGTATCTGACAAAAGCGTTTATGATAGAGTTTGTATTTCATACTTTTTTCTTCTGCTCTGCTGTATAGCCTTCCTTGCTCACTGGCAGAAGAAATTGACTTGCCATGTAGTTATATTCTTCTCTTCAAAATAAATGATTTAAACCAGCCAAAGTTTTTTCCTTGACACAGCTTTGGCTATGCCAGAGGTTTGTTACGAGTGATGTACGTAGGTGTTTTTTGTATACCAAGGCAATGTAGTGTTGGACCAAAACTTAGCAGGGTATGTCAGTGCTTAGGTGCTGACTTGTACCTATTGGTGGTTAAAAACTTTCTTTAGACTAAGGCTGACAATGTTTCTCCCTGTGTTGTAAGCTAATTTTCATTTCAGAGGTCATTCAAAGACAAGGATACAAATTTTCGTAGGAAATAGTCCTTCTTCAGAAGAATTCCTGGGTAGATCTTAAAAAAAAAAAATGGAAGACTTCAGCCTCAGCGAGGTGCAGGCACCACCTGCCCTGCTGCCGGGACGTTTGCCATTGGCAGCAGGTGGGGCAGAAAGCTGGGGACAGCGAGCCCTTGGATTGCCCCAGCTTGGCAGCTGCTGCCCACCCCGAGCCCGTGTGGTGCGTGACTGCCGACCAGCCGGGATGCAGTGCAAGAACCCTTCCCGAACACGCGCCCAGGAGAGGCTTACGCCTGTGATCATAACTGATCTGTTGAAGATGTTGCTGGAGGCGGTGGTAGGAGTCTGATTCGTAATTACCCGCTTTCATTAGGCGAGCTTACTTTCTGTGTAGTCAGTTTCTAGGCTGGCAAAGGTGAAATGTGTTCCAGATTTCACATGCCCTCACAAAACCTTGCGATGTGTTAGTGACGGTACTTAAAACCCACATTATTACAGATTTCATCACAGTGCACCTAAAAGCTGGCCATTAAATAATAAAAGCACAGGGATCAGGATTATGTACACATAATCCTTTACCTAAACAATTGGCTGCTGAAATTCCTTGGCTTGGGTTCTGCCAAAGCCATGACAGGCTTTAAGCTTTGGTTGCTTCACTGTTCTGTTCCTGTACACTCTGCAATTTTGGGCACCCTGTTAGGAGCGGTGTGTCCCACAGGAGCTTTCTGTAATGAAGTGAGAAGTCTTGTGTAGGCTCCCGCTGATGATCAGTGTCTTGCTTGATTGCATAAATACTTATTTTAATGCATTCCAGATAAATTCTGTTTGACAATTGCAGGATATGTACGTACTTCCAAGGCAGTTAATCAAGGAGGGGGTTCAACTTTGGGGGCTAATTAATGACTAAGCCAGGGAAGGAAACATGAGTTTAATTAGGATGTAGGAATAGCAGTGCCTCAACCTACTGCTGATCGGATCAAGTGACAAAGGAGAAAATTCTCATCTTTGCCAGAAGGCGTAAGAAAGGACCTTTCTGACTGCTTCATTTCACTTTCTCTTTCATTCTTTCCTTATTAAGGTGTCTCTGTAAGTACATGAACTGGATAATTCACCTTTATGACTGTGGTGCTTCTTGCTTCTGGAGCAATAGTAATTCTTCTACATACAGACTGTTCAAAGTTTTGATCTGCATCATGCTTCTCTGCACAAAGGTTTCCTAATCCCCAGTGGGGCAATGTCAGTTTTCCTTGACCAGCAAAAGAATGTGGCTGGGAAATGAAATACTCAGTTTATCTCAAGAGATGGACATGCCTTGTGCTTCATCTTCCTCACTAGTACTAGGTAACAGTGCAAAACACTTGATGTGTTTTAGGTAGGTCCTGTGAAGATAGGAGGAACAGGTTAATTTACGGTCGTAGTTTCTGTGGTGGTGAACTTGCAGTAGTGTTTTAGGAGTAGAAATGAGAGCACTGCTGGTGTGGCTCGCTCTTACAGGTATTTGAATTTTAGTTCTTCGGTCATCCTATTTGTTATTTTGTTTGCTTCCCCTTTATGTTTAGAGCACCACTAGGGCAAATGAATTTCATGGGCTTCCTTTAAACCTTCTACATGTCAGGCTTCCTCTTAGTAATTACAAAGGTTAATAGGCTGAGGTAAATAATTTACAGGCATCAGCATGACTCTGATCCTTGAGAAAACAATGGAATAGCTAATGAAGTTCAGACTTAACATGTCTGGGAACAAAATAAACAATTTATGCCTTTTTTTCTTATTTGCCTGTTTGCTTTCTGTAAGGACCAGGCTCCATGTTGTTGCTGGGGTCAGTTTGAGGAATACGTTGGGCCTGGGGCTTGCTCCTTCCCTGTATTCTGTCTTCAAGCATTGCCTGCACTGGGGATTAGTAAGAGTAATGTGGTTTGGTGTGAGTCCTGGTTGTGAAGAACTGAGGCATGTAATGCTGTGAATAAATGGCTCTGAGTTGGCCACAGAAGAACGTGGAAGCTTTCCGGTACTCGGTCTGTGAAGTGAAACTGTCAGGGAGCAGCTTTCCCGCAAGTCACTCGCTGAGCTTTAAGGTAGATGCTGACATGTTTGTGAAACCTCACGCAGTGTACTTGTTTGTGGTGGCATAAGCAGTGCTCAGTGAAACAGGAGCTTGCCTCCTTTCTTCCATTCCTTGCCTTTACAACAGGCATGCTGCATGTTCTTAGACATGCTCCCCTCTACTCAGCACTGGTGAGACACACCTGGAGTACTGTGTCCTGTTCTGGGCTCCCCAGTACAAGAGGCGTGGACATACCGGGGTGAGCCCCATGAAGGGCCAGGAGGATGGTGAAGGGGCTGGAGCACCTCCTCATAGGAGAGGCTGAGAGAACTGGGGCGGCTCAGTCTGGAGAAGAGGGGGCTCAGGGGGATCTCATGACTGCACATAAATACCCGAAGGGAGGCTGCAAAGAAGGCACAGCCAGGCTCTTCTCAGGGATGCCCAGAGCCAGGACAAGAGGCAGCGGGCACAAACTGAAGCTGAGGCAATTCCACTCACGCTTAAGAAAACGCTGGCGCAGGCTGCCCGGGGAGGTTGTGGAGCCTTCCTCCTAGGAGGTGTCACAGCCTGATGGGACATGGCTCTGGGCAGCTTGTTGTAGCTGGACTAGATGATCAGTCCGTGACTTCTCTGAAAACACTAATGCAAAAGTTTGCCAGAGATTTCCTGGGAAAAGTGTGGACAGGGCTGGACTCATGTGGATGATGAAGCTTGAGTAATACTTGCAAGATGGCCTGAGGTATTATTAGTAGGAAAACAGCAAAAGGCCTTTAATGGTACCGCATTTAATGATTTTAATGCTTACAGTGTTGCAACAGATAAATGCAATATAGCTGTTAATTGTCTATCTCTTTGTCAAGAGATCTTGTTCCAAGTGACAGCTTACTGCTCTAAGACAATTCTTCACTGATCTCTTTTTTAAAATCTTAAGTTAATTAGTACTGGGAAGTTCAAAACAAAACAACATCTTCCATGGTTGAAACCCAATTATGTGCTTTTTTTTTTGGTCTTAAAACTGAATTTCCAAATTCTGTCAGGAATTTAGGGCAATCAGACCCAGAAAACTACTACCCTGACTTTGCAGAACTCAGCTGCTCTAGTTGCTCCATTATGAATGTTTTATATACTGGATTAGTAGAAAAGACTTAAATTCCATAGGATTGCACATTCCATTTGTTTTTAAGTAACTCTTAGCCTGCATGCTGCTGTCACTGAAATGGCACCTATATCGTTTGTATCAGGTCATACCTAATTAACTCACAGAAACATTTACATAGCATTTATGTAATTTTTTTCAACATGTTAACAGCATATACTTCTGAAAATTATTGATTAGTATTAACCAGTATTGATTTGGATTAACCAGTAGGAGATTTGAACCTATTTTATTGTCACAAAGCTAGCTAAATAGCTACAGTGTGAAAAATCGGTGGCTGATGGAAGACGAGGCCCTGAACACAGTGCCTCTGCTGAAGAGGCTTTTTGGTGGTGGTGGATTTTTTTAAACGTGTAGATGTCTTTCCTGTTCCCTAGTGGATGGTCTGTCTGTGTGTGGAGGGGGTACGGTCTGGTACATGTCCTACTGTGTGCTGCTGTTACCCGGTGTGCTGAAGGAGTGGATGGGAGCTTGCAGCGAGAGACCAGAGAACTTGTGGGGAGGAGTTGATACCAGTGCGTCATGTAGTAATGTGTAGGAAGCCAAGCATTCATCGTTAGTCTACTTCTTAGGAAATTGGAGCACATTAGTAATATGCAGGAGCCATGTATTGTCAGTTGACTTCTCAGGAGGTGATTTGGTTTCGTATAGGGCAAGCTGTTGACCCAGAGACGTTTAGGGCAAGAATGGTGAAAGGCTGTGGTGGAAGGAGATTTTGGATGAGTAGGGAGAGATGGATGGGAAAGCCTGGGAGAAGTATGGGCAGCTCTGAAGGGTTGGGAAATATTTTGGTATTTGGGATGAGAAGACAGAATAGGGGATTAGGGGGATTTGGGACTACAGATGTTGGGATTTTGGAACAGGAAATAAGAAAATGTCTGGGTTAACAGAGATGGGATAAAAGACTGGTCTATGAGGGGATGGAAGTTCAGTGTTTTGAAGGAGAACTTGGCAGAGTGCTCCTGTCTTTACCTGCCTGTCACAGAACAATACAATCCATGCAGCTCGGTTTTTGTTATCTGAAGCACAGCCACTTGTCCTTACCGCAGCCAGCAAATGGCCTGACGCAAGTGGTGTGGGCCCTGGGCAGAGCTCCAGGACCAGGAAGAGCAACACATGGAGTATATTGTGTCTTTAATAGTACTTCTGAACGGTTGCCTCTGGGATATTGTTGTATTTCTCTCTGCCACATCAAATCTAATAATTGACTGGAGAAAAAGAAAACTTTTGAAAAATTTACTACTGTGTGCAAGATTTGTTATTTTTTTCTAAGAAAGTTTGCCACAAAGTATGACATTAGCTGGAAAATGACATTAAGTCTTTTGTACTGTGAACATTGTTTCCTGAAGATGTTCAGCAAGGTTGTTTGTGATGTCTGTCCAACCTAAAACTCTTCTGTAAGTAGCAGAAATTTGCGTATGTTCAGTTTATGGCTTGGCTTCCTTCCCTGCCCTAGCAGTACTGCTTACTTGGGTCTGCACAGGGTCTCTAACATCTGTTGTGTCTGCTTCCTTCTGGTATGCAGATGGGCTTTTTGTGGGGATGGCTCCTGTGTTATGCAGGAGATTACACTAGATGATCATAATGATCCCTCTGACATTATATCCTATGAATCACCTCCGCAAATGCAAGTGAGCCTAATAATAGTTCTAACTTGGACAGAGAAAAAAGGGCAGATGGCTAACATGAACTTGGAGAAAGCGATTCCGTTTTCTCTGTAACCCCTCAGAAATGCAGAGACCTGATCTGTGTTTGTAACAAACAGAGCTGCAGTAAATCTAGTTTGTAATTGCTACCTTTTTATTATGCCTGAAGATTTACTCTGTCTCTTTCAATGCCTCAGTGTTTGCCTGCTTGGAAACATCTCGATTGCCAGAACTGGACAGGAACTGTCCCCCCTTCTCCCCTCTTCCCATGTGCCAGCCATGCTGGCTAGGATCTTGGGGAGACGGTGAGAGGGGCTTCCTCCTCCTGTCCCTGTGGGTGATGCTTGTCCCTTGGTATCTACAGGGCGTGTTATCCGAGACAGTCACCCTCTTTATAGAGGTATTTGGGATACCTTTATTTCAGTCATTTTTCTTTAAACTGGGAGCTGATGCTGGTTGGCTTGACCAAAACTTAGGGAGCTGATGGAGAGAAGTGGGGAGCCTGTCATTAGAGAGCTCTGCCCAAGTGATCGGGGTCTTCCTTCGGGTCTGCCTGTGGAGCACAATGTTTGCTGTCACCCCCGTGTCTGTTTTCTCTTGCAGCTGGCTTACCACAGGCAGGCAGCACAACTCGCCAAAGCTGTGGCAGCTCTGGGACCAACCTGGGAGGCCTGGTTAGGGCAGGAGAGAGCCCAAAGTGCATGCCTCCCCTCTCTCCAGCCTCTTCCACCTGCACCGCTGCCTCCAGCCTGCTCTTGTGCTGCTCCTTGCTCCTGTTGGGTACGGGGAGCTGTAACACACCTTCTGGAGCAGCCCCGTGTAGGTTTTGGGGCACCTTGTCTGGGATTGTTGGTTTGGCACTGCCATTACATGGAAACAGTCGGGTTGCTGGCTGACGAGCGTGGGAGTTGGAGCAGGCCTGCTGTGTGGCGTGGCAGCATTATTTCTGTCTCCGAGCTTTGTGTTCCTTCTAAACATCATTCCAACGCGCTGAGACCGGCAGCGTGGTGTGTTGGATTGTTTTTGCTGGGAGGTATGGGAACAGCTATTTTAATATTGCTTCAGCTGTGAGGATGCCTTCTTCTAAGTTATCAGTTGCTGGGGGATTTTCTTTTTTATTGTGAAGTAAATCCAATTTAGCTTAGACTCACAGCACACTTCAGTGAGAACCACAGGGGTTCCTCGTTACTGGTCTGTGGTGGTTTGTTTCAGACGGTGTCTGTTGGGAACCACCAGGGAGCGAGGTGCAAGGTTTTCTATTTGTTTTTTTTAGCAGTGCTTATTTTGTAGTTGGGTCTGTACAGAGAATTTATGACTTGGGCAACTGCGTTTTGTGCAGGAGTTGCTGTAGACAGGCGCCATTACTCTTTTGTCAGAGAAACTATTCTTATAGCTGTGCTCTTGCCCAGCTGCTGGGGTTTGATGGAGAGGGGCAGGATGAAGGAAACCATTGTACAGCCCACCGGCTGCAGGGATTGAAGCTGCAGCGTGAAGGCCAAAGCTTACAAAGCGGGTACCTTGCTGCTGGAGCCATTTGCTTTGTCACGGCAGTGTGACGGCAGAGGGATCTGCAGCACAACCTGAAGTTTCACTTCTTGTTTATTCGAAAGCAAGAACAAGAACAACAAAACGCGCACAAAAAAAGAGCTGCTAATTAGGCTTATTCGGTGTTAATGAAGTCAGGGCCCAGTGCTCAAGATGAGCATGGAGGTTCTGTGAGCTACGTGGTCGTGAACTCTGGTGCTTTGTGGTTTGCCTGGCTTTATGCTAGGGGGGATAAAAATACTCTGGTTTCCACCCTTACATTTTCAATGCTTATTTTATGTCTTTTTATATGTGAATTAGTCTGAGTTTGTTTGACAGAGATAGTTACTTCCAAAATGTTTTTGAAGTCCAGAAAATCTTGCATGTGAGAATAAAACCTCCTCTTCTTGTTAATGTCAGGTTGGCAGGTGCGTGCTAGTCCTGGGTGGGGCAGTGCCTGTGATAGATGCTCCTGCTTGCCTGAAGGCAAAGGGA
Source organism: Cygnus olor (assembly GCF_009769625.2). Lineage (NCBI taxonomy): Eukaryota > Metazoa > Chordata > Aves > Anseriformes > Anatidae > Cygnus > Cygnus olor. Next base: position 71,387,194 of record NC_049171.1, on the reverse strand, counting down.
TGTTTCTAACTTTAATTCCTAGTTTCTTAATTGAAACCCACAGGCTAATTCCTTCTTTTATTTCTAAATTCCTTCACTGAGCTTAAGTGAGAACTTAAGTAAAGAGGTGGGGAAGGCAAATTTAAGTCTTAAAATGTGAGATGACCCTTGGTATCTTGTGCTAGATTGGTTGGCAAATGATGTGCAGATTTGCCTAGTCTAGTCTCTACACTTCTCCAGGGCACTTTCATTGTAAGTGTTGCTCTGCCAGCTATTTTGGGTGTGATAAGTTTTGTCTTTCAAAAACTGAATAGCGCAGTTCTGTCATGTAAGCACATAACGCATTTTGGGGAAATAAGGAAGCTGGCTCTCAGTACGAAGTGGAGGTTAAATAAAGGGCAAACCACAATCCAGTGAGGTTTTTGGTTTTTACCTCTCTATTTTTAGATCGTTTTGCTCCTGAACATGATATTTGCAAGGTAATAACTTGTACTTGAACGGCAGTTTCAAAGTGCCCCAGTACAATTATGGGACAGTGCTCTGGGCGGAGGAGGTACGTAAGGCCGTAAAAGTGACTACTGGGGGCGACCGAATGCCAGGACATCGGGGCACTTGTTCACCAGAGACATTTGTTGTGAGCGTGCTCCGGTTGTATGGATGTGCATCGTGTTGTATAGCAAACAAGCATCCGGAGTAGGAAGCTTTGCTTTTCTCTGTTGTCATCACAAGAGTTTAATTTTGTGTGTGTGTGTGTGTGTTCGGTTTCCTTTTATTTCTTCTTAAAGGAACAAACTGTTCTGACATCAGCTATTACAAGCCCATTAAGTGACTGGAGGGCAGGCAGAAACTTATTTTAGAGTAAACAATTGGTAGGATGATGAAACAGAAGCTGGCCCACACTCCGTCCTTTGCTGTCATGCAGTCTTATTCATCGAGGCTGTGGCAGTGCAAAAGGAAACACAAATATTTTAGCAACTTGCTGAATTCGTTTCGCGCTTGGCTACAACTTGCTGACATTTTTAATGTCTTGTGTGAGAAATTGATGGTATGTAGTACCATGTGCTTCGTTGAATGGTAATACTGTTCTTTGACTGAATATAGCTAATTTGTTATCTGAGTCATAAAGTCAGCCTCCAGGGGTTAGCTTTACAGACTCGTAGGAATCTAAAGAAAATTAATTTGGGGATAAAGTAACTTGTCGCTGCTGTTAACAAAGCACCAGTATATTGGTTTCAAGTTTCTTTCCGACGATTTATAGCAGAAAGCTTGACACAACCCTAGCTATAATGTTGAATTACAAAAATCCTAGTTTCACAGGCTCTTATAAAGTGAACGTGAAAGGGTGGCCTGGCCAGGAAAGCATCCCCTGTGGGTTTTAGAGCCAAGCAGAATGCGTCAGAGAGACAAGGGCCGTGTGGGTTCCAGGTTCTTGCTTAACCAAAGCAGAAAGGATGCTCTGATACTGAAGAGGTAATGCAGTGTATAAATTCATATTGCTCCTGTCTCCATTGAAGTAGTCAATTTGTGTTGAAGTCATGTTTTTTTTTTTTAAATTTGTTTTTCTCCCCCTCCCTAGGAAACCTTCATTTTGCACTGAGGGAGAAGGGGCTGGGTTTTTAGTAAATGTCACATGTGCAACTGCAGTGCACGTAGTCTGAGCACTTAAATTGACTTGGGCCTGAGGTTTGCAAACTGGGGCTGGAGGGGAGGAGCAGCAGGAGCAAGGCCTGGACTGCTGGAGCTGGTGGGATGCTGAGGAGTGGGATAAGAGGAGCTGGACAAGAGGAGTGGGACAAGAGGTGTTGCCTCCTGCTGCACTTGTGCCTGGAAGGGGCCAAGGCCCCTAAGGCCTGGGCTGTGCAGAGCTCCTGGCACGCAGCACTTACACATCCATGGCCATTTTCAGAACTGCTCTTACCCTTTACCACAGTCACTGCAGCTAGTTTTGGTCTCCTTTGCAATTTGCCTTTATCGTCTTAAGGATTAGCGATGTTAAAAGAATGCAAACCCCCAAACTTCAGGGTTTCTCTTCTTGATTTTCACAAAAGCTTAGGGAAGTGAAAAGGCAGACCTAGCTTTAGGAAAGCATCCCGGTGTGTATGTACTTGGGGGTATCAGCAGAAAAGGAAAAGAGCTTACTGAATGATGCTTAAAAAGAGAGTGACATTTAAAAGTCAATGTGTTCTGTACAGATAGTATTTGCAATTACTGTGCATTATCAGGAGGTGGCCAGACTGTGGGACTGAATTTTGTGCAAGGCTAGGTTTTCAGTTCAGCAGTGTCAGTTAATAATGCAGTCTGTTCCTGTCTCTTGAACAAAAAGTTGGAGGAAAAAAAAAGTCTAAATATCTGTTATATTTGGAGTTCTAAATCTTGATCCTGCGCTTGATCCTATGAGATGAGCGTTTGGCACAGAATATCCTGCTGGTAGATCCTACCTGTCTTCAACATCAAGGAATGCTGTTTCACTGAGGGAGTCCAACAGGATTAGTGAGGTCTTTTAGATAACTGTCCCCCACAATGCCACCTAGAATCTTAAACAGGTGTTTTAAGCGTGACCCGATGCTTATGTACTGTAGGTATCTCTTTGACAAAAACATTTTCTTGGGCTATCTTGGATTTCTGGTTGAGCTTAAGGTGCAGCTGAGGAGAAGACTGTGCTCGATCAGTTCTAGATGGCAAAAAAGAGAAGCACAGGTGAAATGACTGCTGTCCATTGTGTTGCAGGAGGCATGGACTCTTTTTCATGCTATAAGCTGACTTTTTGAGTGGTAACCTCAAAGGAACTCAGAACTGAGGCTGTATTCTAAATTGATATCAAAATTTTTCATAAAGCTTATTAAATGTAAACTGCTGTGAGACCCCATTTCTTACTAGTGTGGCTTCTCTTGTCTCAGCTGAGCCTTCCTTATTCATGTCTGTTATATTAAAACAAACACGTGGTCACTTGTTCCAGTGCACCAGTAGCCCACATATCTGTGGGTAGGTACGTTAGAGATGGCATCAGTTTCAGATGTGCATGGTGGGCAAGAAAGAAGAAATTTTGAGGTCCTTCACATCATCTGGTCATATTCTGTGACTTTTATTTAAAAAAAAAATAAATCTCTATTTGTAAGTAAAATGTTACTATAGAACAGTCTCAACTGCTGCTTTTTGAAGTGTATAATCTTTTAAGTGGTGCCTTTTAATCATAATCTCATTTCTCTTCAGCTTGTGTGTATTTTTTGCCCTCTTCATGATTTCATGAAGTGGAACACTTGCAAGTTTCAGTCCGGTCTTGTTATGGCTTCATCCTAGTGAAGGGACCTGGTGGTCATGGCTGTGAACATCGTGGTGGGACATGCCTTGTTGCAGTGAAGGGCTTGGGGCAATCTGTGCCAGCTGCCACCAAGACGTTTTGCAAACAAACCACCAGGGCAGTAGCGGGCTGTGGGTTGCCTTGACGCAAATCTCTGGGCTGGGCTGTCAAGAGGTTCACGGAGTTTTGAAGGCCTTTTGGAGACTGATCTGGGCTGCAGCTGTCAGACTGGAAGTATTGACCTGGGCTGCAGGTGTCGTGGAAATATTGAATGAGAACAGAGGAGAGCCACAAAGATGATCAAGGGGCTGGAGCACCTCTCCTATAAAGACAGGCTTAGGGAGCTGGGGTTGTTCAGCCTGGAGAAGAGAAGGCTCCGGGGAGACCTTATAGGGGCCTTCCAGTACCTAAAGGGGACCTGCAGGAAAGCTGGGGAGGGACTCTGTCAGGGAGGGTAGGGATAGGACAAAGGGGAATGGCTTTAAATTGGAAGAGTGTAGGTTTAAGTTAGGTATAAGGAGGAAATTCTTCCCTCAGAGGGTGGTGAGGCACTGGCACAGGCTGCCCAGAGAAGCTGTGGATGCCCCATCCCTGGAGGTGCTCAAGGCCAGGTTGGGTGGGGCTTTGGGCAGCCTGGTCTGGTGGGAGGTGTCCCTGCCCATGGCAGAGGGTTGGAACTGGATGGCCTGTAAGGTCCCTTCCAACCCAAACCATTGTGTGATTCTGACTGTTTGCCCAGTGGAAGGCACTGCCTGCCTTGGCTGGGGTCCACTGCATGGGTTTGGAGGTTAAAGCCTGTGAGAGACTACACACATCCAGTTCTTTTCCTTGTTGGCTGCAGCAGGCAGGCCTGAAAATTCATGGTGTGTGAACTTCCTTTGTCTGGTCTGTAGTCAGCAGGTAATTCACTGCTGTTTAAGTGCAGGTGATGAGGCATTGCCTGGCCCTTAGCACTGCTCAGTGTAGCTTTACCTGAGAGGTGTTCTGCGGCATGGCCAGAGCTATGCTGGAGGTGACAGCCTGGTTTAGTGGGACAGGCTTACTAAAACTACAGCTGACTTCTAAATGGCTTTTTAAAAAAACAGTCTGGAAAGCCATCTTCTCTCTACTGAGCGGGAGGCCACTGCTCCTCCCTGCACTTGGACCCGTAGCTGCTCTCCCATCCTTCCTCCTCATCCTGCCCGGTCCTTCCAGCTGTTGGCTGGTGCCCGGTGGTGGCATTCTCCATTCCTTCAGGACATGTGAGATCAGTGGTCTCCTTCCTGAAAGAAGCTATTATCTGCATTGGAAGCATAAGGAAGTACCTCAGCAGCTTTTAGAGTAATGCTTCAGGGTGAAGAAGTGTTGACAAAGTCTGTAGATCAAAAGCCCATGGTTTCATAGGCTGCAGCTCTTCACCGAAAAGCCTGTGATTTTGGTAAGTATTTGTCCTCCCCAGTGCTGAGATGCTAAGCCTAATGCAAAGCAGTTGCTGTGATTGCTGTCAAGACTGAAACACTTGTATGACTCCACAAGTACCAAAGTTAGGTATAGGTTTCAACTGCTTTATTGACAAGTTGGGTTTAAAAAAAATACAACACCTCTGCCATTGAGTCTGAGCAGTGTTTAATATGACCTGTTTTGAACAAGCTAAGATGAAGAAGAATGCATTTTCACTCATGGTTTTCTTATTTTCTCTCTCCAGATGAACACAATGATGTACAGAAAAAGACGTTTACAAAATGGATAAATGCTCGGTTTTCCAAGGTAACATTAATTTGAAAATACTTCTTTATTCTTTGTGATGTATTGCCTAGAACAATATTGGTTACCTAGGCTTTGCTCTTACTACTGTAGAATACTCGTAGATAAATGTGTCAGAATGCCTAATGAAAACATATTTCTGCTAAACAAAATAATATATATTCCTTCTATCTTTCCACATGCACATAAGCATTTGTCACAACATAAAAATACCATGCGTCTGATTTAAAAACTCAAAATGAAAGATTCTATTTGTTAATATTTTCAAGTACATAGACATCTGCATGGTGGTGTCTGGATTTTAGTCCTCTTACTTTAAACGGTTTATTTTTGCATGAGTGCATTAAAGTAGCTTCTGAGCCCTAGTCACCGTGTTTACTCCATGCTGCTGAGTCAGCTTTACTCATCCAAAACACTCTGCACACCTCCAGTTGAGGCCACCTAGTATTGCTACTTTGAGTCTTGACTGTGAAATCTTGTATAATTGCTTGCTCATTTTGATTTTTCCTTGGCTCTCACGCTGTACACTTCTTCTTCTAATTCTCTTTATTGATTTGAGACTTATCGAGGTTCTTGTTTTATGCTTTGAGAAGAGAAAGGAAATGGTGGTTGCTTTGAGATGCTATTTAAAGCCTGCTTTTTATGCCATTCTGCTGATAGTGAAAAATGACACATTGCCCAGGCATGCTGTGCCTGTGGGAAGTTTCCCTCGTTTATAGTTTGAATGTGTGAACGAACCTGGGCTATGATGAGAGAAAAATCTTTTTTTTTTCTTCTAGCCAGTATGGTGCTGAAAGTGGGATAAGGATGACTCCCGGTGATCCCACTTTGATGAAAAGGGCCGTGCGTGTGGAATACTGAAAGTTGGTGCAAGCGTAGTAGGAACGTTGGTGCCCTTTAAATAAAGCAATGTGACAGTGCTATGGCAATGAGTGGCTTCCTTTGGAGCATTGCCCTTCTGAAGTTCTTGGTCAGCAGAAAAAAAAGTTTTACCTTCCTTCCCTTCCTGTGCAATAGGACACTGGGCAATGCAAGGCTTGTGGCCTTGGTTGATTCATTTTTGGCCTAGCTTTTTTTTGATTGAAAGCTGATATCATGCACTCTTAATCCAAGGCATGCTTGGCTAGTTTCCTCTTTAGGGGAGCGGCGCGTATGCGTAACTGGTTGCTTCTATTCTGCCTTTGCTGCTGAAAAAGAAGAACAGTCCTCCGGGAGCAGGGTTAGGCAGGGCAGGATCATGTAAGGAGTGAAAACTTGGTGAGAAAGGAAGGCTTATTTTTAGAGACTTACCCTGGCTTAAAGATGGCACGAACACGGAAATGGTAGTGATACTGAGAATGTGTTATGTGGCTTGCCTGTATGCGTCATGGACGTGATTTGTATTGACATACATACAATTGTTTTCAGCTTTTATACCTGTATACCTACGGAAATATTGTATGAAATGGCTTTTCCTTTTATGTCATGTATTTGCACAGATCCTGCTTAGTCCCTGGAATTCCCTGCCTAGAGGGTGTGGACAGATGTTGAATTTGAAATAACTTGATGACTTCATGGCCCATTAAAGTACCTGAAGTTACGAAAGCTATGTTAATAATTGAAGAGAATTATATTAAAGGACATAGTCCTGACTACTGCATATCTAATTCAAACTTGAGCATGCCTATATTTCCATATTAAGATCAAGATATATGAAGATTCATGAACTGGGAAGTTCGAATTGCAAAGAAATTGCTGGTGTTAAGCAGAAATCTCCCTCTGCAAGAAAGTCTGGTTTCAGCTATGTTTTGAAAAAGTACAGAGATGGATTAGTGTTATTGAAGTTTTTGCATTTACCAAGTTGTTAAAAATTCCTCTTTTGTGAACTAGATTGAGCTACTTAGTAGGACTTGAGATATTTTAGAGGTTGGGTGAATATTTCTGGCTTCTCTAGCAGAAAATGAAAGAGAAACTGGGGAATTTTGTGTGGAATTGTAAATTTTACTCTAAGAATTTCAATTGTCCTTCCACATTAACTGTCTTATAGTTCCTCTTCATTTAGATGCATAAATGCAAAACATAAACAACTGAGGCTTTATAACCTGTTTTTGCAATTTTAGGATTTTTGTATACCATTGCACAATGTACTCAAAATTATTTAACTTGATTGATTCAAACCAATTCAGTGTAGATTTAGAAAGGATCTAGAAAAGTAGTGTCTCTCTGTTCTCACATCAGAGAATAGGTAGATGACTGATACACAGTAAGGCTCGAGTATGCTGGGAGGTGCCAACGTCTGCTTTGGGCAACTATTCAGCGAGATAAAAGTTCTTGCTCTATTTTAGAGTACAGTAAATTGTTTTTGTGCCCTTCATATAAACTTTAAGTGCATCTTACTTACACTTATTTTTTGAAATGAAGGCACAAGTACATTTAAAGTGGATTGCGACTTAAGGTCAATAAATGCACTCAACAAAGCCTCAGTGCTTACTACAGAAATCTTCACCTCAGCAGAGCAATATGTGCTGCAACTCACAAGCCTATGATGGTTATGTAGCAGGGATATTTTGTTAAAACTAAAGTGAATCTAGCTGTTTTGTAGATTGTAGCTACTATAAAATTGTTGGATAAATAATCTATTTTACCACACTTTAACCAATAGGGAAGTTGACACTGAAACAAATACTAACACAGAACACTTCAGCATATCTCTTTTATCTTGAGCCACATGTGGTGTTTTTCCTTATATGCTTTTTCCATTGCTCTGTCCACTGTAATTTTAGGAGTCAGGTTTAGCTGTTTCTTTGTGTATAGCCCACTAATTCATGCATCGAATTGTACGGATAATTATTATGTTTGAAGACCATATGTTAAAATTGTATTTTCTATGTCTTTGACACTCCCGTGTCACCTCTCGCATTAGTTTGATTTTATTTTTGTGGCTGTGCATTTATGGCTGTGCATTGAAAAAAGGCTGTCCAGGCTCTAAAATCAGGAGGTCAAAAGTGGGGAAAAAAGTGCTAAAATTAATGTACCTTACCTGTATGCTTTACTGAACTTTTCAGGAGTGAAAAGGATCTTGTACTGCTTCTTCTGCTGAACTTTGTTACTCAGAATAGATTATCTTCAGTTATCTATTACTCAATTATCTAGTATTTTTTTCTGCTCGCTGAGTATATGGCCACACACATTCACTTAGTATACACAACATTACTAAACCATGACATGAAGCTAAAGGTAGCATCTTTCTCAGTTTCTGTTGTACCGTGACTTTAAGGTTTACTAGTTTGCAGGTTTTAATGGATATATTTTCAGAGCACCCTTCTGCATTGCAGGAGACTGTCTTGTGTATTTACAGCCATTGCAAGTAAAGGTAAATATCAGTAGTTACTAATTTTCAGTACCCAACCAAACCTTGATTAGCTTATCCAGAGGGTTTGATATTTCTGGAAATATCTTCAGATAATCCAGAGCTCCTCAAATGGTTCATCTTTTCGGCAGACCCAAGCAAACCATCTAAAATATATAATAGGTTTTCAGATGGAGCTTCATCAGCCTAGAGAAGGGACTTCAAGATGATGATGCCTATGTCATCAAGGACTGGGCTTAATGGTCTAGGGAGGTCTCAGTCTTGCATACGGTTACTGATTACTTACAAAATTACGTTTTAAGTTATTCTGTTTAGCGTTACAGAGGGACTCTTGGCTAAAAGTAGAGTTTGAATCCAGTTTCACAGGATTGCTTTCTGCTCCATTAACCATAGTGCCAGTCTTTTTCCTTCTTGCAATGTTTTCCTGCACTTGATACGTGCTTCTGAACTTCTACTACAGGATGGAATAAGGCAGGACTTCCAGGTAGCTCTCCTGCACAGTGCTTCTTGCATGAGCAGCTCCAGCCTGTGTACAGTATAAGTCAGGTACTCCAGGAGAAGGTACAGAAATAGTTTGATAATGTGTATGCATACAGTATTTGTTACACATAAACAACAGAAGTGAACAGAGATTTTGCTGTCAACCCTAATTTTGAGCTTTTCAAACTCTTAAGTAATTTCAATCTCAGTCTATTTGCATGGCACATCAGCAGGCCTGGGCTGAGTCATACAGACGTGTGACACTTCAGCTGACAAATAGCATAGTGGTAGGGTACTTGCATTTTCAGTCTGGACAAGTCTGCAAGGCTTCTAGGAGATCTTATAGGCATAATGAAATATTCAGGAGTCTTGTGTTCCACTTTAGACCCTGCAAGTACAGATTTTTCTGCCCTGTTTCTTTACAGCTCCTCCTTTCTGTGACCTTGTTTTGTCTTCACTTACAATTGCAACCTCTTGTGTCAGAGAGCTTGACTGCCCAGCAAACCCTGGCAAATCTGTGTTTTCCGTCACCCTGCCTATCTTGTTCCCTCTTCTTTGTTGTGTAGTTGTTTGCCCAGCGAGAGACAGTTTTTCCTGTCAAAACTGCAGACATGGTCTGTCTGTCCTTCCTTTCCCCTTCTTCCACTCTACATCTCTTCACCTTCCCAGCCCTTACAGGATTTGATCCTTGTGTGGTCAGTAATATTTTTGCATCTTCTTGTGTAAGCAGTCCTAGTCTTGTCTTCTTTATCTCCTGGCAGGAGACAGTCTCTGCTGGCTTTTGTGTTCTCATTTTCCAAGGTATTCCTTTTCCAAGTTTGCTTTCAGATGGGTTACTTTCCTCTTCCGCTGTTCCTGAACTTGGCAGGTAGGACCCGGAGTCAGCACAAGAAACATGATGCCTTATCTCGTAATTTAGGTCTGTGGAGTCAGATCTGTCACAGCCTGTCAGAGCTTCATGCTGTCACTCTAGAGGAAGCTCACAGATCCAGCATGGGCAAACTGAGACTTTCCTTTTCCCTGGGGAATCCTATCTTCATTACATTTGGGAAGTTTTCCCACAGGGACGGAAAAAACACTTGATTGTTAAGAAAGTCGTGCTTGCTGAGAGAACATTAAACCCCTGGAGATGTTTATGGTATTCAGTGAAAAGGGCACAGGGTTTATTTATTTATTTATTTTCAGTAGGCATTGGGTGCAGATGAATGTTGAATTCTCAGTTGAATGGGAGCTGGCTGGGGACTTTGTTCCAAGGTGTCAGGAGCTTCAGAATGCTTGGGTGCCTGTAAGCTCTCTCTCCCTTCCATTTTTGTCATGTACTTCCCTCCGTTTCCTAACCAAGCTCTCAATTTTCTTGTTCTTGTATACAGCAGCCTCCTATAGTCTTGCAGCCGCAGCATTCCTGTTGCGTGTATTTCTGTGATCCTGGTTTCCCTGGTCCTGTGCTTCTGCCCTGACATCTTCACTGGCCAGCGGTTGCAGCGCTGGCAGGGCTTGGAGCTAGACTTGCTAATATGCCACATCACCCAACCTTAAAGCATCTTAAGCTCTCTCCTGCTCTATGATTTTTCCAGAATTTTTTTCTTGGTTAAAGACCAAAGAGACAGAGGTGCAGCATAGGGACAGACTGAATCCTCCATGGCTGAGCTCTGGTGAAGGTGGCTAGAAAGCAAATGTTTGGTGTGGGGCTCCTGTGCATTTCTTTTCGTGGGCTCTTATGTGTTCTCTCCCCTAGTGGGACACCAAAGAAAATAACGAAAAGAGAAGACAGGGCAGTGGACAAACTGGTGAGCCTGTACTTGGAATGCTTTGCAATGTGATGGCTTTAAAGGTGTCTTTAAAATTAAAACATTCCCTCCTCTGTTACACTAGGAATTAATTCTTGTGATAAATGCAGTGTCTTGTTTAACTTTCTGAGCAGTGTGTTCTATAGATCTCTTCCAAAAATTTTGTACCTTAATTTTCTTCTTTCCTCTAAGGGTTGTTTTACCATATAATAAATGTCTGACCCCATACTTGTGAAGACATTTTGCTGCTCCACTGCTGACTCTTAGCAAATGTGATAAATCTTTTTAAAGACAAAAGCATGCCTATTCGGGATAATTAATTTCACATGACCTGGGATACCTGAAGCTGAAGACGTTTTGGCTGGGATTTTTTTGGTCAGGAGAATTACGTAGTTAAATGTGTTAATCATGCAAGAATAGAGATCAAAAAGATTGATTAGGCAATTTTATCTGTCCAAGGAGACATCACCTAAGGTGGTCTTGTAGTTCTTTTCCCAGTTCAGTTTTTGTGGTACAAGCAAGGAAGTAATTGCTTCTTTGTAAAACATTATACAGTCTATACAGTCTACTTGTTCTTGCCATTTTCCACTGCTGAATTAAACTGTAAGATGTAACCTCACTCAAAAAAGTAGCCAAAGCTTACTTTAAAAAAAAAAAAAAAAAGGCATCAGCCTGAGAAACCACCTGGATGGAAAAGAGTCAGCCTTTGTGTGAACTGGCTAAAGTTCACACAAGCCTTGAAATGTTTCCCTTTAGTTCACTTTTTGTTTCTTGACTGGTTACTTAGTGCCTCCTCTGAGATTAGGTCAAATAAGATGTGAATTAACCAAGATGCAGGAAAATATTTTTTTCTAGTAGGTTATGGGATATGGTAAGAATGCTATTATGATATAAATTCATCAATACAAAGCAGTTCCTGATCTCTCCTAGATTTAGATAAAGCATGAGAATTGCCAGTTTTCTGCCTTCCTCTCAACTGCTGTTGGCCTCTGCTCTAAGAACAGCCCGCAGACAGCATCTCCCTTGCTGGACTTCAAAGCTTGCAATAGTGATACAGACTGAAGTCACTGCTGGTTTTGGTTAGTGCTCTGGACTTGAATTAGAGGTTGATTCATGATCTCAGTTGGTTACCCTCCCAGCTGTTGGAGTGTTCGTGTCTGTCAGTTCTTCTCAGCCACTGTCAGCTGAATTCACTACACTGAAGCAAAGCCATTCCTGTAACTGCTAGTTCCTAGTGAGAACAGTAGTCAGCCTGGTCAGCAGGACTTTCTTCTTTTTTTAGGAACCAAGTTACAATGCTAAAGTTTAGCTGGCACTTAAAAACAAACAAACAGCAAACCCCCTACAGTGATAAGAAATAGCCACTGTTAGTAATGATATGTAATGGAGCTTAATTGCAAGCTGGGGTTAGTTCTGTTATGTTAAACACCTTCTAGTAACGTAAGGTCATAGAATTGCATTTATAGTAACACTGGGGGAGGGAAATACCCACAGAGTTCCTGATGACTTGTTTGTTTAACTGGCTTGGTATGTCTAGTAAGTTTTCCCTCTATCATGTTGTCAATTGAGTATTTCAGGTGTTCTGTGATTTTTTTTAGCTTTTTCAACTTTGGAGTTCCATAAACTTCTGTCTATCGTGTGGTAGAATTAAACTTTACTATATCTCAATGACAGGTCTTTTTTTCCTTAGTTTGGAGCTTTAAATAGCTATTTAGTCGTTTGTAATTATTATTATTTTTTTTAAGCACTGGTAGCGATATTTAATTATGTCTGTAAGGTGTGCTTTTCCTATGACTAACTTACTTTTTACTTGAATTTATAGTCTTGATACTAGTGTTGTGTACTGATTCCACAACTGCTCAGGCATATCGAGCAAAGAAATACTAAAGGCAGTAGTAGAGCCTACTCAAGGTACATCTGCCAGCTCACAGTACAGAGAGCAGTTGTCTGCTGTTCTGCAACTCCTCCATGTCAATGGAAGGAGAATGGAAAAAGTGTCACATTTTAATAAAAATACTTCTGTAAACAATGATTATGGTCTTAAATTAGAAATTGGCAAGATTTATCAGTTCTTATTTGTTGACGTAGTTGCTTACTTTTTGCAATGACCTTTTTGCTTTCTGAATTGTTTCCCACATTGAGTTCCCAAGCACTGGTCTCATGATGTAGCAGCACTTGACATGTTTCTTAGTCTGTGTTGGTCATGGTAAAGTGTAGCTCTTACTCCTTGCGTTGTTTGTAACTGAGTTTAAATTGAGTAGGTGATTACTATGAATTCTCTGGGAATGTTCTTGAACTTGACCACATGGCTCATGTTTTTGCTAAATTGCCAAACCTGTTCAGTATTTCCCCTTTTTCCCTGAGAAAGGGGAAAAGAGTCTTTGCAGTTCTACTACCATTTTGACCTATTTACTAAGCATTTTATGAGACATTAAAAACACTCATCTGTTGTTTTTGTTTTCTAAACCAAAACTATTCTGTCCTTATATAAGCAACATTGAAATATCAGAAGAATCTGGTGGAAAATCAGGATGTCCTGTTTCCTATATACTTTCAGGGTGTTTTGGTGTTTCTGAGGTGGCAGATGATCTGTACAGTGACTGCTCTGAGTAACAAGAACTCATCTGCTTGCAGTGACTAGGCAAGATCGTACATACACTTGTACAAAATGCATTACTTCCCTGGTGACCATCAGCATGCATTACTGTGGAACCGAGAGGACCTTTCATCCTGATTTCCATCTTGCCGCTAGAAGGTCTGAATCAGTGTCGTGGAAGAAGATTTGAAATAGAGTTGGCTTATCTTTTACTCCTGAATATCTTTGGCATTCATTTACTGGAAAATGATTCCAATAACATACCCTCTTTAATTATTTTAAAGAACGTGTAAACTCTCTGCTGCAAGTAACTGATGACATAAGAAAAAACCTGCATGTTTCTAGTTAAACAGCTAAGGAAACACTGAAACTTTCTTTACAGTTAATAGCTAACTTTGCATGTAATCTTGTGTCCAAGAACAATATGCAAAAGCATAAATAGCTGTGATGAAAACTTGCATTTAAAAAAAAAAAAACACAAAATGAGCCTATGTCTTATTGAGAATCTGCGACTCCCTTTAATTCACTGTAACTTGACTCAAAACTCAATTTGATACGCTTCCTCTTTAGTAATAAAGAGAAAGTTGAGAATGTTATACTGTAAAACAAAAAGTATTCAAGGACGATTGCCTTGCAGCTGTGTATGGCTTTAGTGCAACAAACTGTGAATGCTTATGGCTGATCTTTGTAGAGTCAGTAGTATTGGATGACTCTTTAAAAAAAAAAAAAAAAGTAATTAAAAAGTCTGATCCAGATTTTGCTTGTAGCTTCCTTTATTTCCCGGGAACACTTTCTGGCAAAGAGGAGGAGTGATTTCTGCAGTCATGTTGGCTGGCCTAGACTAGCTTTCTTTGTATCTCCCTTGCACAGCAAGTAATGCTAGGTGCGTGCAAGGAAGTGTGAGTCACGGTCTTAAACCCGATCCAGGTCGAGAGGCTGAAAGACGGCCAGTGGGTATGTGAGGGCTGCTGCTGTGAGGAAGAGGTTGCTGCATTGGGTGCTTCTCCCCGGGTGGGGCGGTGCTCTCGCTGGAACGTGCAAAGCCGAAGCCCGTGCTGACTGGCCTCACCGCTGACAGTCTGACCTCTGAGCTGGAGACCAATGAGCAGATGTAGCTGCTGCCTGAGGCATAGAATCATTCAGGTTGGAAAAAACCTTTAAGATCGTCAAGTCCAACCATTACCTAACATAACCACTACGTCCCTAAGCGCCACATCCACGTGTCTCTTAAATACCTCCAGGGATGGTGACTTCATCGCTTCCCTGGGCAGCCTGTTCCAATGTCTGATCACCCTTCCTGAGAAGAAATCCTTCCTGATACCCAGTCTAAACCTCCCCTGGCACAAATTGAAGATGTTTACTCGAGTCTTAACACTTTTCACCTGAGAAAAGAGACCAACACCCAGTTCGCTGCAGCCTCCCTTCACATAGCTGAAGACAGCAGTGAGGTCTTCCCCCCAACCCCACCCCCCCCTTTTCTCCAGCTTCCACTCAGCCTCCTTTTCTCCAGATCTTATGAGTAAATAAAATGCATTTTTTTCTGCTGTAGATATCTAGCAGAATTTCTTTGTGTCCCCCTTGCCTTGTGATAGGGCAAGGGCTGGCACCAAAAGCACTACCAAAACTCAGTGTAAGGGGGTGGGCTGTTTCTGATCCTTGTTCGTGAATCCTGTGGTGGTTAACTTGTGTTGCCACACCAAGGTTAGAGCAGCTCAGCGCAATTAGACCTGTCCACAGATTACCTGCAGTCTCTAGTTCTTTATTTCTTTTGCTTTCTTTCCTGTTGCTCTGCCTTACTTTCTCTTCCCTTTTCCTCTTTTCCTTATGCCAATCCCTGTTAAATGAATCAGCTCCTATCCTGCTGCCAGTTTAAAGCATTTGGGAACCAATGGGGCCTTTTCTTAAGTCTGTTAATTATGTTCTTTTGTCTGTCTTAGAAGCCCTCGTCTCTTTTGTAGAAACTCTGTGCCTGCAGCTTTGCTGGCAAAGCCCTCTCAGGCTGTGAAAGAGGTTTCTGCCAGCTCTCTTTTTTCTTTTTTTTTTTTTTTTTTGCTGTCACAGCAAACATAAGCTAAGCTGAGAAAAACTACCTTCTGTTAACTGATACAAGTGCTTGATGAGGGGGATGTGAATGTTTTACACCCTGACCTGGCACAGTTCTTCTGGTACACTGTGTGTCCCTGCCTGTCCTTTGTACTATCTTACTAGTGTAAGCTGGACGCTGTTTTGTCTTTGAGAAAGGGCCCATTATCTGCTCTGTGTTTGTACAGTGCTTAGCTCAGTGTAGGCTGGCCCTTAGGCACTTACCAACACAACTGTGACTAGCAATTTGCCCTTGCTTGAGGGCTTAATATAGTTTGTCACTGTCAGTCTTAAAATGCACGAACTTAGATTTCTTCATTTATTGTGCTTGGTGATGGAGTGCTGCTCCTCGTGGCACACTGGCAGAGGTTGAACTGCCTTCTGCTTGTGTTGTCTTTAAGTAAAAAGTGAGTGAAATACTCTGAAAAGGAGAGATTTAGGTTGGCTTAGCATACCATGGACTCTACGGAGAGATGCTTTTTATCTAATTCAGGTGTGTGTGTGTATGCTTACGTATCTGCACATCCATCTTTCTCTAGAAGGCCAGATCTCATTCTGGAGGAGCAGAGTCGGGGCTGTGGGCAGGGGCGGGGGGAGAAGCAGCCCACAGAGCACAGGGCCTTACCCTGGAGGCTGGGAGAGGGCTTCTGCCCGGCCCTGCTGCCTGTGCTCCGGTGGCAGCAGCACAGCGGCCTGCCCAGCACGCCGCTGGCAGCAGGGCCCCGCGCTGCACCTCAGCCTGGTGTGGACGGTGCTGCCTGCGTGGGGCCCTCCAGTGCCCCGTGGGCTGTGGGGGTTTCACGCCACAGGCAGCTCAGCCCCGCTGCACCATGCTCTCAGTCCCCCTCTTCAAAGGAACGGGGAGAAAATATGACTGGGGAAAAACAGGCTCATGGGTTGAGATATGGACCACTTAACAATTAGTGTCATGGACAAAACACATTCAGCGTAGGGATATTAATATAACTTATGGGCAACCGCTAACAGACCAGAGCAGTGAGAACTAAAAGTGAACTAGAACCACCTTCCTGCTACCATCCACCCTCTCCTACCTTCTTCCCCCACCCCAAACAGTGCAGGAGAATGGGGTCTGCGGTCAGTCCCTGATGCTTCTTCTCCACCGCTCCCTCACGGTCCCTCCCTGCCCCTGCTCCACGTGGTGTCCCTCCCACAGGATGCCGTCCTTCCCAAACTGAGCCTGCGGGGGCTGCCCACAGGCAGCAGCTCTTCAGGAACTGCTCCCACACGGCTCCGTACCACGGGGTCCATCCCCCAGGAGCAAACTGCTCCAGCACGGGTCCCCCATGGGCGGGCGGCAGCTCCCCCCAGACCCCGTGCTCCTGCGGGGGCTGTGATACAGTGCTGCAGTGGAGGTGGTGATGGGCCATGGGGTGGGTGCTACAGCTCCCTCCTAGCCAACTGCAGTCACCTGTACTTGCAGAAGGGTTACCTATGGGCTGAATTCGTTCCCATAGACAATATTTTGCTAGACTTAATCCATTAAATAAGTAGGCTTTTAATGTTGCCGTGTCTGTTTGTTCTGAGGATAGTGGATACTTTAATAATCCAGGAAGGAGTAGTTTAGATTGCAGAAATAATTTAATACTCTTCTGCTGACTCTTTAAATTGACCAAAAGAAGTGGTGCTCTGATGGCCAGTGATGAAAAAATCATTCTCGTGAGAAAGTGAATCTGGATTATTTCCACTATCACAGCGGGGGTGCGTTGCATGGGGCTGGAACGTACCACTACCTGCTAAACGAATGGCTGAGAGCAGCAAGTTATTCATTTTACTTTCATGGGTGTGAAGGGAGAGGATGGGAAAGGAAGAAAGAAGGGTGTATACTCTCAGCGTCCTTATTACACTGTAGTAAATGAGGCATCTTTCCCCTTTTTCAGCAGATCCTTTTTCCCTTTTTTTTTTCTTCCCCCACCCCCCCCCCCCCAACTTCTGGACCTAAAGCAACAAACTTACTGAGGATATATAAGTATAGCATTCTCAGTTTTGGTGTTTTTCATTTGTGTGTGTTATACGTGAATGCATTGCTTTAGTTGTGTTTAACAGTCTGTTATATGAAAAGATGCCTGGTTTAGGAGTCATGTGCAGAGCCTGGCTTTATTGCTCTGAGTATGTAGGTAGGGTATTTAAACGCTTTCTGTAATTTAGAGAATTAAAAATAACAAGCTATAAGCTTAAGTGTAATAGCAGCTGGATTATCTGTTGCCAAGGGGAAGAAGTCTATAGGTGCTTGCAGTGGAAGCTGTCTGAATTCCTCGCTGCCTCGTGACTGTGCCGTGCTTTCACAGCCTGGTCATGCTAGGCTGTGTGTAGCCACTTTATAGCTAGCAGGCATTTGCTTTTACAACCAGCGTCTGAGCGGTATTGCATCCAGTCAGACCTCTGCTAGCTCCTTCTGTCTGCTCTCCTGGACGCTTAGCGACTGGCTTTTAGAACCTTCCGTGTGGTGACGCAAACCAAATTTCAACTAAATGTTCCTGTCATCCTTCTCCTGTGGTCACCTCCTCCCATTACACACCATAAACTGCACAAGAGGTTTCCCTGGATATACTCTAGTGTGTGCCAGTCCTCGTGCTCCAGCGTGCTTTAAAGGTTTGGTTAAGTTGCTATGCAGAAGCAAAGCATCTGAAGCATCTGAGAAGTGCATGCATTCGGGTAAAAGCCTCGTCCCTTCCTGTGCTATAGGAAGGCTATGGCTGAGCTCAGGCAGTGGCAATAGGTGACAGCAGAATGTTATCGCTGGCATGTAGTGAATGCTCCTACTTGGTGTCAGTCTGCCAGCTACGTATCTTTCTACAGCCTTTACTGAAGTACGTGTAAGCGTGTATATACACATTTTTTAGGCAAGACTGAAGTAATTGGAGAATAAATTTGTCAGGAAAATTCATTGCGAAACTAATTTAGCTTTGAAAATGGGCTAGTATCTGTGTATGTTATCTAAGGGACCTAGTTGTGTGGCCATTCTTTCTACTATTAGTTTAGGTGGTTTACACTATGGGTGATTGAGGTGTGTTTCTGTACAGGAGATCGGTAAGTGGTTCTGCAGCTATTCAGCTCTGGTTTCATGGGCATAGTTTCAGTAGTATTAAACCCAATTAAATTGGACCTTTATGAACTTTTGGGGAAAACAGGTATTTCCACCGAAAATGGAGTTCAGTGGGGAGTTGAGCTCCTTTGCTTCCTTTTATTTTTATTTTTATTTTTATTTTTATTTTTATTTTTATTTTTTGTAATTTATTAGCCAGCATTTGGTAATCAGTAATGGATGTCAGGGCAGGAGGAGATGAATGAAGGTACAGATCTATATCATCTAATTTGTGTCTTGTCAGGTGGACTTTTGACAGCCTTCTTTCTGAAGAGCAATGTTGTAAAAACAAGGTGATAGGGAAAAAAACGAAATGTTAGAGTTTTAGGTACTTTTTAGAAAATATTATTCTTCTCAAATCGACCTTTCAAAGGGACAATGAAAGCAGCAGCTTAATTGATCTCCTGGCAACCAGTAGATGAATATTAAAAAGTAATTGCACTTATCTGCTGACTGCCTTTGCCTTCTTTTTTATCCCCCCCCCCCCCCCCCCCGTCACCTCTAGTCTAAAATCAGAGAATTTGTCCCAACAGTTTTTTTCTGAAAAGCCCTGTTTTCCTCCACCCGTGGATTTAGTCAGACCAAAACATTCTTTTGCAAATGATTCATCAAACTTGCTAGGTTTTGTCCTCTGCCATCCTTGCATGTTAAAGCATCTGTCCAGTGTGGGCTAGGATACGTTTATTTAGTTTCTTAGTAATAGGCTGCTGAAACACAGAAACAGAGGTGGGGAGAAAAACAAGAAAAGGAGAAAGAAGAGGTACCTTCCTGATCACTGTCACAGTCCCTTGAGTTTTAGTTTGTTCAGTAATAAATAACAGTGAATTGGAAGATAAAAAGGGAAAAGTGCCATTTTCAGGGGTGTTCTGCTTACACATTGTTTTTATTACCACTTTTGTTTGTTTGTTCTGCAGAGTGGGACACCCCCAGTCAAGGACATGTTCACAGATCTGAAGGATGGAAGGAAGCTTTTGGACCTTTTGGAAGGTCTGACAGGGAAACCTCTGGTAAGAGATATGTTATATGAGTTGCATTCATATCAAAACAAAAGCTGTCTTCTGATTTTTGATTTTAAAAATGTTTGTGGTGTGTAATCTGAGATGCTGTCTGCAGTGCTAGTGGAATTTCAGGGAGATTGACTCATGGAGGATGGGGTCAGGCTGGAGCTAATTGTGTAATTGTTTCTTTTGAGGCTTAAGATGCTGTTTAGCAAAGCATGTAAAGCCAGTGGTGTTACTCACACAGTATATTTTTTTTTAATAGAGATATTCTAAAGGTCTGTTTCTGGATGATCCAGAAGAGTGGCTTTTAGCTGGATACCTGCGGACCTTTTCTAATATGCTCATGAAAAAAAATCCTAAAAAGAAAATTAAAACAAACAAAAAATCAAGATGCAGTAGGCAAAACAAGCCTGCATCTCCATTGGAAAAATCCTTTGTGATCCTACAGATAGCAAAGGGCTGAAAAACTATTCAGGGCTTGTTCAGATTTGAGAAAATGCTTGCAGGGCTGAAACCTCTTCCCCTGCTAAGATCGGTGCCTTTTCAGTCAGATAGATGAGGCATGGTGAAACCTGTGCCATCGCTTGGAACTAAATTCTTGTTTTCACTATTTATAAAAAAAAAAAAAAATCTCAAGTTGATTTAATGCCTTTAACAGGAAATCTTTAGTCATTTAAATTTTTGTAAGCTTGCCTTATTTTTCTGAACAGATGCGTTTCACTAGTTCTTCTAACGATTTGGGGGTCTGATTTGAAATCTATTGAAGAGAACAGGAGTTTTTTGCTTTCTGATTTTGTTGATTACTGTGTTCCAAGGTCAGCTCCATGCTCTTGCAGTTTGATCATTTTCTGCTCCAGGAATTAAATTGTGGCGATTAAAGGCAAACAGAGAGGCAGGTATTGTCAGGAGTTGCAGTATTTTTTGTTTTTCTCGTCATGATATTAAAAGGAAGAGAAAGTCAGGAAGTATAACTTCTTCCCAGTGTGCAAAGATTTAGCAGGCTTTCAGTGCCAGAAAAATCAATTGCTGCTTGTTCCCTCTTGGGAGCTAAAAAATTTCAGCTACTCTGGCAAACATTCAAAACCCTCAGATTTTCCCCGGGAACTCCCACTTTGCTGTTGTATTGCCAGTACCTAATTCTGCAGATGTTGGGAATAAAAACTCTGGACTTGCTTTAGGTAAACCGAAGCATACTTTGAATCCGAGACTGTCCTGTACCTCAGATTGAGGAATATTGTTCTGACCAGTTTTCATTTTGATATTTATTTTGAAATTGTTGTGGGTAATCTTGTTTGGGTTTGTTCCTATTAAAAAAAAAAAAAAAAAGGAAAAGTAAGACAAATTTCCTTTTGTTTACTCACTTATTTTGCTTTGATCAGTCAAGTTTGTTTTGATATAAACAGATTGTACACTTTTATTTCCAGCCTAAAGAACGAGGTTCTACAAGAGTACATGCCTTAAATAATGTCAACCGAGTGCTGCAAGTCTTGCATCAAAACAACGTGAGCATGTTTTTCCACAACTGTTTTTGATATACTCTTTAATTTATTCCTGTTTGTAAATGAGTTCAAAATGCAGAGGATAAAGATTTTGGCACCTAGAATCCGAATTCAGTAGGAATAGATAAACTGTTCTGAGTTTTCTTTATCCAGCATAGTATTTCAGTGTCTGGCAGCTTTGTGAAATCTTAAAATGTTAATACTAAGATAACTCTGTTTTGCTAAGATGTGTTCAGTTCCATAAACAAAGCTGACTTGAAACCCTGCTATGCATAGCTCATGAACATGGCAGGACAAATAGCTAATTTCCAGTGAAGATGCATAACTTGTACGTAAATCTGTAAGGGTATGAGAGGTTTTGTGTCTCTGTTTCCTTGTCCTGCTCTCAAAATCCTTGAGGATCTTCCAGTGACATCTGTTATCCCTGTGCCAAATTGTTCTTGAGTGTTCCTAACTTTGACCTTTGCTAATTGATCAGGAAAAACAAGCAAACAAAAAGAACCAACCACCGTTCTTTAAGAAAAATGAGAATAAAAGTTGTTTATTTAATTTTTTGTTCTTTCTGCCTAGAAACTAGTAGTGCTGTAGCAAAATCATTTTATTTTTCCCCTGGATAGCAAATCCTGATAAGCATAGTTCTCTATAATTAGAATTTCTATTTGCAAATGTCAAGGCACTGAAATAGTTTAATAACAACATTCTGGAAACGAAGTACATCTAATGCAAAAAGGCACTGACATATTTATGTAAACTGCTGATTGAAGAGTGATACAAACATGCTGTATAATGCTGCACTTTCGCCTCCACGTTGGTGGACTAGTGTCATATTTCTAGGAAGCAGCCAAAGTTTAGTGGTGGGTTGTTTTTCTTCTGTGAGGTACTGTAAATATTGATTTTTTTTTCTGAGGGTAAGTAATGTGTCTTTCCAGCTTGAAATTGATTTATTTTATGAAGATAATAAATGAAATGATATTGAGTTACAATAATTAACTAATTCTTCCTTAAGCTGGCAGGATCAGGATTTCTAGAAATAAACAGATGGCCTTAGTTAACTGAAGGTTATTAAGGTCAGGTGTATGACTTATGCCTACTGCTTAACTTCATTAGAAAGTATGTGTGCGTGTGAGAAGACACACGACACACAGTCAGCTTCCTTTTATTGGTTGTCTGCTCAAGTCTTAGTAGTCCACTCACCACCTAATGGATTGCTGGCTGGCTGCTGAAAACAGCGGCTTAATTCAGAATCATTAAAATACAAAAGTGGGTACGTGGAGTCTTTCATGTATGGTGTAGGTTGCAAGGGGAATACAGTACTTAACAGTAATAATAATACTTGTGATTAAGAATTTTTTTTTTGTTACTCATTCTCAGGAATGTTTCTCTTCTATTGCAGGTGAAAAAAGCTCTTGTAATTGCTTTATTTTTGTGACCCTGACCTTTTGTCTTGCTTTCTGCTCCTTATGTTCTACAGTGGTTTACAGTGAGTTGTTTAATGGTGTGCACTGCTGACTCTTTTGACCTGTTTTGGCCTGTTAAATTTACAGTTGCCTTTAGAAAGTACATGCCCAGCATTTGCAAAGAGGATTACGTTAAGATTCTATTCCAGCTGCTGTGAAAATTAGGAGAGGACAACCCACAAATCCAAACTTCCTTAGTACTTTGAAGTATAATTTGTGGCTCCATGTTAATCTCAGCAACAGAGTTTTGATTTGACTTTTTGCTAATTGAAAGCTATGGGGAACTGGAAATTGCCTAGATGATATCTGAAAGCAATGAGGTTACAAGCACATTTTGCAAAATTCAAGCTATTCACGATTGTGTGATAAGAGGAAAAATACAGAATGCCATTATGTTCTTACATACCAGGGATGCCCTCTAAAACAAAATGAAACTTTGTGTTTGT
The DNA here is from genome assembly GCF_009769625.2 of Cygnus olor. NCBI lineage: Eukaryota > Metazoa > Chordata > Aves > Anseriformes > Anatidae > Cygnus > Cygnus olor. Next base: position 71,364,374 of record NC_049171.1, on the reverse strand, counting down.
TCTCGTCTACTCTAGGCTAAATCCCCTGACAGCCAGAGGACGGGCTCAGTTACTGTCTTCTGAATTGTCCCTATTGTTGAATTGCTAGCCAGCTCCTTGGTGCAGGTTTTGTCAATATGAACAGTGACAGTCCCAGATACGGTGCTTAGGGTTAGTGCAGGCTAGGAACTGTTTCTGGTAGGCACTGTGGGTAACACTGCTTTGTTCTGGAGCAGGGGTGAGCAAGGGAGAGGAAAGTTTCATCACAGAGGTGAAGTACACAGTACTTGTGAGGCTGGAGGATGGCTCCTGGCTGAGGATATTTGCAAGAATGAGCCCCGCTTTCTGCACTGTATGGCAGTGTGTTGCAGTATGTGAACGTACACCCCAGGAGGTATTTCTCTCATTTGCTACAGAGGTTCCTACTCCATTTCTGTAGGCCACGGTGGTGATCAGTGCAGTGTACTGCTGTTGGCTTCCTCCAAAAGCAGGTTCAGAGTTGGTGCCTCTTTCTCTGAAACGTCTGAACGGAGAGTAGGTGCCCGGATTCAGACTCTGAAGTAGCAGTGAGCGAGTGTCTGGTGGTGTGCTCTGGGCTTCTCTTCTCCTGAGTGCTGCATACTTGATGCTGGAGTGGGTAGCCTCTTGTGCCCTCCCGTGTACTGATGTAATCATCTCCCTGCCTCTCTTTCCATGTTTTTATGTTTATAGCATTCTCAGTCATAATGCCACCGAGTTTAAATGGGGTCCTATGCATATAGGAAACTTGAACATTTTATTTTTCCCTTGAATTTTAGGTTTCCTTATATAAACTTCTCCCATTTGGATGCTGGTTCATGCAAAGGACAAACCTGTTTCTAATTGAGGAGTTAGTGTTTTCTTTTAGGAGCAGGACTGCTTCTTAACTTCTTTTTTTTTTTAAAGCTCCTTCACATTTGCTTATCTATTGCTCAGTTTTATTTGCTGGTATGTATGGTATATTAGAGGAGAGGATAAAACTCTTCCAAATGAACGTCTTCGTTGGTGCCATCTTTTGGTGTCTTGTTTAAGCAGTTGTCATGACAAGCTGAGATAGAACCAGAGATGACAGAGTATTGTCTCTTTCTTCCTGCTGGTTATTTCAGAACACGTGATAACACGTGGCTGGACAGCCAGGGATATGGGATGGGGTCGCAACTTGGAGCTTTGGTACCACTGTCTGATACAGAGTTGGTCTGACCTCTCCAGGTGGAGCTGGTGAATATTGGAGGAACTGACATCGTTGATGGAAATCACAAGCTGACACTGGGGTTGCTGTGGAGCATTATCTTGCACTGGCAGGTGAGGAGGCTGCTGTGAGATCTCTTCCTTTCCAGGAATCATGCGCATCTATCTTTTGGGATTCTCACAAACTTTTCTGGGGTTTTGGCAGAAGAAAATAACTGCTTCTATTCTGGGCTGGTAAATAAAGGCAGGCCAGTGTTTGGTTTCCGACCTCTGTCTGTTGGCTGCCTCCCACAGCACATGTTCTCATATGTGCTAAGTTGTACACAGTCACTCAGTTCGGTTCCTAGGGCTGTTGCAGAGGCTTTTCAGGCTAAGCATTGTGTTTATATTCCTTCCTCAATACTTATGTGCTTCTGTTTGCAGATGTTTTTCTACTATCCTGGTAGCTGTGTTGGGTTTGCATCTTTATTTGCTGCTCTGTAGGTTTGTTTCTCAGCCACATAGATTGAATTGCTCCTGGCTTATCCACATACCTGAGAGGATCACGGAATTCGCTTGGAGGAACTTCAGCAGATGCTTGTACATAGCACATCAAACAGCAAACTTCCTGTGTTGGCTGAGCAGTTGTCCTGTTCTTGCCAAAAACTTCTGCAAAGTTGTATTTTTGGGGTTTGCTTATTAGTGGAACCCTAGCACAAGGCAGTGAGAAATATTATAGTCCACGCTGAGTGCCAGCAGCATTGAGGAGCGGGGGGAGGGCTGTAAGGTAGAGGTAACTTGTCGTTTATTACGTATGCATTACTGGTTCTTGTAATCAGCAGAGCGTAAAGATGGCCTGAAGGCTCCTATTCCTCCATTTCATGTAAGGAGTTAAGAGCTTGACGCCTACCTTTTCACAGAAAAGACCCTTGCCTGATTTGTGAACTAGCTTGGTTCAAAGGTTTTGTTAAGCAGGAAAAGATGAGAACGGGTCTATACGGAGTAGTTGCTGCTGTCTTGCAGGTGAAGGATGTGATGAAGAACATCATGTCAGATTTGCAGCAGACTAACAGCGAGAAGATCCTGCTGAGCTGGGTTCGGCAGTCCTCGAGACCTTACAGTCAAGTCAATGTCCTGAACTTCACGACGAGCTGGGCAGATGGGCTTGCTTTTAATGCTGTCATCCACAGACACAGGTAAGTGACATAGCTCCCCTCAGACCTAGTGAAGTAAGCAGCTTTTTTCCCCTCGTGTTCATGCTTGAGCATTTGACAGCTTCTAGCCCCTTTCAGTAGTTTGCTGTTGCGATAACAGTAACAACTCGGAGTTACTGCCAGAGCCTTGCAAAGGATGGAGCCAAGGCCGCGGTGTAACTGTTCTCACATACACACTCGCTGGGTGGATTTACAGCCCACTTAAGTATCTACTATATAGAGAGTATGCTGAATGGGCATCTGTAGGGGAGGGTTGATTACTTCCCTTCCCCTGCACTTTCTTCATGCTGGCTTCCCTCCCCTGCAAAGGGAAAAAAGCTCCTCAGTTTGCCATATCCCTTCAGTTGGAAGATACAGAAGCTTCAAAATGAAGGAATGAGAAAGACAGGCTCAGTAGCTCTTCTTAGATTTTGTATACATTACTTGAAAGCTTGTGTATTCAGTTCTTTCAGGAGAGCACCTTTTTGCATTCACTGAGTAGAAGAACTAAGGGATAATGGAATGCTTCAGGTGTCTGTAGTATATTTATTAGTTTGTTCATTATACTTTATAAAAAACGTTATTTAAAGCATCTTTCTGCAGAATCTCTTGTGTTCTTTTCGATTTTGGAGAACTTCTTGGTAGTCTAAAGAAATGTTTGTTACAGACTCTTAAGAAACTTGCATATCTGTGTGTGTGTGAGATCTGCTTCTGGGCAATCGATTCTAGTCTGGTGTATCTTAAATGAAGTCAGCTCATTCTTTTTGCAAGGGTTGGCTGTTCTTTATCATAAATAACTGTTCCAGTGTGGTAATGCTATGATATTTCCTCCTGGCTGCCAGGTATCTGTCATGGCAAATACTTTACAAACACCTGAATATTTATACTCAGCAGATATTAAGCGGTCACAAAAGCATTTGTTGACTTGGAGCCTGCTGTTCTCTGCTCTCTGGCCTGTGCTGACTGAACTAACAGGCTCTATCGCAGGCTTGCTGCCTTCAGCCTGGGTCTGGTCTCACGCACCTGTGTGCCTGGAGCTGGCTAGTGTTCAGCCTGCATGGATGATGCATGGGGAGCACCTGCACCACATTGAGGGCTCCTGAGCGATCAGAAGGACTGTTCTGCACAGGCAGAGAAATACTAGCAAAAGTCTGTGGAGTTTACAGTCAGAAGATGTGAGCTGTACTGGTGGTTTTCTTATCAGCGTAATTGTAGTGGCATAGCTCTGCCACTGAATGGGAAGCTTTGTGATGGAGAGAGCACCACCTTTAGATGCAGGTGAGACCCGCTTTCCCCAGGATACCAAGAAGGGCAGAGGTAGCAAAATCAGTTTCAAGCTGTTTGTTGTCCTTCTGCCCTGTGACTATCTGCCTGGGCTTTGTGGGATCTGAAGTCTGTGAGCTCTGCCCTTCCCAGAGCACTGCTATGTGGCAAAAGCCCCTGCTGAAACCATTGAGTAACTGTGCTTTTTTTTGGCTTCATAAAATTTCTCACAGTTACCTGACTCTGCTGATCTCTCTGAGCCTGTTATTCCCCCATCCTGGGCGCCTAGCAGCTGCCAGTGCTTCAAAACTCAGCTTTGCTGTCCCTGGACACCAGTCCTTTAGCCAATGAAGCGCCATTTTCCCCACATCTGAGAAATCTTGAGCTGGCTTTAAATTTAGGCTGGATTTGAAAGAAAAGCTATAAAAGGCTTGCAAGGGACAAGGGGATTGAGGCAGGATGCAGAATTGGTAGGACAGCAAAGCTGTGTAGTTTACCTTGACTGATACTGCTCCCCTGCCTAAAGGGTATTGCCAGTATTGTGGTTTTTACTTAGCTTCGTCCTATGACACTTAATATAGGGGCATTTTTGTGGATCCCATTAAGAGGTTTAGTAGCTCACTTTTGTCTGTATGTGTCTATGAACAATTGCTAACTGCGTTACCTCTTGGCTATAACTTTGTAAGGCTGGCAGTACTTAAAATTATATGAGGGAATAGGACATGTAACATTTTATTGTGTTAGTTTCTTTCATTTCCTGATATTAGCCTAGTTCTTCTTCGAATTGAATTCTGTTCTTTGGTACAGTTTTCTTGCTCCTAGGTCAATACTTAAGTTGCAGTTCATTAAAATTTGTGTTACCGTGGCAGTGGGAAAGTACTGCATACAAGATACACTTACTGCAATGTGTTTTCCAAATTAAGTCTCTTCTAAAACTTTATGTGAATCTGCGCGGTTATCCTTGTTGCTTTTCTTGCATCAAGGTACAGTACTCCATAAGCTCGTATCAGGATCTTTGCATATTTTCCCCTGCCCCAACCCTTCTTCTGGCTTTTTGCTTCTCAGACTGCTGGTTTATGGTCTTCCTGTTTCACAAAGTGTAATGATACAACAGATGTTAAAAGGATACTCTCAGGTCGATTTACAAGTGAATTAAGCTTTAAAGAATTAAAGGCAAGCCCATCTCTTCCTCCCCAAGTTCTATAAAACACGGGATCAATAAGTGTTTTAATGAGAAGCCACTACTAGAGGGGAATGGAAAGTATTTCAATGGTTTGTAGTTTTACCGCTGTGCTGCTGCAGCACTTGGCTGTTCATGCCCTGTAGGTACAGATATCACGAGGAGGGGGCCCTCTTTGCTGATCCTTTTTCCTACCTCAAGAGCTAAAGGCTCTTTTCCCCCCTAGACCTGCCGGTAGGTTTTAGCATGCACAACTGCACTGAAGATTTGGTTTGTTAAATGCTAATGCAAGATGAAGGGTGCTGGCACTGTCAATCGATCGGCTCCTTGGTCTGATTCACGTCATGACTCTCATGAGTCCTTGTGATTTTTTTTCTTTTTTTAAACCAGGGGAAGGGCCACGTGGCAGGGTGAGTGAGCAAGGGGTGTGGAGACTGCTGCTGCTCCTGGTCTGGGGTGGTCACTGAGCCACCTCACAAGTTTGGAATGAGGCTTTCTAGGAAGAGAGTGGCTCTTGATTACCCAGCAGAACCAGACACAAAAATCATGTAATAATAATGCTGTAAAAGAACCAATTGAAGAAAAATGGTTCTGGACCAAATTTTAAATACAGGGTTTATTTATTTTCTTGTCAGTAGCATTTAATCTCCCGTTGCAGTCAAATAGTATGTATAGAATGGAAGGTGGATGGCACTGCAGACATGCAGTCAATTAATTGATTTGTGGTTTTCACGTTCTCATTAAGAATATTTTTGTCTGTCTTTTGTATTTGCTTATATGCGCTTATATTTGTACTTTATATGTACCTGTGTATTTATATAACTTATGTAGCTCCCTTCATATCCATAACTTCAAATTCTGAATGGTATAGAATTTTTTCTTTAAATTAAATTTAGTATTTTCTGTTTTGTATTTTAATTTTAGACCTGAGCTCTTCAGCTGGGATGAAGTTATAAAGATGTCCCCAGTTGAGAGACTGGAACATGCTTTCAGCATAGCCAAAAACCACCTGGAAATTGAGAAACTGTTGGATCCTGAAGGTGCGATATAGTTATTCTATTTGATTTTAAACTTTTTTTTTTTAAATTTGATTTTTAAACTTTCTATTTGATTTTAAACTTTTTGAGTTCTTTTGAAAGAAAATGCTTATATAGACATTTATTATGTATACAAATCCCAGCAGTTTTGTGCAGTGATATCTTTTTTCAATCCCTTACATCTGGGGTTAAAAATAGGTAAACTGTAGGGTAGGGGTATTCCTGTGTGTATGTACGCTTCAGCTTCTTGAACGTTAAGGTTCATATTGAGTTACCTTTCAGAGACAGTGCACAGGAAGGTGAAGTTGGTTCCCTGGTTTTATTTTATTTTAAGTAGCGGTTCCATTACAAGTGTCTGTGCTTTTCAGATCAAGCAGAGCATTTTGTAGAATGGGATAGCGTAAGAGCTCATGATCTTTTGTTCTTCGTTATATATGCTGAGTAACAATAGCTGCCAGTGCTGTGAGTACTTACCATGTAGGAATGCTTGCCAGGAAGCTTTTTATGGCCCTTTCTTAAAACCCTGAGCTGTCACTCTGCTTTGAAGTGAGCCTCTGAAGATCCATTCTGTAAGACAAACTGTCAAACTTTATGGATTCAAGCACCACCACCTTAAAAAAAAAAAAAAAAAAGTCAGCTGAATGAGTAGAACTCACAACCCCAGTGATACGTGAACCTGAATTTGTGAAATTCTTTTCCATTTGAAAAGTAAGCAAGTGAACTGACCGATGCTGAGAGTGGGGTTAGAACATATGTGAAAGTGTGTGTTTGAGGGATACTGTTCCTGAATTGCATTTCTGCTTGGAAGGCACTCCAGAATGTTTCCGAAACAATTTTTATTCCTCAGTAACTTCAGTTTTGGGTTCTTACCTCCAAAAGATCATGTCTCTTAATGTAAATTCACTTGCAAATGTTTTTTTTTTTTTTAAATATTTTTTCTTTGTACTGCTTTCAACATCTGTAAAACCTGGTCTTTCAACAGAAAGCTAAAGGCTAATTAACAGGAGAACCCATGCTTTGCACTATATGTGAAATATTGGAATCTTAACTGTATCCTGCATGATGATTTAGAAACGCTGTTTCTTTATTAATATTCTCCCATGTATTCTTTTTTGATGCAGATGTTGCTGTACAACTTCCAGACAAAAAGTCTATTATCATGTATTTAACCTCTTTATTTGAGGTCCTTCCTAAGCAAGTCACCATGGAAGACATTCGGGAAGTGGAGACCCTTCCAAGGAGATACAAGCAGGAATGTGAGGATGGAGAATTCCACATGCAACAGGTGTGTTTCTCATCGAAGCCTAGTTGAATCTTCTTGAGTTGTAATTTTAGCTGATCTTCAGGCTTGTCAGTTCTCTGGAACATGTCTTCTATCGTGTTCAACACTATTGGGAAAATATGAAAAATCATAGCATCATCTTTGTGATTGACTTCATTGGTTCTTTTTTGTTTCCTGATTCATATACAAAATCCTTTTTGCTGAGGTAGAAATCTACGTCTTCATTATGCTTCTTTCTTCTGTTTATTTTCCTTATTTATCTTGACAAGTGGCCTGAAGTCTTCAACTGAGTTTATAGCAGGAGTTGTGGTGGTGGTATTTGGTGGGTTTTTGTTTGCGTGAGAGGTCCACTGCTGTGTTAAATAAGCAAAATTAGTTTTCTATCCAGGTTATTTTAAAATGGAAATTCATTAGTGGTGACTTGGCCCCTCTCATTAGAAATGTACCTAACAGTTAGTTTTAAAATTTTATGAAGGATTGAAAGGGATCTTAGTTGTTCTATTCTTAGTATCATTTGGGAAAGCATCTTCTCAGCACTTCCAGGGCATCACTTTTCTCTTGGCTGCCTAGGTTGTAGCACTTGAAGAGGAGCAGGGCAGTTCTAGAGCAGAGACCCCCAGCACGGTGACAGAGGTGGATATGGACTTGGATAGCTACCAAGTTGCTCTGGAAGAAGTCCTCACGTGGTTGCTGTCAGCTGAGGATGCATTTCGGGAACAGGAGGAAATATCTGGTGATGTTGAAGAAGTCAAAGAGCAATTTGCCACCCATGAAGTAAGCTTTTCTTATGTTCCTTTTGTGTAGTTTTTCTTTTTTGTGTGGGAGCTGAAAATTTTCTTTCCCTAGTCCTTATCCGAACACTGCCATTCTCTTTCTTGTGTCTTGCTTTTCCTAAACTGAAAGCACCTCTAACTGAATGGTGGTTTAAAAATTATTATTATAATTTGTTTTATAATTGACAAATAATAGTTTCTTGGCAGTGGAAGTGGATCTTTTTAAGAGAGTTTTCAATGGAACGGGTTTTGGAATTTCAGTGTATTTTTTGTCAGCTTTCTGTGGCTGACCCCCTGTTGTCATAGAATCACAGAATGGTTTGGGTTGGAAGGGACCTTAAAGATCATCCAGTTCCAACTCCCCTGCCATGGGCAGGTTGCCCAACGCCCCATCCAACCTGGTCTTGGACGCTTTGAGATAGATTCCTGATAGGAGCTCACAGATCACGGTGATGTGGCTGGTTGTACTGTTTTGCAGGCTTTTATGATGGAACTGACTGCACACCAGAGCAACGTGGGCAGTGTCCTGCAGGCTGGGAACCAACTGGTGGCACAGGGAAATCTGTCTTCTGAAGAAGAGTTTGAGATCCAGGAGCAAATGCTGCTGCTGAACTCCCGCTGGGAGGAGCTCAGGGTGGATAGCATGGACAGGCAGTCCCGGTGAGTCATCCCGCACAACCTCTCCTAAAGCTGAAGGACTGGTCTCTGGTGCTTACTGCGTCTCAGAGGAATTGCTTTGCATCCATTTGTAAGATATTTTTGTCTGAAGTAGCTCTTCCGTTTGGGACATGAATTCCACCCTCTTCGTACTCTCCAAGATGAAATGGAGGAAATGGATATAACTGTTTTTTTGGATTCTTATGTAAGAGTATTTTGAGATTTATGTTATATAAGTGTACCAAACTAAATATGATACCTACATGCAGCAGTTACATAAATGTATTTTTAATATTTTCAGTAGTTTAAGTTCCTGAATAAAACATGCGGGAGATGTGAATAGCTATGTGTGTTTACACAGCTAAAGAGCACTTAAAAGATTTTTTTCTGCGCCTGTAGTTGTCAGGCTCAGAGCTGTGCATCTAGGGAGAAACTGCATTTGATTGCCACTTGTAGCAGTGGTTCTGTTAGTAAACAGAAAATCCCAGTTGCCAGAAACAGTTCTTGGTATAAATTGCATAATTCACTCATTTTTATCCTGTTGCAATAGAAACAGGAATTCTTAATTCTGTGTTCCTTAGGTTGATGGTGAAAGTTATATTGGATGATACATAACTGGTTTATGAATGGCTATGTGTCTTTCCTTTAAGAACTAGATATTAGTTTTTTCCCTTGGGAAGACTGTTCCTGACATGACTCTGCCTGTGCTTCCCCCTGCAGCCTGCATGACATGCTGATGGAACTGCAGAAGAAGCAGTTGCAGCAGCTGTCAGACTGGCTGACCATCACAGAAGAACGCATTCAGAAGATGGAGTCTCAACTCTTAGCTGAAGATATAGAGTCCCTTCAAAAACAGCTGGAAGAACACAAAGTAAACCTTTTTGTCTGTCCTGTAATGTGTATGGGAGAAGTATTTGGAAGAAGTGTAGGGTGGAAGGTTTCCTTAGCCAATAAACTTGCTAAAGGATTGGACAAAAGGAGTTAGACATGTTCAGCCTTCTTAGCTGAACACTTCAGCGATGATGTCTACAGCAGAAATTGCGTTATCTTTGCTACATGCAGGAAATGAGGCCTCCCCAGGTGAATTGTTGGTGTTAGGGACAGTATGAAATGTATTGTAGATAACTGGCCTTTAATGACTGGCAGCAATGCTAAGGCACATTTGAGACTTGCTGCTTGAAATAATGCAGGAGTTAAAGCTATTGCTATTAAAGCAATTTGCAAATTGGTTTGGCTTGCAATTAAGTTTCTGGATGGGAGTCCAGCCTTTCTAGCCTAGGGTGTGTTTTGAAGGAGAAGGATGGCCTTTTAGTATTAGTCATGGTTGCAGCTTTGTTTTTTGTAGTCATTGCTGAGGTTTGACCTTCTGTCCAGCTTGAGACATACCTCACAGGGCAACAACTGCTAAGTATTCTTAGTCTGTGTAATTTCTTGTCCCACATTTGCATTTTTTGCTCTTTCTTCAAAGGCTGGGGAGCTTGAGGCCTGTTCATGAAGTAGTTTAGGATTTTCTGGGATGAAAAGCGGTATTTACAGTAGTTTAAGGGCATATTGATGTTGCAGAGTTATTTTGGAGGTAGGCTTTAACCATGTAATCTGTTCTGCCAGAAGTTGTATGAATATTTAAATGTACAGATGTATTTTAAGCTAATTGGAAGAGTATGTTTTTTGCAGTTGCTAGGTATCAGTTTGTGACTATTGTCTTTGATACTAGGCTTTGAGAAATGTCAACTATTAAATGTTCATAGTGATTTTTACCTGTTTGGCATGCCCTATGATACTTGCTTAATAAAAGCAACTTTTTTATGGAATGCTTAAGTTCTCTTATCCATAGTCGTAGACATATAGAAAGTCAGTGCAGTCATACGATTTTCCTAGTCAAGAGTGGTGTATACATTTTAAAACTTTTTTGTGTGTTTTCCAGCACTTTAAAAGAATGGTTTTAGGTTCTTTTCTAGCAATCTTTGAAAGTTTGTTTAAACTGTGCAGTGATTCCCAGTGGTAAAAATATTTGCTTAAGTGTTGAATCTGTAGTGCTTTGCCACATTTGTTTTAGTCACTGTGGGCAAAATAGCAATTTGATAAGTATTCAAAATTTGTAACAGCTATGTGTTTTTCTAGAGCCTGCAAAGTGACCTAGAGACAGAACAAGTGAAGGTAAACTCCCTAACGCACATGGTCGTCATTGTCGATGAAAGCAGTGGGGAAAGTGCAACAGCGATTCTGGAGGAACAATTGCAGGTGAAATATGAGAGCCGTCTTTTTAAAAAAACAACAGCAAACAAACAAATAAACACAAAATCCAAAACTGTAATAGCAGACACTTAAAATCTTTGCGTATAATTATTAATCAATGTTTTTTGTGTTTAAAGACAATTTGTCCTAGAAAGCAATTTAAAGTAATATAATTTTAAATGTAATATTAATGCCAAGAATTATTAAACTTGCTCAGGATAAAACCTGCAAAAGTTATTTGACTTTCAAGCTCGATTCCTGATGAGTCAAGCTGCTTGCATCTGCAGTGACTTAGGCACTTTTGCAGCATATCTTCTCAGCAATTTCACTAAAATGGGAAGATGCACAATACAACTCTTTAATTTCAAATAGGTAATTCTCATTAGGAAATTAAAATCTGATTGAAAAATATTTAAACACAGGAACAGAATTAATCAAGGGAATATTGTGTGAATTGTTTTCCTGTTTTCTTTTTGGACTTGGGCTGCAACCTGAGTAAATCATAGGGAGTATAGAACATAAGATTTGTTGTAACGGACTTCATGCTACTTCCATTACTCCTTTTGAAATAAATGAAATAGTTGCCTGAGTTCAGCGAGCGCAGAGATAAAGCCATAGGTGAATGCTCTTAATAGTTTTAACCTCAAGCTTTGTACAATACAACAACGGCAGTTAATGGCAACAAGGTAATTACAATATAGAAAGAGGTTACTGTGAAGTAGAAATTTTGCTCTTGGTTATATAGTTTTTGATCCTCTTTGTGAGGCTCGTGAATATTCACGATATCTCCTGCTTTTGTAGAGGCTGGGTGAGCGGTGGACAGCAGTTTGTCGATGGACTGAGGAACGACGAGTCAAATTGCAAGAAATTCAGCTTTTATGGCAGGAGCTTCTAGAAGAGCAGGTTAGTAAGTCTTTGGTTACCCACGGTTGTAGATTTTTTTTAAAGTAACTCTTAGTAGGGTTTAACAGCTCTAAGAAAATAGCTGTAAAGAACGAGAATTTCAGATATTGTTTGGGTTCCTAGCATTTCTTGAAGAAGTTGTGTCGCCTAAGAAAAGTATTTACTTAAGTTTAAGCAGGAAAATGCTTATACCTCCTTATAAAATAATTTCCAAGGTAGATATTTAATATTCTTGTGGACATCATCCTTTTGAAAGTTCTGTTGCCTTATATTCATCAATGTCAATGAATTCCACAAGATTTATTATATTAAAAATAAGAATTACTGTACTTTGAATGTCAAATTCATACATAATGAACTCTGTGACTTTTTTTGGTGAATTTAATGGAGAAGTATAAGAATGCAAGTATGACCATCTTGCTTTAGAAAATTTATGGGAGATAACTTCTCATAAATATTCCTGTCTTCTTGATAAGTAGTTAAATAATTGAAGGATTTCTATCTGATTTATATTTGGTCTCCAGTTTTCAGGAGACAACTTTACAATAACAAACTGATTTTATTGGGTTTAAGATCAGTGAAGATTTGCAAAATGGCCAAGAAGCAGGAATATCCCTGATGGCAATGAATCACTAAGTATTTAGTGGTTTGGTAATTGCAGAAATTTTCCTAAGTAAGGCACCAATTTTCCAACATAAATACATGTACACAATTTTGCAACCAACTAAGCAATAAATACTGTTTACAAAATCAGTAAGATAAAATATTTGGTCAATATGGTGAAGCATTCAGCTCATCCCATTTTGCTGAGTTTAGGCAAGCAGTTGAGTTGCTAAGAAGATGGCATTGTGTGTTTTCTCTTGCTTTGATCTTGCGTGTTTTGGGTGGATCTTGAATATACCACTCAAATATGAATTAGGCAGCGGCATCTGAAAAAAATGGTAACAACTACATGCTGTCAGCTCTGTTAGTCAGTTTTGCATACCTACTGCCAGAGCTTGTTTTGTGACTCAGCTTTAAAATATTTGATGGCTTTTCCTTTGAAGGTTTTCTTAAATTGTTTTGTTTTCTTATATGATGACATTTATCCCTGTAAACTGTTGTTTAAACTCTGCAGTGCACAGAGTGCTTAGACACTTAAAAAGAAGTAGAACAGTGCTGATATATTTGTTGCTATCACTTACAGCCTGGTTTCTTTGACAAATGTTTCATCTGCACGTTTCGGGTTTCTTATGTGTTTCTCCCTGACCCCTCCCATATCTATCTGCAGTATATTGCTAAGCCAGGCTTGCAGCTCATGCGACCTTATTAATATGGACACAAGGTTCAGATTCTGGTTTATCCAATACCACGTATCTGTTAATGTGTATTTCTTATTTTAAAATTCTGCCGTTACGTATGTACATATAGAAAACTGTGCTAACGTTTTCTGACAACTCTTGAGCAAGGTAAGACTCCGAACTGAGAAATAAGGAATTCTAAGAAACCCTTACTCGTTATGTCAATGTACAAACTTCAGGAGCTCTTTGTTTTGATGACCCTATTTGAACACATTTCAGGCCTCTTCCACCCTTATTTTTGTCTAGGGAAAAATGACCACTCGTTAGCTACTATAAAACTGTTATGAGTGTCATCTTCTGTTGGAGTTGCTTGGCTTTCAGTTGTTTTTTTAATTAAGTTGCTATGAAAAAGTGGAAAAACCTTCATCAATGTTTGTTTAATGTAGAATGTCAGATAACAAGTAATAAGGAAGTAGATGTTCATTTTAGGTGTTTTAGATCAGCCTATGTTTGCATTAGTTGTTCAACTCCCAGTAGTGCTTTTATTACTACCAGGTTTGAATTACAGATCTCTGTCCTGAAGAATTATCAAGTGACCTACAAAAATTACAACTTGAAACCAATTAAAAACTTTAATACAAACAGTTTGATAACAGAAAAGTACCTAAAACATTTAGGTACTGTCATTTTTTCATTTCACCCAACCAGATGGAGAGATGAGCAGCAGCGATGCATCAGCCTTTTTGTGGCTGCCTAGAAAATTTTTTGGAAACCACACTGCCAAGTCAACACAATTCTTACCACTCAGGAAACAAATTCCTCAATCAGTGCCAGATATTTCTTAGCACTGTGATAATTATGTTTCAGTTTCCTAGGGAGAGTTATCATTGACTGCTGATTTAGCAGAAGTTAATTGTATATGTTGAAGGATTTTTAAACTCGTCTATTATGCATAAAGTAAGTTGACTGGGCTGCCAGCTTGATTCTTCCCAAAGAGTATGTGGTGTTACAACTTTGTTCTTCCAGCCCTATGGCATTTCTACCACTATCATATTTGCTGTCTGTACATTTTGCACATTGGTTTACATTGGCAATGATAACTGCCTTAACCCTTTGGCCCAGAAGTTGCTGTAGTCAGTTCTGGGACAATGCCAAAAGTGTACAGCTAGACTGAGGAGCTAGTGACTGTTGTAAAGTGTGTTGTTCAGCGAACAAAAAGATCTGCCTTGTATTATTTTATTTTTAAACACAGAGGGGAAGCAGTGTGCAACTGAGCTTGACTGAGAAAAAAGCTAGCTGGGTATTGCAGTCTATGGAGATAGCTGTGCAGCAGCAGCAATGTGCAGAAACATGATATGAAATACATAAAATCCTTCCTGACGCTGGAGGCTGCTGGAGTTTCCGTAGCAGTGCTGTGTGACTAGAGCGAGATCCAGGACAGATTTCCTAGAAAAAAGTTAAAAACTTGATGAGCCTTGAGTTAATACTGTCCAGAGCAGACCACTTCAGCTTCCAGGAGTTAATGAGATAGTGTTTAAAACTATTTTGCAATTGGAAATAGCTAAAATAAACAGGGTGGTAACTAATAATACACGTTTGAGTCTGTGGCTGACTGTCTGAATTAAAAGAGCTCTGAATTAACAATGTAGCTTCTGTGAGAAACTGTTTGTAATGGCTGGTTTTGAATCACAGAGGAAGAAGGGTGGGGAATGAAAGAAAGCATGAGTGGAGTTTTGCTACATTTAATTTCAATATAATTTATAAATCTTAGGTCTGCTTTGTGGTGCATATCTGGTCTATATGAATAACCTGGGGGGCAGGCACTCTAATGTACTGAGAAATGGTTTTGCTGAAAAGTATTACATAGTTCTCTGGTCTGATATTTTTTGTTCCCCTTTATGTAGTATTCTGGTTAATGCCAACTGAAATTCCTGCACGTAAGGATTTCAGAACAGTGTTTGGAATGCAAAGAACTTAAAGAAGGAATTGTCAATTGTTTGACAAACTTGGTATGTTCTTGTACTATTTCCCTTATAATCTGCAGTGCTTATTGAAAGCTTGGTTGACTGAAAAAGAAGAGGCCCTAAGTAAGGTCCAGACAAGCAACTTCAAAGATCAAACCGACCTGAGTGTGAATGTTCGAAAACTAGCAGTGAGTATTGCTGTCCTCATCTATCCTGTCAAATCTGAGAGTCTAAATGAATGGCAAGTTATGAGTTTGACTTCAGCAGGAGCTGTGAATGAACTATATATTTGAATCCAGGTCTATATTCTTTCCTTGTCAGATATTTTCACTTAAATTTTAAAAAGCTGTGTACAACTTTCTCCATGGCCTTGCTAGGCTGATGTGACTTATTTTGGAACAGCCATCCTGGGCATTTTACAGGGTTTGTAGTTTCGTGCAGTCCACCAGACAGCTGGGTTTTCCAAGGTGTGGGTTTTTTTTTGTTTTGTTCTGTTTTTGTTTAAATACATTGGTACAGCTTGTACCTAACCTAATCATTTGCAACTGTAACTCAAGAACTACAGCAGATTGCTCTAGTAGCTTTCTCAGGGATGTGTTTTTCTTAAGTGTCTGTTAGTGCTTTGTTAAACAAGAGAACTGTTTTGAAACCTATGATGCATCTGGCTCAGGTAGTACATTTCTTCTTGGAATGAAAAGCTAGAGGTGGCAGAATACTTGATGTCGTCTTTTAATGTTTTCTTTTAACTTCAGATTTTGAAAGAGGACATGGGTATGAAACGACAAACACTAGACCAGCTGAATGAGCTAGGTCAGGATGTGGCCCAAATCCTTGGCAATAGCAGAGCATCTGATAAAATCGACCATGATCAAGAAGAACTAACTCAGAGGTGGGACAGTTTGGTTCAGAAGCTAGAGGATTACTCTAATCAGGTACTTATCTATGCTCTGTTACTTCTTAGCTGTTTAGATGTATGCAAACCTCGCTGATACTGTAAGCAAAAGTGCCCAGGCAAGTTCTTGGCACCTGGCTAGAGGCAAATGAGTTCTGTTTCACGTGGGGCTGATTTTATCTGCAGAAAAAGCTGTCTGGGTTTTTTGGCTTTCAAAACAAGTTGTTAACCTGACTAATACTGTTACTCCTTTCTCACACAGATTAAGCTTCATTTTTTCTGATGAGTAAAGCAGGTTTAACATGTATTATCAATCAATGTAAATACTTTTAAACGTTATGAGAGCACTGGGACTGGATTAAATCTCATACTAAAAGAAAATAAACACAAAACCCCAAACATAGAGTAGATAAATAAATAGGAGTCATACAAGCATTTATGCTCTGAGTACAATTTCTCACCTGTTGAAAAGATTGTTGTTAGACATGTAAAGATGATAGCCAAGCTGGACTGTAAAGTTTTTATTTCAGTATTTTGAGTGCTTGCTAATATTTCATTTAGATAGAACTTCCATTGGCTTCTGTGAGAATTTTATTTGACAGTTTTATGACTCACATGCCCTTTTTTGTGTGATATTAAAAGAGCATTATGGTGATGGCTGCAGCACTGCTTCATGATCCATTTAGTGTGTAGTGAATGAGTTGCGCAGGCTATGAGTAGGGGTCCATTTCAGCCATGCGGCTTTAATTTGTTCTTTCTGTTTGAGTCAAAGCAGTGCAGAGTGCCAAATCCTGTGTACATCCTTTCATTCCCCCTAAATATCAAGCATGTGCTAAGCTAGAACTTACAGGGTGATTCCCACGAGACTTACTTTATAACCTGTTAAAGAGTGTGGAAGGTTTCTATTGACTTGAGTGAGCTTTTAGGTTAGTTATTAGGTCAAATCCACTGTGTGTCAGCTCTTTGAGTTGTATGTTTGGTTTTGTGGGGAATGTATATAAGATATAGAATTGTATATTGTTAAATCCAAAGGACCTTGGTTCTTTCTGTGAACCAAGCAATTATGAAAGAAAATACATAGTGTATTTTGTTGATTTAAATTCACTTGTTCTGGTGTGAAATTCTAGTTGAACTGAGAATTTTGGTGCTTGGTTCCCATCTGTAAAATGAGAAGAATACTGTTTTTCTTTGGATTGCTTTGGCATCTATGATAAATGTGCTTTCTGAAGGCTAGGTGTGATCATTTGTAGGAGCGAAAGAAAGGGTTTTTCTGACTGATGAATAAAAGGGAATGAAACAAGAACAAGTTACAGTTTGCATTAGAAAAGGTATTTAACCCTTTCTGCTAAATCATTTTGCGTAGGTAACTCAAGCTGTAGGAAGCGTAGGGATGTCACAGATTTCACAGAAGACTCCTGCAGAAACAATGTCTATGAAGGACCCGGTAGTGGTTAGACAATCCAGGCAGGAATCGCCTCCACCACCGCCCCCAAAGAAAAGGCAAATCCCAGGGGACAGTGAAGCAAAGAAAAAGTAAGTATATGTCAAAGCCATTTTCCTACGCTCACTAGATAACACAAGCTCATTTCCATTAGTCTTAGGTTTTGAATCTCCTTTTATGCTAGTAAAGAACATTTATATTGCAGCTGTGAAGTTGGGTTTGGGGAGTGGGGAGGGACTGTTATGTACACCCTTGTTTTCAGAGAAACAGAAAGCCTGCAGCCTTCGTCAATTTCAAAGGAAAAGGGATGTGTTTTATTTTTCAGAAAAGCAGGCCTTTGGTTCTTTGTTGTACTTCAGTTCCTTTGCTGAAAGATAGAATTAATTATATTTCCTTTCTTTTGGAAAAAAAACAATCTTCACATGTTGGGATACCTAGTGTTATGAAAGGACCAAGTATTTTGATTTGTTATGTATTTCTGGTCTCTGTGAAATATACTGGAGAAACTGTGCAAAAAAGCTCAGAAACCTATTCTATCTCCCTGGTAATAGACACAACATTATAGTGATGTCTCTTTTCACAAGTGTATCTGGAGTGGCTGATTTATTTGCATGTATTCTAATAACACGTTGCAGTGCTTTCATTAAATAGCATGCATAAAACTAAAGGAATTGTTTAAAAAATTAGAAGGTAAATACCGTATACTCATTATTTTGCTGTTTGTTTGCCTGAGAAAACAAAAAATTATTTGAGGTGTCACTAGTTTAAACCTTTGGCAGGTTTTCTAGGGAGATGATAGAGGGCTGCATCAAGAGCCAAATGATCAAACTGTATTATGGACAGAGTCAGGTAAAATGGGCTAAACTTCCATCTGATGCTTTTGCCTGATTCTGATTACTTACGTTGAAACCAGCAAATGACCAGTAACTGGAATTTTGCAGGCTTTCCCACAAAAAAAAACTTTGAGTGGTTAGCAGTAACTTCTGCATCTGTTGGCAGGCTGTTAAGATTTATTTAGGAAACATTAGGATTTACATTGTGTTAAGTCACATAATTGTAGTATGGTCTGACTAGTGGTCCACATAGTATGTCTGCCTTGTCCTTCTCTAAAATTGTGTACAGTATTGGTTAATCTATGAGTTCGTTTTTTTTTTTTTTTTTTTTTTTTTTTTTTTTGTGGTGGTGGGTTGTAGCTTAGTTTTAGGCATGAGAAAGTCATGTGAATCTAGAAAAGTCCGGCTGTAGCAAAAAATCTTAAATGATAAGCTAATCTTCAGTCAGCTAAACAGGTTTAGCTGAAGGTTTTTCTGTACTCATTATCATGAGTACTTAAGCTGCTAGCATTTTCTTCAGACTAAATAGCATTGCAGACAAAATCTAGAATGTGCTGAACTTTAAGACTTCTCATTTTTAAGACAGTGAATAGAGAAAAATGACAAAAAAAATTGTCCAACCTTCTAAACCAGGTTTGACGCTGAAAGTGCTGAGCTGTTGAACTGGATTTCAAAATCAAAAACTGCCATTCAGGCCACAGACATCAAAGAGTACAAGAAGATGAGAGAGACTTCAAACCTGAAAGAAAAGTTGAAGGTAAAATGGGAAGATAGAGGGTTTTCCAGTGAATAATATATTTTGTTTCTTTAGGCTGGCTGTCAGCTGGATATGTGGGCAGATCCACATGCTTCATGGGGATTAAGTCTCTTTGTAGAATAGTTCCTGAACTGGACAGACATGGAAATCTGACCAGCTGGACACAGCCTGTTGTTGGTGTTGGGTCACACAATCCACAGGAAATTTTAAAGGCATATGTAACTGTCTCCTTTGGAATTGTGATAAATGAACGTCTTCAGGATTATTATCTTTTCTACAAAGCAGCTTATTTTGGCTTCATGTTTCACAGTTGGAGATGGACTTGACTGACACCACGCTTATAATTTTGGCAGAGATGTGCCAGTGTGCTGCTCAAGGGAGCCCTTGAACCATGCTGTGACATTGCACACCCTTTATTACCTAGGGTCCAAGGTTGTGTCCAGCATTTGGATGCATTATTGCTTGGTCTGTTAATTTCAGAGAAAATAATGATAGTTACAACTCATGTGACCTGCAAGACAGAACACGGAATTCTACCATATCTTGCAGAAGCCATAAGATAACTATTTTGTTTTCTGTTCCATCTATTTCAGGGACATATTCTTGCCTTCCCTGTTCCTTGAGCATACTTTGTTAATGAAAGCTTACTGGAGCTTTAGCAGGAAACCTGCCTTTGAAATCAGAGAGAATAGAATCATAGAATCGTAGAATATCCCAAGTTGGAAGGGTCCCATACGGATCATTGAGTCCAACTCCTAATACTTAAAAATATCTATAAAGAGACTCCTTCTCAGTGTTCTAGTGCAAAATGGTGCCAGTAGGAATGATTGGAATGATAGTACCATTGGAAATAAAAAACAACAAAACCCACCTGATGGTTTATTTATATAGCTTTATGGATGTTTGTACCCCTTTATAAAACAGGCTCCAAGACGAACACCAGGTTCTCATGAATAACCCTGTTTTTAAATGATCGGACTCTGAGGGGGTGGGACAATCTTTGTGCTTCCTGACTGTGCAAATGAATGAATGCTTCTTTCAAAAATACGGTAGGAAGTCTAAACCAGAGAAATAACTTGGGACATTTGTTTCAAAAGGATTTTAATTTGGATTGGTTTTGTTGCAGTCTCAGAGGGCACTAAAATCATGGCCTTATGGCCAAGGAACCCTTTCCTGTCTGGATATGTTCTGCCTCTTGGCTCACACAGGAACACACACTGATATGTATGTCTTGAGGGAGGGATGTGTTCCTTTAAAAAATCTTGGTAGCCACATAAGATTTTCCTCACTTAATCTTTATCATGAGGGAGAGTGAAGCTCTAGAGCTTCGTAGATTGGAGTACTGGAGTACTAGTCTGCTGTAGTTTTTGCTAGCTGGAATTCTAGGTAACAGGTTGTTGCTAGTTTCTGATGGAAATCTTAGTAGACATTGTAGAGGCAAAAGGAATATTAATATTTTTTATTCACTGGTTCACATCAAATACATTTTTTTGATCATAAGTGTCGTGTTATAGCTGGTGTCCCAATATCTGATACCACCTAGCAGGATTGCCAACTTTTCTAACAATATTTTGTTTCTGGTGTCTTTGTATTAGTCTTTTTGTATACTTGCTGCTTTTGAGATCTAACTTCTTTTATGTGTTTTCAAAAAAAAAAGTCAAGAAAAATGACACTCTCTGAAAATAGTCTTTTGGGGTTCAATTTGTAGGTGATAGAAAAAGAAAGGGCTGAAAAAAGCCAAAAGTTAGATGAACTCAAACGAAGTGGACATGTTCTTTTGGATCAAATGGGAAAAGGTAAGAGACTTGAAATGTTTTTCTGTTTTGTGATTTAATCAGACAAATTGCTGAGAAATAGTACTGATGTATATGTTTATTATCTCCAGTTAAGCACTGCAGTTATTCCTTCTCCTTCCACTTTCTTTCCTTCAGAGACATTCATCATTGTTACTCTTAATAGAAACAAAACACATAAATTACTAGCTAAGCTTATAGAAAAGCAAAATGATTTTTTTAATGTATGTGTGTTTGTTTGCAACCTTGTAAGGGTTATTTTTATTGAAATAGAAATAATTTCTTAAAGTTGCAGCCATATGCTTTTGGGGAAAGGACTTTTTATTTTAAATCATGTGGAAAAAATAAGTGTAAGATCTTAAAATGTAACTACCTTGAAGTGGAAATCTTGAACTGAAATTTAAGTTGAGTGAATATGTGTATATGTCTTCTTATTCATAGTTTTCGCTATTTTTTGTGAAAACTGTCAGGATGTTTTGATGATAGTCACAATTCATGGTTCTAAGGCAAGAGAGAAGCCTATATGCTTGAGAAAATGATTGATTGTGAATTAAAACATCCCTGGAAACATCAGTGAAAGCTGAATCTTTAAGCCTTGCCAAAATTTTGTTTCATAATATGACAAAAAATCATCAGCAAAAAGTGACTTTCTTCACAAAAGAGGTGTTCAGATCATCTAGAAACACAGCCTTTTAGATCTGCCATGCATTTGACTTCTGTTGAACTTCCTGTAGCTGGTAGCATTCAGACAGGTGTAAGGATGGTATCGCTGTCGTGCATTCTGATTTCCATTGGAGTTTCCAACTGCCACGCTTTTTTTTCCGGCCAGTCTTTTGCTAGGATGTCGCAATCCACTAAGCATTTTGAGTCCTTCCCTCCTTGTTTAATACAGGTGAAATTTTTTTACAGGGGTTGCTGTTGCTCTAAAAGTTGCTCTCAAAGCCACTGATTTGACCTGGAGTTTGGGTTATTAAAAACTTGTGACTGTTCCTGACACTAGACCTTGTCAGGGATCCTCCCTCCTGCCCCTCCTTTTTTTTTTTCTTTTTTTTACCCCCTCCCAGCTGTATGTATGCCCCCAGCTTGATCTGTCAATTGTGGTTATATAACAAGTATATGTTGATCATGCTGAAAAATACATAGTTGAAAAATGGGTGTGCATCATCAAAAAATAAGCTGCAGAAACTGCTTCCTAATGTTTGCTGCCTTAAAGTTAGGAATCTATAGAAAATAAGGCATCGGTAACCAATGTACAGCCCCCGCTTTGGTAGGGTCTGCTGATATGTTTTGTCCAACTCAGAATGACAGCCCTTCTCTCCAAAACCAAGCTCAGCTGTGCATGTGTAGAATAATGCACAGCAGAGGCATACATGTGTATACGTCCGTTTGTGGCATGCTCAGGCCCTGCCGTAGAGCAGTGACCGATCACTGCGTGCACGCTTCTGTTACATGGCTGGCTGCAGCTGCTGTGCTTCCGTGTGTATGGCCAGTGTGTGAAGCGCAGGGGAGGATCAATGCAGCAGAGCCTTCAAGTGCCCATGTAGAAACTGGCTGCCCCAGAACAAAATACTGGGCTCCACTTAAACTGTAGCAGTACAGAAAACAGACCCTTCTGTATGAATCTCTTGCTTACGCTCCAGTCTAAATGACAGAACTGATAAGTTCACATGACTCAAATAAGCCTTATAAAAAGAAGTGGTACCTTGAAACAGGATCTGTATCAGGAACTTGCAGTGGTGAGAATGTATTGTTGAACACACACTGCACTGAATTTTTTTCACATATCAGCAAATTTGCCAGTTACTTTTAGCTCTCGGGGAAATGGAGCAGGGAGTGCATGTGGGTGGGAAGACTTCACTTACGGTGCTGCGTCCTCAGGTAGTGAATTGATTCACCAGAAAGATGGTGTAGCAAGTCCTTGGGGTAGTCACTGTGAATGGGAAATAACCTTGTGTATTGTCATGCTGCTTTTGTAGCTATTCACGTTACCTAGTTGTTAATCACGTCTGCATGCAATGTGACATTGTCAGCCACTGTTCGCTCTCTCTCCCAGGCAGACGCTGCTGGATTTCCATTTACCTTTTCAATGAATTTATCGCTGCTTTCCAAGTTGCAGCTTCCATTTTCCTCTGTAGAGAGGGGGGGAAAAAAAAGCTTATTTAAATCTTCCGTCGACATTTAGACACAAATCATCATGTTGAAGAGAGTCATGATTGTTGAGAGTCAGTACATTGTTAAAAACTAAACAGTTGTCAAAAGAGAAGACAAAGTGGAACATTTCATTTTTCATTTTAACCACTAATGTGGAAATAAAAAGCCAAACCACTGTTAGTAATGAGTACAGTTTTTAGGGATGGTTGACTTGGAAGCAAAGCATTTTGCATATTAGTGTAACTGTGTACCTGTGTCTGAAGAGAAGAATGGTTAAAACTTTGTTAACCAAAATGTGTCGCAGTTAATCTAACAGTAATTTATATTATCTGTTTAGAGGGACTTCCTGCAGCGGATTTAAAAAATGTGATGGAGAAAATATTGTCAGGGTGGAAAGAGGTGGTACAACATCTGGAAGAACTGGCCAGAAAGATAAAGTACCAGGAAGATATAAATGCTTATTTTAAGGAAATGAATGAGCTTGAGAAGACTGTAGTTGAAAAGGATGGCTGGCTTAAAAATAATGCTTCTTCAGCATCCCAGCCCTCAGCAGTCCTGAAAGATTTGTGTCAGGTAAGTCTGGCAAAACTTGTTACTGTTGATTGGAAGCTGGTAGGAGCACAGGATACCCCAGAGGAGATTAGCATAATCAATAAGGTAACTCAAATTTCCCAAGAGCCTTCAGGGCACCAGATTTGACTGGAAGATTTTGGTACCTGTGTCACAGGAGTTCTTTACACTGTTGCCCTAGTAATGTAGAGCAGCTTTTGCAGGAGCTTACTAAAACCCTTGTGTTAACAAGGTATGTTTTGATTCTGTTTTCAATCTCTTACAGCGGGAGTTAACTCATCTTGTAAGCCTGAGTCCACGGCTGGAACACTTGAAAGCCACGTGCAAGGTGCTCACCTCTCAGCCCATGCCTCCGAACTTCATTAAGGAGAGCTTGAATGGTTTTCTTGATCATTTCAAGTTGACTCGCCAGAAACTGGAGGAACGTCACCAGCAGCTGAAGAAAGGTAAATGCTCCTCTACATAGGTCCTGCTGATTCTTTTCTGTTTTTTTTTTTTTCTTTTCTTTTTTCCTTTCTTTTTCCCTTGAATAATAGTTTTTTTGATGTCTTGATAAACAGTCTGATGCTCTCAGAGCCTTTGCACAACAGAGCTGCCGTATATTGGTCTTTAATGAGACTTGGGAATTAATGCAGTCACCCTGAAAGTGTTGTTCAGAGCTTATAGCTGTTTATGCAAGACAGTACCTTCCTTGAGTTTTTTTGTATCTTACTTTTCCCTTTCAGACACAGGATGTGGTGATCCTTTTTGAAAGAGTATTTGGATCATTTAGTTTCCATTAGTTAATGATGATATATTGTCAAAGGTTTAATATTAGACATTTCCAAAGGTTTAATATTAGACATTTCCAAATGCAGCTGGGATTGAAGTTGTAAAGAAGGAATACTAAGAAGAGTAGTACAGGGAAATTAGAGGGAAGGAATATTTTTGTAATGATCAGTGAAGGAGTATTTCACAACCTATGTATTTTTGTCTAAGATTTTTCTTCCCAGTTTTGAGCTGGGATTCCCCTGGAACAAAATTTGTAAGGGGGAAAACAAAGTTGCAAATTTGAATCTGCTTCCTTATGGCACTGTTCCTTGTTGTCTAGTTGGTGGTTTCTGTTCCATGAAGACAGAAAGGTCAGAACTGATGCTGATCAACTGTGGTCCATACAGGGGAAAATAGCTGTTTGTGATTTTTTTTTTTTTTTTTTACAGCCATTAGAAGTTAAAAAAGAGGGATTAATAGTTTAGGAAACAATTTTCTTTTGATAATCGTTTGGTAAAATAATAATTCTCGAATGTACCTAAATACATAAATAACAGTATTTTTCTAATGTTCTAATAATCATAATGTGAAAACGACACTAGGAAGTGATTTTGCTTTTAAGTATCGCAGTTACCTTCTTCATTTCATCTCTGTTATCTTGTCTTATACTTTTTATAGCAGACACTGTCACTTTTCCATATTTTTTTGCATTTGTGATATCCTGATCAAACGCAATTGATGTGTAATCAATTGAGAAAATATCATTTTGTCCAGAGTGGCAAATCTGGCATTGGGATCTGAAAACAAAGCTAGCTCTTTTATATGTACATAATAATACAGTCTCATTTTGATATTCACAGATTATATTGTTACATGTATATATGTTTTTTTAATGAATAATAATAGTATATTTATTGTGTAAAATATCTTTTTGCACTGTATCAAATGTGGTCAGAAGCCAGTTGTATCTTTATCTTTTTTTCATTTCATTCCTCAGGGATTGGTCCAATGTACAGTGAATAGGTAGAAATACTTCAATCAGCTTCGGTAGGCCTAGGTGTGGGCTTTGCAGCTTGAATCTGCAATGCTCTCTCTTCGCGGTTCAGTTAAATAATTACCAAACATCATAGGTGTGAGATAAGGCTGAGTAAATATAATAATAACAAAAAAACCTCTAAGTTGAACTGCAGTTAGTTGATTGTAAATACTATATTTTGCATGGACATTGTTATTGCTGAAAATGGAAGTTTGAAATGCTATCAAAATGCTCTGTGTGGCTATTTGATAGAAAGATGGGTAGTGCAGGTAAGATAAAGTTTAAAACAAACAACCAAAAAGAAACAAAACACTTACCTCCTTTTCCAAAGGTCTTCGGATAGTGCCTGACTGAAAACTTACTGAATTCTGTAGAGATTTTTTTCTGCTGATTCTACTAGGCTTTGGATCAAGCTGGCAAAATGTTTTTATTCACCTGAAAGAATATTCATATCACCTCCTCTGTGTGCCCTGTAAACTATTGTTCCCTGTTGTTAGAAGTCATTATGCAAGGATGTAGCATTCCTGAAGCTATGTTTAATGGATTAGCAAAAACATGCTTAAGGTGGATGATATAGGTTCAAAAGTTATGTGGGTCTGCCACTAACAGAAATAAATAATAATACTAGAAATGGAAAATTGAAGATTAAGATTAAAATTGAAATGTACATATGGAATTTATTCTTTTTTCACAGCTTAGTTGAACACGTTAGTTGTACATAATTCCTCTTGGAACTTTCATCTTTGAAGTTATTTGGAATTTGGCTTGCTTTTCAGGCACGTTCTGCTTGTGTTTTTGTTGCATTAAAAATTTCATTATATGAACATTCAAACCAGTCATGCTGACTCAGAAAGGATTTTAAATGTAGTGCACAAAATACATCTCTGTTAATATTTTACAGGTGAATACAAAGAACACAGACCTATAAGGAGGGTTTTTTTCATTTTGTTTCTGAGAAATGGGAGGAAGCATTTTGCTAATGGCCCCAGATGGAAGAGCATTAACACTTTATTCTGTGTGTAGTAAAAATAGACTCAATTACTAAATTACTAGGTCATCTGTAATAGTGAGCTTCACTAAGGCATGAATACTCAGTTATATCAGTGCAGAAAACTGTGTGAGTAACGTCTGCTATACTCAGATTACAGCATATACCTTCATTCTTACTGTGAAGAATAATTATTTTATGATTGTTATGAGTTGGTTCATATACAATACCAATAAAATCATTACATGATGTGACTAAAATACTCTTTTTCACATCACTTGAGGCATCGTTAGTATATCTGAACCAGTTATTACTCAGTAAAAACATTTTATGTATCTTGGTGTGTTAAACTTGCATTTGTGTATTTTTTTTATGATAGTTTCTCTGTGGATTGCCTATAGTTAAAAGCTGAGGGAGATGAAAGTTTAGAGTTTCAGGTTTTTGTTTGTTTACAACATAGTTTGAATTGCTGCAAGTTGAAAGAATTTCCAGAACCATGTAATGGGGAGAAACAGCTAGTGATAGCGATCAAGCATTTGTGAACTTGGCAGACTGTCCTAATGTCAGTAAGTCCAGCTCCTTTCATCACTGTTCTTTGAGCGTCTGAAAACTCCCTGATTGAGTGGTACACAGTGCCATCTCTATGGCATTTTTCATGGGAATTGTGACTTACTTTTTTATTTATGGAAGGCTATTTTTACTATTAACTACTTTTTTCTCCTTCAGGACTTGCTGTATTTTAGTGACAGTGCTCCTATTTGCTTTATAGCAAACTCTTCTTATTTTCCCTTTAAATTGGTACTGGATTTTTGAGAAGAGCCAGTTAGATAACTGTGATTCTCTCTAGAAATGTTGACTCATTTCTTAGTTATAAATGGCATGACAGTTCTGACAGCAAGCTGTTGAAAAGCTACCTGGTGAGTCAGAATAAGGCTTAACTTAATTTTCACTTGTGTCAGTGATGAAATTGCTTAGGAATCCATGGCCAGAGAATGTGCATACCATAGTACTGTTTTTACAACTAAACCCGCGTTTGTTGCAGTTTTTGAAAATTGAAGTTTTCATTCTGAAATTCCAGTATTACGTGCTGCCTCCTGTGTGGGATTCCACAGAGGACAGGTCTGATAGAAATCTGAGGTGCAAACAAAGAGTGCAAGCAGATGCTCTATCCAAACCTAATTCTCTTTGCAGTGTTTCCAGATAGTGCATCTATTCTGGCAATAGACTGAATGTTGCTATTTTTGTACTTAAGCGTATGTATACATTGATATATGTATGTAAATATACATATATACATACCATTTATATACATAAACCTACTACTAAAATAATACTTATGTATACTTCTATAAAATATTACTTTATATATGTAGTTACTTTATGTAGCATGTGTATATAACTTTAATATATAGTTCTTACAGACACTATACTTTACATGCTATATATAGTAGATACCTGTGTGTGTATTTGTATATGAATAGTAGATATCTGTTAAAAATTAATAATATGAAAAATATTAAGTTGAGGGGATTTAAGTGTGCAAAAGCCCAAGTACTGTTGATTTCCTCCCCTTCAAGTGATTTAGGTACTTAATTACATAAAATGGGATTGAGCTTTATATAAAATATCTTTTAAAGGAAAAAATGTTGATATTAGCAGAAGAGTTCTAGCTCTTGGGGTGTCTCAGCAGGATTCAATGTACAAGTATATCTCACATGATTTCTTCGTATTTTTTTCTTTAAGTGAATCTGCTAATTCACATGTCTTATGATTTGGGTCTAGTGTCTATGTTCTTACCTTGTATTTGGTTTAATTATTCTGATTAACAATACCAGAGACAGAAAGTCAGCCTAGCCAGGACTACGTGGACTCCCTGCAGAGGCTGAAGGATGTGCTGAGTGAGGTGGAGTGCAAGCAGCAGGCCATCGCTGGTGGACTGAGTGACCCTAGTAAGGTTGAGAAAGCCTTACAGCAGACAAAGGTAATCCTTCCCTTCACACTGAAGCAAGGAAGTTGCTTGTTTTGCCACCGTCATCCGCTGCTCTCCATCCCTTTTCAGCGAGGGAGAGTTTTCGGTGAGGTAATGAAAATGTTACTCAGTGGGAAGTATGTCATGGAACAGTGCCTGGAAGCAGCCTCTGGGATTCTGTGCCTTGTGATGCCTTTCCAACAAGTGCTGCCTGTAGCCTGTCCCCATGTGGGATGGATGCCTTCATGGTGAAACTGCCTCTGAAGCTCACCTCGATAACAGCTTCGTGCTGTTTCATCCTACTGGGGTGTCAGGAGAGGGTAACTCAACTCCTGTGGCCTCCAGATTGTCTTTCAAAGGGAAACTGCTAGTGAGCAATAAAGGTAATTGATGCACAAATTCAGCCTAGTAGAAGTCTAATTTTGTTTCCTATTGTGAACATATAAATAAAGTAGGTGAAAATCTGTGGATGACGGTTGCTTTATAAGTAGATGGTCTGGAGTGGGGGGAGGGAGAAACAAATAGATCCCTGCTCCCTCCTCTGCCTCCTAGTGCTTTTGTAGAATAATGCTGAATTCAGAAATACAATTTATTTTTTTTCTCCTGTGTGAGAGGAGATTATGTTGGACATTATGCAGCCCAACATAAGAGGACTGCAGATGATTCTGGAGGATCTCTTGAATTCCAGTTGCTGGATGTGGGGAAGGCTTTGTCTTTCTATCCTTTTGATGGTATTTCTCTATTGTTTAAAGCTGGCAGAGATTTTTTTGGTTAGTCCAGTGGCTGAATTGCAGTGGCTTTTAGTCATTGGAGGTTTGTCTTTTCCTTTCTGGATCCCTCCTCCCCGTTTTCTTCACAGACTAATAAACCAGAAAGGGCATACCATGTCAGTGTGGGAGCTTTAAGGAGTGTGGTGGAAGACCAGAACACAAATCCCTGTTCCCAGTCTCATTGCCTCTTCACTACCTATCATATTAGAGGAAATGATACATTTTATCCTGTTTCTTTCCTGTAAATAAGAAGTAAAATTGAGAACATAAGCATACCAAAAAAAGGTTTCTTCCTCAGTACAATCCAGTAAAATATATGCCCACACATCCCACATGTACATGTTAACTGTATATACTCACAAAGTTAAGTTCATGAAATAAGTAATGATTTCATATCTCAATTCCAAATTTCTCCCTTAAAATTTAAGTATTTTTAAATAACCAAAATGCCCAATTTAATGAAGCAGCAGCATTTTTTCATGTCTTGCATTATAACTTGAGCTGCTTTTCCTTAATATTGGTAAAATAACTATTTCAGCTCATGTGACTCCTTGCATCCGAAATACCTTAGTGAATATATCTAGATTGTATCCTCCTATTCCAGCTGGAAGAGTAGCTGTCAAAACTAAAGTATCCAGAGTTTTTATTTCAGCTAGGTGTTAAAATAATTTTATTTTATGTAACTGGGAAGCACACACTCACTGCTGTGTGTGTGTGGCACTCTACCCCCCACTCCCATATATGTCTGGAGGGAATGAAAAAACTGAGCTCCTAGTATGTCTAGATTGCAGTTTCTTTTGTGACTGCAGCGTAGTGTAGCCATTGCTTTGCCAAGCTGAGTGCCAGTACTACACAGCACAGCAGAGGCGGAGGTACCTGGGTGTATTTAGCTATATGGCTAGGCCTTAGAGACCATTCTGTAATCTCTGCTACTGCTCCAGCAGAGCAGCTGAAGGTTTTGCTGCTTAAAGAGCTGTTTGGACACTTCTGCTTCAATAACTGCAGTAACTGTAATTCATCTCTTTACTGTATCTATACTCTGTGCAGTCAAACCTTTGATGTACTTGCACATGTATGTGAATGTTTTATGTCTGATACTGCAAGCAAACTTATCAACCTATCTTTTTTTTTCCCTCCTTTTAGACTGTTTGTGAGACACTGGAAGCCCAGAAACCCAGGGTAGATAAACTTGCTGAAGAAACAAAAGCTTTGGAGAAACAGGCTTCTGATATAACCAAGGTATACACGCAAGAGTTCAGGCATGTGCAAGGACACTGGGACAAATTAAAGCTCAAGACTTCAAAAGATGTTAAACTACTGGAAGAAATCATATCCAAGTTGAGAATATTTGAGGTAAAACAAAAGGATTTTTTTTGTTGTTGCACAACTCTTTTTTTTTTTTTTAAAGCTCTTTCTTTATTCATATACCTGCATCCAGATGATGCTGATTGAGAACTGAAATGGTTATGGGAAACAGTTCTGGAGGTGTTCAAGGACAGGTTAAATGGGGCCCTGAGCAACCTGATGTAGTGCGTGGCATCCCTGGCCACGGCAGGGGGGTTGGAACTAGATTTACCTTTGTACATCCACAGCCTATGCTGGGTGTTTGACCATTGGTAATTATTTGCCTGTGCAGTGCAAGAGCATTTACTTCATTAAACTTCTGTATACTTGGCTTGTGATTCAGCAAGTTATTTAAATATGTCTAACTTTGTGAGTAATCCCATTTAATTCAGTTTAGCTGAATTGTAAGCAGCTTTCTGTAAGCAACCTAAATTAGGTATATGGTAAAATGCCTTGTCAAATGGCATCCTTTATAAATATGTATATATATGAGTGAGTGTGTATATATGTAATTTTTAAGCTAGGGTTCACTGTTAGAGCCTCCTGGGGTCTCTTTGTTGGAAAATAATTTTCAGGCTAATCTGCTGCAGGAAATTCTCCCCAAAAGGAAAAGGAATGAAAAAAATGTCATGAATTTGACCTCTAATAGTAGCATTGGCCTAAAAATAAACTTGATTTTAGTGTAATGGGTTTTCATTAGCACTGACTTTTTTTTTTTCTCTGAAAAGCAATGTGTAATCTGTTGATATTGAAAGAACTCCTACTGCAAGGTTTTAAAGAAAAATATGTGCTGTCTTCCTTGGTGACATGAACTTTGACTTGGATTCTCAAATAACAGTGCTTTGTTTGTTTCTCTCCATTGTTTCAAAATAAAAAGATGCCATCTATTAAAAAACCCAACCAAGTAGCCCAAAATTGTTGATTAAAAAAAGTTCATATATTATTAAAAATGGCAACCATATAACCTAATTGAATCAGGACAAAAGTCTTTCTCCCATTTCTAATTTGTGGTGCTTTTTTTGTTTGTAAGGGTCGTTGGGAACATCCACAGTTGTGTAGAAAGGAGATGGCAAACCTCCTGTCCCCCACCCTGCCTGTTTTACCCTGGGATTTAAGGCAGCTGGTGAATTTTAGGTCGATGACTGTACAATTCTGTATTTATTAATTTCTGTGTATTGCTGTACTGAGTACAGTAGCTACTATCAGACCCAAGTAGCTAAATTTTTTTTGTTAGTCTAATCCTGTGTAGTTCTTTATTTTATGCCTGTGTTTCTCTGCAAGCCTTTGCCTGCATAGCCTCTACCTGTCCAGTTTGTTTAGCATCGCTCACTCTTGTTCTCCTCACATAGATATCTGTAGGGCCATATCTCCTTCTTGGAGTGCAACATGCCTCTCAAAACAGTGTGGAGGTAGTTGTATATGGTTAATATTATGAGGAAAATGTTATTTCCAGCCTTCAGACAGGTCCCTCGTGTGAATCTGTTGAAATGCAACAGCTGTACACTCTTCATGACAGCATTATCAACTCTTTGTTACTATATTTGGTTTAGGCCAATGCAAAAGTCATTCAGAAGTGGATGGATAGCGTGAAAGACTTCTTACTAACAGAAAAAACTGCTCAAGGAGATAGTGAAGGACTTCAAAGACAGCTTGACCAGTACACGGTGAGTTTTGTTTTTCTAAGGTATCTTTTGAAATAAATAATATGATCAGCATCTTTTCGTTATTGTTTTGCTGCTATTACTAAATATTGTCCATGGTATATTCGGTAAAGCCTGCCAGGCTTTACAGGGCACACTTTAATTGGTTCCTCATTGTATAACTGTAACAGTTTGTACTTTTCAGTCTTCACTATATTTACAAATACTCATCTTCAAGTTGACACTAGCTCTTCTGTAAAAACTATTTATTATACTTTTCCTAATTTTATGATATAGGAATTTATGAGTGAAAAGTGCTTTCTGCATTAAACTTTCAAGGACATTAAAAATAAAAAAGCAAATATGTCAGATGATGAAACTCCCATGGTTTAAGAGTTGCATGTGCCTTATAAATAAGATTCCTTCCTAGCTAGTGCCACATAATGATCACAGATAGAATGTCATCCAACAGTAAGTGATTGCAGTGTACCCTCAAATGTTTGTTTTCAGGGGAAGAACATGAGTCTGAGGTATGCTAGAAACATCAGGGTATTTAATGCACGTTGTCTTCAAACTTGAATTGTTCCATTGTTGACATCTAGCATGTGAGAATGTTTGCACTGTGTGCGGCAAGCTGTATTTTAGTTTTTAGGTGCACAGCTCTGATGTTTTGGACCACTGAAGGATGTTCCAAACAGGCTGGTATTGAACACAGCATCACTCTGCTTTTTTATTAAAGTTTTTCTAAAATAATGAAAAATTGCAAAATTATTGATATTCTATAAATTCACTTTCTGTGTGCTCAGGTGTTTGTTAATGAAATGGAGAAGATTGAACCATCACTGAAAGAGATGAAGGAAGTAGAGTCTACTTTAAGTCGTCAGCCTATTGCAGGCATAAATACTTGGGCAAAATCTAGGCTAGTAGACTGCCAGACACAATGGGAAAAACTGAGCAAACAGGTGAGTTCTCCATATGTTGCTAGTGTTTACTTGTTAATGCAGCTGTTTTTTCAGTTTAGGATGGTGAAGAGGTAAAGCAGTGAAATGGTTGGATGAATATGTTTTACTTGTTCTACTGTCAAAGTGGCTGAAATCCATCTTGTCCCAGTAAATCCTTCAGAAGTGTGAATATGTTAGGGGATACCTGTGCAACAGTAATTTTGTTTAAATATGTGTACTTCTCAGTTCATGTGCTGCTTGCAGTGTAGTAGCTTGTAGATAAAAATGAAGTTGTTTACTTTCTCTCATGCTGCTTTATCCCATTTCAGAAAAAAAAAAAAAAAAAAAAAGCCTGACCTTCTTCTGTTGTCCCTGAAATCTGGAATATTATTCTGAACCTGAGTAATTTCAGCCTCTTTCCAAGCAGCTTTGA
Organism: Cygnus olor; assembly: GCF_009769625.2. NCBI lineage: Eukaryota > Metazoa > Chordata > Aves > Anseriformes > Anatidae > Cygnus > Cygnus olor. The sequence goes on along the minus strand of NC_049171.1, from coordinate 71,331,135 downwards.
AAAATAAATAGCTATAAATAGACTACCACTTCAGTCTGGAGTATGTGGGTGTTTCTTTTGGGTGGAAGGTTTCTGCTGTCTGTAGAAACATTTTTCTTTAGTTGCAATGCCTGGCAAGGAGAACCTTGCTGTTGATGAACCTTGATCCAGATTGGCTGGGCTGTGGGGAAAAAAGCGAGGCCTGGAGGAATTTAAGTGCTCTGTATAAAGATGTATCTAACTATATGATATCTGTGAGCGTTCTCGCTAACCCCCTGCAAAATATGACTGTTTTCTTAGGGATTGTCACCAGTTTACATACGACGAGAAAACAGATGTTTCCTCCTTCCTTCACCTCTAGATTTTGTTGATCTGATAAAAATGGTTCATGAATGTGTATGTGTGTGTAAAATTTGAATTATTTTTGCTAATTAAAAAGGCCTGAAAAATGTTTTGGTATTAAATGTTTTAACAAACACATGTAGTTTTTTTATGTAGAAAAGGATATATAAGTACCTAAACTGCTGTTTCTTTTTTCACCTTGGATTCTAGATCATTAGTCAGAAAAATCGCCTGTCTGAAAGTCAGGAAAAAGCTGTAAATCTGAAGAAAGATTTGGCAGAGATGCAGGAATGGATGACCCAAGCTGAAGAAGAATATTTGGAGAAAGATTTTGAATACAAGTCCCCTGAAGAGCTAGAGAATGCGGTGGAGGAAATGAAGGTCAGGAATACCAGGTCATTATAGAGACCTGATTAAAGGGAAACAAAACTTAATGATTTCTAGGGGTGACCTTTTGTGGAATTATTATCTGTATGGAAAGGAGCTCGGGTCACGGCAAGATTAGTGGTGTTTTTCAGTTTTGCTTCATGGATTTTTTTTTGTTTTAAAGCACAAATTATAAAAGCAGATGTTCTATTTGGCTACGAGGCGTAGGGATTTCATAATGAATAGTGGCATGCAGAGCCTGTGAAGCCAGGCTTGCTATGTATAGTGCAGTTAACCCCTAGACTATGGAACCTTATTACAGGAGAAGAAACTTGAGAGAGAAAGAAAATGTGCTATTCTATCTGCCTAAATTAGCAGTTGGAAAAACATATTCTTCTGATTCCAGCTGTTGGGCTCCGGTTTCTTGTCCTGTGATATAGTAGCTCCATATTTAGAAAAACAATTTAAAACAGTTTTGTTTTGAAGGTTATCTTGTGTTCATCATCTGTTGCAAACAAAAAAAGCTGGTCCTTGCTTCTTGGTAATTTTGAGACCATGGACAAAAAAAAAAACGGGGAAGGAGGAGTTATTTTTGTTTCAATATAAATTACCAGTTGAATAGGTAATTTTCTTGGATGTATGTACAGAGTAAGCAATAATTCTCTCTGTTTTTAAACGATTTAATGAGAATTCAGGCATGTCTTGACAAATATTTTGAGTATTCACTACGGTGTTATGCAGTGGAGTATAAAATAAAGGATTTTTTTCCCTCTTTACAAGTGCTTTGACAAATCTACTTGAAGTTCTGAATTTTTCTTTTTGAAGGGGCTTTCTGAAGCAGTTTTTTAACAAGTGTTTTAATGTGTTCATGTCCTTTGAAGCCATTTGAGGTTTCATAGTCTGACAGCCTGCTAAACATATGCCAAGAAAAAGAAAGAACCCTCTTTTGATTAAGAGAGACTTTTAGCACAGTTACCTCTGTCAAATCCAGATTGTATTCTGTGCTTTTTAATTTGGCAGGTATGTCAGTGAATCTGTAAGCCTGCTTTAATGTTTGCATATCATCTTGTATTTGCATTAAGAATATTATGCTGGGACTGCCTCTAGTATTGGGAAAGAGTGTTCTCTGTATATTTGACCAGGAGCATTTTCTTGCATAAGGTCTTGAAAAACACTCCAGCTTGACTAATTCTGCTCTCATTTGAATGAAGAGTGAAACTCTCTAATATGAAAGAGTAAATTTAAGATGAGGGTAGGTTGGTTTTTGATAATCCTCTCATAAAGTAGTATGTTCCCCAGGATTCTATCCTTTGCCTGTTCATTAACTGGATTTTTTGGGGATTGATTTACGTTTAGACATCTGGAACAGCATGCCCAACAATAATGCTGCCATGTGCTAAATTCTACTATAAAATTCAGTGCCTTACTTACCAGAGGTATTTCAGCGTCATGAAACTGTCCTTGAAACCTGAAAAGAAAAAAATGAAGGACGATCTCTGTTTCTGCTTCCTTCAGGTTGTCTCCATGTAGACCAGGCCAAGTCTGTCTCTTATCTGTCTTCCAACTATCCTACTTCCTAAATTCTGATTAAGGCAAAATTCAACAACCAATAATATGATCTCTATAGGCCTATGTGCTGGGAGTTGTTGTGTTGTGCTTATCCTGTATGTTTTTTTTACCAAGCTCTTCTGAATGCAGCTAGGTTGAAGAAATTCTTCTCCTTGGTCCTTTTTGCATGGTCCTTCAGCCCACCCAACACCTGTGGGAGAGGTCCTAACTTTTTAGTTTCATGTCTTGGGTAATTACTTCTTTACTGGATAACTTCGGAGACAGTTACTGAGATACGAGTCTCGTAACTTCTGTAAATTCACCCTACGTTTTTCTCCCTGATAAGTTTGTGTTTGCCAAACCTCTAGGTTTTTTTTCTTTCTTTCTTTTTTTTTTTCATATCTGTATGCTAAAGTGGAAATAACACTGATTTTTTTTGGCTTTGAGTCGTGGATTTTTAATGAACAAGCTGCAAATGGTAAATATGACTATATTTAATGAAATTGGATTTTTGATGCTCACTAGTATCATTTGAATTCTTTGCAAATTAACGCCATATTTTGCTGTGCTCAGGCTCAAAACTACTTCAGCAAGTACACTTATGAAGTCAAACTGCTGATCTATGGTTTGAATGGTGAATAGCTGAATGTGTGGCAAATGAATTGTGTAATATGTTTCTTTGGGCAGAGAGCGAAGGAGGATGTGTTGCAGAAGGAGGTGCGAGTGAAGATTCTCAAAGACAACATCAAGTTGTTGGCTGCTAAAGTGCCGTCTGGCGGTCAGGAGCTGGCGACTGAGCTGAATGTTGTGCTGGAGAACTACCAGCTACTGTGTAATCGGATCCGGGGGAAATGCCACACTTTGGAGGTAAGAGTGATATCTCTCAACTAAACAAAACTGAGACAGATGACATGAAAAATAGAGAAGGATGCTGAAAATGTCTGATAGTGTCATTGAATCCAGTAACTTTGATATAAATGCATTTTGCTTTGGTGCCTTTCTGAGATTGGAATCCATGAGAAACCATCTGAACTTGCTTTTAAAATCTGTACTGTAATCAACACTTGTGCAAATAAGTAAGCTTGTCTCACAGCTCTGTTATCTATCCTTGCCTCTTCCAAAATGACAAAAGGAAACTTCTCAGAGGTTAGAGGTTGACATACGATGATAATTAGAACAGGTTGGCTATAGTTTGGGGTAGGCTGTGTATGTCCTACATTTCAGGACAAGGGGATAAATTTTGTTATATTTTTAAATTATTATAAGAATCTAGATATCTGATATTTTAGCCTTAATTTAAAGATTTCTGTGTCTGTTTTAGCAACAAGGTAAAAAGAAATATGCAGTAGTTGTGGATTTTTCTGTCTGGAATGTACTGTAGAATGGCATGTTTTTGAATGCGTTCTACCTGCCTATTTTAGGTGAATATCTTTCAAATATATTCTTTTTGAGCTGTTCATAGTATATATGGGCTATGCCTGGCATTTTAGGCTAATTGCAGTTTTTCCTGTTGCTTCTAGGAGGTGTGGTCCTGTTGGATTGAGCTACTTCAGTATCTTGATTTAGAAACAGCTTGGCTGAACACTCTGGAAGAAAGGGTGCAAATGGCAGAAAATCTGTCTGATAAGTTTGATGTTGTCAATGACGCTCTTGAGGTATTGTAGTTATTCTATAAGATTAGTGACCTTTCAGATAGTCACATTTAAAAAAAAAACAAACAAACATGAATTATACACTTCAGTAAAGTACTGCATTTTGTGTAGAATATTCTGATTCTTCACGTTAAATGAACATATTATTCTGAGTTTGGAATGGGTATTTGTAAGATTTCATCCCCCAAAAAAAGATGTTTTGTTGTTTGTTACTATTGCACCATATTTGGTACCATGAAGAGGTAACATTGAATGCTGTATTTTGTCGTGTGTAAATTGATTAATTCCTTCCAGCACTACAGTATGAAATAACGATGAGTAGGTGAGAAGTGCTGTGAAGTTTAGTTATCCAAACCAAAACCTCTACTGTAGTTGCCTTGTGCCACTGTGGATTAAACCATAACTAATTCATGCTTTTAGAGAACTCTCAAGATATTTGAAGTGTACAAACTTCTGTGCATGCAGACACATTTCCGCCTCTAAAAGTGCAGAAATATTCAGTGCCTTGATCTTCAAAACTTTCTCTGCTAATTTCCAGTCCCTGGAATCAGTCCTGCGTCATCCAGCTGATAATCGAACCCAGATTCGGGAACTTGGGCAGACACTGATTGATGGAGGGATTCTTGATGATATCATCAGTGAAAAATTGGAGGCATTCAATGCTCGCTATGAAGAATTGAGTCACTTGGTGAGAATTTGGGGGCAGGGTTCAAGAAGATTGAGTTTTTCAGCTCAGTGGGCTGAAGTGATTCCTGTTAGATAGCTAAATTCATGGGTGCAGGGCTGCAGTACAGAAAAAGAGGAAAAATGCCAGCTGCTTTCAATTTGGAATAATGGCCTAAGAGCAAGATACATTTTTCACCTTGTTCCAGTCATGTTTTGTTTTTGCACATTTGCATTCCCACCTTCCTCCCACTTCCCTCCACATTTTGCAGATAATTTTGACTAAAAAATAATTTCTGATCTCAAGAGGGACAGTTCGATAACTGCGGTTAATATTCTCTTACTACTGCCATAAATACCAGTGTGCTGCTCACTAACTGTAAAAATGAAGAACATGAATAGTGATGTTTTCACTCTTTGAAGTGGCTAGGAATGTCACACAGAAATAAGGAACAGAAAGAAAGCATTCTTTCCATTCCCCAACTATTACATTCCCTTCCTCTTCCCATAGTTCTGTCTCATGTGTTCTAAGTTTACTGTGTAGAAGAGGGCTAGCTGTATTTCACGTTGCATAAATTTGTTACGTGAGTTCTTGAGTTCTCTATCCTCATAATGCAGGCCCTTGCCAGATTTCTTGCCAGATTTGTAGAACTAGAGGTTTTTTTTTTTTTTATGTCAATACCAAAATGTAGTCAGAGAGAATTTCGGTTGATTCTCATTACAGTGAGCAACATGAATGCACTGCCCTCAGCTGGGGGTTACGTGCTGTCAGGCAAGTGAACATTCACTGTTGCTTTTTCTGTTGCAGCACTTCATTGCCATATGAAAGCTATCAGCTTTTGCAGATGCAGTGCTGACATCCTGGGCTGTTGCCTTCTTGCTAAATCTGAGTGTGTGTGTTTATGTGTGTACACGCCTGCTGGCTTGTGTGTGCTAATGGGGAATTTGTGCTCCCTTGCAGGTAGTGCTGTTTCAGATGAACTTAGAAGTTTTTGTGTTGAAGGGAGGAGCAATGGGGGGAAGGAAATGTGAACTCTGTTTTCACACTTTAACAGAAAGACATAATTTACTATTTTGAAAGAAAATGTGCAGGTTTACACAGGAAACAATACTAAGCTGTAGTGTATTACAAAATTCCTGATTCCCAATGACTAGGTAATTTTTGAAATGTCTAATTATAACAGTATACTTTCCTCCTGAGGTGACAGGAGAGGGCTGTTTTCACTGTCTTATGTCTAGCAGCAGAACTCTCATGTCACTATTTGTTTGTCAGTTGCTGGTGTAAATCACATAGCAGGCTTTTTTGTTTTTTAGACAGTCCTCCTGACATAGAATTTTTTTGCATCTCCCCCACCCTGTTTTGAGAAAGATTAATATCATTCTTAATGAACAACTGCTTCCTCTTGTCTTACCTTTCTGTCCCATTAAGGCGGTAAGCCGGCAGATCGCCTTGGAACAGCAGCTTCAGACCATGCGAGAAACCGACCACATGCTGCAGGTCTTGCAAGAAAACTTAACAGAACTGGACAGACAGCTGACTTCATATCTGACTGATAGGATAGATGCCTTTCAGATGCCCCAGGAGGCCCAGGTATTACAGTATAGCTTTCCACTAGAAAGCAGTTTAAATTTCAGTTAATAGTGCTCAGCTTAGATGTAATAATTCATTTCAGTCCTGTGCTGATGTACTAAGTGAAAGCTGTTGTAATTTGGACTGTTTTCCTGTTTTAAGAAAGTAGTATTGCATAACAATCTTAATAGCTTTCAATTTAGCAAGCTGTGACCAGAGCCATATTTTAAATACTTAAATTTAAAACAAAATAAATGCTGGATAGCATTTAACTTTTACAGAGCAGATTTACTTCTGGTGGTAAGCGGTAACTAGTAAGCGATAACTATACTCCTCTTCCCCTCTCCTCTGGATGTCCTGTAACATTTTTTTCCTTTGTTTTTATGATGTGGCAGAAAATTCAGGCTGAGATAGCAGCTCATGAGTCTACCTTAGAGGAGCTCAAGAAAAGTGCTCGCACTTTCCCTCCTGCTTCACCTGAACGCAGATCTCCCCGAGGTGGAACTCAGCTGGATGCTCTGCAGGTAAAAATATGAGGGTCACACTCAGAATTTAAAGTTGAAGAGCTGGTGGTTTTCAATTACACACTGCTATTGTCAGCCCGTAAATTACTTGGTGTGTTTGACCAAATCTCTAAGATAAAGAGCATATGGTTTTACATGCTATCATTAGGAAACAAGGACGACTAAATGAATTCAATAAAGAAGCTGAAATCCCATAAGTATCATAGAAAAAATACTGAAAGTTAAAAAGTCTCCACATTTTAGTAGGATGTATGGTTTGAAAGTGAAAGAGAGAATTATAGCTCTTGTGCACCACAGAGATTAGAAATAAGTGAAGGAATTTGGCTTTGCAAATGGTGTTGACGTGCATACTGAGTTGTGGTGGCATGAGAGATGGGTTAAAACCTGCAGAGTGAGATGCTTTAAATATTTTATTAAAGTACAAATATTAATTTAAGTCTTTTTTTAACATAATGTTCATTAAAACAGAGAAAACTTCGTGAAGTGTCTACAAAGTATCAGCTTTTTCAGAAACCTGCCAACTTTGAGCAGCGTATGTTAGATTGTGAGCGGGTGTTAGATGGTGTAAAAGCAGAACTTCATGTCTTGGATGTGAAGGATACTGACCCGGATGTAATCCAAGCTCATCTGGACAGGTGCATGGTAAGTATACAGTGTTCATAAGTCACCGGGATTGGTTCTTTAACGTGTGATTCTTCTAGCCTAAACCCTCTCCTGAGGAAACTTAGCTTCAGTTCCTGATTGAAGGAAACACTGCTATAACTTTTCATGAAACACCAACAGAACAATTGAAAACTAAAAGCCTATACTTATTTTGAGTGAGAATATGGACATAGAAGTAGTGGCTTGTTGATCACAAGATGTGGTGGAATACCCGAGTTTTATAAACTCCTCTCCCTGGCTCATGATAGTTGAAGAGGCATGACTCCAGGGGCAAGTTTGCTTGGTTCTTTGTATTTGTTTTGTTTAAATACTATACATAAGATCTAGTACAGACCACAGTATTAGCCTTGCAGTATGTGTTGATGTTATGGAGTAAACACTGCTAAACTATTGGGATAAATTTTACTTTTGTAAAAATGAAAGTAAAAATGGAATAAAATACGGAACATCACGAGGTTGAAATATACTTGACAGACATTCTTCTCATTGCCCACTGTTACCTGTTTTGATTTGCTCTTAATCCACAGCTCAGACTTTAATTACACCAAATCAAGCAATCTGAAAATTTGAACTACAAATAAATCACTATTGTACATATTTGTGCTTTTAGAAACTCTATAAAACCCTCAGTGAGGTGAAATTGGAGGTTGAAACTGTCATCAAGACAGGAAGGCAAATTGTACAGAAGCAACAGACAGATAATCCCAAAGGAATGGATGAACAACTGACAGCACTGAAATTTCTTTACAATGACTTGGGGGCACAGGTAAGAAAACTAAATCTATATGCGACCACTTATGTGCATGTACATTCCCTTCTTTATTGTTTTGATGTCAGATGACATTTTACTATGATTCTGCAACTGATAGGCTATTTGCTACGTACATTTCCAGGGGAAATTTTTTTTCCTGCCAAAATTAAGACAGATGTTGAAGCAGACTTGGGCCTGTTCAATGTTCTGTGGGTAAATGCATAGATGACGTTGTTGAAATGGGCCTTAGAAAGTATTTTACTTTTGTAAAGTGCAGAATGCTCAAGGTGGGTATTCTAGTGGAACCTGTGCTGGTAACATATGAGGACAATAAATTAGGGAAGGACAGAAAGGCAGGGTTATTTACAGTATAAGATGACAATTTTGTTTGCGTCTCCGAATTTATTTTTTTAGATCTTCAAAGAGTGTATCATTTTCAATAAGTACATGCAAACATTAAATTGAGAAAGAACAATTTTTTGAAATGTCAATTGATTCTGACTTCTGTGGTTGGTTTTATTCTCAAGTGTTAAAGTTTGACCAGACTAATTGTATAGGCAGTGTGAAATGGAATTGATTATACTGCAGCAAACATCACATTTCATATTCACTTTACTGAGTGGTTTTCAAGGGCAGACTAGATTTTCAGTGAAACTTTTCTTTATAGCTTTCTGTATCAGGTCTGTCCAAAAAATGCAAAAAAAAAATATCTGAATTTTATCTATGTGAGTGTGTGTAGTTGCATTCTATATCCCCTTCAGTTTTGGTTAAAGGTCATAACAAACATAGTTTAAACTTCAGTTTGGTGATTATTATTATTATTAGCTATAAATAAGTGGTGTGCATTTTTTTTAAAGTGTATCTGAATTTAAAATTGTTCTGGTTTTATGTATTCTGCTTTATATAGTAAAGTTCTGATGTTTATAACCAATTTTTCAGGGTCCTTCGTAGTGCAAGGCAGCTTTAAAATGCCAAGATTTGATGTATTCAAGTGAATATTTTAGTTGATTAGCCCTTTCATTTTTGCTCTTTTAAATTCTTTTTTGTTTTCTTTGTTTTATTTTTCTTGTTGTAGGTCACAGAAGGAAAACAAGACCTTGAAAGAGCATCTCAGCTGGCACGCAAAATGAGGAAAGAGGCTTCCTCTTTGTCAGAGTGGCTAGCTACCACTGAGGGAGAGCTAGTGCAGAAGTCCACTTCAGAGAGCTTGCTTTCTGATCTGGATTCAGAAATTGCCTGGGCTAAGGTGAGCATGCTTTAAAAATATGTAGAATAAATTAACATTTTTAACATTACATCAATGCTATGCAGAAATGACTGAGAATTTAAATCCCTGTAATTTGTTCCTAAATCCCATCTCATGATGAAATTTTAGTAGATTCAGTAGGTCATATACAGTAGCTTACTGAATGTAATCTGTTTCATCTCAGGCATCTTGACTCAGATGCCCAGTGAAAAACTAAAAGATATTACTGCATATTTAGTATTAATAGTATCTAGGTGACTTAGTGTGTCTCTACCAGTTCATAGGTGTAATATTTGTAATTCTCAGGAAATATAATTTGGGGCCGTATAAAATATTTTACTGGGACAGCAAATTGAAAACTCTTAAGTGTTTTTAATGAGAAGTTAAGTTTTTAACTTTTAATTGAAACAGCTCTGTCTTCAAAATTGACTTTGTAAAACAAGAAGCTCCAATATTTCCTTATTTTCTTTTATATCCATAAACTGGAACTTTTCAGAGAAGGAGAAGAATGAGTTCTAATTATTCTGAAGAAAAGCATCCATTTTCTTGCACTGGGGAAACTTGTATGTGTGATGGTTGGAGTTAGGAATAAATGTCAATTGATACACTCCAGCAATTCTGATCTTTCCAGTCTTTGATTTCTGTCCTTTTGGAGATACCTTTTCCTTTTGGAGTAGGTCTGTGAACAATCTTAAAATTTCAAGCTTACAAAATTAGAAAAGCATCTAATTAAAATCTGTTCTCACCAGTTTGACTCAAGATTAACAATCATTAGTACTACACTTCTGCTGTGGGAGTATTCCTAAGATTTATTTCTAAACAGGCATGTGCAATAGTTACTGAAATATATTTACTTATACCTTTGTAAGAAATGCAAATAATTCATGAGCTCTTATGCTGCACCACCAGGAGGGCAAACCCTTTATGTTGCATGAAAAGTAGTCCTTTCCATCCTAAGGTTTTCTGGAGGTAATTTTAGAATGTAGCAATTTGGAAGGTTTTTGCTTTCTCTAAGATAATAAACTAAAATAAATTATTTAACTCACAGGTAATAAGATGTTCAAGAAGCTCCAGACATTATTTGTGATTAAATGCATTCTTTCACACACTGTACACTGACTTCAAAGAGTTTTCTAAATAGCTGGATGTTATCAATAATAATTGGAGATATTGCATGGCAGAAGATGCTGCTTTCTGTATAGAAACTATACACTGATATTCAAGAGATGGCATATTATTTAATTCTTATGTCTGGCTCACTTGCCTTTGTGACTGGGAGTAGTTTGCAGCGTGCTGTGAATGGTTCCTTCTTGTTTCAGAATGTGCTGAGAGAGCTGGAGAGGAGGAAGGCTGATCTGAAGAGCATCACAGAAAGCTGCACTGCACTCCAGGCTCTTGTGGAAGGGAGTGAGACTTCCTTAGAGGAGAAGCTTTGTGTCCTAAATGCTGGCTGGAGCAGAGTTCGGACTTGGACTGAGGACTGGTGTGACACCTTGTTGGTAAGTTGCTTGTGACAAATACTGCAAGTGGTTTTCCCTTCGCACACTTGGAGGAATTGGAATTTGTGTCACTTTGCTGAGATGCTAAGCTTCTATGGTGCCTCATGGTCTTAAAGGAACATAGTAACCAGAAATCCATTCTATGCAGATGAAGAGGTGATTGTGGAGGGGATACGCAATGAGGAATGTGAGAAACTATTTCGCAAGGTTTTAGACATGCTGATAGGCATTGGTGCCATGTGCTCAGTAGAACTGGGTAACGCTCAGTGGGTAGGAGATGAAAATGTGGCATATGGATGTGAGAGTGGTGAAGTTAGGTAGACATCCCAGGCAGACTGTTAACTTGACTAAGTGGGAATAACTTGCTTTAGTTGCAGAGAATAAAGCTGTTGGCTTAGTTCTACTTTTGTTTGTCTTTCTTTCTCCTGGCATCAGTGCTAGGACTCTTTTCTGGGTTTTCACTTTCCCTAGACTTTGTGATATGACTTTGTCTTTTCTATGGAAATATGCTTAGTGAACTGTCCTGGTTTCAGCTAGGATAGAGTTAATTTTCTTCCAAGTAGCTGTTTCATAGCAGCTTACTGAGAGCCCAGAAGACGGATCTTGTGTGTTCTGTGTAACTTTCTTTAAGGTCCTGGATTTATTGACGTAAATAGAAAACGAACTAGAAAAACAAAACTAATAAAACTAACCCCAAAAGGATTGCTTTCCCAGAGGTTGCTCTGTGTGCTTCTCTTATTCAGACTGGAAGAAACCTCTCTGCAAGCTCTAGCGTGAAGAGAGTGTTTCTGTGTTGATAGCCTTCCTTGGCACCCAAATCATGGCTGTTTAGTAGGCATTTGATAACTTCCTAGTTGTTTTCAACAAAGCACTTGGGACCCTCTATCAGCCTATTGCTCTTTCGGACAGCCCATAAGTATAAATGTTTAAGCATATGCCAACTCTGAATTGAGGCCACCTGTGTCTGTTTGGCTGAATAAACAGAAGACTAAGTGTATTGCAGCCTAAGGCTGCAAGTTTTGCTAAATGGACATGAAAGAGTCTACAACTGATCTTCGTATCAGACTGACATTTTCAGATAGGGTATTGCTGTGTTCAGCTAGTTTGATATTCGTCCTTCAGAAGGTGATATGGGCTGAACCTGTGGAAACTTTGGGAAAGACCTAGAAGATGAGTCTTGTGGATCCTGTTCAGTGCCTGTTGCAGGTGATAAAATTCGTTTCATAATCTGATGATGTCCATTTTAGGAATAGTAAGGTAGTTTACCTTTATAATGCTGCAAGAATGAGCCACAACTAAAAGCCTTCTAAATTAATTTTATTACCCTTGTGTACTGTTAGATTAAATTGTTCTTTCTGTAGGGGAAGAAACAAGTTTGTTAATACAGAGAGCGATCCTCCCCTCCTTCTCCTCCCTTTATTGGTGTTTGTCTAAAAAAGCAAAAGCTCAGCTCCTCTTTATTTGAATAATAAGCTGCATGCTTAAGCAGGATGATACTTCACTAAATACAATAGATTTGCTTCATCTTAGATGATCAGAAATGTACCATCAATCCTGATGCCTGTCCATCAGGATTTTGACCAACTGCTTCTGTGTTTACAGGAAGTAACTCTTCTTGAACATTTCATGGCTGCATTTTTTTGCTAATAGCTGTCAAATTTTGGGTAAATGTAGTTGCTACTACATCTTTCTACCTTTTTCTCCTCTTCACAGCTGACGAGGTTTCATATATGGTAAACAGTCTTGCAAATTAATCTTCAAGTCCAAAAATTTGCCTTTTCGTATTATGTCTTTCAGCCTATTTTCCTTTGTCTCCTCTTTTCTGTTCCTAGATTATTCTTTCCTTGTAAAGGCATAAATCTTTTCATAAAATATTACTGCTATTTCTGTTAAGACCTTCCTATGAGAACTTTGGAATTTGCCCATACCTGTAGACAGAAAAAATGTGTTTCTGTCTTTTGGACCTAACATTACAATTTCCGACTGCATAAGAAAGGAAGCCCAATTAAAATGTCAATAATGTGTTTTTTCTCAAGAGGAAGAAATATTTTAATGTAATCAGTAAAATATGAAAACCTGCATATATTATGATTTGTAGATTTTGTTGTAATACACTTCTGGTTTAAAAAAAAAAAAAAAAAGCCAAACTAACCACACATAACGAGTACTGTTCTTTCTGCTACCAATAACTGAAAAAATGTGTTTGGTTGAGAGAGGCGTGGTCTGGCTGTAATGTTGTAATACACTGTATGTCTGTATTTGGACAAACCAGGTCAGCTATTTCTGTTTCTCTTTCTATGAATTATGAACAATAATATTGAAGGGTCTGGAATGAAAATTGCAATCTTGTAAATACCTACTGAAGGTGAAAGGTACAATCCAATTTTCAGTGTTTCTTTACAAGGTGTATTCATAACAGTTTCTATTCCACTGATCTACTTTCTACTCAGAATTGTGTTTTTTTTTTTGTTTTGTTTTTGTTTTCTTTTCACATTGATAGATCTTTTTAATCTTTTTCCAGAATCATCAGAGTCAGCTGGAAATCTTTGATGAAAATGTTGCCCACATAAGTACTTGGCTATATCAGGCTGAAGCTCTTTTGGATGAGATTGAGAAAAAGTCAGCAAGCAAAAAGGAGGAGACTGTGAAGGTAGGAAGTCTTGCATTTTAAGGGGGAAGCTGTCAAGTCAATTTTGGATTCTAAATTAAATCAGTTCAGGTCTGCTGCCTGATTTGTTTTTTTGTTAATATTTTTTCCCTTTCCTGGTGTAACCATTTGCTTTTTCTTTCACTTAGCGTTTAACATCTGAATTAGATGATGTTAGTCTGAGAGTGGATCATGTGCGTGATCAGGCTATCATCCTAATGAATGGTCGAGGAGTGTCATGCCGTGAACTTGTTGAACCCAAGCTGGCAGAACTGAACCGTAACTTTGAGAAGGTCTCTCAGCACATCAAAAGTGCCAAGGTGAGGAGTGTGTCACAAAACATGCATTGGGTGAGGTGAGGAGAGTGTCACAAAACATGCATTGGGTGTCAAAACAATGACAGATACTTTGGGAAATAGATCTGTGTTAAAATGTCACTTACCTGCTTTTGATTCTCTGTTAAGTGTAGATCTTTACAAAAGATTTTCTTGTACATTTTTTTTGTTGTTACTTTGCAGATGCTTGTTGGACAAGAACGACTGCCAGTCACGTCAGAGCCTCATGAAGTCAGAGTGGCTTTTCCAGACCTGGAAAAATTTGAGAGTGACTTGCAGAACATGTTAAAAGTTGTGGAAAAGCATCAGGAGTTGAGTGAGGGAGATGAAAAGGTTTGTGAGCAATGGAAGAATTAAATAACTGACTAAATCTGTTTTGTCCATGTTACGTTCCCTCTGACTACCAGGGGGAATTCTTCTGATAAAGTCTTTTTAAGGTAGGACTCAAAAATGAAGGGAATCACTAGACTGAAAGATTCTACAGTTTTCCTATACTTTTCCCATAGCTGCTCTTTCTTCTTGGTTCATGCTTTAAGAGTAACTAGTGCTGTGTCAGTCTGTATTTTTATCATGGTTTTACATAATCTGTGCCAGGTAGTGAAATCTGATGTACATCTCTTTCCTCCTCTTCTATTCAAAGTAGCTGTTTACAAGGTTTGCTTACTGTGAAAGTAATACGGTGCAAAATGTTTTTTTTTTTTTTTCCCCCCTCCCTCTCCTCTTCTTCCTCCTTCTTCTCCTCTTCTTCCCATCTAATTGTCTGAACTTAGCTGGATCAAGAAAGAGCTCACATCGAGGAGGTTTTACAGAGAGGAGGGCAGCTGTTACAGCAGCCTATGGAGGACAGTAAGAGAGAGAAGATCCGCATGCAGCTGTTGCTTCTGCAGGCTAAGTACAACAATGTACAGGTATGATTACAATAATTATTACAGTTAGAGCACACTTTTGCTGTCTTCCCTTTGGTATCCAACTTACAATCTGGTTATAACTTTTTTTAGTGTGTAAGAGTCTCCGTGGAAGAGTTAAATGTGCATGCACACACATGACTCTGAATCTTTACAATTCCAAAATATGAATTTTGTCATTACAGAGTTTTGGGGTAGTGGTTTTGATGTTGAAGTCCTTTTTACAGCTTCACAGAGGGCCACCCTATGGATACATCCAGGGTGTAAATGTGTCTTTACACAGATGGGTGCAGGCAACTGGGCATTTGCTCCAGATGTCTTTGCTGGCCCTCTGGCAAGGATTTATCTCCACCACAGGGCTGTGTTAAAAGTAGCTTATAGATGCATGTACACAAACATATTCATGGAGTTCTCAAGTGGAAGTGACCCCGAATTTCTCTCTGTTGCTGTAGTGGGTATTATCAGCAATTGCTGACTCTAGTATGTAGTGGTGCTTTTACACACATCGTATTAGAAATGATTTTTTGTAGGACAGAGGGAATCTATATTCTTATACTCCTTTCAGCTCACCTGAATATTAGAGTTGGTAAGATGAGGTATAGCTCAGATGAGGTGTAGCTCAAAGACAGAATAAGACTGTTAGGCAGGCTTTGATACGATCTGTGCAGATAAATAGAATATGTCTATTTTTAAAAAATTAAATGGCTTCTACTGTTGTATATTTTGGAATTTCTCTCATCAAATGAATTCTTCGGATAGTTTGTTTTTAAGATAAATAAGACCTATCCTGTTCATTACTTCCCTCTTCTCATACTGTTTTTCCCATTACATTGGATTGTAGGAGTGCAGGTCATTTCAAAGGAGGCAGGTGGTGGAACTTTCTCCAGTGTTTTCCCAGTACAAGAAGGACCATGACACTCTAATGAAGTGGCTGGATGAGACCGAGCCCCGTATGTCAGGGCTGCAAGGAATGGAAGATGAACAAAAACTGCAGGTAAATGAGACTTTTTTCCTTAGAGCAAACAGAGTGAAGGCTATTTATGAACTTTAGAGATATATTAGGGTTTACGGCTATTCTGTTGATAATTTATTGGGAGGAAGTGTGTTCAAAATAACAGCATTCGTTTTTCAGTAGGAAATGATCTGCATATACCAGTTGGAGTTTTCCACCTGGTAAACGTAGGTTCAAAATGCTCCAGCCATCAGGCCCAAGTCTTAGAGTGGTTAAATCAAGACAGTTTCTCTTGTCAGTCTTGCACACGGGGAATATGTTTATCTGTTTTTGATACCCTGATTTAAATAGCTTGGTTCAAAGTCAGGTTGGTGCAGTTATGATAAAAGCCTGTTTAAGGCTTAGATTCGGTGCCTCTGCATGCAGTGGTAGCAATATTGTAACTACTCTGATGTTTCCTTTCACTGCTTCATGTGCTTATGGAGTGAGAAATACCCTCGTGTGATTAATACTACTGTACACAATGAAGATTAAAAAAATGACAAAGGTTGAAGAGTTTCTGATGAGAAGAGTTATGTATCACAGTGTGTGTGAGCGAGTCTTGACAAACAGTTTCACAACAGATTTAATAGGATGTCAGGGTCTGATAAAATTTACCTCCCCAAAAGCTGTATGTCTTAGTTGCTGAGGGTACAGATACCTTCAGTGGTGTGTGTATTTTGTATTGTATTTTATTTGTCTTGCATAGTTGTATTTTATTCTGTCTTGCACACTTCAGAACACTGTGCCTGCATGGTAATTACTTTAATATTTTAGGCAATAACAGTGAGGAGCCTTGTGAAACAGTAATTTCTTGGACAGGCTTGGGGGCTAGGCAATCTGTCAGGTACTTCAGTTTCTGCATATGAAGCTTTGTAATTAAAACCAATCAACCTCTTTTTGACTGCTCTGTAACTTTTTAATCCAGCACCAATTAACATGGAGGCAGGGGTAAAATGCTCTGGTTCCCTGTGAGACTCACACCATGAAATTGTAATGTGGTGCTCTTTATTCACAGCTGTAGTGCTGTGTGGCTCCAGCTGCCTGCGATTGCTGTCGAGTTGTGGCAGGCAGTCTGCTGTCCTTGGAAGGGTCCTGCCATCTTTGAAGTAAAGCAATATGATTCAGTTGTCTGTTTGACCATCAGCTGCTTCCTGAGTGAATCACTTGTCATCTTGAAAAGAAGAAAATGTGTTCCTAGATGTTTTTCCATGGTGGGAACGGTCCAGTTGTGCCGCAGACTGGCCCTCCTTGTCCCTGTTGCTTAACTGGTCTCCTCTAAGGAAGTTCCTTTGGCTTCCATAAAGCCCTTGTATTTAGGGATATACTGCAGCTGATCCTTGGCATTTCTGGATAGAGGGAATTCTTGAATTACTGCATCTTGGTATTTTGGGGCTGAATGCAGAAGATCATGTACAGATTGCAACAGCAATTACAATAGATGATGGCTTGAGGAACGTTGTCTTTGCTCAGAATTAGTTAAATTATGTAACAACATCCTCACAGTTCTAGATGTAGTTCCTAGTCTGCCTGTGTCAGCTGGGCTTTTAGAAAGGGACCAGAGCAGTTTTCATTACTGCTGTGAAACTGAAACTGTGGCTTTTCCTTCAGGTGTCTGTGCCTCTAGCCTTCTGGTATTTGAGTGGTAAGCCAGCCTGCCTCAGGTGACCATGTTTTACTTTTGTGGTTTGTTTTCTCCTCTGCTTTATTAATTGATCTTGAACACTTGCCAGGAAGGATGTGCCCCGAGGCTGCTTCTTTTTCTCCTATTTATTTATTTATTTATTTATTTATATTTATTTATTTAATTTTAACTAGGGACTATACAGTTTTTGTAGGGAGTAATAGTGTTCTGAAGAAAGATCATCACCTTATGTGAACACGGTTGCTTCAGAATTCCCTTGGAGGTAACAGACTTGACTTGCTCTCAAGATTAGGAGGAATCCTAATATTAAAATTCTGTAAGAACACCCCTCTACTCCTAATTGTTACCATCTAACCTGTGCCCTGCCTCTGTTAGTCAGTAAGGGATGATGAAGGTGGGGAAAGGGAAGACTTGGATGTATCCATAGGGCCCCCAGACTACCAAATAACAAATTGCAGTCCCTTTTGCTCATCTGAACTCATAGCTGAGAAGCATTAAATGAAATCCTGGCCCACCAGTGTTGAGCTGGCTCAACACTTCACCTTGATGTAAAGAAGTTGCAGGCAGAAGAGGAAGAGAAACTACTATTTGGAACAGGGAAAGAAAGATTTCAGCAACCAAGCTAGGTAGAAGACTCCAATTAAGGCTTTATGTATACATTCAGTTCTGTGAATGAGTATGGAGGGGAGAACTTACTTATAGTGCTTGAAGGCCATATCCATACATTGATTTGCTGGAAGTAGCTGGATCATAAGTAATACTCATCACGTATACTTCTAGGGGTTATAGGGCTACAGGTATCTCTGAAATATTGGTAATCCTTCTGCATATCAAGTACTTCTGAATAACCTTTGCTTTGCAATCCCCATGTGTTAGCTAGAAAAGTCCATGTTGGAAATTTGTAGGGATGTTGTGTATCACCTCAAGTTGCTTCTTTTCTAACCTTGCTTTAGTATTTATTTGAGTAATATTGATATTTCTGGCTTAGCTGAGAATGAGGGGAAGGAAAAATTAAAACCTAGATTGCAGAGGTAATTAGTTGACTAAAGTTCCTGAGACAGTTTTCCACGTTTTAGAAAGCTGTTCTGAAGTGAAAATGATAGTTTTGCAGATGGTAAACAAATTTGCTGCTTAATGCACAGTGCAGTTTTTCTTACAAACTAAAACACAGACAAGTGTTATTCCTGTAATAAAGCAAACATGTTTGTTTGCCTGTTGTGCTTTTTACAGGGGAAGTTCTGGATTACTTAAGTAGGAACCATTAGCTATGTTGTCCACAAATATGTTGTTTACTGACTTCATTAATTAAGCCAGAAGAACAAATAAAATGGTCGCAAGAGTTTAGCTTCAGCAAATCTTTCTCAGAAACTGGCTATGAAATATTTTGAGTGAGAGAAAGAAGGGGCAAGGATTGGTTAAGAAGTGGACATTTTCTAATCAGAAGGGTATTTATTTGCAAAGAGAATAAGTAATGTGTGGTGATCTGAGATAAGACTGGGTTAAATGCTTTTGGTTAAAGCTCTTTTTTTTTTTTTTTTTTTTTTTAACATAGTATTTTATGTCAATTTCTTGGGCGGTATTTTCCAAAATCTACTTTGGAAGCAAGTCAGAGTATCTCCTTAGGCTGAATCTTTGGTAGGTTTTGTTTCAAAATATATTTAAATGTGAAAGAGGAAAGAGGACATCTGAAACAAAATATTAAACTGCATGTTAAAATAGATGCTAAATATGTGAGGAAACATTTATTTGGCCACTGAATTAAAATTATTTTTAGCAGCTCTCATTCAGAGCCCTTGTTTATAGGATGTGCACTTATATTCCCCAATATTCCCCAATCTTCCCCAGTGCTATATTTTTCCTAGTATATAAAGAGAGGGCAAATTTAATAAACATGTTCTCTAACCACCAAAATTAAACAGAAAAGAGCAGTTAAGACATCCAGTCAGATCTCCTCCTAAATAATCTTTGATTAACTTTTTATTTGTGTTTGCCTCAGAAAACAGTTTGCTTGTGTGGTTTGAAAAGAAAAAAAAAGGTGTCTGAGATTTAGGTGTTTGCACTGCATGAGACATAGTTGTGTCAAATTTCTGCTCCTGCAGTTTTTAATGCTTAGTGCTGTGATTTAGAAGCTGCCAGTCTGCGGTGCAAGGTAGAGAACAGCAGAACTCCTAAAACTCAGCTGTAGTTTACAACACTTACATATGTTCTCCCTTAGAAGGAGGGTTGTGAAAGAAGGAAACATCATCTTGGTGATGGGAGGCAGCTGGAAGAGATTAATAATGAGATGTGCTCTGCAGGAACAGCACCAGTAGGAGGAATTCAGTGCTGTGCAGAAGAGCAGCAACTTGGTGCCCTGGATGGGGCTAATGGGGAAGCAGAAAGTTTCAGCATTGTTAACATGTTAGCATCGTTAACAAGTGGAAAGCCACTTCACTGTATGCCACAGATGCTGTTTTAAATCTTGGGCAAGGCTTTTTTTTTTTTTAATTATTATTATTTTCCCTAATGAAACATAAAGCAATGTGTGTGTAGGAAAATAATAAAGTAAGTCTAGTGGTCTATTCCTTTGGGTGAAGCTCAGTTTCTGGACTGTTGCCTTTGTGAGAACGAGACTTGTGGCATGATGGAGATTTAGAGAAAATGCTTCATTAAGGTGTTTTAGGTTGCTGCACTGTAGCAGGTATCCATGTGTTTGTTCAAACCATCGTGTCCCACACTGCTGGGTAGAATAACTTTCAATTGCATAGACCTTGTCTCTTTTCTGTGGAGGTGGGGCTGCTTCTTCCACAGAAGAATCATACCATTGACAAAGTCTTGGGCATTTGCTCCAAATTTCAGTGATGGAAGCTAGCAAAATATGTACAGCACCTCAAGAAAATAATGTTTGTTTGCGGAGCATCAGGAGCCAAAACGTTGGATTTGAAACTAAAGCATATACATTAGTTTATGGTTTTGGCTGTGCTGCTTGCTTGCATTAGTGTTACTAAATCAAAAGTAATGCTAATTATTTTATGATGTTTGAGTTTGTCTGTAATACTTGATTTCAGTCGACTCAGCTTTATACTTATGTGCGTAGGCGTCCTATTTCTTTGGTGTGCAATGAATGACTGAAAACACACCATGTTTAGTGATAAAGATCTTGTGGAAATACATCCGTGTCCCCAGTTTTGACAGCAATGACTGTGTACTTTAGATAAATAAAATCCTTAGGAGCATTTAATGCATGAGAAGTCCTGAATGACAAATACTTTAACATACATTTTTGGCTGCAGTTCTTCTGCTTAACTACATATACCACATATGTCACTCAAATTAACTTGAGGTAACATTTGAAATGCTCAGCAACATATGTAGGAGGAACATGCAGACAGGTGTTCACAGCAACTTTATTAGTGGGGCTTACTATTTTATCTGTTGGCAGCTGTGCTAACTGCCTGCATGTGTGTCCAGTCCAAAGTAATTGCAAAATAAAATGCAGTAGCTGAAACCACCCTGAACATACATTTAGTTTGTGCCTTCATACTCTTAAGCATATTCTAAGCCATTGCTCTTAGTAAATTGCACAGACATTTGAGTTCCTCTGTCTGTCTTGCTGATCATTCAATTTCATCAAGTACATGATGGTGACTTAGAATTTGCTTGAATTCCTCAGTATTTGGAGGTGCGTTTACGTTTTCATCGCTGATTTTAAAGAACTGGGCTCTTTTCAAGGATGGTAGCAGAATTCTGTTGGAAAAGAAGCCTTTTCAGCAAGAAACTGTCTTCCGTCATCGGAGTACCTGCTTCACACTCTGCTACCTTTGCTACATGTGGCAGTGTACAGCTTCTTACAGCTGGCTTCCTCACACTTCAGATTCGGGGTATAATTTGTCATCCAAGGAAAAGCTGCATGAAATTACAGTTCTTGCTTTTTTTTTTATCTGCTAACATGGTACTTGGCTAGATAGCCTGGTCTAACAGCCAGAGCAGGTAACAGTTGCCAAGATTTTGAGGAGTTAATATTCATTTTGCAGTAATAAGTGGTACTGTGGTACTGGTAGAGCACTAATTTATCTAAAAATGGTTGGGAAATATTGATGCGGGTGCTTACTGAGAAGAATGTGGAGAGAAAATGAGTCTGCTTCAGTAAACTGGTAACTTATGGGAATCCTTGGCGATGAGGAAGGCAGATAGATGATGGCTTTTAATGGCAACTACATGTAGGTCCAATCAAGAAGTGTAACTACTGAAGAGATGAGAATCAAGGTGAGAGAAACAATAGCAGTGACCTTCCCCAGAGTTTTAATAAAGAATTATACAGCCTTATTGTGAAGCATGCTATTTACTGTTTTGTAACTTGTTTTGTGAATAAATAGAGAAAGTTCTCTGCAGGACTTGGAACTTCCTGAAAAGACAACTTTGCTAGAAAGGCCTTTGTTTTGTCTTTTAATTTAGAAAATTTTAATTCTGAATATAGTCTATTAATTTATGATTTTTTTTTTTCATAAAGTTTCTTTCTCTTTTAAATACAAAATGAACTTTCATCCTTCTAGGCAATCACTGTCCAGCAGAGGTTAAAAGGCCACTTTGCCGCAGGGGTTAGGACCTTGCCATTTTCAGCTGAATACCTGGTTGAAATCAACAAAGTCTTGCTAGCTATGGCTGATGTTGAACTGCTGCTGAATGCACCCGAGCTAAACACTGGCGTCTATGAGGATTTTTCAACTCAGGAAGATGCACTGAAGGTATTGCATGTCTAAGCATTATATTCAGAGGGAAGGAGGAGAGAAGAGAATATCAGCAGAAAAAAATATCTTAGCAGCTGTATAGCTGTATTTGTGTTTTTGCCCATTGTGTGCTGGATCAATATACACTGAGAATTACAGAATGAGACAGTTTTGTGGCTAGTTCTTGTTTCTGTGCAGAATGTAATATTTAAACGTACAGTGGAGAAGAGTGGAAGCTGTGGGGAAAAGTTGGGGGCAGGAAAAGGGTTTGACTTTTTAGGTTGGATAAACTGTCAAGTCTTTCATCATGTAGCCTGCATATTATATAGAGAAACACTAATGCTGATTATAACAGCTATAGCTGTTCTTTGTCATGTAAAAACAATTTCTTACATGGGAAGTGTGAGAAAGGGAGGTTATTTACTTCTTATGGAGCTATAAATGAGGCAGCAAGACAGCAGTACCTGCTCTGATAAGCAAGAACCAGTATGTGCTCAGTTTTAAGCTCCTACTACTCCTCATTGCCAGCTAGTGGATTTACTTGTGTGATTAACAATGAGGAAGTATCTAAAAATTTGCTGTTCAAAAGGGGATGAAGAAAGTTTGCTTGAAAATATTGAATCCTGCTGTCAATACGTGAGTTAAGTATGCAGAAGTCTGAGTCCGCTAGTTAATTCTGAGCATGCAAAGGAGCATGATGCAGAGATTTCCAGAGAAAACATCCATAGGACAATGGAATTGCACATGATGTGGTGCAGTGGGGATGTACCTATGTGGGTTGAGAAGCATAGTGGTGGGGTTCATGTGTCCTTATAGTTGAGGTAGTCAGGCTTTGCCTCTCACCTAAAGCTAGTTCAGCTGTTTCTGCAGCTATTACACATGTCCTTTAAAAGTTTTTCAGAATTTTTACACAGTCCACTTTTCCCACCTGTTTTTCTTTTTGCTGTGTACCTACCTTCTGGCGTCCCATGTGCTTTCCATATGTTTCCCTGATACCTTATTATTCCCGCTGATTAATTCTTGCTTAGCATGGTACTGTGATGAAGGAAACACTGGCTGCTTTTGTTTTCTCCTGGACATGTTTGTACACATCCTGACACCATGTAATTCCTTTTTAAATAAAAGCAGCAGAATGAAAGGAAGAATAGCTTGCTAGCTCACTTACTAGCTTCCCATTTGCTTTATGCTGAGCATTATTTTGAACATTTACCTTTTTATAGCCCAGGAACAGCAGAACATTTGGATTTCAAAACTGTTTTGCTCCATGAGGCAGTCATGTTTTGTATTTGTTCTTTGTCTTCCTAAACAAGCAGAGGAATGATGCCAGTCCAAGTTGGCTACTCTTTTGTTTTGTTGATAAGGTTTTCTCTTCATTGTGTACTCTGCACATTCCCTTAAGTATGACTGGGAGTGTTTATGTTAAGATGGGTTTAAAATACATCATTTAGGTGCAGGTCTCATCTGATTTTGAAATTTTGGTATATTCTAAAATCTTTTCAGAAGAAGCAGACTACAGACATTTTAGAAGTGTTGATGTTTTAAATTTAAAAAAAAAAAAAAAAGTAAATTGCACTGTTTGCAAGGTTGGTTTGTCCTCTGAATGCAAAGGCAGTCTTATAACAGGGTCTGGTTTTAAGGTATATCTGTATTGTAGCTTACTGATATTTGATTTGCATTACTTTAACTTTTTCATTTAAATCTTAAAACTTTTATGTAGTTTTTGCCTTTGCAGTTCTGTGCATATGAGAAATTACGTGAAACAAAAACACATATCTTGTAGCCAATTTTTTATGTGGGGAAGCAATATGTACAGTGTCCTCATGATACAGATGTGGATTTGTTTAACAAGGTAGTTTTTTGAGAAGTAATGTATGTCCTTTTTCCTGAGGAAAAGATTTAGCTGTGTAAAATATCTAATCGTCTTTATTTAAAAAAAATAAATGAAGACATGCTTTAAAAGTTGTGATTGACAGTTAAGTTCAGTTGCTATAGCTGATTTAATCTATGAACTGCTAACAGCCATGGTCTTATTCTAGGTACTCTTTTGAAACAGTGTTTTGAAGAGGTTACTTTTGGATACTTTTTTTTCCCCTGCTGGTGTTGACTTTACTGATGGCTTGTGTTATTATTGTACTTGTAGAACGTAAAAGATATTTTGGATAAACTTGGGGATCAGATTGCAGTCATACATGAGAAGCAGCCTGATGTTATTCTGGAAGCATCTGGACCTGAGGCGATACAAATAGGAGATGCACTAACCCAGCTGAATGCGGAATGGGACAGAATTAATCGGATGTACAATGATCGGAAGTGGTAAGTCAAGGGTGTTTGGTGTTTGTGACCTAGTGGTAAATATTTTATCCTGGAACTTAAGTGTTGTACAAACATACTCTGACAGTGAAGGTAAAGTTTGGGAATAATCAACTGTAGTATGTCAGTATTACAGATTAATTGCCAGAATTATTGAACATTGAAACAGTTACCATGCAAATAGTAGTTTGGGTATTTTTATAGAGATAATTTTTGCTTTATAGTGTAGAATATTTTGTTCATAAAACGTAAAGCTTTTGTAAGGGTATTGCAAAGAAAAGTTCCAGCAGAAAAACATTGAGTGAGAAATATTTTAACAAAGAATTCAAAGCTCATGGTCCTTTTGGAGGAGGGAGGGAACTTGCAAGGAAAGGTCTTTAAAATATAGCTTAGAATCATAGAATATCCTGAATTGGAAGGGACCCACAAGGATCATTGAGTTCAGCTCCTGTGTATGATAGTTGCTAATATCTCGGTTGTAAATAGTCAAGGATGAAAGATTACTGTATTACACTGTTTTGTATTTGAGAGAACAAGAGAGTAAATGCTCAAGAAAAATGCTGCATTTCATGTTTTCTTTCCACAAAAATATCAAATAACTGTAATATCATTTATCCCCAAAAGTGTGTGTGTGTGTGTGGGAAATATAATTTAAACTTTAATTTATACAGAAGATATTCTAAACCAGAAAATGTCTTATCTGCAACATCTTTAAGTGTTCAAAAAAAAACTCTATACCACCTTGTCGCACTTGGAAAATGTGTGTCAGAAAGGCATAGGCTAGCTCTGCAAGAGTTTTGAGCTGGAAATAGTGGAGGTATGTGTTCAGGAATTTACCAATAAGCTGAAAATACAGCACAAACAGTAGCAGATACTGGGATTACTGCTATGCAGAAAACCTTTATGACTGAAAATGATTATATGAAAGTTAAGATTAAATGCAAATTTTCATACTGGAGTTACATTTGCTTTTTAATGTTAATGTAAATAAGGCGATGGTTGATGCAGTTCTGTAGAGTACAATGTAATGTCGAGCCATCTTCACTTGTGTATTTTGAAGAGATGCTGTTAGGAAGCATGTGTCATGTAAGCTGCAGAGCACTGGGGTGTATGTAGGAGAACAAAATTGGTTGGTGTCATTATCTGAGCAGGGACTTCAGGAAGTTCTTGGCCACTGGATCAGTAAAACATCAAGACTTCTTATGCATCAGTGTTGCTTCACTGTGTTTTAATTTGAGAATAGTGTTGCCAGCTGGGTATCACTTTGGGTTCTTGCTGGCTGCCACTGGTCACCTGATACACTTGGAGACAAGTGCTCCAGAACCTGTTACCTGTCTATATTTATATGTCTGCGGCTATTTTTGTTGTCTTCATAGGTACAAGGCACACTAGGCTTTAGTTATGCCTTTTGTCCCCTGTAACTTAATTTAACATCATTATCCTTTTGTAAGTATCAATAACATTTCATTTACTACTAAAGCTTCATTTCATTAAGTAGTCAGGGTTAACCAGAAACCTAATCTTCCCATTGAAGAAGGTAACCGTATCAAAGGGTAACTTCAATGTTTTTGATTATCTGGCAAAATACAACAAATCACCCCCTCAGTTGGTTCACTGAGTACAAATTAATCTTGAACTTCCTAACATTTGTAAAGCTTTGCATCTTAATGAGAATATTATTGGGCATGATTTTGATACAAAAGGGACTGCTAAAGCTAGAATGGTATGTAACTTCTTAAATAAATTTAAGTGCTACAATTTTAATGGGAGAATGTATTTTAATTAATGAAGACAGTTTTAGCATCAATGTTAAAACACTATTTTGGTATTAGTATTCCTAAACCTTTTCTGTTACTGAGAAGTTACTGTTTTTTTTTTTGTTTGTTTGTTTTATTTTAAACTAAAAGTCCTTGTTTTTTTCCATTCTTGCCCTAAGTATAAGAAAGAAGACTAGAAAACTCCATCTCCTTAATAACCTCTGGCTTTTTTCTATTTCTGGGGTGCATGGAGATTTTGACAGAATTAGTAGAAACAGCATCTGAAGTCTTTTGCAAAAGACTGATTTAGTATTCAGAGGTAGTAATGATCTTGTGATTGAGTACCAGCTAAGTAGTTAAACCTTGTATAAAAGCTCAGATATAGCCAAACAAGTTTAATTCAACTGCATTTAGCAAGGCTTTTAAGGGCTCAACTGAATCCGATTGACTCCAGTTTAAGTTAAACACATGTAAAATAAAACGTGGTTTCTTTTTGTATGTGATTGTGTGTGTGTGTCTGTATATGTACAGATCTAACGACTCGTTGAGCTGTATGAAACAATGCTGGTTTGCTTGTTCTGCTGCTTCTGCCATAGACTTTCCACCAGAGCTTTGACAAGCACTGGTAGTTTGGGAATGAGCTGTGGTTAGGAAGTAAGGCCTTCCCTTCGAGGAGGCTGGATGTAGCCAAATCTTGGTGCTGTAGTGACAGGACTTTGGGGCTTTAATCTTTCAGCTGGGGCAGTCTGCGTGGCGAAACAGCAGCAGGTGTGTCTGGCTCAAAACGGGAGCCAGAAACTTCAGCTGGGTGCACAAAATGCTGTTGGAGCTGTAGGCAGGAAATGGAAACTGCAGGAGTTAAAGCTTTGTATCTTCAATGTTCTCCTTGTAAAATTTTAAAATTCTAGATTCTGGAAAAAGTTACGTGCGCCAAACTCCCCCAGAAATGTTCATTTTGAAGGAAGCCATTAAAGTATTCTTTTAAACTATCTCAAGTGCTTAGAATTTGAGGGGAGACCTCATTGCAGTCTACAACTTCCTCGCAAGGGGGAGTGGAGAGGCAGGTGACCTGTTCTCCGGTATCACCAGTGACAGGACCCGCGGGAACGGTGTCAAGCTGAGGCAGGGGAAGTTGAGGCTGGACATCATGAAGAGGTTCTTCACCGAGAGGGTGGTCGCATGCTGGAACAGGCTCCCCAGTGAAGCAGTCACAGCACCAAGCCTGTATGAATTTAGGAAGAGATTCGACTGTGCACTTAGTCACATGGTCTAAACTTGTGGGCAGACCTGTGCGGTGTCAGGAGTTGGACTCAATGATCCTTATGGGTCCCTTCCAACTCGGGATATTCTATGATTCTATGAATATCTCTTCTCATTAAGTGTGAAATTAGATACAATCCTGAGAAAGTATGTTCAGTTAAAGCTTGTAAAATGTAGCTGAGAAATTAAAGGAGAATGAGATTGGGGGTCAATCTACGGATTGGTCTAATGTATTGTGCTGAGGTATGCGTAAGTAGCTGAAGTGGTATAACTAGGAAATAGGGTCAGAAAAAATGATGTAGAGATTTTCTTAGGCTTTCTTCTTTATTAGAATAAGTCCGTATGAAGAATGATAACAATAAAAAAAAAAAAAAGCCCTGTACATACCAGGAAATATGGATAATCCTTGATAAAAATGAGATAACAATTTTGATGAAAATAATCTCATTAGAACTCTGGGATTGCTGAATTTAACTAGTGAAGAAAATAAATGCAACATAGCTCTTTCAAACCTGATTTCAGATACATTTGTTGTTATACGGCTAAGTTCAGATTACATTTGTATATACACAGTAACCCTGGAATCTTTGCTGTTGAAATTGTTTAAGAAAAAAAGTAATGGGCTGCAGATGAGGTCTTTCCTCCCCTCACATCAGCAAGGACCCTCTGATTCTTAGGAGACTTGGCCTCCTGTGTCTTTAAAGAAGGCTGTTTTTATTACTTGGGAATGGGATGCTATCTAGTCTGCAAGAGTTGATGTAGGTCTCATGTTTTATCTCGAGTCTCTTGAGACATCTGTCCTATTTTCTGTAATTGCTAACATTTTGTTAGGGATCAATAAATTGAAAACGAGTCTCGCTATACCTTTCTGACATGGTTTTCTTATTTAATGTTCACGGACTGTTGTTTGTTGGTTTGTTAACATTGTAGACCGCTCACTTAATTAAAAACAACTTTCTGACTATAGCAATTCAGCCTTTTCCATTCTTGAAAATGTTACCCTTTGAGTTAAGCCGCACATTAATTTGAGGCTGCAAATACAGTAATAATAGCAAAGTGCATGGGAAATCATTGGATTCAATTATAGAAGAACTATTTGTGCAGGTCTACTGGTAATACAGTCAGTTCTGTATAGTCAAAATCACCTTTCACTTATTAAATTCCAGGCACCGGCACTGCACAGTTTATAAATTAGAAAAAAAAAATAATCTGAGCAATTAATCATATTTCATGTTTCATGCTGTCTGATATCCGAACTGCTTTATAATAAAGAAAAAAGGTTCTGCAGACCAATTTGTTGCAGCTAATCAATCTTTATTTTTTAAGTGATAGAAACAAAAGTTCACTTAGGACTGCCTTTTTTCCTTTAGCTGGGGGTTAATGACAGTTTGTGCTGTGGGCTTTTACCAGCTAATACTACGTCAGGGAGCCCTCAGTACCGGGACTTAATTATCCAAGCTATAGGCTAGTCTTTCTGTTACGCAAGGCAAGTTGTATGGAATTCTTAAATATCACTAGAACGGAAATCTTATTTTTTTTCCACTGAAACATTTGGATAATTTTTCAACACTTTGTTTTCAAACAGTTGCTTTGATAGAGCGATTGAGGCATGGAGGCAGTTCCACTGTGATCTCAATGACCTCTCCCAGTGGATAACGGAAGCCGAAGGGTTATTAGCTGATGCCCATGGTCCAGATGGCAGCCTGGATCTGCAGACAGCTGGGCTGCATCAGCAGGTATGTACAATATGCCCAGAAACTGGGCAAGCTGGAAAATCTACATTTTTTTTGTCTAAAACTGTAGTTTTCTATGTAGATGTCTACTGTTAAGACTGTGCAATTATGTAATTTTCAATTCCAGTTTAAAATGATTCATGGGGAAGATCACGACTCCAGCTTATAGTATGATGACTCCTATTGTGGAAGGTTTTGAGATAATTTGATAATGCAAATGTTGGCATAATTTTTGTTGTTTCATTACAGCTTTAAAATTATGTTAATCAGTTAAGAAATGCAGCACATTATTTCATTTACTTCCTACTCATAATTAAAAAAAAAAAAAGAACCCAATTACGGTCGATTATAACTTACCAAATTATATATTTTTAAACTAATTAATTTTCAAGATCCTGCTTCATATAAGTAATCCAGAAAATCAGAAAATTTCAGTTATGGGTGCCATAGATTTGACTGTTTCAGACTTCAATTCTACAATTTAATTCCCTGACGTTTCTCTGGATCCTCGTTATGGAAGAGCAGGCTTTTCTGTTTAACTAAACTACACCCTGTTAAATAAAGGGAAGAAAACATAAGTTTAAGAATCACATTTTTTTTTTATTTTGTGAGAAATGGCTATCCAAGTGTTATCCTAACATACAGTTTGTATTTGTCCTTGTTACTGCTTGTAGTTTTTTTCTAGGGCATTTCCTGTCTCTTTCTTGAATTACCTTGTTTCTATTCTAGCTGCAGAGATATTTGTACTAACAATGTAAGCTTTTTATGGTTGTTAGGGATATTTGAAGGTTTGATCCTGACAACTTCTGACTTCCTTCAGTTTCATGGATTTGTTGTCATGTCTGGGGAGCATAGATATAATTATCCTAGCTAAAATATCATTAAGTTATAGAAATAGTCATGGCCATGGCTTATGAGAAGAAGTGCTTAAAAAAATTCTCACCATCTGTTAGCGGTACTAGAAAGTGCTGTACATTAAAAGGAAAGGAATCAAAAGTGAGTGTGAATTCTGACACTGGTTTAAATGAATTCTTGTGATCCTAAGTAGTATTCAGCAGCCTATTATGTATCATTACCTCTTTTTATGACACTCATTAGAAAATTAAACCAGATTTAACAACAGACTCCAATTTTAAGTGAGATGGCTTTAAGTGCCTGTTCCAGTAAAATAATACGTACCCAGGATTCATTCTGCATGTTGTGAACCACAGATCAAAGTCGCTTCAGGTCAGTAATAAAATTCTGTGTCACTTTTATGCTTTTGACAGGAACTTGAAGAGGGAGTCAGCAGCCATCAGACCAGTGTTTCGGCATTGAACAGAACTGGGGAAGGGATCATACAGAAACTCTCTGCTACGGATGGGAGCTTCCTGCAGGAGAAGCTGGCAGGTCTGAATAGGCGCTGGAAAGCAATCACTGCGGAGGTCATGGATAGACAGCAGAGGTAATAAGTTAATCAGAAATTTGGATGTCTAACCAGATGCGATGAGGAGAATCTCATTTAGAAGACTCTAGGAGAATAGGAGGGGTAGCGCATTCTATGGCATGCTGCCATTAATTTAAATTTTCCTGACATTCAGACTTCTTTTTTTGTTTGTTTTGAACAATCTCCTAGAACAGAATCCTCATAAATGCAGCTGCAATTGACTGCCTAGTAAGTCAGTGTTTAACACAACCCACTGAATGAAAACCACAGAAACTGTTAATATTTTCCTTTGTTTTCACAATCATTTCATTGCTAAGCCAGACAGTTTTTTTGGAAGGAACACTCATCTAGTTTCTCTGGCTGAAGCTAAACTGTAAGTACATGGCCTTGATTTCTGCTTTTGCATTGTCAAAGATAGGCTAGTTAAAACAACTGAATTATGGAATTCAAGAACAATACTACAAAACAAAAGCTTTAGGTTTGTGTTTACTACAGTTTAATTAAGCTGACTAGGTATATTCTGAACAAAATGAAAATCACTTGCGAAAAGAAGTCTTAAATTTCCTTCAAAAGATCAAAGTGCAAGGTTTTCTGAGATGAATACACAAATTTTCAGTGTACCTGAGAATACAAGGTTCTCCCCTCAATTCTCAATGTTAAAGAAATCTATTACGATAAATCCCTGGAACGAATAGTTATTTTTGGAGTTATTTATATGGTCATATAGATACATATTTAAATATTTTGTGATACATTGAAGAACAGATTAAGATTTTTTGTAATTATTTTAATTTGAGAAGTTCTATTAAAGGTATGTGTGATTTAGGGATTTTTTTCCCTTGAAAGGTCTAGGGACATTTCTGATATTTTCATAAACATTGGTCTTATTGTGGCTTTAAATGATTAGGCCTGAAAGTGTTGTCATTACTGTCACTCATGTTTAATGTTTGCTACAGACTTTTAAAAGTCTATTTTGTGACTTTGGAACTGAAATTTATCTATTTTTAAGGTGGTAGTATTAATTTGAAAGTATGTTGCATTTTAATGATGTGACTAGAATTAATTCTTTAAAGTTATTTGGCAACTGAAAAACATGCAACTGTTAATCAGATGCAGGACTGGCATGCCATGTTCACTGCAGAAGTGCAGGTGGATTTTTTGTTTTCATTTTTAAGGCTAAAAGGAGAGAATCAGCAGTTGATAGATTACAGAAAGAAGCTCGATGAGCTGCGTTGCTGGTTGGAAAATGCAGAGAATGCTCTGGACACGAGATTTACATTCAACCATGAAGAAAACTTGCGAGAATTACAGGTAAGATCCATTAGTGTGTGTGTGTATGCATGTGTGTTTGATGACTTACCCAAGCAAGGAGCATCTCAATAATGAAGTCAGGTCAAGTTGATAACTACGTTATCTAGCCAAATGATGGTGGCTGTTTCAGAAAGTGAGAAATAAATATAAAACCAATACAAATCTTAAGTGGAATTTTACTCAGGGTGATATCTACAAGTCTACTTAATCCTTGTGAAAACTTCAGCAAAAAGCCAATATAAACCAAGTTTCTAAGATGGGTGAGCATGCGCCATTGTCAGTTTACTGGGCAGCTTTAATACTTTGTGTTGCATATTTAAGATTTTATTTAACCTGCTGTTTAGTCTTGTAAAGATTTTGGTCATTTTGTGTTACTTAGATGCATGTGTATTTTTCCTGTTTGTGTCTGGCTTTGACAGCAAAATAACTTTGGTTCTAGGATGGGTGAAAGAGAATGCTTCTGGAATCCTAGAAAGAATGGGAGGAATAGTCAGTCTCACAAACCTGCTTTACTGTTTTTTTTAATGAATAATAAAAAAAAAAGTCTACTGCTAGATAAAATCAGGTGGAAAACCTTCAAATTACAACAAATGTGTATAAGTGATGTAAATTAGTTGCTGTTGTTTGCCTAAACAAGTTCAGTCTTTTATATCAATTGAGTAGTGGCTATCTAGCTTTCATGAAAATTTATTTTTTTCTTGTGGTCCACCTTAACGTAGATGCCTGAAGTGAAAGGTAGAACTAGATTAAGGGGAGGTGGGGGGGAAATTTGCTAGAGAAACACTGACAGGGAGTTACTAAGTGCCATATTCAGCCCTACTACAGCAGGAATGTCGCATGGGATTACGGTTATGCATATTAAGGGAAGGTGAGTTCGCAGTAGAAAGGTACTAGTGAGATTACTGGGCTATTCAGGAGGGTGAACTCCTCATACGTAAAGAAACTCCGAGAGCTCACCTTGTTTTGTCCAGTCAAATAAAGAACAACGAGAACAGACCCAGTGATGACAAGATAAAAAAAGGGGAGATGAGCTATTATTAAAAGCTACTATTGGGGAAGTGGAAATAACAGATGTTAACTGATCAGTCAGGAATAATTACAATATGGGAATGACAAGGAGATTTCTAAATAAAGGTTCTGAAACACCTAAGAGGTTATAGTATATGGAAGGGAAAAAAAAAATCAAAAAACACCCACTTTAAAAAAAAAAAACAAAAAACTTGAAAACTTAGTAAAGGCAGTATATTGGAGTGGATAGGTGTAATGTATACTTGCTATTGTAATTTGTTTATTCCAGTGCTTAAAGACAAAATTTGTGATTTCTGCTTCACAGTGCTTTTGGTCTATGGGCAAAGAATAGCATAATTATGTTAAAGTTGATGGGAAGTGCGTCCAAGCATAACCTCTTTTTGTAGGATCTGCCCTGTACTTTCATCTTTAAAGAGAAAGATGACTTTGGGAAGTTGATCAAAATCAAATTGTAAGGTTATGTTTAGTTTTTAAATATCTTTAGAGCACATTTTGTTAAGAAGAAATTACCTTGTGATGGTAGTGATCTACCATGTACTGGTGTAATAGGAGTGGGCCCTTAGTTTTTATTTTTTTTAAACTATGGCAGGCAATAATTTTGATTGACAACATGTAGTGTTTTGGATACATGGTACATCCAGAGGTGATCAAACAGAAGCATCTTGTGAGATGAGAATCAGTGTGCATGATATGAGGCTGTGTAGGTACCTTGGCTATTATATTTGCAGCTTTATGGGTGTTTTCCAGTTAGTAAAAAGTGTTGATGTTTCAATAAAATTTCCAAACATAACATAGAATCAAAAACAAACAAATATAAAACACACTTTTTGTCACACATTTCAAGGGAAAATTCTAAGTATTGGAGTAAAAGGAAAACTTTTTTGCCTGTTACTGTTTAAGCATGTGTGTGTTTGGCTTCAGTCCAAAACTCTTCTGTCCCTTTTAGGTCTTAAATGAAGAGATGGAAGTACAGGGAGACAAACTGGAATGGTTGAACAGAACTGAACCCGAAGTTATTCTGGATAAAAATGTCAGTCTTCAGGAGAAAAACAAACTTTCTGATAGCCTGCAGTCCCTCAATGTGAGATGGAATAAGGTATGCATTTCTTCAGCATTTTTACCTGAGGCTGAAAATACAGTGGTGTACTTAGAGTTTTGGTTTCACATGTATGTTGTGACATGTAAAATGTCTTGGAAGCTGTGCATGTATGTTGACGGAATGGTCTCCCAGGCAGGAATTCTTAATCCATGTCCATATCAAAACCCTTGTGGACATTTTTTCCATCAGAATAAGTTGGTTTAATTTAGTTTTTAATTAAGTGTGTTTTTTGTATTGGCTTTCTTTCAAACAGCTGAGTTAAAAATATTTACAGTCATAGAATTATAGAATGGTTTGGTTTGGAACAGACCTTGAAGATGATCTAGTTCCAACTCCTCTGATGGGCAGGAATACCAGTTAAAGTTGCCCAAAGCATGATCCAACTTGGCCTTAAATATTTCCAGAGATTGAGGCATCCATGACTTCTCTGGGCAACCTGTTCCAGTGCCTCACACTCCAGTGAAGAGTGTAAAGAATTTCTTTGTACCGTCTAATCTAAACCTACTTTTTTTTGTTTAAAACTGTTACTCCCTTGTCCTTTCACTACGCTCCCTGATAAAGAGTCTCTCCTCATCTTTTCTGTAGGCCACCTTTAAGTACTAGAAGGCTGCTGTAGGGTCTTCTCAGACCCTTCTCTAGGCTAAATAATGCCATCTATCTCAGCATCTCATTACAGAAGAGGTGTTCCAGCCCTCTGATTATCTTCATGGACCTCTTCTGGACCCATTTGAACTGTTCCATGTCTCTCCTGTGCTGGGCATCCCAGAGTTGGATGCGGTACTCCACTTCTTTTGTTGCAGCCCAGGATACAGTTGGCATTCTGGTCTACTGGTGCAAACTCAGCTCAGGTTCAGTTTTCCCTCCACCAGTACCCCCAAGTCCTTCTCCACAGGGCTTCTCTCAATCCACTCATTGCCCAGCCTGTATTCATGATTGAGATTGCCCCAGCCCAGGTGCAGACCTTGTACTTGGTCTTGTTGAACTTCATGAGGTTCACACAGGCCAACCTGTCAGAGTCCCTCTGGATGGCATCCCTTCCCTCCAGCATGTTGACTGCGCAACTCAACTTAGCGTCATCCACAAACTTGCTGACAGTGCACTCAGTCCCACTGTCCATGTTGCTGACAAAGGTGTATTAAATAGTATCGGTCCCAATACAGACCCCTGAGGGATACCACTCATCACTGGTTTTCACCTGGACATCAAGCCAGTGTCTGCAACTCTATGAACGTGGCCATCCAGCCAATTTCACTTGTTTGAGTCAAACACTAGCGTTAGTTTGAAATTGAGAGTGTCACAATAAATCTTTGCTTTATAGGAAAGTTGAATATTTGCAGCTGCTAAGAGGAGAACAAATGAAGCTGAGGTAAAGCTCCTTGAGAAAATCCTCAGTTGAGTGTGTCTGGGATTCCTCTTGAATATAGATGGTGTAAATTAAACACTGTAGTGAACTGAACCAATTTAATCTCACATACTGACCAAAGAGAAGAAAAGAACTCATTGGTTAAAGAAAATTGGATTTTTTTTTTTTTTCAAGTGGAGCTTGGAGAGCCAGGTGAAAAAAGGAATAGAATTATTTGGGATTTATAGTATGGATAAGGGAGGTAAGAATTTGCTGGGCTTTTGATATTTTTAAATTTTGTTTTTTAACCCAGCCAGACATGGAAAATAGGGGTTTTATTTTTTCCTTTGTATATTGCTTTTCAGTCACTCACTTCTAGAAACTGCAAG
This sequence comes from Cygnus olor, assembly GCF_009769625.2. NCBI lineage: Eukaryota > Metazoa > Chordata > Aves > Anseriformes > Anatidae > Cygnus > Cygnus olor. Next base: position 71,295,447 of record NC_049171.1, on the reverse strand, counting down.
CCAATTTATTTTCACTACAATAAGGTTACTTTTTTTTGTTATTAATTACTTATTTCTCTACTTTTCTATTGGTGATGACAGCAAAACATCATAATTCATTTGAAGTGTACTCAAATAATGAGTCATAGCTTTGTTACCTAGGCAGTAAAATCCACGCAAATGGTCTATCTAAAAACTTCATTTATTTCTCCAAGATTTAGGTAAGGCACTGGAAAACTTTGGAATAACAAACGCACTGAGTACCTCTTGGCGTTTTTATTTCTTTAAAGTTATACTCTGAAAAACTTCATTGAAATATGAAACATACTGTTGTAGCAAATGTGATATAGAACATTTTGTGTGTTATAATACACAAATTTTTGTTATTAATATAGATTTTTCTTACTGTTTTTGTTCTCTCTGCTGGACTGTAGGTGTTCAGAGAAGTGCCTGACAGACTGAGAGAACTAGAGGCATTTGTTGGGCAGACTCATCTTGTTTCACAGACGAAACCTTCTGGTGAGTGACTGGTCCTTCTGTTTTTCTTAGTTGTTTTGAGTTTAATCCTTGGATGATTTTTTTTCCAACAGCAATCTAAAAAGGAAAACCTTCCTGTGAACTTAGGTGGAAATAAGAAATGTTATCCATCACGTGGGCCTACCTTCATGTTACTAGGAGAGACAGGAACTGTCTGGGCAGTAAAAAAGTCACTCAGGTTTTGGGGGTGTTCTTTGTCGTTCCCCTAAATGTGTTGAAAGAATGGCTTAGTAAAACTTAAGTGTCCTCATCAGGAGCCAGTGTACTACGTACAGGAAAAAAAGCCAAAATTATCTCTGTTTGTGACATTGTTTTCCAGTAGATTTGTACATTGCGGTCATACCTTTTAGTAACTGAGACCCTATAGAAACTTTCCCTACAGCTAAGTACTTCTGTAATATCTCCTGCGTCCAGATTTTCTGCAGTCCTATAAATGTAATTCTGCATCTTTTGGCTCAGTATGGGCACAGGTGGGTCTTTTCTCATCTACTATCTAGTTATTTTCCTGAACCCCATAAGGGAAGCTGTCAGAAAATGTGTTCTTGTATTGGACACTAATACTGGCAATCTTTTCAAAAGCTATTGGAGGCAGATCAGCAGATACAGTGTAAACAAGATGCCCAGGTCTCCATTTTAGAAAATCAGGTAAAAAGACAGTCCTTGCCTGAAAAAAACACAAAACATCTTGAACTTCAGTAAATTGTCTGTGTGTGCATACATATATATATATTTAATTCAGCAGCACCAAAAAAAGTTCAAGGAGGACAAGCAACTTTTATTTAAGACTTTCAAGACTATGATTCAGCTTGTTTCCCTTTCATGCAGGCTATTTCTTAAGTAAAACTTCTGTCTTTGATTGAGGCAAGCGTGTAATATTTATGCTCCAGCTTGATTTAACTTGGTGTTTTGCTGGAGCTTATTTCTCCTTGCTTCTTTACAGTGTCGGGTTGAACAGATAGAAAGGGTGGGGCTGAGCTAGTGGGCATCTGTCTGTTTTTAGGACAGCTGTGTATTGCCAAGTCCATGGAGCATTTATTGTAGTAACTTGACATATGTGCTTAAGTGAATTCTGAGTCAAGGATGGGAAAACCTTTCTGCCACATAATACAAAAGTGAGGAAGACAATTTTAGACATTTACCATAAGTGAAATAATTGTTTTGTATGCTTAATAGACATCAATTCCCATTCATGTCGAAGAGGATTTAGCTTCACTCCGTTAGAGTTAATGCTGTTTTGCTTTTGCAAGTTTTCTTCTCATTTGTGTTGTGAGTGACTCATTTGAGTGACTCTTGGCATGCAATGAAATCGTAACATCACAAAAAAATAAATAACATTGTGGTGACTTAGTTTCTTGTGGTTAGAAAGCCTCTAATACAAATTTTGCTATGCGTTTTTTGTAGATGCTGTTGCATATTCATAGAAACTACAAAAAATAAAATCCTGAAATTGTACTTGTGGCCGTTATTTTTTTCTTTAACAAAAACCCCAAACTCTGTTTCAGATGTCCAAAAGGTGGTGCTATTATCATCTTCAATGGAAATTCCTGTTCAGACTCAGCAGGCTTTGGAACTTTCTGCACCTGCTGATCTGGATAAAACTACAACAGAGCTGGCTGACTGGTTGGTATTGATTGACCAGATGCTCAAGTCAAACATAGTCACTGTGGGAAATGCTGAAGAGATCAGCCGGACTATTGCACGAATGAAAGTATGTGTTTTAGTGAAGACTAGACACTTGTAATTTCTTTACTGAATGTACAGGCTAATAATTTTTTTAAAGAAACTGCAGTAAATGTTTAACCTGCAAATCACACTTTAAAAACTGTTGATATTACACTCCTCTCCTCTCTACCATTTCCTGTTAATTCCTTGCCTGCCTTTGTGAGCAAGATGTGAGGTAGACAGCACTACTATTTTTTTGAAGAACTCCTACAAATGGCATCTTTTTAGGAATGTTTGGATAACTACAACTTCCTGTGGGTATGCAGTGTATTTTGTAATTTTATAGAATAACATGATCATAGAATCATAGAATATCCCGAGTTGGAAGGGACCCGTAAGGATCATCAAGTCCAACTCCTGGCACCGCACGGGTCTACCCAAAAATTCAGACCATATGACTAACAGCACAGTGCAAATGCTTCTTGAATCCTGACAGGCTTGGTGCCATGACTACATCCCTGAGGAGCCTGTTTCAGTGCGCAACAACTCTCTCAGTGAGGAACCTCTTCCTGATATCCAGCCTGACCCTCCCCTGTCACAGCTTGCCACCATTCCCTCAGGTCCTATCGCTAGTCACTAAAGAGAATAGGTCGGCACCTGCCCCTCCACTCCCCCTCGTGAGGAATCTGTAGACCACAATAAGGTCCTGTAGATCTGTAGACCACAATGACCTCCTCTTTTCCAGGCTGAACAGGCCAAGTGACCTCAGCCGCTCCTTATACATCTTCCCTTCTAGGCCCTTCACCATCTTACTAGCCAAGGCAAGGTTGGACCTGGTGCGCAGGGACATGGTTTAGTGGGTGACATTGGTAGTAGGGTGATGGTTGGACCAGATGATCTTGAAGGTCTTTTCAAACCTTATTTTTTCTATCATTCTATGATTCTATAATCCTGCTCTTGCAAAAATCCCATCAGTGAGGCTAGAACTGAGGGTTTGGTAGCACAAATATATGTGACACATTTAGAGTCCGTATAACGCAGCGTCTTTGAGAACACCAGCCCATCAAACAAACATAACAACAACAACAACAACAAAAAAACCCACAAACCTGTAACAAATCCTCATGGTAACTATAGGTGAAGTTCATTTGATGTAGGCATTTCACTTCCATGTCAAAACAAAGAGCTTTGGAAAAACCTCAGTAGTGTTGTTGTCTTACAGTTGGCAGAACAGAAAGAGATGAGTGAAAGAGCAAGCTCTGAAGGGCTGCTTCTCTCAGTTTGACTATACATATCCTTGACCCGACTCTTCTCACAGCACCTGTGAGGTTATTTTATACCCAAAGCTGAGTGGGTGTAAAAAGTGAGAGATCATGTTGTGGTTCCAAGCAGTTCCTGGTTCTTCATCAGAAATACCATGTGCTGCTCTAGAGCTGAGTGGTATCTGGCCAAATCATTATGGGGGAACTAATGCAATACTGAATTAAAAAAAATAAAGCACTTTACTGAATAAAAGTTCCCAAGATGATCATGACAAGGCTACACTGGAGCCTGCCACAGTGGTAACTGTTCCAGTTGGTAACGGGTAACAATTCCAGTATTTCATTGTGTTACCATTTTTCCAATTGTTCTTCTCACTGTTCGTTTTACAATCACTTTTTATCCCCGCCTTCATCATCTATGTGTGCTATCCATCTATCACTGTTTTGTTTTATCATAATTACTCAGTTTTTATTTTTCTGATATTTAACTCTATCCTAGCTGAAACCAGGACACACCACATCACATAGTATGGAATATCCCTTTGGCCAGTTGGGGTCACCTGTCCTGCTTCTGTCCCCTCCTAGCTCCTCCCGCACCACCAGCCTCCTTGCTGGCAGGGCAGTGTGAAAAGCTGAAAAGTCCTGGACTCGGTGCAAGCACTGCTCTTCAGCAATTAAAGCAAGTAGGAGACATTTCCTCTCAGAAAGAGTGGTCAGGCATTGGAACGTGTTCCCCAGGGAAGTGGTGGAGTCACCGTCCCTGGGGATGTTCAAAGAAAGGTTGGATCTGGCGCTTAGGGACATGGTTTAGTGGGTGACGTTGGTGGTAGGGTGATGGTTGGACCAGATGATCTTGGAGGTCTTTCCCAACTTTAACGTTTCTATGATTCAATGTTACAGTGATCAGAGGCTAGAGCCTGAGCTAGAAAAGGTCATGAGGAACATGTGGAACAAGGTAGATAAGGCTGCAATTTGCAAGATCCTGCAGTTTTGCCACCTAACCTAACCCATAAAAGTGGCCTAAAAGAAAGCTGGAGAGGGACTCTATCAGGGAGTGTAGCCATGGAACAAGGAATAATGGCTTTGAACAAATGGAGGGGAGATTTAGATTAGATGTGGTGTGAGGAAGAAATTCTTCACTCAGAGCACAAAGCCCACATGGAGATTAGGGATGAAGATGCACCTTGCTTCTGTTCCGTAAAGAATAGAATGAAATTACCTAAAAACCAGTGTTAAAAATAAACCTACGGCACAGGATGGGAGGTGGAGGGCAGTCCCTGTGTCTGAGGGGCAGCCTTTCTCTCTGGCAAGCCAAATGGCCCGGGGGAGCCAGCCCCAGAAAAGGGGCACTCAGCTCCCCCAACCCTCCTCCTTCTTCCACATGAGGGCATCTTCCAGGCCGCTCCCAACACAGCCACCTTTGGGCACGTGTGGGCCACTCCATTGCAGAGGCTTGCTGAGGTCACAGTGGCTACCGCTGCCCAGCCTTTGCTCCGGGCCGTATAAAACAGAACCCCTGCAGCTGGCCCACCACTTGCTGAGCTTCTAGGCACTCTGACAGCCAGCTTGTGGGGCAGGAAGAAGAGCCAAAGCAGCAAGGCGAGCGGCAGGCCTCCTCGGTGTGAGAGGACAGCGATGCAGTCCAAGGAAGGCACTTAATGAGAAGAAGTGTCATGGGCAGAGGGATCGTGCCTGCGGCACAACAGACACCAGTGCTCGAGGGACCTCTGGCGCGCACCCCACAGACACTTACAGGCGCTACCGCTGGCACCGCAACGACGGAGGGAACAGGCCGCCCCCTCAGCCATACAGCGACAGGGGGCCTGGGCCTTCCTGTTGGCGCAACGGTGACATGGGGCGACGGCAGGAGCGTCAGGCAGACAGCCAGGTGGAGCAGAGGCATGCCTGTAGTCCAGAACGCAGCGTGGGACCCAGCCATGGCCGTAATGCAGATGGCAGTGTCAAACCCACAGATGGAAATCAGCTGGGCAGTGGCATGGGACCTAGGGGTGGAAGTGCATGTCCCCCTGGTTCATCACCCTGGCCTGAAAACATTCCTGATGGAAGGCATCCCGTTTGGGCAGTCCCGGGCAAGGAGTGGCTTATCCTTCTGCCAAACACCATGGAGCCCATGGAGATGGATCCACCAAAAGATGTGGAGGAACCGATGGAAGTGGATCCACCTCAGCCAGATCAGACCTGCAACTACCCTGGCATATCTTCGCTCTCTGCCATCTGAGCGCACCAACAGTGTCACAGGAGTGCCTGGCGAGCTCCCTACTCGTCGCGCAGGCTCCATCCCAAGCATTAGCTTGGAGCCGCCAAACAGCATGGACATCCCGCAGGCTTACCTGCAAAATGTCCTGGCAGTAAAGAACTCTGTTGCCCATTCTCAGGGGTTGTGTGAGAGCTTCTTTCCCATCCCCCAGCCCTTGTGCAAGAGGTGGCATTCTTTCTGCACAGAGCCTTGAGGAAGAGCACAAGAGAGGACCCAGCTTCCTTCAGGCTACTGTGCTCAGGTGACAGGATGAGTCCCTGAGGGCCAACATGTGCCTTTAACATTTGTGAAAATAGACTGAGGGGTGAAAATAGTGTGTAAGTGATTATAGGTGGTTAATTTCTTATATTAGGAGTGAGTTTCTGTATCTGAGTAATTGATAACGACAGACATGGAGAAGGCTGAGGTACTCAACAACTTCTTTGCCTCCGTTTGCACTGGTAGACAGGCTTCCCAAGTCTTTCATTTCCGTGAACCCATAGATGGAGGCTGCGGGATCAAAGTCCCACACACTGTAAGTGAAGAGCAGGTTCGAGACCACCTGATGAATCTAAACAGGTACAAGTCTATGGGACCTGATGACATGAACCCCAGGGTCCTGAGGGAACTGGCTGATGTAATTGCTAAGCCTCTCTCCATCATAGTTGGAAAGTCCTGGCAGTCAAGCGATGTCCCTGGTGAGTGGAAAAAATGAAACGTCATGCCCCTACTCTTCAACAATTAAAGCAAAGAATTGAACAAAGAGCACTACTCTTCAACAATTAAAACAATTAGGAGACATTTCTTCTCAGAAAGAGTGGTCAGGCATTGGAACGGGTTGCTTGGGGAAGCGGTCGAGTCACCGGTGTTCAAGGAAATCATAGAATCATAGAATATCCCGAATTGGAAGGGACCCATAAGGATCATCAAGTCCAACTCCTGGCTCCACACAGGTCTACCCAAAAATTCAGACCATATACCTAAGTGCACGGTCCAAAAGCTTCTTGAATTCTGACAGGCTTGATGCCATGACTACATCCCTGAGGAGCCTGTTTCAGTGCGCAACAACCCTCTCAGTGAGGAACCTCTTCCTGATATCCAGCCTGACCCTCCCCTGTCACAGCTTGCCACCATTCCTTCAGGTCCTATCACTAGTCACTAAAGAGAATAGGTCAGCGCCTGCCCCTCCACTCCCCCTCATGAGGAATCTGTAGACCGCGATGAGGTCTCCCCTCAGCCTCCTCTTTTCCAGGCTGAACAGGCCAAGTGACCTCAGCCGCTCCTATGTCGTCCCCTCTAGGCCCTTCACCATCTTCGTAGCCCTCCTCTCAATACTCTCCAACAGTTTCACGTCCTTTTTGTAGTGTGGTGCCCATAACTGCACACAGTACTCGAGATGAGGCCTCACCAGCGCAGAGTACAGCGGGGCAATCACTTCCCTTGACTGACTAGCAATGCCATGCTTGATGCACCCCAGGATACGGTTGGCCCTCCTGGCTGCCAGGGCACACTGCTGGCTCATATTCAATTTGCTGTCAACCACAACCCCCAGATCCCTCTCTGGGGGGCTGCTCTCCAGCATCTTGTCACCCAGTCTGTACGTATAGCCAGGGTTGCCCCGTCACAGGTGCAGGACCCGGCACTTGCTCTTGTTAAACTTCATGTGGTTGGTGATTGCCCAGCTCTCCAATCTGTCCAGATCTCTCTGCAAGGCTTTTCCACCCTCAACAGAGTCAACAACTCCTCCAAGTTTAGTGTCAGCAAATTTGCTCAAAACACCTTCTAGTCCTACATCCAAATCGTTTATAAAAACATTGAAGAGGACTGGCTCTAAAATGGAGCCTTGAGGGACCCCACTAGTGACCATGCAACAGCCAGATGTGGCCCCATTTACCACAACCCTTTGAGCCCTGCCCGTCAGCCAATTGCTTACCCATCGCATGATGTTTTTTTTTAGCTTTATGCTGGACATTTTGTCCAGCAGGATCCTGTGGGAAACCTTGTCAAAAGCTTTACTGAAACCCAGAAAGATCACATCAGCTGTTTTCCCTTGATCGACTAGGTGGGTGATCTTATCATAAAAGGAAATCAGGTTAGTCAAACAGGACCTACCTCTCGGAAACCCATGTTGGCTGGGACCAATGACTACATCGTCCCCAAGGTGTGCTCCAATAACTTCAAGGATAATCTTCTCCATAATTTTATCAGGCACTGATGTGAGACTGACAGGCCTGTAGTTGCCAGGGTCTTTTTTCTTGCCCTTCTTGAAAATTGGTACAACATTTGCCATCTTCCAGTCTAGTGGGACCTCTCCAGATTCCCAAGACCGTTGAAAAATAATTGAGAGAGATCATGTGATGACATCAGCCAGCTCTCTAAACACCCTGGGATGAATCCCATCCGGACCCATGGACTTGTATGGATCCAGGTGGAGCAGCAAATCCCGCACACGTTCGGGGTCGATTGGGAGTTTGTCATTCCCACCGTCACGGTCCTCCAGCTCAGGGCACCCGGGGTCCCGAAGCCCATCATCAGCGTTGAAGATGGAGGCAAAGAAGGCATTAAAAGTCTCTGCTTTGCCTATGTCCTTGTCTGTGAGGAGACCTTCTGCATCAAGACCTATGTCGTCTTTGGTCCACGTTTTTCTGTTCACATATTTAAAAAAAAACACTTTTTATTGTCTCCCACAGACCTGGCCAGCTTCAACTCTAATTGGGCTTTGGCTGCATGAATTTTCTGTCCCTACAAATGCAAACAGCGTCCCTGTATTCCTTCCACGTTGCCTGACCCTCCTTCCAGCAGCCGTACACTTTCTTTTTCTGCCTAAGCTCCAGTAGAAGATCCCTGGTCAGCCAGGCTGGCCTTCTGCCCAGCCTGCTTGACTTTCAATATTTTGGAATTGCCTGATCCTGTGCTTTTAGGAGGCAGTGCTTAAAGACTGACCAGCACTGATGGATGCCAATGCCTTCAAAAGCAGTTTGGGGACCTTGCTAACTTGTTCCCTGAGCAGCCTGAAGTTTGCTCTCCCCATATCCAGGGCTGAAGTTTTGGTGGCAGTTTTCCTTCTGTCACCAAAAATTTTAAACTCAACTGCTTCATGGTCACTATGACCAAGGCAGCTGCCAATTGCCATGTCCCCCACAAGACCCTCTCTGTTCTCTAGCAACAGATCTAGGAGGGCACCTTTCCTAGTTGGCTCCCTTAGCACCTGCACCAAGAAGTTATCATCGAGGTGCTTTAGGAACCTCCTGGACCTGCTCCAGTCGGCCGTGTGGTAATCCCAGTTGATGTCTGGCAAGCTGAAGTCCCCCATAAGGACAAGCCTTTACCCTCTCCCTGTAAATGTGTGTATCTGTATGGTGTGCATATATAAAAGATCAGAGCTTGGTAAGAGAATAACAAGTGGGAGAGTGAAAAGTAGATAGAATCATCGAATATCCTGAGTTGTAAGGGACCTACAACAATCATCGAGTCCAACTCCTGGCTCTACACAGAACTACCCCAAAACCAGACCCTGTGTCTGAGAGCATGTCCAAACGCTTCTTGAACTCTGGCATGCTCAGTGCTACAACCAGTTCCCTGGGGAGCCTGTTCCAGTGCCTGTTCTTCACTGAGAGGGTGATCCTTTTCCTGATATCTCCCTGAACCTCCCAGCTCCATGGTGTTCCTTCAGGTCCTGTCGCTGTCCACAGAGAGCTGAGCTCAGCGCCTGCCCCTCTGCTCCCCTTGTGAGGGAGCTGCAGGCCACCATGATGCCCTCAGCCTCCTCTGCTCTGAGCTGAACAAACCAAGGGGCCTCAGCTGCTCCTCACACATCTTGCCCTTTAGACCCTTCATCATCTTCATATCTCTTCTTTGGACACTCTTAATAGTTTTATGTCCTTCTTATATTGTGGTGCCCAAAACTGCACACAGTACTTGAGGTGAGGCCAGATGCCAGAAAATACTTTGCAATGACTGTGGTATCTGTGTGGTTTGTACAGGTTAGCCTCTACATCAGAATTTTCAGTTTTAAGTCAGAATACTTTTGCCTTTTAAAGCAGTGTTATAATACTGTGACAATTCAAGGGTTGTAATAGTGATGGAATAGCCATCTGTCTCTGAAGACATACGTGTTTTGTTTTAGGTATAAATAATACAGATATTGTTGTTAACCATGTTCTGCTTTTTGTATCTAAAAATTGTATCCTAATTCTCAACAGATAACAAAAGCAGATTTGGACCAGCGGCACCCTCAGCTTGATTCTGTTTTTACATTGGCTCAAAATTTGAAAAATAAAACTTCCAGTTCAGACATCAGAACAGTGATCACAGAAAAATGTAAGTTCCTCCATTTTGTGTTTGCAAATACAATGGTTCTGTGACAGTAAAATAATCTTCATATCTTTCTACTAAGCTTTTGATTTTGATCCTAGTTGTTTTCCTTAAAACACCTGAAAACTTAGCTATTAAATAGCTTTAGTGTAGCAGTCTACTGAAAATTCTTGGAAGAAGGATTGCTACTTTTTTTCTTGACTAGCATTTTTTTTGAGGTATAAGTGTAAATATGTTTGCTGGGATTTGAAAATATCTTATGAAAAACTTGGGTTACTTGACAGACAGATCCAGGGATAAGGATTTTTTATTCCCTCATATAAAGGAGATAATAACATGTTTATTTTTACTGAGCTATGATACATTAGACAGTTAGTAAAAAGCATGCATATGTTGTTTTAAGAGACTAACGTTGGGCTGAGCGTTAGTAGAGCTTTTAAGTCACTGATATGTACTTTAAAAAAAAACATACTGTGAAAATTTCTTTTACTGGTACTTAACAGAAGGAAAACACAACTGACACAATTAGAAACCAAGGGACAGCATATTCTTGGAACTCCTAAGGCGTTGCTAGTTGCTAAGACTAGAGAATTCATGCAGCAGGAAATATCACAGAAGAAAAGAGAATCTATGAAACAATGGAAATATGTATTTCCCCATCTTCTTTTTTCTGCAAAGTAATTTTCCTTTGCTACATTTACATGAATTTCTTTGGTGTCCATAGAGCTTGCTGAAGATAATAATGGGCTCACAAAGCCAACAGAGTTTCAGGTGGAAACTCAGGGGAGAATAGCAGCTGTTGTAATCCAGTGGAGTCAGTCAACGAGGGGAGATCTGGTCAGTTGAAAAACATTCTTGATTCTTCACAAAAGGTGAATGAGGAATAAAGCGACTGTATTTTAAAAACTTACGTTGTGCTCCCTGATAGTCATGGACATCCAAGATGGAAGCAGAGAAGCTGTGTATACTGCCATGAACGAAGCTTCCAATAGCTACTCCAGATGTGTGTGAAGATTTTGTTACCTGTTATGAAACATGAAAGAACTGAAGGTTTCTTTAAGCTCGTAAAGGGTGATTTTGTTACAAGAGCTTTGTAGCAGTTTGCTTCACTCTGAAGAAAAGTGAAGATCAGGATTGTTTTATGCACCTTATTTAAATGCTGAGGGGAATATACAAATTCTATAAACTCCTGTGAATCTGCTATGTGTCATTAGATTAAGCCTAATTACTCTAATATCTAGGAGCACAGACATGGAAAAGTTTCCTTCTATGGAACTTCCTTCCCAATAACTGCGTAATTATGGGGAATTAAAAGTAATATCTAATCAGGAGTTATTTCCCACTTTGAAGCCACAGGTAGATCCTTGAGGTTACCAAGAATTTCACTTTCTGTCCTGTTTTGGTGGAGAATGAAGAGAAGGGAAATACGTCAACAATAGATAATTCCATTAGGAACTCTGGATGGATGAGAGTTTTAATCCAGGCAGAGAGAGTAAGATTAACCTGTCCATATATAAGCAAAAATCTGTAACACAATCAAGAAATATTTATTCACTAATAATAACATGATAGAACTATCAAATGTGTACCCATTTCAACCAAGTTGCTATTGTAGACAGCTGTTTTTCAGGGATATTTTTCCTTCCAGCATTGTGGGGGACAGCCTAAATGCTTAGGAGACTTTTCTCTACAGTTCATCACCCAGCACGCACTGTTATACCCTTTTTTTCACTTCTGCTGTTTTTGCTTTTGCTGTTTTGGTGAAATCAGTGATCTTTCCCAGCAGCTGAGTGTTTCCTTTGAACATACTCTTTATCCAACACAGTAACATCTTTAATTAAAAAAAAAATGTGTATGCATGTGTATATATATTTATGTGCTGTTGGGGTACTGAAGCTTTTTTCTGAGTTCTTATTCAATTCACCATGACCCACATCATGCTTGAAAATTATAGTCACTTTGACAAAGGGGCTTCACTACCTCAGTTTAAGAGCTCTGTGAAGCTAAACAGAATATTGTTGAATGTATTGAATGTATTTCTTAAAGACATCTTCTTAGGCAGCTATAATGACCTTGGATGTTTGTAAAAAGTTTAAAGTTAAAAAAAAAAAATCTAAAAAAATGTAAATGGTAAAGTTCTCTTAAGTGGTTTACACAACCCTTGGCATTTTTACTTCATGGAGAGTTCAAGCAACTTCATGGAGGAATAAAGTGACCTGAGTATCAAGTATGTAAGTTTTCTAATAAAGTAAAATGACGTACTTACTGGTAGGATAATTACATTTGATACGTTGCTGCTGAGAATACAAATGTTCCCAACCGAAAAACCCCAAGCTGGCTTTCTTTTGTTTGCTTTTTTTATATTTGCTTTTTTCACATTTGCTTTTTTCACTCTAGTTCAGATGGTACAGCGCATTGCTACTAACCGTCATGTCAGGTAATAGGGAAGACCTACGTCCACCTCTGTAGACTCTCAAGTGATACAATTTTTTTATTCGTCTGTAGGTATTAAGAAAAAAAATACGATGCTGTTCATTTCTTTCTGTCAGTCGGGCTTCCTGCTTTCCCTGACGCTATTTCTTTTTGTTCTAGGCTTTTGTCGTGTTTTCTTTTTCACACTTCGTTTATTGAAGGTTAAAGCTTATTTATTGATTGTCTAATGTAAGTCTATTCATTGAGACAGGAACGTGATACTTGAAGGAAATGGGGTGTGATCAGTAACTTCTCTGTTGTGTAATCTACATAAGCCTGTAAAAACCTGTGGTGGAATGAAAGTGCTTAAGTAGGTTGTTACTAGAGTGTTCCTACATTAGCCACTGGGCTGTAGTGCAAGTGCCACTAGACTACCTCCAACAAGCGCTCTGGGCAGTAAATCTTAGTTCACTTTGTATAAGCTGCCCAGATCTAAACAAGATTTGTTTGTACTGGTTGAAGTTGCAAGTGCACAAGGGTGACTTGCTGGCACAGCCCTCCCTCTGCCCTGGTGCTCCCTTGGGGCCCTGCCGGTGGCATCTCTGCAGCTCAGCAGAACTGCTTCCCATGCTGTGTTTGTGAAATGGAGTTGTTACTTTTATACTGACCTGCTTAAACAAGAGGGAGACGAACACCTGCATTTTCTGTTTGCTTGCATGAACGTGCAAATTACATGGGGAACTAAAATACAGCATGTTAAAAGGACTGTACTTGAGAATGAGTTACATTATTGACTTTTGTCCTGAAAAGTAGAGTCGTTTTGTCCTGAGAGTAGTTATGGCTACTCAGTTGGTTGCCTCAAGTTTTTGATTTTCTGTGTTGCTGCCTGCAGTGGAGAAGGTAAAGAACCAGTGGGACAATACCCAGCATGGTGTGGAGGTGCGGCAGCAGCAGCTGAAGTACATGCTGGCGGACAGCATCCAGTGGGATGAGCGGAGGAAAGAAATGGAGCATCTCATGGAGCAGTGTGAGATCCGTCTGCGTATGCTCATGCAGGCCCCAAAAGAGGTGCTTGCCAAACAGATTGCAGATAACAAGGTAAGGCCATCCTACAGATGGTTTTTTCTTTCCCCCCCCTCCCCCCATCATACTCCTCAGTCTATGTGAATAGACTGAATCCTGTGCTCTTGGATTCATTTGATGACTGAATGTAAGATTTCGTTATAAGACTGATGTGGCAGTTCTGTCTTTTTGAGCATGATATGTTCTAAATTGTTTCTGTGTTTCTTTTTTTAATCAGACTTCCTGAGAATTGCTTTCTGGGAAGGGAACAGGTGGCATGTATGCATGGGTGTCTTTTTATAAGTGTAGTTGAAATGAGTACAGTATAGCATCAAATAAATGATTTTTCGCATTCACATTGGTGAAAGTTTAATTATGCAACCACAAAATGTAGCATGTATTATTCCATAGAAATCCATTAACAATAGTTTAATAAATCCAAGAATGGACCAATTTATTTAAAATTATTCTGAATTTCACTTCTGATGGGTGCCAAGCATATTCAACTCTTCTTTTTTTTTTTTTTTTTTTTTTCCCCACCTGAATCCCATGCAATCTTTGCTGCTTTTCATATCACAGCAAACCTGCTGTGGTAATAACTCTGATGTCCTTTGTCCTGGTGGCTGCCTGAAAAAGGGCAGGCTGTAGGTGTCTCAGGATGAGAACTAAAGAGACAAATCATTGAGGAGGGGGCTCTTATCAGTGTAGTACTTAGAACAGGCTTTACTTCTAAAATGTGTGTATGCGTGCATGCATTCATGAAGGGACAATGTAGGGGTGCAACTGGCTATGTAAAGAACCAGGGAGTATGGTGCTGAGAATTCCTCACTGGCCCATGGCTATTTCAGTAATCAGTAAAACTGCATAATTTCATTGCCTTCCCTACATGAGCAAGGGATTGGAAATAGACTATCAGGTCTGCCTGTTCGCTTTCGTAAGTGGAAATAGACCTGTACCCAAATACATCATACAGAGATCAAAATAGACAACTGAAAAAATATGTATGTATTTTTAGAAATAATCCTGAATTCAAAACTCTGTAAGGTCAAAGTACATTATAAATACCCTAATACAATAAGGAAACGGATCTAATATATTTGTTTAAAAACAAAAAACTCACAAAACAGTGGAATCAAATATTCCCGCTGTGCACTTCATTTATGCTACTTCTAGGTGTTGGTTGTATAACTATTAGCATAATTTAAACTTATTCATGCTACTGAAAATATGGAAGTGTATTTACTTCTGTTGCCAGTAAAACATAGAGGGGTTTCTAGCCTTTGATGGTTCTAGCAAATATCATTTTTCTCATTTATTTGTGTTTTGGTTCATTGTCAGTGACACTTACTCATCAGTGACACTATCTAATAGATTTTCTTTTTAAAAGGAACTTTATTCTAGAAAAAATATGTACATTTGTTGTTTAAAAAAAGGCAAAAAAAATAATTTTGTAATGATAAAATGTATAATATGAAAAATAATCTGATTTCAGTTTTGCTTGACATCTCATTCTGGAATTGCTTTTTAGCTTTTAGTACAGGACTTGCATAGAGGTGACATCACGGTAGCTGCATTCAATGATCTTTCGAATAAACTTCTTCGGGAGTATCGTGATGATGACACGAGGAGGGTGAAGGAAACCACTGACCAAATGAACAATTGCTGGGTTAATCTGAACCAAAGGTAATTGCAAGGTTTTGCTATATTTGATGCTGTTTGTCTTAAATTTGTATCCTATGTGTATCACTTATATGTATTGCAGTCTCTTCTCTGTACACTTAACTTTACGGCAGCACTTAGCACTACTGTGGTTATTTAATCAATTGTAGTGAAGCTGAATTTTGAAGGTGGAAATTCCCATGGTTTACCATGGAAGACTTCTGTATGACTTCCAATTCCCTGTTAAATAAAAGGGGGGTGGGGGGGTGGGGGGGTTACATTTTCTTACGTTTGGCCTCAGGTTTGCCTGTGGCTACTTTCCTCTGAAGGTCTTTGAGTAATTCTTCCTGTTCCTTGATGTTGTTATGCGCTATGTATTTGTAGTTTGTTCCTGTGCTTTCTTTTCATAAAGCAGTAAGTATTCAGCTCTGCCTCCTAATGCTTCCAGCTAATCTTCATTGTAGGCCTTTCATCTAACAGAAACTTTTCGTGAACAGGGCTGCGCTTTGGTTTTCTGAGTGTGATGTGTCTGACACTCCCATCTAGAAAGTGTTTAAGCATAGGAACTGAGACTTAATTGAAACTTACTTCTTCCTATTCATCCTCTATTAAGACACATTTGCAAGGAGGTATTCCAAATCTCTTACTGAAAACATGGTCCCATTTATTTTCCTATGCATAATTTTTTGTGCAAGGTAATCTAATTGCCGCAAAAAAAATCTTTTTTTATAAGCATTTTATAGATAATTTATATTAGCCTAATGTCTGATTCAGTGCCAGCAGCTTTAAAGGACAGTACGCCTTGTGGTTAGAGGAACAGGAGAGAATTGATCCTATGTATGTGGGAGTAGGGTAAATGAAAACCGGAGTCTGTACATATGCTTGTATATATGTGCATGCAGAATGGGAAACTGCCTTTGTAATGACATGTCAATTAGGTGAATAAGAGTCCTAGGTAATAAAGCCTCCGTAGTTGGTAATATGTCCTGGGAAGTGAGGGGAGGAGAACTTTACAGTGGCAAGCAGTACGTTTCACTGGTAATTAAGGAAGCAGAGTAGAATGTTTTGTTATTGTCCCTTGGAGGACAATGGTATTTCTGTAGTTTTCTGCTTTTGATGTCACAAGTTTTATACAATGAATTTCCTGGTTATTTCCATCGAGAGATGAGATACAGTACAGACAAAAATTTATATGGCTCATTCTGTGTGACAATTTGAGAGAGGATAAAAATTCATTAATCTCTAAATGTTTTGAGATGTCTAACGTAAGATTTTCAAGTGACAAAAACATTTCATAATTATTCAATCTGATGTGGACATCTTTTCACGGTTCTTTAAAAAAAAAAAAAAAAGCAAGCAAACAAAAAAAACTTCTAGTACATGGTGGGAAAGACTTTGGCATATGTCAAAACTTCCTTGGCTTTTTACTTTCTGAACTAGGTCATGGTGATAAGGTCATCTCCTGAAATGACCCTTCCTGACCATTCATTTGCATCAAGATTGGGGTCTGCAGCATGTTTACCATCACATCCTCCCTCTATGCCTCAGTAAATGAATGATATTTCAAAAAAAAAAAAAAAAGCCATTAATTTCATCTGAATCTACCATGAAGGCATCTGGGGATAGGGATGCAATTAGAGGGTGATGAGAAACAGCTCCTGGTTGGATTAGCAGAACCAGTAGACTACAACTCTGTACCAGTCTCATTCAAATTCAAACTTTGCAGAGTTTTGGCTAGAACTAGCATAGAACTATCCACCTGTGTCAGAGCAGGTGATAAGAAAGAAGAGCTCCTAACTGGAAGGCTCTAATTATTTTTGAATCTGCTTAAAGTCTGGAATAATAAGCAATTGCATTCTGTTGTGTGTAACTGAAGCTTGACTCCTACCACTGGGGCTACTCTTTTGCAGTCTGCAGCCTTAGCAGATGGGTATCTGCTTTTCTGCTTTTTTTTTTTTTTTTTTTTTTTTTTTTTAAGTAGGGGCAGAACATCCAGGAGAAATTGGGAAGCCAGTGGGTAGCCAGAGTGTGGAGCTGCTCACCGTAACCCTGTGGAGCAGAGCAGAATTAAAAGGGGAGAATGTGCAGTGAAAGCACCTTTTCAGGGGAACGAAGGTTTTTATCTTTGCCTTTAAAGGCAATAAACAAAAATACTGGTGAGCCTTGAGCGCTGAGGAGGGCTGCATGTGACAGGTGTTGGGACAGACAGGGACTGGACCTGGAGTGTAAGCATAGATCTGTATTTACAGCATACTGCATTAAAATGCCACTTGTGGCAATACCTGTACCTGGAGGCTGCAGAAGGGGTCCTTAGTAGCGTTACCTGGGATAATCGGTCCTGAGTAGCACCTCGAGAATGCTCTCAGGAAGGCTGGCCATGGAATGCAAAGTCAAAGCAAAAAGGTCGGCATTAAGGGGTTGAAGCTCCCCAGCTTGACATTTTGTAAATTGAACAGTCTGTCCAATGGCTATTTATTTTCTGTTTTTTATATTGCAAAATGAAACCATAGTAGTTCTATGCGCTTCTGCTGCCTTGGTAGTCAATTGCAGTTGACGTCTAGACTGTCTCAAGTGTCCTTCCCTGACTTCCTTTTGATCACTCACTTGCATGCACTGCAGATTTTTAGTTTAAATCTGAAAAAATAATTGGGTGGAACAGAAACCTGAAATGGTGCTATGAAAGCTTAAATGCTACAGGTACAATTATTTTTTTTCCTTGGTCGTGTCTTTGCTAATAGAATTTATGTAGACCTTCTCCCCTATCACTGAATTAAGTGAAGTTAGCTGCGGTTATATAGGATTCCACAGGTTTTCCTCACATTTAATTCTTGCATCCTGGAACGACTCCATCTTTCTGAGACTGTTCTAATCGTATTAGAATTCTTGGAGAACCCGCATCATCTTTTTGGCTTGGGGAGTAGTTAATAGCATCACAGAATTCTCCACCAACTTCTATGTTACTTTTGAGGCCTTTGCTGGAATGAAATGAAAGTATTTTGGGTCTGCTCGTAAAACTATTGCTCACTTCTGCTGTGTAGGTCCTCTTTAAAAGCCTCCATGTAATCTTAGAACATTAATTGTAAATCCATTGATTTATGCTGCTGGAATGCATATTTAGTGTAAGGAATGATTTTCAGCTTTAATTCACATATCATGACAGCACTGGGACTGTAATAAAAGGATTTTTTTTCCCTTTAATTTAAACCAAGCAGAAAGTTTGAGGAATTAAAACTTTGGACTGAAGATGACACCCTTCAATGAATGTTATTAGCTACAAAGTTCAGGTTGTCTCAATTCCCATCTAGAACATCAGTACTTAGACTTAGAGATCTGGGTCACTTACACTGTTTCATCCTTCGGGGCTTTTCTTTTTCTTTGAAGGTTACCTCTATTACCAGTCCATTCTTCCTGTTGTCACTCCTGTTCTGACACCTTTGGCCTTAACCCCCTGCTAGGGAAGAAAATCCCTGCAGAGGGAGAGGGTTTTGAAGTCAGAGCTCATAAGTGCTTTTACTTTACGTTTTTCTCACAGTTTCTTGCTGTGTTCTAATTTTTGAGCTGATGCTTGTTATTTTTTCTAGGCGATATGTTTATCAAATGTTTGGTCATCCCTGGCATGCTATTTAGTATTTTTCCTCAAGAGTTGGCAGAGCATGCCAAAGCTTCAGAAGCGAGAATGAAGACTTCTTGCCCTGCTACTCATTTGCTACTAGCCAGACTTGGGGAGCCATGAAGTCAAGAATGATACACAAAATCTCATTTTGAATAAAGCAATTGTTAACAAGTGACATAAGACCTAAGCTCCTAATGCTGAGGATGTGACTTATCTTACTGCAGGTAGTCTAGAAAATTCAGTTGGTTATGCTAATATTTAGGAACATAAGCCTGGCAGAACGGAGTTTGCATCAGATGTTCTTACTGCCCTTGAAGGAAAATAACTTTTCCTTGCATCTGTGTTTTCTGATGTGCTAGAGTACCTGCTTTGAAACTTCATCCTGAATGGTACCAAACATCTGCAGCTTCTTTAAAAAGAATATTTTAACTAATGTTGGATTTCAGGATTCTAAACATAGTGATTCTGTAATACTGCTGAGCAGGACTGTTTCCCCACAGTGTGGCAAGGAGGAAAGAAAGCCTAGGGAAACTAGGAGGAAGCAGAATACACCCATGTTTGATGGGCCTTTCTGGAGAAAGGTTTTCACCTAATGCAAAAATATCAAATAATGAGTGTTTTGGCCTTGTCTTGCTTGAAATGTTTCACTTTACCCTTGAAATCTTACAACATGATTGGTGTTTGATATGGAAATAAAATTGAACTTCCTACTTAGATAGCAGCAGTATTGTAGGTTGTAGCCCTGGCAGGGATTTCTGTACACTGTGCTGGTGGGACAGGTTGTTTCCTTTCTCCTCACTGTGGGAGAAGGGATGCTGCGGAATAACTGGATGAAATTCAGCTTGTCACGCTTCAAGAAACTTTGTTGCTGACTATTGCAGTTTTCAATCTGTGTTTCACTTCAATGACAAGGAAAGAGTTCTGTTATGCAGCCATACAATCTGATCTTTTTTTTAGGAGATCTGTTGAAGTTGCTTACCTATAATCTATGGGTTTTGAACAAATTCCTTGGATGTGAAAAAATCCTGTTACAACCAAAAACAATTCTATGTTTGTTGAACTGGAGATCTTTTGGATAAGTTAAAAATTTGGACACCCCTCTGTCAGTCCTTTATTTAAGCATGTTCGGTATGGGTTGACCGTTACGAGAGTAAGGTATTACTCTGAGTCATAGTGTCAAAAGTCTTGCTTTTTAGCGGAGAGGACTAGGTATTTGGCTTTCCACCCCTCAGCACTTTAACTCTTGCAGTAGACACTAATTGAGGGGCATGTTTCTGCTCACCATAGAAGAAAATTCCCCCAAGCCCTCAGTGTTTCTACTCCACGTGATTTTTGTTGATGAGGAAAAGCATTTGCACTTTTCATATATGGGAATAAATTCTACTGGTTGGGGTAGCATAAGCCTGTGACGATAATGCTCAAAAAGGAGATAACTTCGTTTCTTCCACATGCGTTCTTTCAAAGTGCTGTGAAATACAAAACAATCTCAAAACATCTGTTCATAGTCATAATGATCAGAGTGGTATAAAATAAAATGAACGGAGGTATAAATAATAATAAAACAAGCTGCTGCAGATGTATAGTTTCTTCATAAAGAGAAGTTTCAGGTTATCTTTTAGTAGTTTCATTTTGATGTGTATAATACTGGGGGAACATCTGACGCCTGTTTTGTTTTCAGAGCCGTTGATAGGCAGAATTTCTTGGAGACAGAGCTGAAGATGGTGCAGGCCTCACACAAGGATCTGGAAAGCCTCCTCAAGTGGCTTCAAGAGGCAGAGACGACAGTTAATGTTCTCGCAGATGCATCCCAGCGTGAGAACACTGCTCAGGACAGTGCCTGCGTAAGGGAACTCAGAAAGCAGATGCAGGTGAGAAACTAAATAGCGTTTCTGTTATTTGTGCTTTTCCTTAATGGCAAGTGTTATAAAGGAAAGCTAGTTTCACCTACTGGAGAGGGGAAACTAGCCTATTGGAAGGTTCTTAAAAACAGTATCTTAGAAGTCAAGTGTGTGAAGGAAGCAGATTTTTTTCTCTAAGGTTTGAAATGCATATTTTGAGAACATTTGTGGCACTCAAGGCTCTTAAATGTCCTTGGATGCTGACTGTATTCAGGAAGTGTGGGAGGGAGAAGGCGTAGGAGGGAGACAGAGGAGATGGGTTCAGCCTTCATTAAGGGTACAATGTATTGAGGGAAAACAGGAATAAAAAGTGGAGACCTGACAGCTTTTCTTAATATTATTGTATTGGGCCTGTGTTGGGAAAAAAATGAGCATCACAGTATTTTGTGCTTCTGTGGAGCACGAATTTCTGTTGTCCAGTCTACCTGATATGAACGCTTTTGTGTGTCATCTCTCTCCTGAATGTTTTAATATATTTTTTCCTTCAATTAGTTTTCCTTATTTAGCATAGATATTTTGGCATGCACAAAACTGGGAGGCTAGACCAGCTATGAAATCCCATGCTCTGGGTTCGGAGTAGTATATTCTGTGGTCTAAATTCATGGAGTTTGAACAGTTCATAATAGGAGGGAAAAAAAAAAAAGCTGCTGCTATCAGTAGTGCTCTTAATCTGAACGTACCTGCATTGAAATTAAATGAAACAAGACAGTTTAAAGTATCTTGTAGCAAACTACTCACTCTAATCATAAAGAAGAGAATGGTATATTGTGGAGGCTTGTGTCTGTGCAAGATGACATGTCAGTCAACAACGTTTATATGATTATGGTCAGTCAGGTAACTCGTCTGTAGAGATGTCTCTCTGACACCAAGATAAAGCTGTTATTTTGCAATTTACTCTTGTTGGCTATATACAGCTGTGAAGTACCCTGCTCATGGAAGACTGTTCACTCTCCTTCGTTGTGCTGCAGTCTGGTTAAAATTGCCGGAGTAGTTTCATGTGAGGGGAGTAGTGCTGGACGAGACTGCTTGCTGTGCGGGCGGGTCCATCACCAGCTCTTGATCCATGCCTCTTGTCCTGGCTTGTGACCACTGTAAGGTTACAAGGCAGATGGAGGTGCTTGGGCATGGCCTCCCCTTCTTCAACATCCTCTTAGCTGATATTATCTGCCTTTGTCTATGACTGTTTGCTTCTATTCACCGTGCAGATGAAGTGTACTCAACTTAGCCATAGCTTTACATAGTATTTCGAACTTCTTCCAACTACTGAAGGCAGTTAAGAAGAGCGCACATCAAAGACTGTGGTAGCATAATGGCTTCTGAAGTGAACTCTCTTCCTCTACTAATTTTCAATGTCGCATTAAATATAACTGAAACATTCACCTCATGTCACTGGTAAACACTCCAAAATCAACATGTCTGTTTTTAAATATTTGTTGAAATGAACCCTTAAAATAAAATGAAGCTGTAACTTCTTGCTACAGCAAGGTACACCTTATAAAATAAATAAATCAAGCCCTCTCCCTTCCAAGGTCTTAAGGTTAATATCTGGTTAAGCAAAGATCATTTCCTCCTGTTGAGTGGTACAAAATTTCTTCCTCTTGTTGAGTGGTACAAAATAACATTGTTCTCTTTGTAGTTTGCTGAATATGTGAAGCATTTCTTCTGAATGGTTATAAGAGTGCAGGACTTGTGACTTTCTCTGTTGTATGTGAAGATGCCTCTGCCCCCAGGACCTATGCACTGAGTTAAAGTTCACTGTGAGCTTAGGGTATGGTAAATTGTAGGTGAAATACATGCTGAAAGCAGACAAAATATGATTTTTTCCTGTTATAAATCATGCATTTTCAAAATTAGATGATCTGCTAAACTAGAGTGTGTGTGGAGCGGTGGGGGTTGGAACTGTCTTCCATTACATTGTAGGGCTAACTTATTTGGCTGCAGCTCATCACTCAATAGTGGAGTCAGTGATCTGGGGACTGATGAAGCTTTCTTCTGACTTCCATTACAACAGTACTGTACAAATAATCCCAACATGAGTGAGGCAGGAGGTAATGATATTTTTTTTTTGAAAGGGAGGAAGTTCAGTTATAGCATCAGTCTTTTTAATTAATTCCGTCAGTATCATAATATTGCAGAAGGCTTTCCTTTTAAGTTAGAGCCTAAACACCCCAGTTTGTGTTGGTCACTATCCAAAATGTTTAGCAATCACCTGAAAGAGGTTAAAACCTAACTTGAAGCAAGATGCTGAAAATGAGCTAGGAAATAGAAATAACACTGGGACAATGTGAGTGAAGGTCTGTGCCTACCGTTGTGAAGGTGTTCAGAATAACTTGTTTTATTGTCATGTTGGTTTTAACTTACTAGTCATGGGCTGTGCTTGTCTCGCTATGATTTGAACTGGTATGTTAGCTGGAAAGGAAAAAAAGCAGAACTGAAACAATAGAGCAGGTGTGGGCTGTGGACACTTTTACGAAGAGTTGTGAGCCCCTGTACACTTATTTCTGAATGCTTCAGTGTTTTGGGACCTGTGCTGCTTCATAGGTTTCTTCAAAAAAAAAAAAAAAGTTTATTAGCAGTGTATCAGCTAACGATGCTAGGCTAGAGCTGGAAAGCTAAAGTAACAGACTTGTGGTGATGGAGGAGAGCAGGTGTAAGGCAGAAGCAAGACAGAATGGGGGAATAGTTGTAAATTTCTAAAACCAGAGCTGAATGAACACTCGGTTACATCAAAATAATGGTGGCAGTGGTGCTGGGGGGGATCAGGAACAGAACTGAGACATGACAGAAGAAAACATGAAAAACAAGTTGGTGTAGACTGTTAGAAATACTGATTCAGTTCTTAAAAATAAATAAATATCAGGATGAAAAGGTATGTTAACTGGATTGGATGGGAACAGTCTTTATATCTGTCCTGTATGAAAAACCTCTGCCCAGCACTCATCCTTTCAGCTGGGAAGTGCCTGAGAAGAGGCATACCAGCATGTAAAGCACGGGCGCTGAAGCTGTGAAGTTCCTAGGGTCCCATGAACTTGTCAGACTCAATGCTACCTTCACTTGGTGCCTGTGCACTGTGCTGACTGATGTGCTTGAAGTGTGTGTACGTGTTCATGTGGCAATGTACACAGTACAAAATACAGTTACTTGTAATACTTGTAATAGTGTCTTCAGATTCCAAATTGAGACAAAAATGTGATATGCTTTGAAATGTGATATGCTTTGAGTTTAGAGTAATTTAACTTAGGAGTAAACAGATGAATTACATTTAGATCTTTATTCAACTGAAACTATTAAATAAGCTTGCAGTAAGAATTATCACTGTCTTTGTATTGTACAGTATCTGTAATTCTCATGGAAATAATGGTTTGCATCTTCTTCCATACGGTGATCTATCTTGTAGAAAAAAGTTGTTGTTTTCTATTTTTATATATATTTTTTTAGTATTTCTCATCTCATAGCTCCCTTCCTATCTGTCCAGAAAGGCTGATGTTACAGATCTGTTAACAACCCCAAGAGAGGGGAAAGACAGTCAAAGCCCCAGGCTGAGAATACACATAATTTCCTATTCTTCTTGATACATGTTGATGTGACTTACTCTGGGGGAATTTTTTTCATTAATTGATTTTTTGGTTTTATTACAGAGAGCGTGTATCAGACTTGGTGTTGTTTTCTTCATTTGTTTTCCCTTTTGGATCTTGTTTGGTAGAAGCTATATCAATGCGCATATCAGTTTGTGGTGAATTCTTCCTTCCTGAGGGAACTGTACTTTCTAGATGGGCTTGAGAAGATGATATGGTTTTGATCAGTCTTCCCTGATACTGTGGCATCTAATCTGTATTGAGACAGTCATCCTCTGCTTACTCTCTGTTCTGGCACCTGCGGTGTTGATGATGGCCTTCCCTGAACATTTGCCCCAGCAGCCCCTCCAACACAGATGTAAGCAGATGGATCGTACCACCTCCAGAAGGAACAAGGAATAGCTGCCTCTGGTTGTGCTGCAGTGTCGCCACACCTAGGGGCATGCTGACTGTATTGCACCGGGAGTGCCTTGCTGGTAGCAAAATGCTTCCATGCTCTTGGATGTCCTGCTGCCATCCTTAGATGGCTTAAATAATTCTGCTATGTCATGGGAAAAACATGAACATGGTGTTAGCTCTTTGGAATCAAGACTGGCTAGAAACGGGGTGGTGGCATGACCGTATGCTTTCAGTTTGGCAAAACCCTTCTTTCTTGTCCTAATGAGCTGTTCAGGGAAAGACTTAAATTGGAAACGGCTCCTGAAAACCATTCCTACTTTCTGATGTGAGTGAGAATCCTTTGAGATCCCTTTGACTAATTTAGCTCTAAGCAAGTTTTCCTAGTAGAGAGGTTTACCCCCTGCAGTTTTTCCTTTTGTATTGGATAATCTAGTTTTGAGAAGCGCCCGTGTGATTTATTAGCCTTTAGCGTATGGCTGATATAATTAGGGCAGGTATCCCTCTGCTCCTCTCGGAAGATTTATAACACAGTCTGTTATTCACTCACTACAGCTCTGCCAGAGCTGCTGCGTTCAGTCTGAGAGCGAGAGCATCCTTTGCCAGAGTGAGGGAGCAAATGCTCAGTCTGCCGATCAAAAGCAGCTACTGAAGGAGAACAACCGTGGTGGTACACGGGAGCTGTCTTCCTGAGGGAATTCCTATTTTGTTTCCATAGCTTTCATGCTTAAATTAATAACCTTTCCTGGCTATTTAGTGCACTCCTGAATGGTGGGAGATACTCGGCTGCTCAACAACTTCATTTACTCTCTGCACGGGCAGAGCTGAGCAATACCGGTTAGAAGGAGCTGTGAAGAATTTTTTTTTTTTTTTTTTTGCATTTGCTTCTCGTGGTTATTTTGTGAGAGAAACTTATGCTGTATCAACCTCCTTTGCCTTTGAAACGTATAAAGCCTGTAGCTCTCAAAAGCAATCCTGGAAGAGAGCATGCTCAGAAAGCTGGCAAATCATTGTCCAGTGACCGGGAGGAAATGATAGTTGCTCTTCATTTATAATGCAAATTCTGAGGTGCCTTCAGAAGTGTGGCAAACTTAAAATGATGGCTGTGGTGAGAACGTCTCTGCAGAAAGTTGTGGTGTTGTTGCATCGTTTACAGAGGATGGCAGTTTCTTCTCCACGTTACCAGAAGCTGTGTAAGGTAAGAAATGCAAGACCTGAATCTTGAGAGCATGTAATGCTTTTCTCTCTTTTATCTTTTTTTGAGATAAAAAGAAAAAAGAAGTCAGAACGGAATGAGTGTCAAAAGTACCTTAAGCTATATAGTGTGTTTTTAAAGCCATGTTCTCATGTGCAAGCTTTGTTAAAGAATGTTATTAAAAAACAAAGAAGTGCTTGTCAATTACTAATACAGTTAAGAAAAAAAGTGCCATGTTGTTTACCATTTATGTGTCTGTAAGGAAACTGTTAATGTTCAGTTATCTTCTGTAAACTGCTACCACATCTTTTCCAAAGGAGTTGGTTAATTCTTGATAAATGCAGTGATTTAACTCCAAGGTACCCATTATGTAGAGGAACTGCATTATATAATAATAATGCCTGGTGTTTTTGCTTCTGAGCTTAATGAAACTTTTCATCAGGAATGAGTTCAGCAGACTCATAATACATAATATGCAGCTATGAAATTTTGACTTCACCAGCCAGTATCTGTAGAGTTCTTTTGTG
The DNA here is from genome assembly GCF_009769625.2 of Cygnus olor. NCBI lineage: Eukaryota > Metazoa > Chordata > Aves > Anseriformes > Anatidae > Cygnus > Cygnus olor. The sequence goes on along the minus strand of NC_049171.1, from coordinate 71,269,099 downwards.
GGGGGCATACAAAGGGAAAGGAAAAGTTGCCCAAAAAGCATGTTGACCCAGACTGCCGCTCACATGGGTATTTTTGCCGTTACCTGTTTTGGTGGCTGACTGCTTCCACAAGACTGTTTTCACGTTTCGTTGGTTTTGCACAGGTGCAGTACTTGAGAACTTCAGTACTGTGGTAATGATCTAAGCTACCTAGTAAAAATAAGCTTTTTAAGCATGTTAATCACTCACCAGATTAAAACAAAAAGAGAAAAATCAACTGCGGTATGTAAAGTCAATGAGTGAATACTGCCACGGTGTTCCTGCGAGGAGTGGTCGTACCATGGTGTGCAGTTGGACTTTAATGCAAGGATCCTGCTTTGTAACTTTGGCTAAATACAAGATTGGAGAGGCCTTCAGCTGTGTACTGACATAACTGTATATAAATTCTATTCAGCTGCTTTTGAACTTGTTTTTCATTCTCGCTGCTTGTGATACTTTAAGATCTGCCTGTGTTTTTTGGTGAAAGTCTGTCTGAGTTTGTATACAAAGTGGGACCAACGTGCACAAACACTCTTAGGAAGCCAATTCCTGTTCCAGTGATAAAGCAAAACCACTGTAACTCGTCATGTTTGCTTCAATCCTATATGCATTTTATGAGAAACATGTGTTATGAGAAATACAAAATTTACGTAAAGTAAAAGAGATCTCACCTTGAGGGTAGAGCCTGTAAGTACGAAGAGGATGTAATGCGGTGCCTGGTTCGTAACAGTGAAGTTCGTAGAAGTTGTGGCATATAGGGAACAGCATGGCATTTTCACATGGGTATTTCAGTGTGCTTCTGTTTACAAAGCTGTAGAGGTGTTTCTTCATTATGAAGAACAACAGAGAGTAGTTTGTGTGCATACAAGCTATTGTAACAGGCACGCCTCAGTTACTCTCGTCTATCATTGAAGAGCTCTGCTTGCTTTTGTGAATAACACAACGTTTTATTTACTAATGTAAAGGCATGCTTTTTGATTGTCTTTTCATAAAGGCTAGGAAAGTAACAGTGCTTTAAAACCTGTTCAGTCACATTTTTGTATGTAAACTTGTTTATAACAGTGTTTGTCAAACAAGAACTGTTTAGTGACTTGCAGTAAAAATTATTTGCTAATTGGAATGAGAGCCTAATAAATGGTTGGAGACCTAACTTGAGTTTAAACCTTCCCAAGGGGTAGCAAAATGCTTCTCAAAAGCTGTTAATAAAGTATATTTTCTGATTCCACGGAGCAATAGCCTCAGGCATTTTAGCGTAGCTAAATTACACATTGTATGTTTTTTTTTTTTTTTTCCCCTCCCCTTAAAAAGTCCTGCTGCTGTTTTCTCAGGTGTGTTGTGCGCAGCTTACTGAAAGTAGAATTGTTGTTGGTCTGCCTGTGGAGTTAAATCAGATACTGACTGGGGAAAAAGGACTGTTTTACAATCCCAGTCACTTCCAGCAGGTGTCAATGTAAGGCAGTGATATATGGGAGTCTGGTGATGGAAATGTTAATGCTTAGATGAAAAAATGCGACAGAAATTACAGATTAAAAGCAAACCTGATAGAGGGCCAGTAAGGATTTCTGGTAGCGTTCTATATACTTCTGTCTTCGTCATTTCACAAGTTTTCATATGTTGTGTGAACTCTGTGGGTACACAAATATAGTTCAGTTCTGCCTAAGAGAAGTTATTTACTACAGAGGAAATGCCTTATTGCTTCATAAACTAGTATCTAAATGTTTGATGCAAAGTGTCTTCTGAAGCTAACAGCGTGTCAATGAAATAAACATTAAAAAAAGCGCCAATGAAATATTTAAAGCAAATTCTTGAAGTTAGTGTTTGTTTTTTTTTAAGCATACTATTTATAAAAGGATAGACTTCTATAGGCTTTATTATTAAACTACTGAATATATTCAAAATTGTTCCTTTCATTAGCAGATTCATATAATAGTAACTCTCAGCATTCATAGTCTTCATGTTGCAAATTTCTTAAAAGCAGGAACAGAAACAAACATTTTGGTGACATGGCATTGCAGTATTGCTGAAAAGCAAGAAATCCAAGGTTTAGGATATTACCACTTTTGCTGCTTTTTCTTTCAGTAATTCCTTCATACCAAGGTAAGTTTTGGCAGATGTAACTTCTTTTCACTGGTATTGATATTTGATTCTTTGACGCTGAAATCAGTGCTGTATTTGTATATTTGGCAGGCGACGTGTTGTCAGGACAATACATAATCGTTTTTGCTTTATTGTTAGCAGCTTTGTCTCATAACTCTTGTAATATTTTGATGCTCAAAGGAAACAACCAGAAAAATATTTTGTAGGGGTTGTCATCTGGTCTCTGTTCTTGGTTGTGTGTGATTGTTCCCTAAAGCATATCTTCTATTAGGTATATCCAAATGGCTTGGACAAGAATGAATTTGGATTTTTATTGGGAACAGAAGAACTCATGGCAAGTTACAAATCTTGCAAGGTACAAAGGTGTATATCTATTCTGGGAGACCGAAACTAAAATACTACATATGAAAGTGAGGTAGAAAACTAAGAAGCTTTCTCAAATTTCCTTGACAGAAGTGAAAGAATAGTGTTTCTCTGTCAGACAGGTAAATGATTAACTTGAAATATGTATCCTGGTGGTAGAGCTTGACTGTGTTATTTTTGAAATATACTGCTAACATTCAGGGACTGGCGCATTCATCCACTGGAGGACAGACTGAGAAACATAGCTGGTAGCTATGTATTTTCTCATTTCTTTTGTGGTGACTTCTTGAGAAGAGCACTACTTAGAAAACAAACAAACAGAAAACCTTCATACAAAGTGCTTGAAATTTTAAACTGGATCCAAGATGAGTCTTCACTCTTGAAGTGATAAATAGCAACTCGGGTGAAGTACTGATTTCCTCAGCTGTAAAGAGAAGTGATGTTTCCGAAACATGCATCTTGGAGGGGTTTCTAATGAATACGTAGTTTAAAATGCAATTCTCTCATTTCCTGCTATGGAATAGTAAGAGAATGTGTTTATACAAGGGGACCAGCAAACCCCCCTTTTGCTGTATGCAGAAAGGGAAATATTGTTATTAATTTTGGGAAGGATATAAAAGAAAACATTTGATATTGTGTATTACTGCTTAGTGTAGTTCAGAAAAGAACACTTTTGACATAAGTTCTTTGTTAGGTTGAAAACTAGACAGAAGTTGTATATAGTAAGCTGCTGCACATTGGCAGGAGCTATTGCTGTAGTTCTTGGTGTACTAATTTTCTTGAGGCTGCTTTCAGTTTAATGACAAGAAGTAAAAGTATCTTGATGCTGCACTGGAAGACCTTTAAACATCAGTGGATCAAACAAAAGATGGAAAAATTAAAAATAACAGCAACAGATGAAATTCAAGTAGGAAATATAAAAGCTGTTCTGAAAACATAATCTAGTGGAAATTATTTCTCTGTTGGTATCAACTGTTAACATGTTATGCTTTAATTCCCTTTGGAATTTCGGAGAGATCTGAATATTTTCTCATTTTGTTTAAACTAGAGGGACTCGAGACCCTTCTGCCTCCTGAGGATAGGACAAATTGCACTTGAGCAGGCTGCCCAGAGAGGCTGTTGTATTTATTTCCATCTCTAGAGGTATTCAAAAGTGCAATGGATGAGGTCCTGAGCAGCCAGATTGCGCTTTGAAATTGGCTCCTGCCGTTGGCAAGAGGTTTGGCGTTGTGACCTCCAGAGGTCTTCCAGCCTGCTGTTTTTCATGAGGTTCTGTGCTAGTGACCTACTACTGTATGTGGGCAGGCTAAAATAGTAGTGCTACTACTAAACTGTAGTGCGGCAGTTTTCAGCAGTGATGACTGCCTACTGCCTATCAAAAGGACCTTCACATACCTGCCCCAAGTGAAAAATGCTTACTGCTCTGCTGAGATCTGATCTGAGTCTGGGTCTGCTGTGGGTCTGCTCTCCAGCCATAACACGCGTCCCTTTGAGAGAGGATCCTTTTGCTGTAGTGTACCTTCAGAGGGGGAACAGTATTGTACAGGCGGGCATTTGGTGTGTATCTGAACTTTGTGGTTATGATGAGAAAGCATTTTAATATCATGTAAAACTTGCTGTAATCTTACCTGCCTTCCCCGTCCAGTACATACTTTTGCATTTTCAGGCGCCATTTTCAATTGCCCCAAAGTGGAGAACGTGCCACTGGCTCCTTTCAGTGAAAGGTTGTGCCCATATTGAGTGGGGAGGCTGATTGAAACGTAACATTTTTTGTTTTGCCATTTGTCTAATTATGACCAGTGCCAAATGAAACTGTATAACAAAGGGGTACTTTCCTATAAAGTGTTATTTTTTTCCAACAGAACTGTGCTCTCCAGTGCTCTCTGTGCATACAAAGTTTCTCTAGAAATGAACAAAGAGAAACAAAGTGAGAAAGGACATAAAGCTTCATAAACTCAGATTTTTTTAACTGCTGCACCAATCATTCCTATTTGCGAGCAGAGTGCAGCTTAACAGGAGAGAAGATGAGTTCTTGGATATAACTTGTTTTGATGGCATTTCAGCAGTATTTTGGAAGGGAGAAAAGGAAGGTAATTCAGCCTAGCCTTTTGGAATCTTCTTACATTTAAAGACAAGTGTGATTTTTGATCTGAAAATATTTTGGTATTGCAACAGGAATGAAAATAAATTAAAATATGGGGTAGTTCTATTAAGGCATGAATGTAGGATTAATGGCAAAACTGACTTCCATGAACTTCACGTGTTTACAGGAGCTGGATCAATATCTGATATATGAGACCATCTTACCATAGTATTTTACCACAGTGCTTTTTGATTGCTGCCATTTTTCAGGGAGCAGTTTTTTTCCTCTCTCCCTGAGGGTTCAGTCACCCTGCCCAGGTTCACAAAGTGGTGAAGCAGCAGATGCCTAAACCAGCACCGTGCTTCACTGGTTCCTGTCATGAGCACAGACCGTCTGTCTTACCTTCTACCTCACGCAGATCACTTGAGTATGTTTTAAAGAAAACTGCACTCGCTGCGTAGCTGGGGAAATACCACTGTAGTTGCTGGTCACCAGTGACTGTAGAAGATCTGCACTCCCTTTTGCCTTCCCCTCTATTTTTAATCAAGTCAGGGTGCTACAAGACTACCTTCCCAAGTAGCCCTGGAAGTAGTAGTGTTTTGTAGCCACTGCTTTGGTTCTGGCTGCCCTGAGATGTTTTCATGCCGGGCACTCCTCGTGCACTTTGCTGCAAAGCTCTGCGCTCTGAAGGAACTTAAGCAGCACCGCACAGCTGTGTGACTGAACGTGGGTGGAAGGTGTCAGGGGCATTCCTGATAATTGATGTCCTGTGTTGTGCTGCAGAAAGCAATTCTTCATAGCGGTAGCAGAGCTATATTTCCTGGTGTTTTGTGGCATATGGTAAATGTGGTAGGTGCTGTAAGTGAAGGAACAAGCGGAAACACCACTGATGCTGCAGATGTTCTGTGGTTGCTGGTGAGCCCCATATCTATGGGCACAGGGTTGTGCTAACAGAGGGAACAGCTGCCTCCTCTGTACTGGTGTTTAAAATTTCTGACCTGAACTGATTATCCTTCCTGGGGAGAGGCAGAGACTCGGGCTTTCAGCTCTTGGCATTGCTGCAGAGCCTGCTGACCAATTAGTGCTAATTGTGCTGGGGTTTGTGGTGTGGTCCTGGAACAGTTATCTGAGGTCACTGCTTTCTGTCACCTGCCGTCTTTGGACTGGGTTTGAACTATGCTTTCTTCTTTCTGTATTTTTCTCTTTTAAGGAAGAATGCATTATAAACCCTGAGATAATCAGTCACCCTTCAAGTTCAATTTTGAATGTTCCATTTCAAATACTGTAACTCTCGTGGTTAATATTATCTCTTCTTGTTTGCTACAAAGAGAAGCATTCATTTGCTACAAGTTCCAGCACTACCAAGTAGTTGAAACAATTTTTTCTCCTCATTCTGTTTCTGAAAATCTTTGGAGATTACATGAATAGTCCCAACTTCTTACTATCTGAATTCATCTGAAATTCTCTGAATGGAGTTGGAACAAAAGTTACAGATTACACAAAATATCTTCCCTCCCGCCCCTTTTAATATTTATTAGCAAGCACACTACTTTTCTCCTTTGGAAAGGGGAAGAATGGGTCCAGAAGGAAGAAAGAAAAGCCTCTCAGTGGAATTTCACTTTTTTTTGCAAGGAGTTTTCATCAAGAGCTAACACCAGTCCCTCAGGTGTTTTCACTTTATGTAGCCTAGTGCAAAGATTAGCTCTGAAATTTCTTCCTTTAGCCCTCAGTAAGAACACTGCAGGCTTCATCAGGTCAGCTGTTATTTGTAAGCAGGTGACTTAGCCACATAGCTGGAACATGGGAAGGCTGTTGTCCCTTATAATGGGGGTGGCGTTGTTTCCTTTATCTGAGTACTTTTAAGAGAAAATAGGGAAAGTAGTTGAGAGGTTTTTGTTGAAGAATTTGGATTTGAACAGGACTTTCCATGAGCCCCTCTTCATGCTGATGTCAAAAGGCTCTTGAAAAGGCTTAGTTACAATCTTGTAGAATCAGACATCTTTTAAAAAATGTTCCTTCTGTCTAAAACCCCTCTTTGCTAGAGGGATGGACTTCTGTGTTGCACTGTGCAACTCTACTGAGAAGCGAGAACGTTACCTGAGGGGTGTTTGTATGAAGGTATCTCTTGTAATGGAAAAGAAAAAGTAAGGCCTTGGGCAATATGACATATAACAATACAATTTTGGGCTCTTTATTATAAAGCGTAACATCCGAAGGTTACTGGACAGTGTAACATCCAAAGGTTACTGGACAGTGAAAAAGATTTGCTCTCTGGGAACTGGAAGCAATGAAATCAAGATTTCAGACCTCTCAGGAGCTATGGGATGTGCAGAGCACAACAGTTTTGCCTTAGATGAAAGTGAATTCATTTGTTCTCCTTTCTTCCTTTGTGGAGGAGTGGTAACAACCTCCTTCACTGAGAACAGCTAGCACACTGCCAGCAAAATCCAGATACACTGATAAGCATTTTCCAAGTTTTTCTGATGATTGTGGCTGAAAGTGGAGGAATCCTATCAAACAGCATTAAAAATATGGACAGCTGTGGATTAGGGAAAGATTCAGTAAGGGAAAAGTGTCAGAAGGATAGTTTTGCTAAGGGTTGTTTTTATTTTGACATTGCTGGTGGGTGGCTGTAACAAGAGTAGAATTGTAGCCCGCTTGCATAATATGTCCACTAATTGAGCTTGTCTGTGGCTACTGACCTGTTCCTGTGGCATAAAAGACAATATTCATTTGAGAACACTAGCTGTTGTTGTTGGTAAACATGCTGGTCTCTCCATGGCAGCAATGATCTGTTGCACTTTTCAGTGAAATGAACTTACACTGTGGCTGAAGAGGAACTAATTTTTCCCATGTATTCATGTATAACAAAGCTCTGTTTTTAGGTCTACAGGTAATCTGTTCACACGAGAAGAAAAGTGAAAGAAAATTGTGTGGAGGTTCCATGGAGCCAGCTAACAACAGAAAATGTGAAAACTGAGTGGAAAATAGCTTTGGTAATGTGTGGTTGATACCTTAGGAGGGAGCTGAATTTAGGAGTAAGTCAGACTTGTGCTTCAGTTTAAGATGACTGTGTTGTGCGTTGGGTTAAGTGTGTTAATCATTGACTATTCAAGGTTCCTAATAAACATTTGAGGAGGCAATGAAGATTTTTTTTTAGTGAGTGAAGGCAGGCTTTAGCACTGCTAGGTCTAGTACATTATTGTATGTTCCCTGGGTGTTCAAATTGGTTGCGCTGAAACTTAATTAATATTATTCTATAGGAATAGGATATATGAATTCTAAAGGAATTATGGGGTGAACAATGAATTAACAGCTGCAAACCAGAAGGAATGAAGTTACTGTGTTACTTTTGCATATTTAATATAACTAGTCTGTCAGCATGCTTCCTGTAAGTCTCCTGTGTTATCACCAGTTCAGAGCTACTAAAAATTATGTCAGTCTTAAGTGTAAAAGAGGCACACGTCTTCTTTGAGGTAGCAAGTAAGGGCCCGTTTGAAAACATAACTGCTTGAGTGTTACAGAATTTAGGTTACAAAAGGAGGGGAAACATGAAAAAATACAGAACTAAACAAACAAGCAAAAAAGCCACGGCCAAAAGAATTGCTACTGGAAAAATAGGTTTTCTACACAGAAGCAATATGCATATCATGTAATATGTATCATATATATGAATATATTAAAACATTTTGATACAAGCATGAAGGAGGACCGTATATACATATATCTGCTTTTTTTTCTTGTATGAAATCAAGGGAAATGAAAGGTAATTGGTAGTTGCTATGATACTCTCTGAATGGCAGACCTGGAACAGAATACAACATTTAGAAACAGAAACTGGGGAAGGTACAGGAAGGCTTTAAACTATATCTTCTCCAGGCTTCAGTCCAATTGTATAGGACATGTGAAAGGGGAGCTGTGATTTAGATCATCTCAGAAAGCCCAGGGCATAAAGCTAAGTATAATCATTTGTCTTGTTTAGCAGTTTGATTATAAAGTATGTTTGTATTTTACGTCTGTTTGGTACTGTCCCAGCATCTTTGCAAGAGATAAGTTTTTGGCAATGATACGTGCGTAGAGAGAAAGGGAAAAATAAAATGAAATTAAAGACACTTCAGGAAGAAAAACAGGTGGCTCAGGGATATGTTATATTGGTGGGATGAATTTCATAGTCTTGTCTCACCTAATGGTGGTTTCTTGGAATGTTTTTTGAAGTTAGAATCAACACACTATTAAATCGAGAGCTGGCAGTCTCTAGTTATTGTACTTGGAGCACTGAGGCTTCAGTCCATAAGGGGACCTGGAACTTTTACAGGCAAGGCAGCTAGTGTGAATGAAATTTTGGAAAGATAAGACATAAAATAGTGTGACTAGGCAGTGAGCTATAGAAAACACGCAGCTGCCCAATTACTGTAGCACTATCTGTTTTGTTCTTGTGATGCAACATTTTAGTGGATGCTCTAAGGTGAAAAAAATTATATATATACTTCTTTTTTCCTCAGCAGAATTGCAGAGAATAGTCTCTGTCTACTGCAGAAACACATTAGTGTTGCTGCGTGAGAAGAGTTGAGAGAGCAGGCTGCCTCTGTAACAGCTCTAGAATTTCCCAGTTCAGAGAGCAAATGAGCTGTGCTCCTGAGCTAAACGTTGGCATTTGTGTGGCTTTTTTAACCTGCCACCCCCTTTCCCCCTTCTTCATACCCGTAAGAGCTCCACCAACACCAAATGAACATTCTTCTTTCTGTTACAGACCCCTTTCAGGTTTGTTTTCCTAAATGTCTCTGATTTGACTGTTTTGAGCTGCAGAGCTCCTCTGGGTATGCATAAAGAGCTAAAATTAAAAGATGCTGTAAATGTGTACAGATATACAGGCCACTGCCACCTCTGTGTGTGTGGTTTGGTTTTGGTAAATGTAAGTACAGTTTAATTTCTTTAAATGGAAGAAAGCAAAACAACAACTAAAAAGTAAAATACCAGTCCATTTGGTAGTCCAGCTGATTTTAATGTCCAGCTTAATTGAATATAGCTTGATCACAGCCACGGGAATTCTAGATAGTTACTGTAATTGATTCCTGGTTACTTTCTCTGTGTGGAAGTTTGAAATCAATTTTTACATGTGCTCCGGGGAAAATGATGACTCCCCCTTTCCTTTTCTGACCTTTTCCTCCCCCTATCACCTTTGTAATTGATTGCTTGGCAAGCATGCCAGTTTCATGTCAGCCGGCCCTTGTTTTAGGCCTTGTGGTCCTGGTTTCATTGATTTTCTTCACATTTTATTTCTCAGTGTAGAAAGGAAGGAGATTGGCAAATTGAGTTCCGTGGCTGCAGTGAAAATTGTTTTAAGGTTCACCTATGGCATGATATTTGGCAAGTAAAAGAAAAGCTGAAGTGATGCTGTGGTGCTTCCAGGAGGCTCCTGTATGTGGCAGGAGAGCTCTTACCTGGTCGCAGCTCTCCTGCTCACAGCTCTTGAAATGGTGATGAAGGGTCTCCACATCACAGCAGTGAGATGAGGTGCTGGTGGATGTTCCTTGGGGACACACAGTAATTCCAAAGTAAATGTCTGTACCTAGCAGCAGTCAAACCTGCAGGAAATTTTCCCAGTTTATCCACTAGCTTTTCCCTAAGAGAGAATTAAAAAGCAAATTTATTTTATTTTTTTTTTTCTGCTGGCTGCCTTTGAATGAAAATGTTAAATGGGTAATTCAAGGGCAAGCCAATCTTTCAGGTAAAAATGTTAAATGGGTAATTCAAGGGCAAGCCAATTTTTTAACACCTGTTGATCCACAGCTTGGGTGCAGTTTTCACAGTGCCCATCCGCTTTCTAGTGTGCTTGCCTGAACTGGCCCCGCTGACTGCTTCAGCCTCTTGGGTCTCTGACTGGAGAGAAGTTCAATGGATTCAGTTAGAAGTACACCACGCTTGCAACATACAGAAGGGAAGGGATGCTGCATGGGGTGACACAGCAGTTGCAGTAAGATCACAGACTCTTTAAGCTGCTTATGGTAACTAGTTGCAAGTTGGTTGTATGCTGACTTTCTTCACACAATCCAGAGGTCATAGTTGCAGAGCTGGAATTTTTGTTGTAAAGACAAAATTAAATATAAAAATACATAGTGGTAGTAATCAGGCAGATATATTGTCTGATTACTTCTGTAAAACAAACAACCAAACAAAAAAAAAAACCCACAAACATCCCTGTACCTAAACTTCTTGCTTTCCTCTGGTGAGGAGAAGGGAAGAGAAGAAAGGAGAAAAAGGGGGAAAAAAAAAGGCAAAACCACTAGTTATTTCACATAATTTATGGAGAAGAGATTTGGTATCCTAAACTGGTGTCTTTGGTGTCTCTTCCTTGGCTGTTCTCTTCCTTCCCTCCTTCCTTCCTTTTTTCTCTGTTCCTGTATGTGTAGCCTTTCTTTGCGATCCCCAGAGCAGCTGCTCTCCTTGTCCAGTTATCAAGCCACAGTGATAAATGTTCTCTGATATGAAGGATGACGTTTACTTCCAGACTTAGTAAGATCAGCTTTCAAATACTCCCTAGCTAAGATTATGTAACATACCGGGACGTGCTGTTCCGTAATTTCAGTCATGTTGGGCCTTCTAGATGACAGCAGTAGGCTTTGTACTCTGGGGTAAACGTAGTGCACTTACCATTGCTATTCATGGCTGTTTCAACTGTTTATATTCCTCATTTAAGAGACCAGGTTGTGAGTGAATAAATTTTGGGAAATTCTCCCTTAGGTTACTAAAATGTTCTTTGTCGTGTATTCTAGCTCCATGCCTCTCCTTGACCCCAGAAAGAAACAAGTCCACTTCTCAACACATGATGTCTGTATCTCAATACAAATATATGTCTAAAATGTGGGTCCTTTGCCAAATCTTTCCTTTATTTTTTTCCCCTGCAGCACAGAAGCCATATCCTTAAAATCTGTCTTAGGTAGATAAACTACTGTTTTAAGAAAATCTGGTCCTACAAAGATGAGTGTCTTAGATTTCATTGCTATCAACACTTATTTTATTTTTTTCAGTATATTTTTGAGCTGTAATATTTCCAGCCACAAATATCTACAAAATGGTCACCTGAGAGCATTTCAGTGCATTCATTGTCAACTGCCTACTGAGAGTACCTGCACAGAGCTCCTTTCCTAGGATTGCTCTGTAGGAGGGCAGTGCAAGAGCATGTGTATGCTTTACTTTTTGAGGGAGGATGAAAGCCCTCTTCCCTCCTTTCTGTTGTTTCACTACTAACACTTCCCAGCCAATGCAATATAGGTGGAGATGTTATTGTAAACATAGACCAGAGTGGTAAATTTTATCACCTCGTCTTTTGGAGAAACCCGTTCCTGATTTTTCTGGTTAAGAAAGTGCTGTGGATTCAAAGTAGTGGTAGCCAATATCTTGCTCACTGTTAAACTTGCTACTGTCATCTGCTTTCAATGAATTATTCTGACTCTGCAAAGTGAATGTTCAAGAGGTTTTCCAGTGGGACCACTGATACATTAGTGCTTTTGGGGCTGAGCTGTATGTAAAGTTTTAAAACGCACCATACCATGCCTGTGTGATCACAGTGAAGCTGTGCATAGAAAGCAAAGCTGGTTCCTTATCCAGTCTCGTCTGTCATTGGTACTTTTGTAGGTATGTGAATGGGATCAGCTACCTATTTTAGTCTGATAAAATGGATTTGGTTTAAAATGAAAGACATAGTGCCACAGAGGTATATGATGTGTAAGTACCCAAAAGGGCCTTCAAAGTTGCAAATGAATTTAGCAAGAAGCCTTCCTAAGAACATCTGTTCCTGATGATAGGGAAACGTGCTCAATTTGCTCCTGGATTTAGAAATAAATGCAGTAAGTTGTGCACTCGTGATTCTGCCTCAGGATTTTCTTGGGAAATTTTTGAGTCAAATGGATTTTTTGTTCAGGTACAACCCTTGGTTTTCTGGCTTACATATAGAAAGATCAATGAGCTCTGTATGCATGTAAGGAACATGATGTTTTAAGTAGCATTGGAGATGCACAAATTGAGGTTTGAAACAAGTGACTGACTCAAAGATATTCCCCCTGTATTTGGGGAATTCACAGCTGTATTACTTGGGAGTTTACTACAGAAAGATCAAGCAGATATTTGAGATGATGGTGGGTCTTCATTTTCTATACATAAAGAAATAATTTGGGTGGTAGGAAAAAGTGACAAAGAGCACAGGGAGACGAGAGTAAGACCTGCTTTCTTAGCCAACCGATGAGATATCTATAGCTATGTCACTTAAGGATATTCGTCTGGTCTGTTGTTAAAGACAGCCAAGGACATACTATTTACAGCTGGTTTTGAGCCAAATTGACTCAGTTTTTTCATGTCTTACCATTACAGCTTTTTGTTGTTGGTATTTAATCCTGATGAAATGAACTTCAGTGAAAATTTCTTCTTTATATTGAAAGAAATATATTGTAGGATCCTTCAGCAACCCACCCTGTGCACTCCCTGACTGTAAATACAGGTATTCCCTACCTGACATGGAAGTTGGCCTGTATGTATTGGAAGACCATTGCAATTTCTCATGTCTCAGTACTTTTTAAGATAATTCATCTTTTCTGTTGCTCTCTGCTGGATTATTTGCTGTTAGTTTAAGTTGTTCATGGATCTCAGTGCCCAAAACTTGAAGCAGTGTGCCTGTTCAGACCCTGCTAGACCTTGACAGAATGAAAGATTGTTCTGGTGATGTTGCTCTTCCGCACACTTCTGATTGGCATTGCTGGCTTATGTTCAGCATGGGTCCCAATGGTGTGGCACCCTGATATTTCTTTGTAATGTCATCCTGTTCATCACTTCTCTTGTTGTATTTGCTGTGTTAATTGGTGTTACTCAGTTACAGCACTGGACGTTGTTCTCAGAGGTATGCTTTCTTTCCTTTTTCCTAGAAAAGTTCTTAAGATTGCTAACGTTCGTTTCTAACTCTTAACCTTTCTTCCAGATTCTTAGTTGCTGCTCACAGCTCAATGTCCTTTGTAAAAATCAGTAAGTTGACTTTGTTGTTGATGAAAATATTTGAAAGGACTGGACTCAAGACAAGTCCCTGTTCAATCTTCCTTTATATGAAACTTGATTGTGAATTGTTCACTATTTAGTGTAGTTTTTTAACTAGGTATGCTTGAATCTGGGATTGCCTTGTAAGGCTCTTGACACTCGGTGAAGTCAAGATGAATGACATTTACTACCACTCCCATATTCCCAAGGCTTGTTATCCTGTCACTGAAGGAAATTGTTAGTCTGACATGATTGATTCTTGACAAATCATGTTGGCTGTTGCTGATTTTCTTGTTATGTTTAAAGTGCTTCTGATGTGCTTACTGTTTATTTTCTTCTTCTTTTTTTCCCCGGAATTGAAGTAAAGCTTACAGGCACTGAATTCCTCAGTTATTCCTTATCCCCTAATTTAAAGAGATGAATTATGTTTGTGTTTTTCTGCACTCTGTTGGTACTCAGAGATAATAGCACTGAAATACTTGTTAGACTATTTAAGTATTTTTTGGCAACTTTTAGCAAGTCCACCTGATCTGAGGAAGTCAAACTTACCTAATTACCCTTTGGCCTCTTATTGCCAGTTGTAGCTCAGGTGTTTACTGCTTCATTTCTGGTTTTGGTTATTTAATTATCTGAATGACAATATTCCTCGTTAGTGAGATTTGAAGTGAAAGGAAAGTATTGAACATTCAACAATTATGCTGAGAAGAAAGGAATGGCTTCCTTTCCAATCTTGTTATTTGTTTGAATGTGAAAATCTCCCTTTTAAAAATGTAACTGCATAGATAAATACAGTAATTAAGAAATCATTTATTGGCTTTGTACCGAGGAGGAAATTAACCGTTTCCTTAGTGGAATACTTAATATAAAAAATGATGTAATGAAACTTTACTTTTTGTCTTGAAAATAATAGCTTGCCTTTGTATTTTAAGAAAGTAGCATCTGCAGACCTTGAAGCAAACTTTGTCAGGATAATATTGAAGTGAGTCTAGAAATAACCATGCAGAGAGAGTGATCTGAGCTGTAAAAATGCATCATGTAATATTACATGTTATTTTGAATTTTTGAGTTTGTCAGTGTTTATGAACGGTATGAGATAGGTGCAATTTTGCCTTCTGAAAAAAAAATCTTTTTTTAAATATAAGCTATAAACATAGCTATATAGAAGTTGATAGTTTTTTCTTCTTTCTTTTTCTTCTTTCTTTTTCTTCTTTCTTTTTCTTCTTTCTTTTTCTTCTTTCTTTTTTCTTCTTTCTTTTTTCTTCTTTCTTTTTTCTTCTTTCTTTTTTCTGCTGTTCTTGTAAGTACTGTAGATTTAGAACCTGGATTTAGTATTTTAATGGAGCAGATGTGGACACTTCAGAACAGCCCTTGTCTGTCCCGTTTTCCCTGTCTCTGTATTTTATTTTTTTCAGAGAAGAAAGTAAAGTTGTTTTGCCTCTCGGTGTAATGTTTTTTTATAATCTAGACATACCCAAATTATGTTTTATAGGAAAAGATTTTGCTTAGTTTGTCATAGTTAAACGTAGACCTCGGTACAATCATTGAAGTTGTTCGGATAAGCTTTTCTGTCCTATTAGGACTGTGAGAAGTTTCTTTCTTACAGCAAGTTTCTTCTAATTCAGCTTACTGAATAGTGTGGATCTGCAGTGATTGCCATAGGACTGTAATGCTTACATGAGAAGTCTGTTAGAATTTTTATATGTAGAGATCTGAAAATATCCGGGTAGCATTTCACCCTTAGGAAGGGAATAGCAATACATGGTGATGGTTTTTAAAGCACTACTGGTCTGCTTCTCTTATTTCTCTGTGAAAGGAAGAAAGATGGAAAACAGATGAACATGGGAATAAAACTTACGAGCAGAGTAGTTCTCTCTTGGGGTAACTTAAAATTCAAATTACAATTATTAGGAGTATTTTGCTTGGTTTAAATTGCTAATTACCATACACAATTATTTTCTTCTGTGTATTTTTTATTTAGCTGTATAAACCCCTCAAATAACTTGATTTAGTTGCTATCATGTGCTGTTATTATGTTCCATCGTACTCAGACTTTCCTTTACTTAGCGTGAGTAATAGAACTAGAGTGTATGCGAGACGCTTTTATAGGTTTTTGAAGTATCCACTTTAAAAAGAACTCATTTTATGATGTTGGAAAGTAGCAATGTCTTTGGAACAAAGTCCACATATTATTCATATACTTTAGGACAAGAATTTGGCAATGCCTTCATACTTAAAGGTAAATGTGGGAATGAATGATGCCTAGCGCGACTGAGACTTACCTATTGCTGTTTAAGGGTATTTGTGTAGACCTCGCTGAAATTATAATGCAGTGTCCACTTGGCACTAAAAAGTAGGCAGGAGTGGTGCCTCTACCACACCCACGCTGGGGAAGACAGCACTTATTGAAAGTTTTTTGGCTTACTGGAAATTGAGCCCATCATGAAACATGTTGCTGGTGAATGGTAGATGGAAAATATGCATGGAGGAAAAAAAAAATTCTGCTCTGATCACTTTAAGCATGGAAAATTGAAGTGGAGGGAATTAGAAAGGATTAAGAAATTGTTTTCCATTTCTTGCTTTAAAGACTGTGAAAGGCTTAGTAGTAAGCGGCAAATTGTTTAAGCAGATGATAAATGTTTGAAGGCACTGTGTTTCCTTGTAGGTCTTTTTAAAGAAGTGAATTAAAGAAAACAACAAAACCAAAAAGCTTAGTGATAGTTTCACAAACTGTATTTTTCTGAAACACATAATACAAATTGACAGGCATAACTACTTAAGGAATTATAAAAAGAAAAATTAAGGTAAATGCTACTTCAATATTGATACCTAGTAATAAAGAAAAAGAAAAATCAAAGGCAGACTGGTTTAATGACATTCTGAAGTGGAAATACACATGAAGATGTGCTGGGCATAGCCACATCTCCCAAGGTAGAGAGTCCATCTTCAGTTTGTAATTTATTAACTGTTTATATTCGGTCCTGCAGTGAATCCAAGGGAAAACTACAGTAAAGTGTGTTTAGCAGAAATGCATGCCAAAAAGACCCAAAAGATTGAAGTCTTCAACCTGTCTGTGCAGACACACTGACCACTATACAAATGCTGTGCTACTCTCACACCTTCCTGTTGGGCGTTTTCTGCCTTTCATCTGTTTTCCACTTTATCTGTTTTCTGCTGGAAAACAAGTCTTAGTGCATCTCAAGGGAGGGTAGTCTCTGCTCTCTTTTGTTTTCTACAGGTGTCAGTTTTATAAAGAAACACAGTGCCGTGGGAAATCTGCTGCTGGAATTCATTTGCTGCTGGTTGCTGCCTCCTCTTGTGCAGTCTCGTGTTCTCAACCTGCCTTCCTCCCCCGGCTGTCCTGGTGCTTTCTGCGTGCATTACAGCCCGCCTCCAGCCTCGGCTCTGCGCTCGAGCATCATTCGGTGTGGGGAAGGTCTGGGCTGCGGGGCTGCTGGCTGCAAGGAGAGCACAGCTGGTGGCCACGGGCAGCTGGTCGCGCTATGCTGAAGGCCTCGGTGTAAGCCACGGAGTGGAACCAACAGCAAAAACCTGCCGGAGTCCCGTTGGCACTCACTTCTCCTGTCTGGTCTCCCTCGTTCTTCTCGTTGTGGGTTTTTTAAATGGTGGGTGGATGCTTAGTGTCTTGCCAGGTTTTTGGCAGTGCTTTTGTGCTTTTGTTTTCTGTTTTCCCTCCCACATACTCGCTTCTGTAGCCATTTATAACACTCTTTTGCATTCTCTGTATTCTCAACAGAAGATGACATTTGCCAGACTTGAGACAAATAGTATTTTTTTTTTCCAACTTGAGGTGAAGTTGTCGTTTTCTGCCTGCCTTACTAATTTGCCTCGTGGAATGTTTGGCATCTCCCGTTGATTTAAAATTTTGGGCTGTGATCTCATGATTCAAAAGCTCAGTATGCAACCATACCAATACAATATGAGAAGGTTAAAATCAATTTTAGCTCTTTTCCCACTTTGTTCCCTAGTTAATGTACTAGGAGTTAACTTACTGCTTTGTCAGTATCATGTAACAGTATTTGTGGTTAGTAAATTTTTCTGAACTTCTTGGAGAAAACAGCAACAAATCTTAAGCGTGTATATCTTAAATATCAGCTCCGTGATAAATGTGTGGGGTTTTTACCATCCAAATAGATATAGGTGACTTCTGTTTGAGGCATTGCTTAATTACACCAGCCGTCACTATTTAGCATCCAATTAATGCAATTTACATTTGTTTATGATCGTTTTCTCCCTTGGGATAGGGATTTATATTTTAATAGCCTCAATAAAGAATAATAAATTATTCAAGTCTTTCAGAAGTTAGGGTTGAGTTGTTCCATAAATTAAAAGCTTTTCCAAAACAAACAAACAGTTCACTTAAAACATTAATCTTAACTAACTTTACTTCCTGACTCCCCCAGCTCCCTCCCTTCTTCCCCCCCATAAATTTTAGCCATGATGAAGCAGGCCTTTTTGTTAAGACAGAGTGGGCTAGCAGTCACCCAATGTCAGTGATGTCTAAATAGTGCTAGTGTTTTCCTTCCTACTGTACCATGAAACATGGAGATTTGATATACGAGTAGAGCGGTGATATTGCTGTGGATTGAATCGTTTGTCAAACAAACAAACCCATATCTCACTGATAATATTTCAGTATTGAAAACCTTTCATATTCTAAATGTTTTCTTATTTGAAGCCACAGCCCTACAATTCCTCTCAGTGTATGACATTAAATAGTCAGAAGTGATCTTAAAGGGTATGAGTCACCAATACATGCACTTTCAGAGGCTCAATTTTCCATGCATTTTTCCATGCCTACTGCTTTTGGCTTGTGTAAGCAAGTTTCTCCTTTCAGAAGACCTTTCTTCTAGGCATGTGCTATCATCAAACGTGTCAAAATGGGAAGAGTCATGCTATTTGAGCTAACTGAATGAGTTTCATATGTAATAGTTATTCCACTATAGGTCACCTGCAAAAGAGCAGGAATTGGGGAGTGGTCATTCCACAATGGGTGACCTTCCAGTCCCCACACCACTATAGACTCACTTGACAGACTTTGTCTGTTTGTCACTTCCAATGTCACAGTAAAATAGTTTTATAGTGATAATAGAGGAGATCCATAAGGTTTGGGGATCTTTGTCTCTTTATAGGAAGGCCAGGAATTTCTAGAAATTTCCTCCCAGTCATAAAATAGTAAGTGACAGTTGTGTTAGCTGAAAGTAGATGCTAAACTGAAAGTCTTTTGATGGTTCTTTCTCCTACAACTTTTGTAAACCTAATGTTAAGGCCAATTAACATTTTTTTGAAGCATATTACACACACAGCATGAGTCTGTATGTATAAAGCTTAGTTTAGTAAGATATAACAGTAAAGGACAAAAAAAAAAGGTGATCCAAAGTCTAACTGTATTATGAAGTCCCTCTGTTGTGTACTGCTTAAGGCGTAACTGTACACAGTGATTTAAAAAAAAAAAAAAAATTTGAAGATTTACTGAATTTTTGTCATTTAAATACTTTTTTTTGCTATATTTATATTTGAAAGGAAAACCCTCTGAAAAATAATAATTAAAACACTTAAAAAATTTAAAAGATATAAAAAGAAGAAAATACAAATACTAATTTGTCTTGACTGACGTTACCTTTCATCTTACTGTCTGCTTGCCTCTCTTTCTGCATTTGAATGCAGGAGGATCTATGGGTGGGGGACTGAAATGAGATACATCAGTTGTGAGGGTGTATTGCAGGGGAAGCCTGCGGTGTGGATAGAGGCAAGTAAGTAGAAGACAGACAGTAATGATGACCCTGTCAAGGCCAGGAAGCCAACTTGATTAAGAATCTCTTTAGACCCTTTTAGGATCACAGTAGGCAAAGGACTACTGCAGCAAGTATATGAGCAAGTATTCTCATGCTTGTCATGGGCGATAAATGAGCAATGATTGTGTTCCAAACTTCAGGCTCAGATTAATTGTGTTGTGCACTGAAAAGACAGATTTTTGTATTCTTTTTCTCTCTGTTTGTTCTCTATTTCCTAATAGTCTAGCATTTTGAATGTATTGCTGTAGACCCAAGGCTGTGTTTGTGGCGCTACATGATGAAGCATAATAGTAGGAAATGTTTCCATTTGATGAGCAATAGACAGAGGAGCTCTTTCAGGCCTTTGCATTCTTGTATTTTGTTTGTAAAAGCAGAATGTGGAATTTGTCACTATCATCTATGGCTAGGCTGGGAAATAATTTTATACTTTATTATTACTGAATGTCTTTCCTAATGAGCTATACACAATAATATCTTGTCATACCTTTGAGTAGTACTTATTTATCTTTGCTATAGGGTTTGAACCTTACCAGCCTTAATAAAACAGTTATAAGACTGGAGAAAAAATAAATTGCTGTAGCTGATCTGAGTGCCTACCAAGCAATACAGTTAAGTAGCATCAGCAAGTTCCTGATCCCCCAGAGCTGCTGGTGCTGCTCCTGTGGTGAGAACGGGGTCAGGCCACTGGGGTGCTCTCTGGGCTTGGGCAGAGGGCGACGTGGTAGTCTCCTCTATCCCTTGTATTCAAAAGATTTTTACTTCTCCTATATTAAAAGCTACTTTGTTAGTATAGCAACTTTTAAAAGAGCATAAGTTCTGTTAGAGGAAGGAATTGCCTTGTGAAATGGAAATGAAAGATACAAGACTTGAATTAAATGCTTTGTGGTTCACATATGTATTTATTTAGGTAAATACATAGGTTTTAGCAAACGTATGCTGGCTACTTTATGTGAGTAAAAAGAAAGTTTCTGCCTAGAGTTGTTTATTAAGTGAATGATATCTTTGGAAATCAAAACCACTGATTTTTTTTTTTCCTGTTAAAAATCATATCCGTAAAGCAGCCTAATAATTATTTGTCTCACAAGACTTACATGGAAGCAAATGGAGGAAATGTCCTCTGTGGCAGTGTGGGTCAATGAAATGTTTGGGAATCTGCCAGCTTCAAATTGAAACTTGATTGCTTGTTTGTTATATCATAAACTTAATCACTAACTAAATAGTAAGATTTGGTCTCTCTGCATGCTGCTTATACTGAAAAGCATATACAGGTTTTAAACAATGTCTTAAAGGTTAAAATAACCTCTTTAGGATTACATCAGCAAGCTATACTTATATTTTTAATATGTTACAGTGACCCAAGTAAAGCAGTAATGCATCTGATTTGTCATCACTGTGTCTGTCTTGACAGAAATGCCTGGCCTTAGTGATTACCCTTGCTTTCAGATGAAAATTTGTGGTCTTCTGTCAATTGAGCAAATTGATCTTCAGCCCTTTTTTTGTATAGTGTTGTTGTAACTTTAAGGCAACATGCAAAATGACGTATTGTCTGTTTTGAGACAGGTAAGCACAGGGTTATTAAAGATGAGCCATATCTAAATGGCAGGTTGTGGGTTGTGATGGTGCCTGAAGTGTCCAACACTAGAGACTTTGGTTTCATGCTGGAGGCAGCATAGACAGCGGTGCTGCAGAGCAGGTAATATCAGTTTGACCAGGTCTATTCCAAGGAAATGAGAACAATTTGTAGTCTTTTTACATTTATATTTCATATATTGCATGTTAGTGTTAAAAAATAAAATGAACTGGCTCTCTAGGCCAATGAGCTAGTTTAATTAGAGCCTACATAAAGCTTTAGTCCTGTTTCTAGAGACATTTTCAGGAGCAAAGATGTTTCCAAAGTGGTGTGCGCTTTCAGTGCAGTGATGTAACGTTTTTAAAAGGGAAGTGCTGCCAAATCTCTCTCCTGTTCTCTACTGACTGGTTGTTGAATTGCACCTGTTGGTTCTGGGTTTGGATAGGACCTATTGCAACAGCCAAATCGCTTTTCCTAAGAGTTGTTGAAGGTAAGGAGCTGCTAGCATTCAGATGGATTTTTCTGCGTCTGCCATTAATTTATTAGAAAAGTGTATTCCTGAACTGTGTGTGTGTGTTCATACCTAGTGATAGCACCTCTAGTTACTGAGTACTTTTGCCGTTGCATGCTTTTCTTGACTCTTTACTCTCCTGGGCTACCCCACAACTACTGCTGCTGCTTCAGCTTTCTTTGGAGGATGAGACTGGCACAAGAATCCTGTCTCCATCTTTTGCACCATCACAGCAACCTGGGTTGTGAAGTGATCGTAGACAGCCTCTCTCTTGCAATTTTCCCTTCTGTGTGGATCCAGAGTTGGCCGTCTCAGTATCTTGCCATGTTGTTACAGATCAGTTGCTGAATCAAAGATAGTTAGCAAGCTTTTTGTTTTGAACTGTGTTACAAACCACAAGATCTAGAATTTCTGCAGTGAGTTCAAGTGCCACAGACATGTTGTAGGATGCTCTTCAGAGAGTGCTAATCTCTCTGGAGACTAGGCATAGGGAAGAAGCCATGATATGTGTCAAGAAAATGTGAATGGGCTTGTGAAATGAGATGGCTGGTTTTGATAATTATATTTTACCTAAACATAAAGCAGCATTGAATTTTGTGCTGGCGTGTTTGTGGGCATATGTTTATTTCAAGGGGGGTCTTGGTGGAGAACATTGACTTTGCAGGCAAGGTAGTCACTGTAGCCTACTTCAGCCCATTGTCTTGATAGCAACCTCTGTCGGCCAATTTAATGCCACCTCAGATGTTTGCTGTACCATAACCTCAGTAGGTTGGTTGTCCTGATGGGTGCTCTTCCGTACTGACAGATCCTCGTGGAGTTTGGCTTACAGCATCTGTGGAGAGTTGGCGCAAATAGTTCCCTGCTGCTGGAATTGTAATGCTTAATCTGTTGGACAGGCTAATCTATCATAACAGTGAGTTCTTGTAAGTGTTGATTGTTTACAAAAGAGAACAAAATACTAAGCTATAGGAGTTTATCTATGGATATAAGGAGAAAACAAAAAGCGACAATCTAGAAGTACAGCAGGCATCCTAGATATTATTTTTTGCCAAATCGACAGACTGATGTTTAGAACAAATTAATCTACTTTAATCCAGTTGCAGTTTTCTGTTGGCAGTAGATTAATGGTTTTAATTATCATCAAGTAGCATTTGTAGTGCATGATAATCATGGCAGTTTACAGAAGTAGAAATTAAAACCTAAAGAATTTGCAGTGTTAATCAAAGCAAGCGATAAATATAGTAAAACATGATAGCAGAGGATGAGTTTTTTAAAAAACAGTCTATTATTTGCTAAATTGTAAATGCATTGTTGGCAGGTTTTTTATCATTATTAGTTTTAGCAATGGAACAAAAATAGGTGATGCTAGTACTAGAAAGCAAGCAGTTGTAAGTAAGTAGGGAAGCTTAGTGCAGTGTATGAGGAATCTTATCCAGGTATCTAGACAGCAGGTAGGTGTGATGTGCAAATACGAGACTGAAGAGAGTCTCCAAACAGTATGCGAAAGTGCTATGAAAATGAGATGTTTGGTCATGTTAGTCTGAGCAATAGAAGAAAGAAACTGTTTTCTGCCTGGCACGTTGATTAGATTAAGAGGTACTTTAGGAAGGCCAGGAAGGAAAGGGGTATTGTAGCTAAAACAAGAAAGAAGCATGACATAGGGCTGTTTTCTAGCAGCTGGTGAGGAATAGATACACTTCCTAAATAGTCTAGAGGGATGAAACAGTATTGATTAAAAACAAGTCATGGTGTAGTTACAGAAAACTGGAAGGATGGTGAGATGGTTCCTTATGGAGCTGCTGGGCGGAAATACGGTGGTGGCTCTGTGTTGAGTTACTAATATAGCTTAGTTAGCTTAGTGATGGCTTTGATGTCTGTGGTAACTAGAAAATACTGGGGATCACAGAAGTGGTAACCATTTAAATGAAAGCAGTTGTTAGAAGAATCAACACGAGTCTTCTGGAATACTGTTTGTTATGGAGTAGTGTTCTCAAACCTTTGTGCTTGAGAAAAGAAATTCAGCTGAGTGGTACCTTGCATTTTAATCCCTTTGTAAGCATTCAACATCTCACTGCATCATGTGGCATGCTACTTTTATTCTTAATTTTATGAATTATTAATTTAGAATTATTCTTCATTTTATGTGAAAAATAATTCCTCAGTATGTTACAGGTTATTATCTGGTATCCAAGTATTTCCAAAAGCTGTGCAAAGGATTTATGCTGTGCTATAAAATACTGCATTTTATTTATCTTCCTCAGAGTCTCTAGAAGTGATTACTTATGGTCCTGATCAACTACATGTCGAATTCAGAGCCACTCTGGGAGTAAACAACTTCTTAAAATTTAGGATAGTGTAATTCTTATAGAAGTAAAACTGCTGCCTTTAAAATATACCCAGAAAGTTAATGTCTCCTTTTTTGTTGCACCAGAATACTGTTTTTTTCTTCTTCCTTTTAGCTCCTGTCTGTTTCTGTAAGTAAATGCACAACTTTTTCAACATTATCTCTGTTTTTGTTTCCCTGTTTTTGTAATAAAGCACCATCTGTTCTGTTGGCAAAAAAAAAAATAATTGGGGATTGCATGCTAACATCCATGAAGAAATTTGGGATGTAGGCAGTTATAAAGATAGCAAGAACTATTGTTACTGCAATTTTATTCATTATTAACTCAATACTTTTTTCCCCATTTAAAAATGACTATGGTATTCAAATGGCTAATTTGACAAGTACTGCAAAACCCACATGAAAACTAATGAGTTGTATATAATTGCTGGATATGCGGAGAATAACTGTTCAGATGCATGTGGTATTTTCTGTAGGTGATTGTACAGTATTTAAATTCAGCAACAAAAGTTTAATGAGCTTCATCTTTTGTACAAAGAACTCTGTACCCTGCCCGCTTTATCTGCAGAGCGGCAGAATCACTGAAAAGTTCCAGTAAGGAAGTGATGATGCTGAAAGCGGGGGACCTGGAGCGAGGCCCAGGGGTGCAGCAGGTAGCTGCCGGTCGGTGCCAGCAGGATGTGGCCGTCTGTTGGCGATTCAGGTCGCGTCAAAAATGCCCTTTATTGGAAAATCCCTCAAAGCAGGAGTGTCCCTGCTTTCTGGTTCATATCATGCAGTAGACTTGGAGTGCCCAAACAGGGTATCTTTCTGGGTGAAACTGAATTAGAAGATGCAGTCCCAGGGCACACTAAGTGTGTCCCAGCCACTGGTTGAATTCAGCCCATTGGACCAGTTGAGAGCGAGTCTGGAGCACTGAAACAGGTCTCACGTGGACCTCAGCTCAAATATTTGCATCCCACAGATGTGTTCCTGTTGCACATCAGTGCTTGCTGGCGTAGACACATCCTGTGTCTCACTCTGGTCTGGCTGTTACATTAGCATGTAGGAATAATACCGTTAGAGCCACTGTTGTAGCAGTAGTTTTAAAATCAGGTAGTCTGAGAGGAGAAGCATTGCTGTTAGGGCACTCTTACGGTAGCATCCAAGAATGCTGGAGTCTTACTGTGGCAGGTGCTGGGAAAGCAGATTAAAAAGATCTTCCCTGCTTTAGCTAACTTAAAATGCGAAGTAGGAGACCGGCGGACACAGAGACCCTATGTATGTGTTCAGAGTAGCAGGAGACAGAGCAACCTTCCTTCTTGTTGAACGTGCTAGATATGAGATCAAGAAATGACTATCCTACAACAGAGGAACACCACTTTCCATAGTACTACAGGGGCACCAGTCTGCTACCTGAAATTTGAATACAAAAACTGCTTCTTGGTCTTCCGGGGGAACTTCACAAACACAGATGAGCTGAGAGTCTGTATATTCAGTGCAGAAATACTGGCTCTCCCTGACCTTCCTTCTCTCCCTGCTCTGTGCCTCTTTGTTCAAGTTCTGTGCTGCTGAAACAGAGTGAGTTTGATAGGGTAAGTCTGAATGTCAGCTTCACTTCTTTTTGGCTTTGTGGTTGAAAGCAGGGGACGATAGAGGTCAGAGAAATGACTCCGTTTTTTTTGTTACCGAATGTGAACTTTTATTGTACACACAAAATGAAATTAGAAAAACGTTATTAAAGTTGTGTTGAATATTCAAGTTACGAGATGCTGCAATTAAGGTCACTTATGTAACCTTAATTTACCCCCTTGTGTTCATGCATTATGAGTCAATTCTTAATTAAATGTTTCTGATACCTTTCCACTCCTTCCTCTCACTTCATTTACGGTGCAAAAGCCAGTACTTGCTTAATGAACACCTGTTTGGTGTTTTTCTTCCTCATTGTTCAATGTGTTGGCCCCATTCCTTTTTAGATCATGCTATTCAGACTTTATGAAGATTATTATTGGTTAAGCCTTTTTTTTTTTTTTAAATGCTGTAGTGCTTTTTATATGGCACTACAGTACCCAAGTGCTTTGTGCTTACTAATGAATTTGTCTGCTAAGCTGAGTGGCATTGCTTTACCTCAATTGTGCAATTAGAAAGGAAGAAATAAAGTAGAGAAACTGTATACAGCCACGTTTGGATAATTAGTTTGGAATTTTCAGGATGTTTTTCTTGCCTTTTTTTTTGTAAGTTCTTACTATTACTAGGTATTTTGCTTGTTCAGGGAACAGCTTTCATTGGCTTCATCTGCAACTGCAAGCTCTTGGCAGTCTGCAGACTCTGTCTGGGATCTGAAGTCTCGCTTCAGCACACGAGGAACATGCTTTTGCTTCCTTGAAAAAAATCAATGCAAGATTGTTATGACCAACATCCTGCTGGATTTTTGTGAGAGAGGCAAAAGTAGGTATAGGTATGGAATCCTAACCTTTAGGGTCTAGTCCGGGTGCTTTAGAGTAACCCTCCTTTCTTTTGCTGACAAGAATGTAACCACAAGATGCGTACTGGTTCTAGTCTCTTGTTCCAGGCTTTGCATGGCATTTCTTGTTTGCTCAGCGAATGCTCATCCTTTCTACCTTAACCCTCCCAGTCCCATTTCCTCCCGACTCCTGTCCTCTCTCCACCTGGCTGCTTCCTGTCGCAGTCACCTTGCTCTGCAAGTCCACATCTTGCTGTGGTGGATTCCTCATCCGGTCCCTTTCTCTTCCAGTTGTTCTCTAGGTTCCAACTCTCAAGGTTTCTTATGCAGTTTCCATTCTCACCACCTGTTCTTTGCTTTTCCGTGGCAGTCATTTCCATAGCATGGTCTAGCCATTCTTCTGCATTCTGCACCTCCCCATCAGTTCCTTTTTCCCTTTTTTGCCAGCCATCAGATCTCACTCTGATGCCCTCCTACTCTCACTCTCTTGCAGTGCCCGCTTACTCAGCCTCCCTTATTGGATCCATATTTTCTTTTCCATCTTTTCTTTTTCCGCCTGAGTTGTTGAGTCAGGTGGCATCTACCAAGCAAAGTGGTCCCAGCAGGGACACGGTGGAGTCACTGAGAACGTAGGAGAGCACTGTGATCTCCGTTCAGGCGTACTGACATTGTCTCAGCACAACTCCATTTGGAAAACCTGTGTTCAGGTTTGAAATAGATACGATGTGGAAATAAATTTGGTGGATTTTAGGCAGCTGATGCTTTAGCTTCTCCTCGCTGGAGGCAAACTCACTTTTGTGGTCATATATTTATGTATACATCCGTTTAAATTCTCAGAAATACACAAATTTTTGTTCAACTTCTTAATGGTCTTTTTTTTTATGGTTGTGTCAAGTCAGAATGGAGCTATTTCTGATGGAAGGGACAACCCCCAGTGCTGAGGCATGGTGCTATAGTTATTTTAAGTACTGTTTTTAAAATAAGATGAAAATATTTTTTCCCCTTTAGTTTCCTTATTAGGAGAATGGAGGAGAAAAAGCAACCATAAAATGGTTAATTTTAGCTTGAATGGTGAAAATTCAGCAAAATGAGTAAAAGTGAAGGCTTTAAAGTAACTGCAGGTAATGTTGAGGACTGTATCGGTTTATGGCCAGTCTCTTTTACTTTAAAATATCATTGGATAACCCTTCAGATATCACAACTTGATGCAAATCTGGAATCAGCGGTGCTGTGTCAAGTTTCTTTAGCTGGGATCTTTGTTCCAAGAAAATATATAATACGAAGAAGCAGAACGGTGTAGTTATTTCACTATTAATTTATATTGTACAGTATTTTTGTACACTGCAAGTTTAATCTGTGTTTGCAGTTCCTATAATTTATTTTCTTTGAACATGTATACTTTGTGGTGAAATAGCAGAGCTGTCGCAACTCTATAAAATACTGTTTGTTGTTTTATTTTCAAATAATATTTTAGTATTGGAAAAGTTTATTTGGCAGGCCATATCACTTCATTGCTGTTTATCATCACTTGCTAGTTTGTCAATTCATTTGGCCTGAGCTTTAATGGATGATAACTTTTATTTATATGTAGCTATATGAAGGTAAGCAACTAAATCAAACACCAGAAAGATGAGTTATATTATGAAGACAGTTATAGCTTATTTCAAATGCATTTTTCTTTATTGCAGGTAATACCGTGCTATTTCTGAGTGCTTTTTAAGTAGGCATTTTCTGGAAGGGAGATAAGAGAGCTTGAAGATGATGGCGTACTGTAACACTTCTGTTAAAATAACAAATACATTTATCACTATGTAATGTGAAATGCTTGAGTGAAATGTCTGATTACCGAAGTGGAATCTCAATTTAAGTTATGCTTAAAGAAAATGTGTGTTGAATTTTATCCATCATAATCAGTCCCTTTTGTGTGGGTAATATACTGATGCTCTTGTTTCTGTAGTGCCTAATATTTATCTTGATTATCACCAAAATTTTTAGTCTTTATTTGCGCTGAAGTGTGAAGCCTCTCCATAGTCAGTGCTCCTGGTGCAACTAGATAAAACTTGTAGCAATTGTTCTAGGTATCTTTTGGAAATGTAATTTCAGCACACCTGATAATGTTTCTGTTGAATAATTACCATTTTCTGTAAAGAAAGTATGCTCACCTGTCCTTCGAAAGGGTGTGTGGGGCTGGGATCAGTGTGTCACTATTTACTTTTGGTATCTCAAACCTGCTGTTTTCACTGCAAGATGCACCTGTACCAAAGATACTATATTCTGGTTCTGACATAGATCGGTAACGGCAATCCAAAAAAAAAAAATTGCATGACTAAATGTGTTTACACTGACATAGTAAAGCACCTTAATGAGTAGTTTTATTATTTAATTGCAAGGATTTTTCAATTATTATTTTTAATAATGCAAAACAAATGATGTTTTTTGTATTTAACTCAAATGGGCATATGTACTTTTTTTGGCCTCCTGTCAGCATAGCTTTTGTTTCATCCACCTTGTGCCTTTTGCAAAGCAATAATTTATATAGTGCTCTTCCTAGTGGCAATTAACTTACAGGCACCTCAACAAGGAGACAAGAGTACAGTATGATTTTTTTTCTATTATAGCTTTTTATTTATCTCCCTTACTCTATTTCTGGATCTCCTACATACTAAGACCCTAGGGTTAAAATATGTTGAAGGTAGGTAAACCTTGTACGCATTTAGTACTGTATTTGTTTTCTCATATGACTGAAGTGTTAGGGAAAATAGTAGGAAGGAATGAATGGGAGTCAGTACCAGAGGTCTGAGCCTGGGACAACCACCGCAGAGTCAAATGCAGCAAAATAATCTGGCCTGGACTGTCTGCAAAGTATGCCAGAAGTGTTTTGATTCTGTTCTGAAGCAATACCCTTGCTTCAGAGAAGAGTATGGAAAAGACTCTTTTTTGGAGGCATTCATTGCTTGTGCAAGCACTCCTTTCATCTCCAGGAGAAAAAAAAAAAAAAAAAAAGAAAGTGGTCACCCTTCCTCTTGACTCAAAGACTTTGAAGTGAACACTGTGCTTGTACCATATGACGATCCATACTTGGGAAATATAAATCTATTTGCATTCAGCCTGACCCTGTTATGAGTCACTAGTGAAGAGATTAATTCAGGGAGATCTACCTGAGGGCATAGGGGCAGGACTGCTGTCTGGGAGGGCAGCCAGCAGTGCAGCCTCGGCTGGGAGCAGCAGCACTCCCCACGGCGCAGTCCACGTGCAGCTGCTGGTAGCTGCCTTCCACAGCAAGCGAGTTTAGGTCGATGAGCAGAAAGGGACTGGTGCATCTGCTGCGTTGCACATGCTCCTTCCGTCAAAATGAAATGTGCAAAATAAACTGCAGTCTGTTAGGAGTGAGTGTCCTGTGGACTGTTTTGGTTTAATTTCAGTTGCCTCATTTCCTCCTTTCCCCCCGAATTTGATATTGACAAAAAAAAAAAAAAAAAAAAGAACTTTTCCTCATTCTGAGCATGTCTGAGGGTCTATCTCAAACTGAAGTCTGAATAGAAGCAGTTTTAATTACCCTACCTGCTTACAGAAATATGTCGTACTCAGGATTCTATAATAAGGTATTTACCCAAGGATTTTCATGTAACTTTTATCGGGCATTGCTGAACTGGTGTTTGTGGTGTACAGCATGGTCTGCATACCCAACTGTGAAGAGGTGGTTAATGTTATTCCAGCTTTTAAAAAAGGACTTGAGTGCCCTGGAAATCACAAACCAGCAAATCTGATTTTACATACCAGCAGAACTGCTGAAAACTGCAGAAAGGAAGAGAATTAGTATAAGATCATAGAATCATAGAATCACTAAGGTTGGAAAAGACCTCCAAGATCATCTGGTCCAACCATCCCCCTACCACCAATGCCACCCACTAAACCATGTACCTAAGCACCACGTCCAACCTTTCCTTGAACACCCCCAGGGATGGTGACGCCACCACCTCCCTGGGCAACCCGTCCCAATGCCTGACTGCTCTTTCTGAGAAGAAATTTCAAAGTAATTTCCAATCTAAACCTCCCCTGGCGCAAGATATTAAATAACTTGTATTGAGAAACAGACACAAGCTTTTGAAGAGAATCTATCTCAGTTCTATATATAGTGATTGACTCAGTCACTATGGAGAGTGATTTAGTCAACACGGTATGTTTTATGTTCCAAAAAACTTCTGATGGATCCCTGTATTTAAAACCAAAACAGCAACAGCAAACAAACTACAGTGACGACCGTGTCGTCATTTAAATAAAAAACAGTGAACTTTAAGCTTTCATGAGATCAGAAGGAAATGCCTTTTGGATTAGATTTCTAGATGAACATCTGTGGTTCAGTCTATTAGCAAATGAATTATGAAAGCACGATGAGTGCGATGTTACTGTGTAGTGCTCATACAAATGTATTAGAGACAACAAAAACTAAAATGAGCTGTGAAGAGTCGTAATGCTTTCTAAGGTGATTAAAATGGCATATGAAAGATTGTGTCAGAAGAAATAGTCCTAATTATACGTGAACTGTAATGGGTTCTTAATTGGCTACACTGGAAAAAAGGTTATTCTGGGTTTAGGTTTAGTGTCAATTCCAAAGAAAGAAAAAGCAAAGACAATTTAATTAATAGTTTCTAATAAAAGAGAGAATGAAATGGAAAGCATTATTTATACTACCGCATGTCCTTGGTAAATCTTGTTACTGAATACTGTGACTTTCTTTTCACCTTATCCTCAAAAGGCTGTAGTTCGACTACAAAAGATACTGAGAAAGGCAAGCAGAGCAATCAGATGTCCTGATTGGGTTTTGAATGGGATGGAAGTAAATAAATCATGACTCTCGATATGGAGAACCAAGCACCCTCATTCATCTCATTGAAGTCTATAAAATCTTTGAATAGCAGGGAGAAGATGAAGAGGGAATGATTTGTTCCCTATGTCTCCTAACATGAGAATGAGGAGGTATCTAATGAGAGAGCAACTTATTAAATAAGAGGATGTACCTTGTCATATGCCAGATAATTGCATTGCAGAACTTGTTTCTGCAAGGCAATAGAGTGGCCAAAAGTAAAAAGTGACTTAAAGTATTTGGACACTTTAAAATCACGGTAAAAATGAAGAGCATCATGGCTATTTAGCGTGCTTTAGGTGGTGTCTGATCCATGGAGCCCCCTTGCTCAGCAGTAGTTGGAAGCAGGTAGGATATGCCAAAGGAAGAATTCCTCAATTTGTCTACCGTCTTACTCTCTTTATCTTGACCTGCAACTACTCTCGTTACATTCATAGCTGAATATCCTGTTCTTCATCTTGAACCAGAAGACAGAAACATCCGTTCACCCGTTCTGCCTTTACTGAGAAGCAGAAACGGAAAGCAGTCTCCTTCCCACTCAGAAATGTGTGAGTCCTTCAGCATGCAAGGGAGGAGGGAGAGCAGTGGAGAGGCTAAATGCTTACTCTTAAGCATTTGGCTGACCTTTTCAGGTTTCCTATTCTGCTTTTTAATACTTCTAATGGATAGTACATCACCATTCTCAGAATGTCCTATTTTCATCCTCTCGACATGCAGGCTATGGTTTCTGCTCCAGACTATTTTGTGCCTTGAAATATTAATTGGCAAATCTGAAGTCTTTTAGATTCCTTTTTTTTTTCTTTTTTTTTTTTTTTTCCTGTGCTTTAGGCTAGGAATCTATTTTTGTCCTCCAAAGACAAAAGGTGTTTCATTAGACATCTGTGAGCTAATCACCAGTTAAAACAGCATGAGACAGAAGGGAAGGAGAAGAAGGTTTTCCAAAGATCTAGAAATGCCTTTATAATAAAGATATCTAAAATGTTTGCACACACGCACCAATATGATGAATTGTTCAGTCACTAGAGCCACCCCATTTGTTGTTCCTTACTCCCTGACTTGTACTCTTCAAGGAAGTTATGCAGAAAACCTAACAGAAGAGTTGGGAACTTGCTCAGCTGTTTTGCTTTTGCTAGGCTGGTGTTCGTTTGCATCTCTCTATTCCCTCTGCCCCATGCATGTTGCCCTACCGAGCACAGACATTTCGAAGCCCTCAGTTGCTGGGAGGCTGTCAGCCTGGTGCCTGTTGGTCTCCGAGGGCGGTTTGGTACAGAGGGGAGGCAGAACGCCTGGATGCGTGCGTGCACTGATATTTTCAGTTAATCCCTTCCTAATTGGGTTTTCTGCCGCAGCTCAGTACTGCCAGTACCCTTGTGAGTTTCAGAGTATTTGAGCTTTTCCTCTGGGATCATGTTATTAAGCAATAATCTGTTTTTTATTTAAAAAGTGTAAGAAAAAAATTGTGAAGGGAACAAAGTGCACCCTAAAAGCCCTTGAAACAGAAGACTGTTAAGCATTTGTTTGACTCAAGGGTTTTGAATCCATAGTAGCACTTGATATTTGCAACCCGATAGAATAACCTCTTCCTTTGAACTGCTGGAAATAAAAAGTGAAATTGGAGTTGGTAAAAGGGATTTTTAAGACCAAGTTCTGGAAATGCCGGTGCTCTCTCAGGCATAATTTAGCTTTGTACAGATTGTATTCCCTTACTTCCATGCTATTGGTAAGCTATCTAATGGCTCCTCTGAGACAGGCAAAGCAATAGTTACTGGCATGGGAATTTTCTAGCTACTGTTTTCTTTGTGTTGGTAGTTCAGACCCAGGAACTCATTTTTAATGAGCAAAAACTCTTCTGATAATGCTCCTATTACAGTTCAGTGCAGGAAGAATGTGTTTTTTTAAATGCCTCATTTTTCTAAGCAGCAGTTTAGTATTTGGCTAAGATGCTGCATAGGAAAGGAATAATGCAAATTAAGTAGATAAACTAAATAGAAATTTTACCCTGGCAAATGCTAGCATGTAAATGAAACAAAGTCAACTTTGTTTTGACTTTATAATGAAACACAGGAACATTTTTAATATCTGCTCAACTGTAGACTGAAGTCAGGGAATCTGCATCACAAAAGAAAAGCTTCCCCAATTCCATTATTTCTTTAAATATAAATATTTTTGGAGACTTGTGTGTAAGAGCTATTAGGAGTGAAAAGTACACTCACATAACCCGTATAGTAAGTAATTTCTTTTGGCTTAGAATAGCTTCTTGGTGAAGTAGTAAAACTTTTTTTTAAAACACTTTGCTCAGTTTTTTGTTCCTACCAGTCCCATCAGAAGACTATACTAGAATCTAGTTCCTCTAACGTTTAGAAACTTGAATCCTCTATAAACTATAGTCTCTCATGTAGTTAATAGAAAGGAGAAAGCACCAGGCGAGGATGGCTCATATTTAGTATTCAGAAGCTCAGCTTAATTGTTATGGGTTGCCCTTTGAATGATTGTTTGTGTTTCCCTTGATTAAATGAATAGGCTATTGTTTTAAGTTTCTAGTGTAAATCCCTGGGTTCTAGCCCAAACGTATTCATGGCAGTTTTGTGCAATTACTGAGAGCAGAGCATGGTTTCATCAAACAGGATTATTATTATTGCTATTATTACTTTCAGTAAGGATAAGAAAAGAAAAAAAAATGGCAGTATTTAAATTTCAGAAATGCAATATTTTTTGTCTATATAGACTGAGGTAAAACTGTTAAAACATTATTATAAGAAACTGCTAACACCCACTCATTGTTTTAGATTAATGAAATAATTCAAGGTAATAAGAGATGAATCAGAAGTTGATGATGAAGAGTTCTGCCAAAGAGAAAATTATTTGGCTTATTGATGGTGATTAGGGAGAATCATCCATGGGACAGTACTGTCATGGAATAAAGAAATATTTTAATACAGAACAAGGCCCAAAAAGGTGTCCACTAATTAAATGATTTGATGAGACAGTGCTAAGAGCTGTTATGAATACAAAGAAGATTTGGAACATTATCCATGGAAAAACTAGATGACTCGAAGATGGGAGCAGTGTCTGGGCATTTAATTGTACATTGTGCAAGCTTTGTATGCTGAAGGACCAAGAGTAACTGGTGTTTTGAATTGGAAATGGCAGATGAAGATGATCAGGTTCTTCTAACTGATCACAGGGTGCTGTGCTTCCAGTGTGATGCAGCAAAGATGACCGCGCTTTTAAGATGAAACAATGAGTTTAAAACTATGAATGTTTTAAAATTGTCATGCTAGGCACTAGTGTGACTTGCTCTTTTCTCGTATAAATAATTTTCATCTTCTGTGTTAAGTAGTTAGATGGCAAGACAAATTGTAATGCAAAAAGAGATACTAGGCATGTGGAAGAATGAACTTACCTTACAACCCCCTGCTTATATGTAATGTTATAAACAAGACGAAAAACATAACAAATATTAGCTTCAAGAAGCTTTGCAAAGTGTTTTTTTCTGTTGCTTTGTTTTTGTTGTTTGCTTATTTCCTCCCCCCCCCAAACCCCACCTCCTAGCAATGGATATTTCTGGTGAAGGGTTGAGGCTAATGCTGTGTGTGTTCTTATTTCCCCCTCTTAAAGACCCGATGCTGGCTGTGAATGCAGGCGTGTGCTCCTTCAAGAGACACCCTTATGTTTACTGACTTGGTTCCTTATACCAGGATCTGCCCCTTGTGTGGCTACCTGTTTTCCCAGAAGCGATGGTGGCAGAAATGTTATGAAAAAGGGCGTCAAGTTGTTAAACTATGAACAGAACAGAAATTGTGTACCAGTAAGACTTTTATTAATTTGAAAACATTCTGCAAATTAGTTTTAGATTCAATAATGGTTTTACTAGGGTGAAATGTTGTCACTTTAGACAACCTTTTCTAAGAAAGCCGTATATCATTTGATGTTTTTTTTCTAAATCTAGGTTCTCTGATGTGACACAATTCTGTTGAATTAACCTCAAAGAAACTTAAGTACATGCCCTCTTTTGTTGCAATATGAATGTGTATAGTGTATTAAGTGATAAAATTAAATATTTTAGTTTAAGGTTAATGTAGTCAGATTTTGTCAATACATATATAAGCCACATAAAAATTCTGTGAATTCAAATTAAATATGGGAATTTATAAATAGCTTGCTTTTATATTTGCTCATAATCTTATGCAGCTGTTAATTGTACATCACCATTTTTTTTCTTCCATACATATACCAGTTGATAAGCTACAAACCCCTCTGTTACAAACTTACCAGCTGTATGGTAAATAGCATTTTTGTGGAGTACTTGCTGCCATAATCTAACTTTATGTCAAGTTCCCCAAATACCTTTAACTCAGTAGATACTTGATAGGAGCAAGCATCATCTAGGAAAGGTACCACTGAAGGAATTAAGCACCTACAACTCCAGCACAGTTCACTTGGTGTGTTTGGCAGGCAGAATATTTATGTCATGTGTCCAGATACAGTGATAACAGTTACTGCTTGTTGGCAGTGAAACAAAGACTTGTCCTTCAGACTGTGCAAGGGTGTCACGCAGACACAACAACAACAAAAAAGAGTTGAATGCTTGATTATGGCAGTAAGAAATTGCACATCTTGTGCTAAAGACTCCAAAATTATTGAATGACTTCAGCTGGCATTAATCATCCCTGGTAGCCTGTGACAGTCATTATAAATAGGCTCATGATCTCTCTGGGGTTTTTCTCTAATTTCCTTTCTGAATATATAGGGGACCAGCGAGGAAAAGGTGGTCTGCTTCAGGGAGAATAACAGGAGAACAACAAGGGCTTAGTTTTCATACTTTACTGTGAATACTTGGCAAGCAGTGTACATCTGGGTGGAACATGTACATATTGCTTTCTCTTAATTATTATTCTGAGAAGCATTTGAAAATGCTTTTAGTTTAAAATCCTGACATATGGAAACTGAGCGTTCACAAAAAAAGTGGTCACAGCAATGTTTCTCTTCACGTAAGTAATGCTGTTGTGCAATTTCGCTAAAGTCAACCACTATTGGGATTGGTTTCAGTATTTTTAAAATGTGAACTCTTCTACAAAACTTTCTCTAATGTAAGGCAGTTGTGAAGGTATGTCAAAGGAAGACAGAGGCTGCATGTGTTTGAAGCCTTGGCAGCTGTTTGGGTGCATTTCCACTGAGGAGTATCTTAGGGAATGAGCCTTCTTACATAGTTGGGCTCACTGGCAATAAGATGGCGGCTGTCCCTCACAGGCCAGATTGCCGTGTCTCTTGTCGTGTCCATGAGCTTTGTGGGTAACTGGGGAGCAGGAGCAGACCCCGTGTTGGTCCCTGACCTTCTCTGTCCGAGCCTGTGTGGGTTGGAGAGGGCAGCTGAAGGCATGGTGTGCTTGTTAATGCGTAGTGTGCTTGTTCAGCCTGGTGAGGCAGGCCCCGGGCCCAGAAAGGCACTCTGCTCCTTGGCTCTGTCCTGAGCCTTCTCCTGAGACCTCCTGAGTGCCAACATCTTCTCTGCCTGGCTCTTCAATGAGTTGGGATGAACAACGCCTAGTAAAATGCTCTCTTAACCGAACAAGACATTTCGATATCCTGTCTTTCTACTTTACTTTGAATTTTATAATATTTCCCAATGAAGGAAATTTTAAAGGAATACCCATTCCTGCATTATTCTCACTGTATCTAAATTGAAATAATACTGAATAGGCATTGCCAAGGATTTAAAGTCATCAGTGATAGATTGGGATGTTTATTCAAATCTAAATCGTTTGCCAAATTGAATTTACTTTCATGTGATGGTAAAGGCCAAATGAATCACTGAGGGTTGCGCTGTGCATAGTGGCTTCATTATAGAAACTCATGTAAATGTCTCAGTCTGCGGACAGTTATTAATGCTGCTATAATCTAGAGGTCTGCATTGTGTAATGAAACAGATGCCTAATGGATAGGGTATTAATCGAAACTCTCCAAGGGCTAGTTGGGATGTTACTCGGGTTTGTTTTGATTTTCATTAGGAAGCTGATTGTATGCGTGTGTCAGCATTGTGAAACAGTGCTGTAAATCTCCTGGGGAAAGCAGCAAAGATATGTTTTTAGGAAAGTAATATGCAAGGACAGGAACTTACCATGGTGTGAAGTATTTTACATCTTCTGGAAACTGATTTTTGGGGGGAAACGTTGAAGTGGTCTAATTAAGGGAGAGGGAAATAAAACTCCTGACATGAAGAGAGTGAGTTAATGACTGTGTAAACCTTATTTTTAACTAAGCTGGTTCCTACATTTGGTTTAGAATTTTTCTTGTATGTCTAAGGGAAGCAAGAGGGAAATTAAGATGTCTGCTCATATAATGGACGATATACCAATTAATTCATTAGAGCAGCCATACCAGACTTACTTTCTTGGAAATTCTTACTGTCTGTATATTTTTAATTAAAATGTCTTAACTTGTTCTTTATCTGAAATTCAAAATTAATAGCTGGCAGGGGACGTGAAGCTAGTTCATTTTGCCCTCTTAAGTGTATATTCCTTCTATACGAACAGAAAGAAAACAAGCAATTGGATGGTATCTCTTATAATCAATTGAGCTCGTATTTTAAGTTAATATTTTTAATTTTCTTGTCACATTCTTTCAAATACTAGAGTTCGTAGTGGGCAGAAGATACTTCTGGACTGCCTGAGAGGGTCAAGCAGTGACAGGCAGTGTGCAGCTGAGGTGTGCTACCTTCCCGTCTGCTCGTTTGTCTCTGAACTGTCTCCAGGCAGTAATGGGCTTACCTTGGGCAGTAGTGGGAGCTGCTGGTCTCCGTTGCCCTTTGGAAAGGAGGGGATGGAGTTGGTGCCCGTTAATGAAGCAACAGCCATGGCTGCTGTGCAGGTATTTTTAGGTTAGCTGTCTGAGTAAAGTAAGCTGTTCTCAACCAGTCTCTGGTCAGCTGGTAGCTGTGGGTGCCAAAATTGTTGGAAACGTGTGTGTACAGACGGGGTGGTGTGAATGCACATGTCCTTAACGCAGTAGCAAGGAAGCATAAGGGATTTAGTGCATAGGCTGAGGATGGCGATGGGTTATTGGCAGCATTCTGGTATTGAAGAGTTGTGATATTCGAGTGACAGTAGTTCACGTGAGTGAAAGACATGTTTGAGGTCTTAACATTTGGAAGTCGGTGATTTCTGTGTTGCTGGGTTTGACCTGCTCCTGTCTCTTGCTATGGGGAGCCAAGCCGGGACGTTGCGGACAGCCATGCAGGCTGACTTTCCCCACCTCTTCATGGCTGAGCCTTCATTTCTTGACCTCAGTGCCAAAAATCACCTGCTTCTACTGCAGGATACCCCTTTAGATGCTTTTACCATTTTTTTAAAGTTTTAATCCTCTCTAAAGAAAATGGCTTTTGAATGATATCAAGTTGTGTAATACAACTGCTGTCTCTCTACAGCAGAAGGAGGAACAAAGTTTGCAGGGAACTAATGAAGAGAGAGCACATTGCTCTGATCATTCATGTTGCTTTCAGTTGCTTCCTTCTTCTAGCCCTGTGTGTATTCTTTAGCTTATAATTTATTCAGGATCTCATTTCTGGTACCGTATCTGTGATGACGCATGCAAGCTAGTTGCTATATTTATACCTCAAAAGATTTTGGTATGCTGAAGGCTCTTGTTTTAAGTTTTCCAGTTCTTAACGTGATATAGAACCAGATAGCAATCGTATTTGCTTGCACAGTATGGTTAGATAATTTCATAAGAATGAGTTACTATTTAAAGACTTGTATTTCTTTAGCCAAACATTCTGGAAAAAATAAATGTTATGAATTTTATAGTTGAGTATTCATCTGTTTTCACTAGATTCTGTTGCGAAAAGAACCAATAAAGCTTTAATTTATATTTTCAAACATTGTGCTTTTCTTAGTTATATATGTAGACAAGTTAACTGCTGCTAGTTTTGCTTTCTACTAGCATTTTCATACCAGCTAATTTTGAAAGGAACATCATGTGAGTAAAACAGTCCCCATTCATGTTCACTAGAACATTTTTTGTGTATACATACTTTTTCTGTAGAAATAACAAATTCCACTTAAATTGTAGGCAGTGAGTGATCTTCTCCAAAATTAAACTGTACTTATGTTTTTGTATAGTGGACTGGTTCGCAGTTCATTGGAAATGCTAGAATACTGCAATATGAGTTGTTTGGAAAATGAATGGAAGTGGCAAGGAAACTATTTTACAGTCAAATAAGCTCTAGCTGTGTATTTTTGGAAAGATGTTTTTATATAGCTTGAAACTTCACAAATTCCTGTGCAACCCTCATTTCACAAAATGAACAGTCTCTCTTCATGTCTTCATCATCAAAAGAATGAGTCTTAGTGCAGATTTGCCAAGATTTTGATAATGTTCTCTTTAATTGACTTTATGGGATGCTGCTTTGTAAAATACCGCATCTTTCAAATGGCATTTTGCATGGCATTTCATTTGTTAATTGCTTCCATGTGCATACTCATAATCTTTAAAGTGCAGAGTTTTCTGTAATAAACACTTTTACTGTAGTTCATATGAATGTATTGGAAGGAAGAGGGGTGACAGCAAATGTCACTGAAAGGATCGCTGCCTTAATTTTATTTTTTATCTAAGTAATTGCAATGTGTAGTTTATTTAATATACACCAGTAGAAGTCTTTGCATAAA
The DNA here is from genome assembly GCF_009769625.2 of Cygnus olor. Classification (NCBI taxonomy): domain Eukaryota; kingdom Metazoa; phylum Chordata; class Aves; order Anseriformes; family Anatidae; genus Cygnus; species Cygnus olor. Next base: position 71,229,309 of record NC_049171.1, on the reverse strand, counting down.
GTACAGCATACAGAAGGATGCAGAAAACTTCTCTTACTCTGAGTCATTATGAACTGCAAACTGAAAGAGGAGCACAGAGAGAAAATGTTGCCTCGGCAGTGGTCCAAGCAGTGTAACCTAGCTTTGAAATCAGCCCTGCCTTGAGCTGCAGGAGACCTGCAGAGGTCCCTTCCGCTCAAAATGCTTGTGGGATTCTGATAAAGCTGAACTTGTTTGGCTCTCCCAAGCGCTGTACTGGTCAGCAATGTTTTAATGGTTGTATTTTGACTCTTTGATCTCATAGAGCCATCCTGTGAGATCTCAGAGTATTAGATTTTGAGTTTTCTTATTTAAATGAAATTTTAAATGGAACGACCAGCTCAACTTTTCTGGAAAAGAGTGATCTCTGCTAGCTTAAACTGCTACAGAAATGGCAAGGTGTGTTAGCTGAGGATGCATCTCGGATCTCTTAAACTGAAAAGGATTTGGTTTTACAGCAGCACTATTCAGCAGAATCCTCTCTCTCAGTGGCTCAGTCTGGTGTGCTGAGCTCCCATCATGTCACAGCAGTGCTGTTGCTCGTGCATGGGAGAAGCTGAGCCCGCAACATGATCTGCAAGCCCCAGAGCTTACCTTTCTCCACCAGGGACTAACATCATTAACAAAAGGTCTGTAACATCATTAACAAAAGGTCTGCTCTAGAGCGCAAAGCTGGTTTGCTTGCTTGACCCAACCGTGGATCTTACTGGTGGTGTTTGTGGCCCAGGGAGTGCCAAGCAGGTGAAGGACAAACTGTGTTCATTCGTATCGGCTTTTGAGCTTCTGCCATCCCTCCCACCCTGCCCTCCCTCATGCTTGAATCCTCAGTGTGTGGAGGTGTCTGGCTGACATTTCAGAAATACTGGTTGTTAGATCCATGGTCCTGTTACTCTCTTTTATGACTTGTTGGCTGTGCGCTGCAGTAGTACAGACTGCTGTAGATGTCTGCCCTCTCTCTCCTTCCCTCACCTTTGAAATAGTTATTTTTCTAAGGTGCTGGTTGAAGAGACATTTGTAGACAGATGCTAAAAGCAAAGAGAGTTTGAATCTGTTAATACAATTTTGAAATCTGTTTTGAAATTTACTTTCTTCTGTAGAATTTCCCCGTAGGACGATCGGTACTACCCCACAAGGCCTAATAGAAGCAGCCTGCCTTATATCCCACTGAAGGACACAAAAGAAATGGTTACTGAAACCCTGATTTGCTCCTTCCCAAATGGTTTGCTTTGGGTGACCCAGAATAACCTGCCATGTTTCTAAAAACTGTATGACCTGTAGCTTTTTTCGTGGTGCGGTATATAATGTAGAAACAAGCCTCGCTTTTGAAGAAAGGCATAAGTCTCTGGAAGAGTAAATGACTGGGGAGTGCAAACAGCCTCTTCTGTGTGTAGCAACAAAGTGTTAGAAGGTAGTGAACACCTGAAGTGAACACATTGAACAAAAATTAGGCCAAACATTGAGCTTATTCTGAAGTTCTCTGCAACTTATTTTTCATAATTTATTAATGATATTTTCTGGAGAAAAAATAGGCAGTGTTAATTAGATAGGAATAGTTCATAGTCCAGAAAAAAGCAGTGGACTATTACCCAGTCAGATGTATGTAATGTGTTCCTTCTTTTGCATGAGACACACATGTTCTTGTAAAAATGAAAATTGAAGAGTAAAATATTGTAATAATTGAAATCGTAGCTTGTGTTCAGTGTCGTAACTGTCTCTAATAATGGCGCACATGCTCTCTACCTCTCTGCCCTTCTTTGGGGTGCCCTTCTAACATTTCTTTAACATGTGAATTACTGTGACAGATCCCTTTCTGTCACTGATGCACAAAGAGAAAAGTAGACTTGCTACTTGAGCCTGTAGGATTGAATAAATGGGCATAGGAAATGGAAGGACTTTGTCTCTTGGTTGCTGTCCAGAGCCAGTGAGAAGACTGCGGTATTGCTGTGCTCTGTGACCAGGTGGACGTGCTGAGGAATCTTTTGTAGGAAACTGTGATGGACAGAAAGGGCAGTCAGAAGTAAAGGTTGAGAAGGAAGAAACCAACTGAAGAGAGAACAACACAGCGCTAAATAGCATTAATAATTTCCCATGAAGTAGATGACTGAATAAATACTGCATTAATTAGGAAACATCAGATGTGCTGCGATGAGGCCATATTTCTCATTTGGATCCTTGCATTGGCATTGTGTTGGCATCCATAATTCTATGGATTAAAATTATTTCTTAAAGATGTATCTGTAATAATGTACTGATGTCAACCGATCATTGGAATGTGTTGAATACATAAAGTGTTTTATAAATGGACAAAACCTGAGCAGTTCCAATATTGTTGTGTTCATTAGACTGTGTTCTTACATGTATGGAAAGTGAGTTTGGGGGATGGTAAATTCTAAGTAGTTTGAGCTTCAGAAGATGTGATCACATTTCAAACATGCATTTTGTGGAATAATCTCCTAAAGCAGAAAATTTCTTTTATCATTGGTGAGGGAGACTATGTATTTTATGTTCCAAAAGAAGTCTTTTCTTGTAATATTATTCATAAGCTCATGCATGGAATTTCCATAGGCACAAGGAACAATTGTTTTTATTCAGTTTTGTTCTGGTTTATATTAGATGCATTAAGAACATTCAAAATGTTCTTTTTCCTTCCCATCTGCAGTGCCAGCTCTGTTCCACAAGTGTTGTGTTCCTGCTTTAGCCCCGACACTTTTGCTAGTACTTTGATCCATGCTATGGCTGTCCGGGGCTGCCTTTGCAGATGGTTTGTGTCTCCACTGTACGACTGGCATTAGCAGTAATATTTTTCTCTCTTCATTGACAAAGTAATTGTAAGTCCAAATGGCGTTCCTCTCCTGCCTTTCTCAATTAGTGGTATTTAGAAATGTAAAATATTCTCTTAACAGTTTAGTTAGGGGGTTGCTCGTACTTCTTTTTCTTGCTTTAAGCAAGTGAAAGTGCCAAGTGCTGCTGGGATGAGGAAGGGGCCAAAACAAAGTCAAGTGGTTACATTAAGTTTGATCATGTTCAAGGTAAATAAAGATAGAGGCTGTTTTTTTTCTCTTCTTTTTATGCTGCTATAAATAACATCCCTCATCCCCCCTGAAAAATGCAGCTTTTTTTTGTGGTCATGTTTTTAGGCCAGTTTTGTGGTTGGACTTGAAGATCTTGAAGGTCTTTTTCCAAGCAAGATGGTGGTATGACTCCGTGACATTTATTGATACTGCTTATTCCAACAAGCAGCTAAGGTGTGCAGACTATAGAAATTACTTGATACCTGATTTTATTTTATTTCAGCGAATCAACCATCTCTGTAGATCTGTTGTAAATTCATATATTTCTCACAAATGTTGATGTATGATTGGTTAACTTGTCAGTGGGCTAGTGGTGTTAACAAGATTCACTGCTTCTAACAAGGCTGTTTAGCAAAATTTTCCAGTAAGTGTAATAAAAAAACATCCTAGAGCAGGAGCATATTTTTTCCTCATACTTTCAATCACTTTGATAATTTATTTTTATAACCTCCCCCCATGCAATGACTTGATTTCTAACAGTTTACAGTGTGGCATTTTGTGAAGGCTTGTATTTTTTATTTATTTTTAAAATCTTAACCAACTAGAAAATAAAGAAACAAACAAAAAGAACCAACAAAAAAACCCCACACCACCTTTCTCCACTACTTCTTCCCTGTCCTTTGTATACACTGCTTCATTTCTTTTAAGCATCTTTTGTCCTATTTCCATTTTGTTCACCTCTGTCTCTTAATTGCTACAGTCCATTGCTGGTACTTCAGAAAATACCTTATCACTATGCAAGGAAGAGGCTTTCCTGTGCACTTCTGTTGCATGTAAAAGGTACTTGAGATGTCAGCACTCTGTAAGGACCAATTTTCACATCAGTAGCTTGGTTGTAGAATGTAGCTTTATTAAATAATTCACCTAATTTGTTTAAAGGCGAAAAAGTATGGATGACTCGAATTGTTTTTTGAGTAATGCACTACGACAATTTGACACTTTCAAGTGTGTGTGTATGCATATGTTATATATATAAACATATATATATATTATGCTTAAACCAGGTGGTTAAGACTGAAGAATCTGAACTGACACCGTCCTTGTAATCTTTTTGTTTTTAAGACTTACTGGTTGAAACTAAAAACCCCTAAAATGAAATCTTTTTAATAATGATATTAAACTTCACAGCCAGCTCTCCTTCGAACTACTGCGTTTACTGATGTGGTCAAAGTGAACATCAGTTAGGCAAGGAGGCTCATCTGTAAAAGCAGACGCCTGTATTAGCCACAGTTCTTGATTAGTTGGAGAACTTTAAAGTTGCTCTTGTTGCTTATCCTTTGAACCTGATTGTACAGATAACTTTTTCTGAAGAGGATCTGCATCATGAGGTCATGCAGTACTGCAAGATTATTAAGGAAATCCCAGGGGTCTTCACAGTATTGTGAACGCACGTAGTACTGCAATAACTTACAGAGTGGAAAATAAAGACCTGAAATTTATATGAAAGAAGAGATAGTTGGTAAGTCACTGTTTGTGTTTAGTCAGACGGAACAGAGACCGTTTTTGTATGACTGAGAACTATTACTGCGCTTTTTTTTCTGGGTAAGTGGAACAGTATTTTCGAGAAATAGTCTTGCTTTTAGTAATACTGGGCCCTTGGCCCAGTTGCATCTTTTCTTCCTATTAATCAATCTCACTCCATCTCTGTTGTGCCTTGCTTCCAGCAGCTGGAAGTGATGAAGCTTTTAGCTGCTCTTTCGGCACACGCTGCCAGATGGCATTGCAAGGAATCACTGTAGGTCTGTTAGGATGCAGTCTTCCCAGTTTCGATCCGAACATGACTTATATCATTAGTTTCTAAAGAGGCATTTGTATTCCAGCCTGGGATCAATAACGTTCCCCAAATCCTGCGGGCCCTCTCTCTTTCAGGGTCATCAATCACTGTGGCTAAACAAGGGAAAGGACACCCAAGGAAACTCTGGTCAGTGGACATTGCACATAACAATTATATGTTGGGGTAATTGAGACTTGAAAAAATAAAGGCTTAAGTGGAAGCCAGTAAGAGGCAGATGTTTCTCATTTCATTAGTAATTTGGAGCTTAAGTGAACTAATTTTTATGTGCTCTATCTGTGTCCTTCTGTTAATACCCATACTGTTGTCAGGAGATCACATCTCCTGACCTTTCTCTCACTTGCTTAATTTTCAATTTAGCTTAGATTAGATGTGCTGCATGGCCTTATAGTATACTCACCACACTTACAAGACCAAAAGTTTTCCCACTGCTGGAAGAATATTTTGAAGCTTGTCAATATCAATATTAAATAATAATTTTCCTTTGTTTCAAATATTTCCTTTTCAATTGTAATTAATTATATTAGATTAACGTGTCATGGTTTTCACTTGAAAAAGTAAGGCTGGTTAATGAAAGACTATCAGAAAGTACTACATTACCTTTTAAAAACTCCCAAAGTCACTTTAAATAAGTATATTTACAATACCACTATTGTTAGCATACCAGAATAGATCTCTAGGTGAAGTTTTTATTTAAGATAGTTTAAAGCTTTTCCAACCCCAAGTGCACTTCTTTAGTTTGAGTTTGGAAGGCCCACGTATTCAGTTCCAACTTCAGGTTGGGAAGCTAGTATTTGAAAAGCAAGTCAGGTGCACTGTTTGGTGTGGCGTTTTTTGGGGGGTTTGTTCCAAAAAATAAAAATCAATAGACTAATACAGTTACTTAAACACAACTTTAATTTGAAAGATTTTTTTAATTAGGTTTAACGTTTGTCATGCTCTTCCAGTCGTTCTTCACTCTAGAGAGTTTGTGCAGAGATTTCCAGTGAGGATGTCCCTCCTGCAGCATGCCTGGCAGCTGCTGTTTTCTCACAGGGGGGATGCTTGCTGGAGGCTGCTCAGAAGCGGTCACAGAAGGAAAAGCATTTTTTCCGTTTCTCTCATGGGATTAACCCATCACCCATGCATTGTGAAAGCATCGGTCAGCCACCGTCCCTACTTCTCTCGTAGGAAACAGGTCTGAACAGAATTGAACGGGGTGTGTTTTGACACTTCAGGTACTCACAGGAAAGTTTTACATATCTCAGAAAGGAAAATTCACACTATGTTGTAAATTATGGTTAAAACTTGGTCTGAAACAGGATGATCTGGCCCAAATGCACAGATAAGAATGCCTAAGAAAGTGCAGTGACACTCTTAGGGAAGAAAGATGAATAAACTTTAAGTTCAGCGTACCACCACTAGTAGAGAAGTGTTTTTGATGTGATGTGATATGCTTTTTAGATGTGAAATGCTTCATTTGGGGTGTTTCTAGCATCCCTAGTGTATACTTTCAATTATATACATTTTCATGTTGATAATTCTAGGTAACCTACTGAAGGAAAGATCAAATGGGGGGCTTCTCTTAATAAGTCTTAATAAGACTCTTAATCAGTCTACAGTCTTCTGATATCCAGCATGTTGCTGACGTTAGCTTAGTAGGTGCAGATACACCGATGAAAATTACTAAAATTCAGTCTGTTAAGGAGACTAAGGCTATTTTCAGGAACTGGTGCCATGTAGAGAAAGAGCTGCGAACGTAGTAAAGCCACTTGCAAGTAATTTAGAAAACATAATTTGTATTTTCATTTTTCTCTTATTTTTGATGAAATCTTAGTATATGCAAGTACAAGTGCTACACTTGCCAAAAAAAGGAAAAAAAAAAAACACAGTTGTTAAATAAGTAGGAGATGGCTGTGGAGGAGAAGGGAAGACTCTATTCCCAATTTAAACATGAGGAAAAAAAAACCTCATCCTTACTCATTTTAGCTGGGATTTCAATTCCAATTCTGGAGGTTCCTGCTTCTGTATTGATACAAGACCATAACTCAATTCACTCAGTCTAAACAAGTACCAAATGATGAAAATGGCATTAAGATGATTGCAAAGTAGTTTACAGGAAAAAAAAAAGTTGGAGTGATAAATTCAAGTGCAGTTTTGGTTTTGGATTGTGCAATTGTGCAACCTTCTTAGATTGAAAGTCCTCTCTATTTGAATGGTTTATAAGAAGGAGCGATTTATAGCAATGGAAAGTTGTGTATGCAAAATGCATCTTTGCTGAAAGTGTAATTCATATTCAATAGAACCAATATAGATCTATTGTGCACAAATGGAGTGATGACTCTTAGCATTTTTAAATAGAAGAAAATGAATCTAGAGATGTTCAGAGAGATACTTAAAAGTTCTTATAATGACAAATGTGCATTTCACCACTTACATCAGCTACTGATGCTACTCCGTGTCAGCATATGCTTCTTCCCATTGATTTCTAGTGCACCTTAAAAGATATTTTATTTCTTTTCAGAGTAGTAGAGTACAGTTATGGTACAGCTGATTGCAGGAATTTTCTGCATCATATATTTAACTATTCCATTTCAAATGCTAAAGAGGAATTTTTTTTTTTCGAAAATGAGCAGAAACACTAATTCTTGATAGGGACAAAGTAATTTTAAAGGTTAAAAGTTCAACTCTTAGCAAATTTTTTTTTTTTTGGCCATTGTTCATCTGCAAAGTGGCACTGTTTCAACTTGTAATTTTTAAGTGAATTTAATTGAACAAATACATAATAGGTTGAGTATTAAAAAATAGTTAAGCTTAATCTGGTTAGGCTGTTAATTATCAGCAGATTTAACTTCAGCTACAATAATATCCTTTTAATCAGAAAGGAATAATGAAACTAGTAATAGCAAACTCTCAGGAATGATTGAAAGGCTTTGTATAAGCAAGGTGGTAATTTAACCCCAAGTTTTGGGGATATAGTATCTAAAAGGGATAAAAGAGTTCGTAACAGATACCACTTTAATCATCTACAGAAGCTGTAGGTTTTCACATTTTGAAAAAGTATTTCTTACTCAAAAATAGCAATAATTTCTGGATATTTTGCATATTCAAGAATACTTCATGGAAATGAATGATAAAATAATATTGTGGTTGGTTTTGGATTCCTTTGATTCACTGCAGGTATGTGCTAGGTTGGTGTACTTTTCAGCAAGAATTAGGTTTTCAATTTGTACTGAAATCAGTCAAATAAGACCAAATATGATGTCCAACAGAGGCTGTTTGGTCACTCTTGCTTTGAAGAATAATGTAGCTACTGTCAGTACAATGTTTTAATTTATAGGCTGAAGGTGTGGCAGCTGAATTGCATTGCTTTAGTATCAGACTTCTTGTGGATCTGATCTACTTTTCCAGTCCTCGTGGAGCTCACTCACCTTTTTGATCTTAGATTACTAGGCTGCAGTTTTCTGGGGGTTCAGTGTCCCTACTTTTTGGTCACTAACTTAGAACATGGCAGTTCCTGTAACCCAGTGCTGAGAAGTTTCTTGATGCAGTTGTTTCAACATTTTTTTAAATTCCCCATTTTTATTAAAGTTGCAATACTGAGCATTGTCTTTCAGGCGAATGTGATAAATATCAAGAAAAGCTTCAGTTGATTTCTGGTGTTTCTAAGTATTCTCATACCTTGGTGCATGTGGACTTCTGTATGAAAAGCAAGTACTGATTGCACACTTTTTTTTTCTTTTTTTGATGTTGCTGCTGTTGTTCCTATGGATTTTTGCAAATGGTTGTTTTGAGAGCCAGTTAAAAAAAAAAAAAGTGGTGTTTTTGGCAATGGCAGATGCTTATCTAGGCACCACTGAACACGTTGCTCCATCCAGAACATCAGCAGATGGTGACATGGGAAACGTGCTGCTCGTTAACTGACGTTTGTGCAGCATGGGTGTGATGTTTGGACATTTTGATTGCAGCAGGACAGCTGTGTATCAAAAGAACCATCTTTTCCATCCTGGAAAAAAAAAGAAAACAGTCAAAAAGGTCATGTGTGTTCAGTGGGTATCGGCTTATAGCAAGTTAACAGTCAGTGCTCTTACTGTATACAGTGTCATACAATAGTACTTGCAAAAGTATCAAAATGTAAATTAAATGCAAGAAGAAATTACAACAAATTTTGAACACTCCTGTGTTTTTAGAACTTCATTGTTGAAATGTGTAAATCTTAATGAACCAGATGCTTCTTTGGTAGGTTTTGTTAGTCTTTTCCCTCAGAGCCCTTTTGTTCTTGAAATTAGAAAATCTTTTGGAACAGTTTCACTTTGTTTTCTAACAGTCTTCTACCATAACAGCAGTCTTTACAGGCATACCGAAAATGTAGCAAATGAACCTAACTTGGGTTCTGAAGCCTTGATGAACATCTTATTCCCTCATCTCCTTACTTAATAAAAATAGCAATAGCAGTGGATTCTTCTGTCCACAGACATCAAAGTACTTTGCAGATAGCAACTAATTCTGGTTGCCAAATTGTTCTTGTTTGGTATACTTAACAGAAGTCTTGAACGCTGGAGGCTAACCTGAGATATCACAAGAGCTCACAATAAAGTAATGTCTGGCACTGAAAGAGCAGGTGTCAGTCATATACTTCTATCTCCTCTGTCGTTTCTTTTCTGTATACATTCACCTAGCACCTTGTTTAATTCTCTTGCAAATATACGTGGCTGTGTGGTGGTTTGTGTGTTTCAAGTGATGGAAATGTAAATCATCAGATGAGCTTGTCTGGTGGACTGTTAGCTGGTACCCTCCTTCCCACCAACACTTAGATTTTGTATGTAATTATAGACTAAATATTCCATAATTGCACGTTTTTCAGATGTTATTGCTTTCTAGCCTAAAAGCTGGTCTGAACACTGTTTTCTTTCCCTGGCAATTGGAGGGTAGGTGTTTTTTTTTGTGTGCCTTTTTTTTTTTTTTTTTTTTTTTTTTTTTTACTACTGCTTGACCTGGTCTGAGATCCATGCAGCTTTGCTCAATTTTTTTGATCTTTTTAAGTAAGAAGTATAAAATGCATAAAAAATCTTCAGAATTCACAAATGTTGCCGAGTGTGCTTCATAAAATAATGATGGTCCTCTCTTTTCTGAGAAGCATTCTGGTTCTCCCTTCATTTCCTTTATCAGTTTCACTGATATCATTTATTAACAAATCCAAACTAATTCAAGGTCTGTGAGCAGTTGATGCCATTTTCTTCACTGGCAAAACAAAGTAACGTACTTAATTAGACGAAAAGAAAGTTTGGATTTTCATTGATATCACCAAAGCAGAACCCATATATATATATATATACACATATATACACATACATACATACATACATATGTGTGTGTATGCATACACACACATATATATATATATATATTTAATGACTATGGCACCTTTATGGGAGTCTGACCCACGTAGGGTTAGTTGATGCAGCCTTCAGATATGGGTGCTAGGTCCAGTTTAGTAGTGAGTACTTCTGGACTGGGATGGTGCCTGTGGCACGTCACTTAACAGAAACACAGCTGCTGCCTTAGCATGTAGTAGCTGTGTCTTGGTAAAGCAGCCCAGCAGGACTCCTCTTTAATATCACTGGAGCACTGGCAGTCGTGTTATGTCTGGGCAGAAACAGAGACGACTGGTGGGAAAGTCCTGTGTGCACAGGCCAAGATGTTAAAGAAAGCTCAGTCAGTCCTGTGTTGCTAACAAAAGCTGCAAGAGCATGAGCTGAACTCTTATCAGGGCTCAGGGAAGCCAAGTGGAAACTTAACTTGAGACACATTTGTCAAAAGCCTTGCATCACTGAATTCACTGCTCACAGATCACCTTTGTTTCAAATGAGCTTGCCTGCAAATGAAATGAAATTACATACATTCCTTTTTTTTGGCAGAATTAAGAACCCATTGAGCCCATCAGAGCGTGGAATTGCCAACCTGCTGCTTCAAGCACCATGCTTTTTTCCCCTCTCTCTGAAAGATGGTCGTGTGGTTGCAGGTGACATTGCAGAATAGAGCTTAATAAAGGAGAAGAACTGTCCAAGCTCTGCTTTCCTTTCTCCTTTTCCCTCTGCCCAAGGTGATTTTTAAATGCCTTTTTGAGTATGCCATGTAGGGGAGTAGGCAGCAATTATTCCTTGTCAAATTTATGGTTACTTGATTATTTACATCAGCTGAAAGAGGCCAAAATCAATGGGAGCTCTTTTGTGCTAACAGTGGAACTTCATTTCATCCCTGTCAAAGACCTAATTTGCCTCAGCAACTGCTCTTGTCGAAGTAGGGCACAGCCACTTTCCCTGAAGACCTCTGGCCAAAACTGCTAACGCTGCTCTCGTCTCCTCTGTGCCTAGACAGACAGAAGACGCTTGTACAGAGAAAGCTAACTTAAAAAATTCAAGAGTCATGAATTATGTCTGCTATTTTTCTCGTTGGTCCTCTTAAGATAGCTTGGTCTCCGTGCAAGTGTATGAGTCTTGAAGCTGAACGTTTTAACTCTGTTGGCCCTCCTGAATCCCCCCTCTGAGAAATGAGTTTGGTTTTTTATTTTTGTTTGTTTTCATCCTTGGTCTTTTTCTTTTTTTCATGCTACTGTAGAAGTTAGCTGTAAATGCTAAGTGTTACACAAACTGTCAAAGGGTTTATTTTAAGTTACGTTGCTGTTCCTAAGGAAGCTATTTTGTATTTTGTTTGGTGAACGTTGTGTAGACGTACTGCAGCTCACCACTTCCATCAGCATGCCGTGGAGCTGTCTGTGAGCATGTCTGATGGTGCACTACGTGCTACCTCAGCTTCTACTTAAAAATCACTGATATTTATTTAATTGTGCCAGTAATTTTTACTGTGTAGTGTGACCCCACTTTGTCATAATTTCCGTAGGATCCTGGCAGGAGCTCAGAACTTCCTCATTCAGGTTCCAATCTGCGTGTTACTCATCCTGAGGTGGCAGCAGCCACCGCAGTGCCTGGTCCCTGAGGGAGCCGGGAGATCCAAAGGTACAGCTTCAACAAAACGCTGGAGGAAAGCGCACAGCCCTTTACAGGGGAGAGATCCCTTTAGCAGGTGTTAGGTTGCAGTAATAACAGCGAAGGCTTCTTTGGTTTTGGAAATGTCTGACACAATAAAAAGAAGCATTTGTCATTTGTGGTGACGTTTTGGAGTTACAGAATGTCATTCTTTGGTGGGCTTTATTTCCTTGCAGGCAGGCTTTCACTTGTTTGTTTTAGCTTTAGTTGTATAAACACTAGGCTTTGCAGAGATGCTTATCGCCTTTAAGGTCCACAGTCCCAAGGGGAGCTGCAAGTACTCGGCACCCTTGACATGATCCAAGGTTGTTTTTTAACAAATTTGCTCCTTTGCAAATCTGTTCCCTTCTCGCATACCCTTTTATTTTTTTATATGTGGGTGGGAAGCACGGAAGAAACAAAAGCTGTGTACAAACACATGGATATTTTTTGCTGCTTGGTAGTTAGAGGGAGGGTCAGAGAGCAGTTTGCAGATGGGTTCTGATGACGGTTCCCAGCACAGCACCCACAGATGCCAGTGACCTGACAGACCTATTCTAGGTTGAATATCAGACCCAGGCTGATATGTCTGCTTATCTCTCATCTGCTTTTCAAGGAGAGAATGGTGAAGCATGAAATGTAATAATTTTCATCTCTGATTAGTAAGCACACAGTCAATTTTGTGTGTTTGTTTTTGCTGCTGTTTTAAAGTAACCAGAGAACAGTAATGTAGCTCAATGTATTGGACAAGTTGCTTCAATTAGGAGCATGTTTTTACAAGTGAATGTAGAGCAACCAATATATATGCTGAAGAAGGATTTTAGAGAAAAATGCAACTTGCGCATTTGTCTCGTTCTGGCCTGAAGTTTTAATAGCTGTGTTTTATCAAATATGCCAAAGCCACTGGGCTCTTCCTCAGCTGAATGGGTTTTGATGTTTTCTGTTTTCTTCTTCCCAACATTCCTTCATTTTGCACAGGCTGCATTAAGTTACCCTTTGCCATGTTGAGCCTTCCACGTTATCACTGAATGGCTGATTAGGCACAAACTTCTTAGGTGGAAACTCTTTAGAAGAGGCCTTCAGATGGGGAAATGTGAGCATTTCAGTTCTCAGCCTTCATCCACAGTGATTCTCAACTGCATGCCAGGGGTAGGGAAATGCAAGGGGCAAGTGCCTTGCCTGTTGCAGCTCTTTGGGTCGGAGCATTTCACGTGCGCGCTCGCTGCGGGCGCTGCCTACCATTCCGTACTGATCCTCTTGCTCTTCTGTGTTGGTGTTGCTTAGGAAGCCCCTTTTAGTATGTGTTTATTCCACACAGACGAACATGCAGTGGGTTCTCCCACCCCCACAACTTAATGGAAACTTTTTCTGTTAGGTGTTTTTGTGCTTGCTTCCCTTCTCCCTTCATCAGGACTTTAAACATGCAGAAAGGCCAACAAGATTTGATCCTTTTTGGATCAAATGTTAATGCATGTGTAGTGAACTGGTATATCTTTTTCACCAGCATGACTGCCAAGTGTATTATTTTTATTCATACCTGCAGTTCTGAATTAGCCCTCAACAAGTGCTAATCTTTCTCTAAACCGCAAGTTTTTCTTTAAAACAAACCAAAAACGATATGAAAGAATTAAAGCACTTTTTTGTTTTGTTTTTACATTTTCTTTGCCTTTAATTTTACTGCATGCTGGTCAAAACTTTTCAGTATGAAGCAATTTTTTGTGAGGTTCTGAAATAAAAAAAAAAATTAAAAACCCTTTGAGAAGTTATAACCGATTAAAGCCAACGTGGGTTTAGTTGCAAATACTGTAAGGTGAACCAGTGTGCTTGTGTCCTGATGAAGATGATCTCACCTTCATGCTGCACTTTTATTGGCAAATCCTCAGCTTCCTTCCTCCAGCACAAACTCAGGCATTTCTGAATAGAGGGTGGAGTCCTTGGCTTTAAATGACAGCTAAATGAGAATAAAAGCTTACAATAATTCAATGGAAATGGAGCTTCTGACCAGCCTTAAACAAAAAAAAAGCTCTGCCTGAATAAATTTGGAAAACCTATTTGTTTCTTTTAAAGTAGCTAGTAATAAAATGGGGCTAGAGAAGCCTCAGGCACGCTATATTTAAATAAGCTTCTTGTTCAAGTCAAAGCTAAAGCTGCAGTTATGGATAATGCAGCTTACATTTTATTTCAAGAATAAAGATTATATTATCATAATTTCAATTGTAAATGCTCTTTACTTTTGTCAACAGGCCACTGATAAGATCTCTACGTGAGCCTCATAGTTGACAAAATGGCACAGCATGCAGAAAGATAATAAACCTTCTTCTGTGAGGAAATTTGGTTCAGTGCTTTAATAGCTGTAGTCAGACTGGGTATTTCACAAAGAAAAGCGCACTTGCAGCCCTAGCACTGAGAAGCCTGGTGGTAAGTTCTGAGTTCCTCTGTGTGAGTATGCTCAGAGCCCTTGGCAGCCTCCTTTCCTGCAAGGATGCCCTTCCCTCGAGCACCTTGTTTGCTGGGTTCACCTTGCCTCAGACGAAGGAGCCGTAGTGCCATCGGGGGGCACGGCAGCCCCATTGCACACATCCATCCGTCTGCTGCACAGGGCTGGCACCGGGGCCAGCAGAGACAGCAGGCACAGCCTGTTTCAGCCTTTGCACTTCACTTTGGTTTGAGCGTATACAAGAGAGTGATGACAGCTTTCCCGTTCCCTTCGTTCCTTCTCCTGAATAAAGAGATTTGCTCCACTTCTTAAGCCTTTTGTGGGTGTATCCTCTGAAACATTAATTACAGCCAGCAACTTGTTGGGTTCCAGAACGTACTGAGAATGTTCATTGTAGTTCTCCCTTGTCCTGTAACGGGTTTGGGATTGATTCCCTGGAATACAGCTGGTCCTAGCAACCCAGACAGGGGAGGCTAGATCTTTTTTCGAGAGGGAATGAGGATGTCCTGACTTCAAAAGTACTACAGATGCCAAAAATGAAGTCCACAGATGCCACAGACTTGATCTTTGGCATTCATCCACTTTTCTGGATTTTGCACTGGGTAGTCTTTAGCCAGAAAAAGAGTTTATTAAACTGACTGTGGTTATTGGAATAGATTATCACATAGAAAACTTAGTTCTAAACCAGGCATTAATCATCATTATGTGCTCTGTTTCTTTTATTTTGTTGTGTCTGTTAAACCTGCTGAGCTCAGAATCAGGTCTGGAGGTTGGCCACTGAGAGTTTGACCAAACACCTCCTTGTCTTTCCTTCATATCCTGCTGAAAAAAAAATAAACTTGAAGGGCTCCACAGAATACTGAAAGGCAAAAACAAACGGGAAAATACACCTGAAAAATAGAAGCATGTTGCCAGTTTAACACTTAAAAGAGGTAAACATGAATTTGCTGCTAGCAATCACATACAGCAACCTTAAAAGAAACAGGGTAGGAGCTGTTCAGTGGTACATTTTTGGAAGCTGCATATAAACAGGTGCTTCGTAGTGAGGCTTTATGTTCTTCTCCCTCTGGTAAATATTGGGAATCATTTTAAGAAATTGAATTTGTGAACAATTAGAAAATAATAATAATAATGGGAATGGAGAGCAAAACCACCCATCTAAAGCAAAGGATTGTTGTTCAGCCATTGCAATGGTGAACTCTTTTTTTTTCCTGTTGGAGATGCCAGAAGCATTGGCAGCATGACATGAAAGGCTGTTCTCAACTGTTCTGGTACTGTAAAGCATGTGGTATTCCCTTGGAAGCCCTTACATAATGGGTGTTAGAAGTGTTAATGTGGGGATAAGATTTTAAATCCAGCAATAATAAAACGTACAGTGACTGGCTCCCTTGATGCCTTATGAAAAGTGAAGTCTTATACTCTGTTCTTAAATTTTAAGGTCTTTGGGTGAGCCTTCTCTGTGCTTTCAGTTTATAACTGTAATGCTTTATAACTGCTTTATAGGCTTATTTTCATTTAGAAGCAAAGGCATTTTTAGCAGGATCTGAGCAACTTGGACCTCTCTTTTTTTTCCTTAAACTGAGGTGTTGCATTACAGTTTTTTGGTCTTTGCCTCAGAGATTTAAAGCAAAATTAACTTATTTCTGATTACATTGCTGTGTAACAGGATAGTGGAACTGTCATTTGTTCATTGGAACGAATGCTCCTTCCTTGTGGTTGAGTTCTAGGCAATGAATGTGAAAAAGATTCAACCCATTTTTGTGTCAGGTACAAAATAGAATAATTTTATTACTTAATAGCATTGAACATTTGTGATCCTTCATCAAAACTTAGATTTTTAAAGGCTTTTTACATTAGCTGTACCACTTACTGATTTATCAAGTATTTATGCACCTTAACTACTTCAGTTTTTTAAAAAAATGTTAATCATACAAATGTTCTTTTTATGTGTTCATTGAAGACAGAGATAAAGAAATTAGATATGACATAAAGTAGAGAATCTAAATAGGACAAATCAAGTTATTTGAAAAGTTCAGAAACAGAAAATCCAGCGAATCACAAAGCATCTAATTTTACTCCTCCTCCTTATGCATAAAGTAGTTGAAATTCTGCTTGATGGCTGTTGAACCCAGAAAAAGATAGTCATGTTTACTTGCCTGTTTATTTGCCTGTTAGTTACCTTAAAAAAGACAAAGTTAAGCTTAGTGTGCCATATTTAGTAGTTGTAAAAGTTGTCTTGCTGCCAAAAACCTAATTTCATCATGCATTCACGTTGTCATGAATTGGCCCTGTGATGTATATTTATGACCATTTACTTTAAAGTTAATAAATCTGTCTCATACATCTTCTAATCATTTGCTAATGATGAATATTAGTAGTGCTATCTTCCGTTCTCTTATCTTTCTACCATGCTTTTGAGATTCTGATGCTGGAGAGATAAGTTAAAAATCAAGAGGTAAAAAATGAGCCAGAACTTTTCTTGCACTTCATGAAAGAAAAGTATAAGAGCGTTTGTTGTGATCATGTTGATGGCTGAGATCACTTTCATGTTCGCGAGCCTTTGTGACCAAAGTTCAAGTGTGAATTTCCTAGAAATTGCAGACTGTATTTCTCTTACAGTCTCTTCAATCTTCAGAGTATTGGAAGTGCTAGAGATTTTGCGCATTGTGTCTCTAGAGCCAAATGCTGTTGTGTGCACTTTATTTATAGTGCCAAATCCAACTCCAGCAGCAGTTTGGAGTGAGGGCATGAGGTGTGTTTTGTTGTTGCAAAAGAGCTCTTTGCAGAAAGAATGAAACAAGGTTCCCCAGGAGATGCGAGCCTTCTTTTGTGACCAATCACAGGTCTGTAGTGCTGGTTTGATTTTTCTGGCCCACACTGATGTTGGAGTTTTAAGTCCTAATTGCTTGGTGTCTGCTTGATTAATGGAATTAAGCTTAACTATTTTCCTTGTCAGTAAAGCAATTACTGACTTTGGTAGTAACTAGATGAGCTACTTTCTCTTGACAGTGCTTAACCTTGGAGGAGGATTCTTCCGAGGTCAATATGATGAAGGACGTTCATCTAGCTGCCCTGTGTGCATAAGGGACAGAACGTAGAATACAAAGGAAACTCAGACCTAGATATGTGCTAGGAAACTAAGTGGGATACAATCATGTTAGTTGGTCAAAAATATGCAGTATTTAATTCTTGTCTTAGTTTTGTAGCAGTATTTCTCTATAATCCTTGCTAGCTATGCAAATTCAATATTACATCCAAATTCTTTCCAGGATAAAGTCAAGATAAGTGTCTACTGCTAGAGCAGTAACTAGAAGCTTACTCCAGGGAGCAGATGTGCCAAATATACTTAATAGGATAATATTGAAAAAGGAGAAATACAGCAGGTATAAGCACAGTGGGCTCAGTTATGTCTCCTATAGCAGAACTGTTGTAGGCGTAGCGAAGAAGTATGCCGTGGAGCATGGATGCCTGGAGGCAATTATAAATTTAAAAATCATAAAGCCTGCAGGGTACCAAGGAGTGGGCAGCTGAGCGGAGAAAAGAATTTGCTGTAACTTTTAAAAGCCACAGTAAGTAAGGTGGTTTCTTACCCTCTCATTCCCTATTTGGAAGTGCTTGCAATAAGCAGATGAGGGCTTTAAGCAGCACCTACAGCACGGAAAGATATGTGTGCAGGAGCTGTGGAAATTCAGTTCTCTGCACTCTTGTCCCTCACCTCCAGTCTATTTGTGGTGTGTTCTCCCATCCTTGCACGCTTTGCATAGATAGCTTCCTTGAAGCACCTCACTCCAGAATAGCCACAACTGCATTTTAGGGGTTACTTTCTGAAACTTTCAGTTGTTTCTGTTCTCTCTACAGATGTTGCTGATCAGTGAAGAGGTGTGTTGTGAGCTTCACTGCTTTCTTTATACACTAGATGTGGTAAAAAGGAATATAATTTATTCTAGCTAAATTCCATAACTAGGCAGTTGGCTTAGGGAATCATTGCACAGTTACTGAAAAGAGTCAATACTCTTTCTGAGCTACAACATTTCAACCCTCATCTCGTAATGAGTTCTTAGGATTTAATCCCATGCTTTGAAAATCAATTTAGATGAAGACAAGGCTGTCCTATGGTATCAGTCATAAGGTATTTAACGTAAACCTTCCACCAGATATTTTTCTTTATTTACTCCCAACAGTTCAGTTTGGTTGCTGAGGCATTGTGGGTTGCTGTTTTGATCCACTATTCACAGCATGAAAATATTTATTTTAACTGTTAATAGGACATCCCTGTAATCAAGGGCCATTTGTCTTTTTTTTTTTTTTTGAACTTAAACGAACCCCACCTTTTTGGTAAATTAAAATGAAGTGCTTTCATATTTCTTGCCAGATGAGGAGATTGACCTCCCGTGGTTTGATAGAAATATTTAGTAGATGTCCAGTTGCTATATTCAAAAGAGTAATTTTGTTATGACTGCTCCTCAATAGCATGTTATAGTTGATAAAAGCACATTTCTCAGTAACTGTTATAGTGATGCCAACTTCAAAGACAAAAAGTTAGTTAAAATAACACAAATTACTTGTTTTATATTCTTTAAATACGGAAGATCATCATGCTAATGGTTATGTTAGAAATTCAAATTGCCTTTTTTTTTTTTTTGTGTAGCAAATGACTGGCCAGTATTTAAATAGCGAATTAAAAGTTTACAGATGAAGCAAATATTTATGGCCGAAATTAGAGTTCGTAGTGGATGGGGAGAGTCCAATTCTCTGTGGCTTTAGATCCAGGTGATGGCACTTCTTCCTGCAATATAAGGTTGCTCAGTTAGCTGGGAATGTAAGACAAGGTAGAGCATATAATAAAATATGTGCAGACTATGTAAAAAGTTTGTAATAGGCTACTTATCCTTGCAGCGTGGCAAAATGATAAATTATGCCATATAGCTGTAATGGCACTGTATTCTGTTTAGGTACTTGAGTCTAATGCCATTGCTTAGAAGTAAGTTGGGAAAAGACTGCAGTATGTGATTTGAATTTTTTTTTATTATAATTCTTTATTATTATATTTGGTGTGATTATTGCAAGCAAGCACAGATATCTTATACCTGAAGAGGAAAAACCAGGAGGAAAGGAAACTAACAGTCTTAGAAGGAGACTTCCTCACCAAACTTCTTATAGACTAGCAATCAATAGGAGTATTTTATTCAGTCACCAGTAGTATTTAGGAAGGAACAACCTGATGATGAAATCCCTGCCTGGCATGAAAGCCAGTTTTCCTCCATACTGCTTGCTGCCTCCTTCATTTTGTCAGTCAGGGTCAGCATTAAAACCTTCATGTTCCTATCAATCCCATAAGTGGAATTCAGGTCTCAATCTCTTGTACAGTAAATTCTGCAGTGGCTCTATGCCTGACATGGATGCTGCAGTGGTACTTGCCTGCATTTTTCTCTTTAATGTCTGTAGCCCAAGTATGGGATATTTCAGCAGGCCTGTGTTCTGAACACAATTTTGCAAGGTTCTCCTTTTAGGGATGAGTACCTCTGGGAAGTGCAAAGAAATTAAAACATGCAAGTGATTTGTATTCAAATCCAAAAAGTTAGAAAATCATAGCTGATTCATAAAGCTGAATGCCATGTGAAAGCCAAACAAGTCAAAAATAAGAGATGAAACCCACCACCAAGTTCTTTAATGCTCTTTCATGGCAATGTAACATTGCTTGTCCCCAGGACTGCATTACATTATCTAGAAATTTAGCAAATTTTATTTTGGAGATTTAATGCCCCGTCTCATAGCCCATTTTTTAAGGAAGGCTGCAGGCTATCTGTGCTTATGTCTCTCTTGGGCTTCCGGAGGGCTGACTTAGAGCTGTTCAGGACACTGGTTGGCAGAGTCCCTTGGGAGGTAATTCTAAAGGGCAGAGGAGTCCAGGAAGGCTGGGCACTCCTCAAGAAGGAAATCTTAGTGGCTCAGGAGCGGTCTGTCCCCACGTGCCCAAAGATGAGCCAGCATGGAAGAAGACCGGCCTGGCTGAACAGAGAGTTGTGTCTCAAGCTTAGGAAAAAAAAGAGGGTTTATGATCTTTGGAAAAGAGGGCAGGCCACACAGAAGGATTATAAGGATGTTGTAAGGATGTGTAGGGACAAAATTAGAAAAGCCAAAGCTCATCTGGACCTCAATCTGGCTACTGCTGTTAAAGATAACAAAAAATGTTTTTATAAATACATTAACACGAAAAGGAGGACTAAGGAGAATCTCCATTCTTAACTGGATGCGGGGGGAAACTTAGTGACAAGGGATGAGGAAAAGGCTGAGGTGCTTAATGCCTTCTATGTGTCAGTCTTTACTGACTAGACTAGTTGTTCTCTGGATACCCAGTACTGTGAGCTGGTGGAAGGGGATGGGGAGCAGGATGTGGCCCTCACAATCCACAAGGAAATGGTTGGCAACCTGCTACAGCACTTGGATGTACGCAAGTCGATGGGGCCGGACGGGATCCACCCGAGGGTACTGAGAGAACTGGTGGAAGAGCTGACCAAGCTACTTTCCATCATTTATTGGCAGTCCTGGCTATCGGGGGAGGTCCCAGTCGACTGGCGGCTAGCAAATGTGACGGAAGGTCACTACAAGAAGGGCTGGAAGGTTGACCCGGGAAACTATAGGCCTGTTAGTTTGACCTCAGGGCCAGGGAAGCTCATGGAGCAGATTATCTTGAGTGTCATCATGTGGCACTTACAGGGCAACCAGGTGATCAGGCCCAGTCAGCATGGGTTTATGAAAGGCAGGTCGTGCTTGATGAACCTGATCTCCTTCTATGACAAAGTGACACACTTAGTGGATGAGGGAGAGGCTGTGGATATGGTCTACCTTGACTTCAGTAAGGCTTTTGACACCATTTCCCACAGCATTCTCCTCAAGAAACTGGCTGCTCGCGGCTTGGACTGGCATACGCTTCGTTGGGTTAGAAACTGGCTGGGTAGCCGGGCCCAAAGAGTTGTGGTGAATGGAGTCAAATCCAGTTGGAGGCCGGTCACTAGTGGAGTCCCCCAGGGCTCAGTACTGGGGCCGGTCCTCTTTAATATCTTTATCGATGACCTGGATGGGGGGATTGAGTGCACCCTCAGTAAGTTTGCAGATGACACCAAGTTAGGTGCGTGTGTCAATCTGCTCGAGGGTAGGAAGGCTCTGCAGGAGGATCTGGATAGGCTGGACCGATGGGCTGAGGCCAACTGTATGAAGTTCAACAAGGCCAAGCCCCAGGTCCTGCACCTGGGGCGCAACAACCCCAAGCAGCGCTACAGGCTGGGAGATGAGTGGTTGGAAAGCTGCCTGGCAGAGAAGGACCTGGGAGTATTGGTTGATAGTCAGCTGAATATGAGCCAGCAGTGTGCTCAGGTGGCCAAGAAGGCCAACAGCATCCTGGCTTGTATAAGAAGCAGTGTGGCCTGCAGGACTAGGGAAGTGCTTGTCCCCCTGTACTCAGCTCTGGTGAGGCCGCACCTCGAGTACTGTGTTCAGTTTTGGGCCCCTCGCTACAAGAAGCACGTCGAGGTGCTCGAGCAAGTCCAGAGAAGGGCGACGAAGCTGGTGTGGGGTCTGGAGAACAAGTCTTACGAGGAGCGGCTGAGGGAGCTGGGGTTATTCAGCCTGGAGAAGAGGAGGCTCAGGGGCGACCTTATCGCTCTCTACAGGTACCTTAAAGGAGGCTGTGGTGAGGTGGAGGTTGGTCTATTCTCCCACGTGCCTGGTGACAGGACAAGGTGGAATGGGCTGAAGTTGTGCCAGGGGAGGTTTGGGTTGGATATCAGGAAGAACTTATTTGCTGAAAGGGTTGTTAGGCATTGGAATGTGCCCAGGGAAGTGGTTGAGTCACCATCCCTGGAGGTCTTTAAAAGACGTTTAGATGTAGTCCTTAGTGATATGGTTTAGTGGAGGACTTGTTATTGTTAGGTCAGAGGTTGGATTTGGTGATCTTGGAGGTCTCTTCCAGCCTAGATGATTCTGTGACGTAGTACAGGACTCTGTCACTGAATATGGTGAATATTGCACAGGGTAGGCTGCCTGGTGTCTATGACTGATCCCTGTAAAAATAACTTTCCAAGGCAAACCGAGGATTTTACTCTTTAAGGGAAGAAAAAGTCAAGCCAGTGCAATGTTTTGGTCCTATGCTGTAGGAATATTGCATGTAATTCATTATCATTATTCATGGTCACATTCACCACTGCAATAGATATCTAAATTAAGAGGAAAATTGGGCAATCATGTTTATGTGACTTCTGTCTTATCCTGCTATTTATTTCTCTCTATTGCAGCAGCTTGGTGTGTCCATCTGTCTTGATGGATTCCTGGTCCTCGGGGTGCTATGTCACTGGAGTGACCTGGCTCCTGGCAGAGGTTACCAGCGGGGCTGTGCTGGAAGAGCTCTCCTTAGAAACCCACACGTTGGGTTCAATTGGCAGTGAGCCTCAGTGTAGGGAGTGCCTTGCTGGAGCTGTGCGTTAACTTTGTAATGTAAATGCTGATCTGCTGCAGAAGGGAGAAGGCAACTCTCCTTCCTAGTCTGATCAAATTGACACCATGCATTTTGCAAGGCAGGCGAAAATACCACAGTGCTTTTGAACAAGTCAATTCTTTGTGTTTCTGCCTGAAGCCACGTGTCTTGAGTGAAACGAGGGTGTATTGATCTGCTGTAACCACCTGTTGACCTCTGCATCGTTCACATCTGAATCGCACAAGAGGGAATGCTATTCTTGAGTTATGTAAGATATATGTATGCTCCATGTATATACAACCTGGTTAATTCACTCTTAAGATTCTTGCTGCTGTTTATTTTTTCATTTATGTTCTAGAAAAAACTAATTTTTCCATCTTTAGTTTGTATTCCAAAGTCAAATTGTGCTTAGCATGACAGTTTTCTTGTTCTATTGCATGTCATCTTAAGTATGAAGCAAATCCTTTATAGTGTCTTTGCACATACTTAATTTCATTTTTGCAGAGATTATCTATGTGAAAGACTCCTATCCTTTCTGAATGTGAACTTCAGAGGTGTAAGATCATGTGAAAGTCAATTGGATATTTTTCCTTCCAGAGGAGATGGAATAACTTTTTTCCTTTTTTTAGTCAGTTTTGATTTTTTCTTTTTTTTTCTTTTCTTTTTTTTTTTTTTTTTTAAGTCAGACATTGATTCTTCACTTGTGTGCAGTTCCTTAGCATTCAGTTACTTCTGGATTTATACTTGATAAAAAGTTGTGGGGGAGGTTGAATAGGTTATTTACAGCACTAAGTTTTTAGATGTACAGTTCTGCTATTAGTTTTATGACTTCTTCATTAAGTCTTGCTAAATGGGGAAGCTCTTATGCCTGGATTTGCCAGGCATGCAATTCAGAACAGAACTCCCAAAACCAGTTGTGAGCAGTCACGTAATTGTAGCTCTGTGTTGCAGTCTGCTGTGCTGACCTTCCTTTTTGTACCGTTGATGAAAGTACTTTTTCAGTTGATGGTCATTGCATTTTGCAGGCTGCCATTAGTAACATTACTGATGGACAGAAAGTACGCTTAGCTGATTATATTACTTTTATCCAGTTTTATGTTATTATTTAATATTTGTGAGAAAATGCACCAAACTAGTTTAATATCAAAATGTAACAAAAAGTTCCCATGTACGTGATCCTCTGCAGCACTGTCTTTAATGCATTAGTAGTATGTTATTCTTCAGCAGGGTTTGAAATTCCCATTTGTGGATCTTGGTATCTACAAGAGAATTTGGAAGGAATGGCACCAGTAACATAACAGTTTCTGCTCGTTTCCGTCTGTTGAAGATCAGGTATTTACATGAGGGCTTGCAGTGTCAGAATATGAATTTCTTTGGACTTCAGCACTCAAATATTTCATTTGTGTATGAGCTGTAGTTTTCACTGTAAGATTCCATTCTCATTACCAGCAGTGGTTGTGGAGTTACTTTTACAGAAAATAATGACAAATGTGATCAGGAAAATTTTAGTAGGAATCACAGAATTGTAGGGGCTGGAAGGGACCTCAGGAGATCATCGGGTCCAACCCCCCTGCCAAAGCAGGTTCCCTAGAGCAGGTTGCCCAGGTAGGCATCCAGACAGGCCTTGAGTATCTCCAGAGAAGGAGACTCCACAACCTCCCTGGGCAGCCTGTTCCAGTGCTCCAGAAAATTACATAAATAGTGTAAAGATAGATGTCTTACAGCAAGTGTCGTATTTCTGGAATTTGTGATCCAACATTGGCATATCTACAGAACTGCTGTCATTGTAGATGCTGTATTAAATATTTGTCAATGTAGAGATTATTTCTTCTGTATTTTTTTTTCTTCCACAAATGCAGAATTTCTCTGTACTACATGCTGTATTATATTTTCATGTGAAAGAGCCACTGAAGAAGCCATTAGTTTATTCAAAGCCATTTTACTGGAAGCATTGGTCCAATAATGTACATAGATGCATAAATGCTATTACCTTTTACAGAATTCTGCAGAATGGCACCTATCCAGAGCATTTTTGTTTACATGTAGTAGTATTGAAAGACCTAGAATATATGTTTTTTGATGGTAACAGAAAATTGGGAAACAAACTATCTAAGTATGAAGCCTGAGAGTAAAATTAATGTGAATATTTAAAGTCCTGAGTCATGCAGCCTCATTATAATCCAGTCTAGAACCTATTTTTTATGTGTACTAGCACCTCTGAAATCTATTTAAGTACGGTTTTCTTTCTGTATTTGTATTTTTTCTCTGCTAGAGCAGTAGAATGAATCCTTATTGTAAAGGAGAATCGGGATCTAAACTTTGTCGTGCAGGAAGACAGAATGAGTCTCAGACAGACTCTAGTTAAGTCACTCTTGTAGGATGGTTTTACTCTCTCATAATATTTTTTAGTTTTTTTTTTTTGGTAAGTGGTTAATTTGGAAAAGAACATTATTTGAACATGATTTTACATGCTTCATTGTCTGATGGATGTTTTAAGTCTTAGTAGGGTCTATTACAGATCACTAGTGAATTTTAAATGAGTCCTTTTTAAGGAGGGAAAAAAAAATGATATTTTATTAGAATTAACTTTATGACTTAAATTTTGAATGCATGCTCTTCTTGCTGGCTGTGTCGGAGCACCATCAAGACTGGGTAGCCTAGAAAGTTTTGTAAGGTGTGATCTAAGACTAGACCTTGCCCTTTGCTTCTGTGCATTTTTGTCTTAATTTTACTTCCTGTAGGAATGCACTGTGCTTTTGTAGAGAAGGAGAAGCTCCTCACTTGGCATGTGGCACAAGGCCACACTGGGCATAAATAACTCCTTGCTGCATCACACAGCCGGGTTCCACGCGCAGGCTGCTGCACTGCTCTGCAACATCTACAAAATTATCATGGGAAAGTCAGTGCCCAGAGGATTGGCTGTCAGGGATTTGGGCAGGGTACCGTGCTGATTTTAATTAAAAAGTATTTCCTAATGATGCATTTTTTTTATCACCTCCGATTATTGTGATGGGAGGGGAAGACCGACAGCATTTTGCCAGCAAAGGAGGTAAAACTGCACTACCACAGCATGCTCCCCAAGATGTCCTGCCAATGTCTGTGAACTCAGAGAAGTTCAGACATTGTGTGTTAGCTCCTACTGTGTGCTGCAAATAGTAGCGGGCTGTTGCTGGTCAGTGTTTTCATTCTGTGTTGTTGATACTTGTATAAATAGATTTTTGCTTAAAGATGCTCTAGCAAGATTTTGCAGGGCTACAGCTGCCTTCTTGCTGCCATCATCAACTTACAAACCTTGGGTAAACCACAGAGTTAGCAGCCCTGCAAGATTGCTAGTCACTTATGAGTCTGTAGGTTTTGTTTTAAGGTTGTTGTGTGATAGATTTTTGTGGATTGGAAAGAGATTTTAAGAAATGCTAAATTAAATATATTTTCTTTTAGATAGGATTTTTAAGTCTTCGGGGGGAAGGGGGAGGCAGTTCTCTGTTCTGTACTTTTTAAGGGAAGTGTAGAACAGAGAAAAAAGTAGATCAGAAACTGAGGCTCCATAGAGCACTAGCTGGTTTTAGTCAGTCACTGGGAATTTTGGGGGGAAGTATCAGCGAATAAACATTTAACAAATGTTAGTGTGTGTGCAACTGAAAGAGAACATTTATGAGATTAAGCAATACATGGGGCAAATAACATCTGCAATTGTTGCAGAATTGACTGCTGTTGCCTTCGTAATTGGGCTTTTTGCTTCCATAACCAGTGGAATATATTCAGTCAGTTTGTCTTTACCCATCAGCAGGGCAGCAAAACTATTCTAGTTCTGCCTTTTTCATTTGGAAAACTTTTCTGTTTATTTTGCAAGCACTTCTGCAGTTAGTGTAATATGCCCACGCAAATCATACAGACACGCAGTGAAGTACAAATAAAGTGAAAATCCATCTACTGCCAGGGTACTTGTTTTCCGAAGTTAATTCTTAAAACCCCAACCCATACTGGCTAGATCAGTATGATCCGATAGCTGAGAATGATTTTAAAGACTGTTTTGTTGTTAGTGGCTCTGTTGGTGCTTCAAATGACAATTCGGTGAATTAAAAGAGAAAGTAAAAGCAGCACATGATTCCCATATGGCCATAGGAGTAACACTTGTACCAGATTTTGCAAGAGGTCAGTTGGTTTGTTTTTAACTATCCATTTTCTGACTTGCTGGCAACTACTGCTGAAACTTTTTTTTTTCCTTTTTCTGTCAGTTGAGTAATGTGTGGTTGTACGGAAGGCATTAATAGTAGCTTAAATAGGCCTTCACAGGCACACACGCTGTTTCAAGTGGGAATGATTTAAAATGGAGTGATTTCCTAGTAGCCAGCCTCTGGGCGTCAGGTTTCCTGCTAAAAGGCCGGCGAAGGCCTCCTGCGAAAACAAGCTGCATATGGCGAGCCCCAGGTCATGAGGGAGCCGAGGAGGCTTTCTGGAGCACCGGCTGCTTTTACAGCTTTGCAATCTGTTTGGTGACAGAATAGCCGCTCTCCCTGGCGGTGGGAAGGGAGAGGGCCGGGTGACGAGAGGTGCGTGAGGATTTTTGGGCTGGGGCAGCCACAGAGGTGGCGGTGGCTTTGTAGCGGGGAGGCCTCCGGGAAGGGGGAGTGTGCTTGGCTGCAGAGCTGCACGAGGGCTGCTGGAAGGGAGGATGCTGATTAAAATAATAAACAAATGTCGGGGATAGATTACCACACGGCTGTCAGAGCCGCCGGGACCAAAGGAGGAGATCCCCAGCGAAGGCTTTGGAGGTTGCAGCATGATCTTTTGCCGGAGACTTCTTTTTATTATTGTTTACTAAATGAAGGAAGTGACTTTTTAGATTACTTTTAACGGGCCTTAGCTGTTCTGTGGTGCGGCACCCCCGAGCAAAGCGGGTCAGGCGAGGAGGCTTGGACGTGGCCTGGCCATCACCACAGCAACAGCAGCCTGCTGGTGGCCTCCTGCCCAGCCCTGCTGCCACACATCCTGGGCTGAAGTGTGCCTCGTCCCGCTTCGACTTCTCTGAAAAGCTGGCTTTTGGTGCTTTCTAGAAGCAGAAGTTTCTCTGGGGATTTTCTTTTTTTTTTTTTCCTTCCTTTTTTTTTTTTTTTCTTGAGAGGAGCAACATGGAAGGACTTGCTCCTCCTCCCCACCCCCTGCACCCACGGCACACCAGCAGAGTATAGCTTCTCTTGCTCAGGGTAATTGAGACCAAACGTTGAGCTTGTGGCCTGCCAGAAAGCCCTTGGAGCCTGCACGCCATTGCCGAGGTGAGCTGGAGGCAGTCCTGGCCAGGTGTGGGGAAGAGCAGATCCCCCCAGCCCCATGGGAGCAGGCTAACCCTTCCAGGAGCATCACCTGGCATCAGCGGCTCAAGTCCGCTCGCCCAGCCCCAGGGAACAAACAGGTACCAGGGGGCTGCTACAATGGTGCTGTGTGAGCTGCCCCTGGGGGAACATCGCCTGAGAGAGGGCCACACGCAGGAGCTCCCAGAGACGTTTGAGACTGTATAGGTGGAAAAAGAGAGAAACCTTTCAAAGGCAACAGACCTGGCTTGGAGGACCTCCCAGGAAAATGTAGGCTTCGAGGGACGCTTGATCATGATTGGCTTGAACTTCAGCTTACGTGAGTTGCTGGCAAAATTTGAAAAGGTATGATGCACAAGGTTTTGGGTACTTGATTATGCCTTTGAAAAGTGTGCAGCAAAACGGGCAGGTTCATGTTGAACTTGGGAGTTTTTCCTGTGTTGCTGTTAAGGTTCTCATGGGACCCCCGTTTGAGCACCTCTCAAATATGGAAATCTAATGCTTCTTTCCTTCCCCATTTTAGGTCCTACCGGATTAGTTTTAGAGCATTTGTTCTGATTATGGTCATCTTTATCTTTTTTTAAAGGAAATGATAGAAAAGTTTGGCCTTAGCTACACTAAGAACATGAGAGCTTTCCAGGATGCTTGTGACTTGAGTTCACTATTGACATAAAGGAAGTGCTCTGTGGTTTGCTGTTAAATTTAGTTGGATGCTATCATAGTCAAATTGGGAGATCTCTTGATGGCTTTTATGAGTAGAATTACTTCCCAGGAGTGTGCCACTTTTCCCATTCTTTCATCTAGTCTTGTGTTCTGTCTAGTTGTTCTCTCCTACCAGGAAATTTGGTAACAGTGATGCTGAGAGGCAAGAGGCTTGGCTTTGTCGTGATTACATTGATTAGTGAGAGACATGAGGCTTCTCAAAACCAGATTGTTTTCATCTAGTTGACAGCACTTCTGATGAAACCCAGACTGTACATTTGCAGTGATCTTTAGCTTGGCTTTACTTATTATATTTTCTGTTGTTTTTTATAGTACATTTCTCTATACAAACTTCCTGTGCCATGCAAGTCTTTAAAAAAAATATGTGGTAGTTTATTTACACATTGATTAAAAAAGTTGTGATCACACAGCAGGAAAGCAGATTGTAAAGAATGATTGTGGCTTTCTATCCTAAAGATCAAAATTTTAATACAGCTTTTTAATATAAATCAGCACTGGTCACCTGAACAGTGGTGTAAAGGATAGTACTAAATGAACCTAAATGCCTCATAAAACAAAATGAAGCTAGAGGTGTTTTGGGTTTGTTGTAATGATTTCGATTAATTTCAAAATCATAATAAGCCTGTGTTACAGAAGACTGTTATGAATTGGTTTGGTGGTGTTTCGTTTTCTAAATTCTAAATGTTTTGTTTTCTAAATTCTGTTCTTCCTTTATTACGGAAGCAAACTTTGAAGCTAATGAGACAAATACTGTTCGTTATCCCATGAACATGACTTTTTTTTCCAAAAATAGCTATTAATAATAGGTGAAAACATTTGTGACAGGATTTCATCACCATGTGGAACACTTTCTCCTCCTTTTCCCAGTCTGTCAGCTGGGCTTCACTGTTCTCTGGTAATTGTGCCATTAGCCTTAAAGACTAGGACACATACTGGAGTTTTGAGATGCTTCCTGACATTGTTAAGACCCCAGTTTTGAAACCAGTGTTTCAATTTTTTTGTACTGTACACTCCCTGGCATTTGCAAATCCCATGCTGTCCCTTGTGATTTTGAATATTTGCCTTATTTTGTGTCAAAGGAATTGTTTGTAGCAATTCTTCAACAAAATCATATCTTGCAGGTCTTGCAGCTGCCATAGTTTCTAGCTTTAAGGTTACTGTGTCATTCTGGTGTCTTGTGGTGAAGTTTGTAACACTATGTAGGAGAAAGCTAACATTTCAGAGTTGGTGAACTTCAATCACAAATTCTAATCAGTGCTTATTGAGCAAGATTTTTTTCCTTTTTTTTTTTTTTCTCCAGCAAGTTTCCCTCCTTCCCCTCTGCTTCGTTTCTCACTCACACGATGCCCCCCACACCCATCCTGTTCTTTCTTACTGAGGAGTTTGCTGCCAGGAGAAACACCATTATGACAGTGATCCTGGCTGCAAGCTGCCTTTAACTTTCATGAATACATGTTGTAAGGAGCGAATTGCGAGTGCTGTTACTGTGGTGGTAATGCAGAAGCCAGATGGCATTTGCAGAAACTTGCATGACACTCCCTTCCTATGCAAAAGGAGAGCCGCATTATACTTGAGTGGGCAGGGCTGCTTTGGCTTCGTTCAGTCTGAATTATGTGACTGCTGGAATTAGTATTAATGGGTTTATGACGCCCCCCAGATGTTCAGTCGGTGCCATGCGATGGAGCCACAGAGGTTGTCAAACACAGGCTGCCATTCCCAGCCCTAGTGAGTGCGTCATTATTCTTGTGATGAAATGAGTCCTTACCCACACCATGTGTCACCTGTGAAGGTATTATCCATTGGTACAGGCTGAGACAGCTTTTTGAAACTGCTGTTGCAAGGCTTTTGGTAGTTCGAGCATGTGAAATTTAGATGTAAAAGAAATCCCAGAATGGTTTTCCCTCTATGCTTTTTTTCTCCTGAAATATCTAAGAGCTTAAGTTGTAATTAAGTTTCTGTTATATCTAAACTTAATTGCTTTTGTGAATTGCTTTGAACTCATACCGTAGTCACAGTGGCTGTAGTGGTAGACAGCGCGGTCTGTGTATGACATTTTAGGCTTAGTGGCTGTCTTTGTACACGATTCTGCCAGTGGTGGATTTATGATAATGGCAATTCTGCCCAAGGGTTCTGCATGTGTACTGCGCTTCTGAATGTGGGTTTGTTATAAACTGATTGCTTAACAGCAGACTGTCATGGCGGGCCTCTGCAGATGGGATGAGGTTTTCTAAAGCTGATTGTCCCCTGAAAGCATAGGAGAGACTCTCTGGATGAGCTGAGTACCTGGATTCTTCAGAGCCTTTTTTTTCAAACTCTTTTCAGCAGCATCTCTCTTTCCTATCCTCAGCATTTGCAAGGAAAAGAGCAATGGAAGTCCCATTTCCCTTTCAAATGGGAAATATGCCTATATCATGCCCTAATTCTTACTCCCTCCCCCCTAAGAGTTATCAAAAAATGAAAATTTCTGAGTGCAGCAGAGGCTGAAGTGAACATCTGACACAGCAGTGTACCCAACACCAGTTGGCAGCAGCAGGTAAAACATATCTGGTTCAATATACAGTCTGCTATTTTTAAAAAAATAATAAAAAAAAATCCATTCCTCTGCCACCTGCTGTGAGACCTCAAAGAAGGATGTTCTGGCATGCAGTTATGTCCTTTGGTTGGCACTGACGCTTTGCATTCCAGCTGTTCCAGCTGGAATAGTTTTCTGCAGATACTTTGGTGAGCAGTCATCAGTTTTAGAGGTCAGGAATAAAGCAGGCAAGTGCAGTATTTCTGTAACTATGTCTTTGCTGACTTAAACCTTGCCGTTGGAGGAAGTGGGCAGTCATTCTTGGGGGACTTGCAATTCCCTCTACCTGAATTGAGTCTGCTGTCCTGTTCCAGTCACAGGGCATGATTTGTGTTGGATGGGAGGAGTACAGAATTGTTATAGAATCATTAAGGTTGGAAAAGCCCTCCAAGATCATCTGGTCCAACCATCCCCCTACCACCAGTGTCACCCACGAAACCATGTCTCTAAGCACCACATCCAACTTTCCAACCTTTCTGTCCTGAGCCTGGGTGAAAACCTTTGTTGGGGAAAATGCAGTTCTCGAGCTATTTTTCATTTGTGAGTAGTCAATCTCAGCCCTACCAACTCCTCTTAAGATCTTTACGTGGTTCAAAAGCCACAGCAGCTTGCATGTTCTGTGGCTTGTACTTAGGGATAAAAATTGCTTAGCAGTCTGTGCGCCATCATAAAGTGCTGCTAGTCCTGTGGAACAGCGTCAACATTAGACCTGCACATCCATTTCTTAGAAACCACGTGTTGTTTATGTGCCACCACTTCCCACCCCTGCTCTGTATTGAGATCCTTACAGAAATTGAGTGGAATTCTGTTTCCTAATAAACATTAAAAATAAATAAATACATTTAAAAAAAGGGGGGGATGTAATACAGAATGTTGCTGTGTAGATTGAGTTTAAAAAAATCAGAGTAAATAGCTGATAAGTCCTAAGTAACTTTTTGAAAAACAAATAAAGCCTAATGCTACATTTTTGTAAGAGACTAAAGTTAAGTTTTGTGTAATAACATATATATATGTATACATATATATATATATAAAAGCTTGAATTAAGCGATCTTGACAATAGAATCTGTAACTTTATAATAACATCTTTTTATTTAGCCTATCGAGTAAAATAATTTCTCTGCATTAGATCTTTGTATCATAAAGCTCAAGCACTCTAGGACTCTTAATGGTGCAAAAGGAATTGAGTAAAGTTTTGTCTATTATAAAATGTATCTTGCTTATTCCACTTCAAGATTGGGTGGAAATGTGGAGTTCTCTTCAACCAGTCATGTTTTTGCCTTCAACTGAAGGGTTCAGGCCCTTTAAAGAGGAAAATTTTTTGCCAGTGTTAATGGCGATGTACCAATGAACATGGTATAAACACAAAATCAGAAAAGACATGAGTGGGAATGAATGTGCTAACAGCCGTGGGAGGTTGCAGAGTGAATTAAAGTGCCCTCGGTCATTCAGAAAAAAGGTGCTGGAATGACTAACATCATGGGAATGCTGTTGTGGTTTTTTTGTTTTTTTTTTTTTAATGTATCTAGAGTTATCTTTGAAACTATCATCTTAATAGTTTCTAAAGGACAATTGTTTCTACTACTGCGATGTTTAAGGTATCCTTGCTGTTTTTAAAGGGGGAAAATAGTGAATAAAGAAAAAAAACCAATAGCTGATTTACCTTGGAGTTGGAATCACAATGTTTGGTTCTGTTCAAGTCTGTCACATGCTTTCATTTACCCTGGGGAAGTCAACTTAATCTGCCTTCGGGCTGTTCCAGTAGCAACTGCAACGGGAATCAGCTTCCTCTTTGGGTCCTTTTCAGAACTGCCATCCACAGCGTTATCAAGTCCTTCACCCCTTACTTATATATTCTATGAAGTTGCATGCTCTTCAGTTGTGACGTGTTATTTTAATATTTTGATTGAAATAGAAGCAAGAAGTAGGCTCCTTGTTATGGAGACAAGCTTTAAAATCAGATCCAAGCATAAAATGAAAGCTTGAATCCTGCAGGTATGTCATTTTCCATGACAGGGCTAAAGAGGGAGAGAACCAGAAAAGTCTACGGTTCAGAATGGAGATGAGAGGATTTTGAAATCACCAGACCAAAGTGGAAAAGACAGGCAGCAGTTTGCTCTTTATTCTTAAACGGAATTTAAAAAAAAAAAGTGGCAATCTTCTAATACCCTGGCTGGGTAAAGTAGATAAATGTCAGCCTAGTTATTTCTTCTCTTTTCTATCTTTGAAAACTTTGAAACTCGTACCTTGATTTGTATATAGGATGAATTGTTTCTTTGAAGAGCATTATTTTAATTTAGGACAGTAATCCTGCAGTGCTTGTGCATGTAAACAGATCTGGTGACCTCACACCAATAAATTATCATTGCAGTTTAGTAGATCTGTGCACATAAATATTTGCAGGATTACCAAAATGGGACCTTGAGGTATCTTTATGGTATCTCTACCTCAAAAAACTAAGTTGATAAAACTGTGTAACTGCAGATTAAGAACTATGAATTTCTTCTGGCTTTAAAAAAAAAAAAAAAAAAAAGCCTTCTCTGTTTATACTTGTGTTTTGCATTCACCAGGAGAGAGCTCTGGACCAGATCCGCTCTGTGCTGGGCTAACAAGACAGACTGTTTCACAGTTGTGATTACAGGGCAGTGTTTATAATCGCCTTTAAAGTACTGACAAACTGAAATTGGCTTACCCTTACTAGAGTTAATCTTAGTTGGGGCATGAGCAGTGATAATCAAATTTTTCATCCTCTTTGCCACATAGACAAAGATGAAGAATGTGGTGAATCAGTGAACAGTGACCAACGAGAACACGTCTACACATTTCATAACAATTGAGAGAAAGATTATGACAATACAGTGAGTAAGGGAGATTGTACTGGTAGTAATTAATTAATCAGTAGATTAATTGGTAGCAATCCTGGAACAAGATCATCATCCCTATTTGTTAGTCTTCCAACAAAGGAAAATACTAGAATAAAAAAACTTCAAGCTCTTTTGTGTCATTATTGGGGGTTAAGGAAGTTTGTGGCCATCTGTTGCCATTAGCCATCTTTTACCTGCTTGCTGCACCTCTTCTGTGTGCACACTGAAGTGGGACACATCTGGATTTGTCCCTTTTTTTTTTTTTTTTTAATTTTTAGGGGACTGTGATACATCTGCATTCATTAACCTTAATATCAGTCCTGTTTGTTTATCCATCAGCTGGCAGTGCTTTTTCTTCCAGGAAAGTTGAAATCAGAAGAGAGGAAGAGAAGTTAATTAGCAAAGGTGATTCTTTGAACTGAGCTGTCACAATGTGGCCATCACAGATGGGACTCAAGAATGTGCACAGCAGATTTATGGTGCCATAATCAGTGTAACACGATAACTGGCAAATACAGGAATAAGACCCATTTTCAGCGAAGCATCATTTTGAACTGTTAAGCATGCATATCCTCTCACATGTAATCAAAGCTAGAAGGTTTTATGCAGGTTCTTAATAGCATTTGAATGAGCACCGTGACTGTAGAATGGAAGGTTGGAGGCCAGTTGGTGATGTAACTTCAGAGAAGCACAGAAATGGATTTGGCATGGCCAGACTCCTGTAGTACAGATCAGTGTGCAATTAAAATCGAATCTGCTGTCTGCAGTTGCATCTCCTGCTGTTCAGAGTTGAGCTGGTTTTCAGCGGGTCTCCTTGCATGTTTGAGTCATAAGGTCAGGAGCTGCAGATGTTCTCAGATAAGCATCTGATTTGCCTAACTGCTGACTATGCTGTCTTACTTGTATTTGTTATCGTCAATCACTTCCATTTCTGTTTTTCATTTTAAATGTCATTACTTGTATGTATATTCAAGATGGTGTTTTTTATCAGCATGGCTTAAAGACAAGAAAAGTGTCTTTTTACCTGTTTCATATTGGTGAAAAACCAGGCAAAGCATAGGTAGCTGTCCAAAGTCACATAGCAGCTCAGCTGGAGAGCTTCACTGATACCTCCCCACCCACTCTCTGTCTCTTTCTCTCCCCCTGCTTTCATCCTCTGTCTCTCCTCTCTCCACCTCTCCAGCTGTATCCTTACTTCTTTTTTCATTTTTCCCTAACTGATAAAAGCTTTCATGCTATCTCAGTTTCACAGCAACTTTTCCATTGCTTCCAACTGTCCATTGCAGATGTGCAAGCAGCCATTCTGAGATGCAGGACTATGTCCTAAGGA
Source organism: Cygnus olor (assembly GCF_009769625.2). NCBI lineage: Eukaryota > Metazoa > Chordata > Aves > Anseriformes > Anatidae > Cygnus > Cygnus olor. Next base: position 71,193,719 of record NC_049171.1, on the reverse strand, counting down.
CAGGGAGGTACAAGAATCCCCTCCTCTCCTTCTCCTGTGAACAGATAGAAAGTACTGAGGAGTTGTCTGGAAAAATAAAATCCTTTAAAGGATTTCAGTTATTGAATTTCTTCCTTTGCAAAAGAAGTTTGTTTACATCTGCATCAAGTTTCTGTCACAATCTTTGCCGATTAATTCCATTGAGACAGCTAGTAGAGCTTCTGGCTCTCTAAACATTTACATTTCTCTATTAGGGCATACGTAGAAAGCATCGGTGGTGATACAGGAGATTGTCTGATGCTATTATAACGTGTTTTAAAAATAATACTTCACTTTGTTAGATGTAGACAATGTCCGTAATGTGTTTCTTGAGGCAGATGAATAGGAGAATAAATTATGTTTTTGGAGAAGAAAATGTTTATTTTCAGCAGGGAAGAGAAATGAGCAAGCTGAACTGAAATTACAAGCACGTTTCTTTCTGTTCAGCACTTAATACATAAATCAGATTATAATACATCACGTCATTTTATGTCTATATCCCTATATGTTGCAGGACATGGTATACACCAGCTGAATTGTAAAAATGGGCTTGCTGTAGCTATAGTCATTCAGTTGCAGTTTAGAGACTTAAGTTTTAGATAAAAGCTTTCATTGCATATGGCTTAAAACACTGTATAGAGTTTGAATTTGACTGCTCTGCATAAAGTTTCTGCAATCTTATATTTCAAAGAGGAAAGGGACAGAACAGCTAAGGCTGCAGCTGTGAACTTCTGAGCAGGAGAAGATCTCCAGTACATTTGCAAATGTTGCACTTGGCGGAAGTGTGTGGGAAACAAGAAACAATTAGTTACCTTAATACAAAAGACAGGCAGAGAATGTAGTGTTTATAGCTGTAAATGCCGTTTCAGAGTCAAGGATGACTTTCAAACTCCTTTTCTCTCACTAAAGAAAACGGGACCTTTTATAATGGCATTGCAGGTTTTCTTCTCTGCATCTCTTTCCAGAGTTGCCCAAGAAAGTCAGACTATGTGCTCTGTCCAAGAGGATAGGAATACTAATAGGAATAAGCTCTTCCTTAATTTACTGAAATAAGATGTCTGGACTTGTCGATATTTCAGGACATCCAGGCTGAAATTGATGCCCATAATGACATCTTCAAAAGCATTGATGGAAACAGACAGAAGATGGTGAAAGCCTTGGGAAACTCTGAGGAAGCTGCCCTGCTCCAGCACCGACTTGATGACATGAACCATCGATGGAATGACCTGAAGGCGAAGTCGGCTAACATCAGGTAAGTAATTACAGTGTCAAGACGTGAATGGGGCAGATTTGTCTTCTGAAAGGCTTGAGAAATTTCACCGCAGCACTAAAGTGAAATCTCCATTTTCTTCTGTGAAGGACCCTGAGCACAGATGTAGAGACTTGGTGCATTAGCTTACCGTGCACGCTTAACTATTTGTTCCCTCCCCAGAGTTGTGCAGACATAACTTGCCAATCTGTACTAAATGTTCCAGAAAGTATGTTGAATCTTTCCTTATTTTAAATCGATGGCAATGTCAATGAAGTCATTCTGTGAATCTGCAATTACCTGAGGAGAAATCAGGGTTTTGTTTTTGCCACTGAAATGAATACCTTGGTAGGATTTGTATCCTAAGTATTTTCATCTGTATTGGTGGTAGAATTTTTTGACTGCTGCTATTCCACTAAGAAATGTTTTAAAATATGTATTCATCAAGCTGTTTACAATTTTTGACCCTACCAATGCCAAACTCACTGATGACCGTCCAAGTGTACTCATTGATAAAAACTTTATGATGTCATTTTGAAAGCAGACATTACCATATTCATTAATATGAATAAAATTCCATATTACAAGTAATTACATAGAAAAGTATTTCTGGAGCTTTTAATTGCTACTGCCTGCTTGTTGATTAAAGGAGACTGTTCTTTTAATAGAACAGAACAATGTTAAGCATTCATATGAATTTTCCAAAAAGCAGAAAAATGAGTTGAGCTTTGAATTCAGACACCAGAGTTGGAAAGAGGGGGATAGAAGGGAAATGTGACATTTATTTTTCATCTCCACTTACCCTGTCTCCAGACAGCTAAACAGTTCCATGTAACTGTTGGGATTTGCTGAATGGAAGCTCGTAGAGCTTGAACCAGAGGAACCAAACAATTTTCCGTGAGGGTTTGCAGATACTGGCCCCAACACACCACAAGTAGTTTAATGCAAGAGCTGTTAAACTTGGGCCTTTATGAGCTGTACTCAGCTGTACAAGTCAATGTGAGAGAGAGACCAAAACATGATAATAAGTTAATAATTTAGTCAGCAACTGCAGGTTCTAGCAAGAACAATTACTTGGCCTGTCCTGGGGTTAATCATAGTTTGGGAGAAATCCATGGCCAGCAAAAGGGCCTTCAAGCCATTCACCATAGGGCAGTTGTTACTTCCAAGGCAGAGACAGCAATTGTGCAGTTAATGCTCAAAAAAAGTTAGTTTACCCACTTTTCTGAATAATGATTTGTCTTTTCACTCTTGGGTAGATACGGAACATGCATCCCTCTGGGCAGCGTTAACGTTTGCATTGTGTGCGTTGCTCTGCTGATCCCTGCAGTGCTGCAGGGCCACGTGGCACTGAACTACAAGCAGAAGGCAGGCAGGGAAGAGAATAGTGGAGTAAATAGAAGTAAATTAACCTTTCAAATCTGTCTCCTCTGAAAGGAGTGCAGCATTTCTGAGTTCATGTACTTTTCCCTGTTCTTTGACTGCAGTTCACTTTTCTAACTTGCACAAGAATGATGAAAGCCTTCACAGGGAAGTAACAGGGCCTAAAACTGGTATGAAGTCAGTGTGTTGATCTGGCTGTTTGCCTTCAGATTCTGTTTTCTCGGTGTATCCTATTTCAAGAATGAGTTGGAAAGCAAAACTGCGTGGATGAGTCTTGTGAGAACAAGTATGTAACCATGTTAGAGGCTAGGGCTGACTGAAAAATCTGGTTTTTATGGACTTTAGCTCAGAACAGTGCTTCTAAATGAAGATTTCTCTAAGTTTATTTATTTATTTATTTATTTTAGGGTATTTTCAACTACGTGTACATTCTGATTGTGTTGATTTTTTAGCTGCTGAAAATGCTGCTCTCCCTTAGGAATAGTGTGAGACTTTCTTTATCACTTCAGTCCTCAGAGCTGATGGTGCTCATCACTACACTGACTTTACTTCCCTGTTACTGGAACTAAAGGGAGTTCCAGGCTGAAAAAGCAATGTTCTTTTGACATACTTTTAAATGTGTGGAAGCTACTTAAAACTATGCTTGTAGTGACTGTGACACCACCAGAAAGGACTGTATCTCGCCTTGAAATTACTCAGACTTATTCACAATTCCTTCTTTTTCTCTGTGTCGTGTTACTCCCAGGAGGAAAACAAAGCTGCAGCTTTGTGCAGGTCAGCCTTTTGCAGCCAAATGCTGAGGAGAAACTCTTCTTCTTGGGTGGGAAGGTATCAGCGTTTGGGGGAGGTATTGCAGAAACTGGGAAGGATTCTCTATATTCAGACCACCCACCAGTCTCTTTTATTCCATATGTTCCCTCCGTGCTCAGCAGGAAAAGTGTTACCTAAATAGCGGAGACAAAAGCTGAGGAGGTCTCCAGATGGGGAGGGAGCCTCTCAGGGTCATCAGAAGGGGGGTTGTGTCAGAGTCGCTGCTCTTCTGCAGGATCTTATTCAGCCTTAGCTGAGCAAGGGTGTTCTCAGTCTGGTCGGCTGGATGGGGGCAAATGGGTTTTTCAGGCTCAGCCAAGATTTCTATAGGAGTGTTTCTGGTGGTGTCTGATGCTGGGGAATATTGCTGCTCCAACCAGTGCTCAAAACTGAACAATCATCTGGTACAGAACTGTCTTCATCAGAGCAGATCCTAAGCCGCCATTTGACCTGGCAAATCCCTGGAGATAGCCAACTCATTTGTCATGTGAACACAAACGCCTTAAGCTTTGTTTTTGCAGACTTTGTTTTGGTAAAAGCACCAATCCCAAAACAAGGGCAGAAATCCTGTTTGGAAGTGGAGAAGCCCAGGAAACAACTCAAAACTCCAGCATAGTTCATTGGCTCTAACTCTTACTAATGAATGGTCTGTATCACAAATGTAAAACGTCTACGTTTGTGTAAGCCACTAAAACTAAAATACAAATTGGAGCATATCTAGCCTCCCTTGCTCCTGCGTAGCATTTGCTTGGAATGGAGTTTACTGAATGCATGTCTGGGTGTCCCTGCAGTCCTCAGGAGAACTGAAAGCTTGTGGCTGCTCTTCAGCTGTCACTGCTGCATGCCACTTTTATGTTCAGTATTGCTTCTTAGAAGATGAGGAAAGTAACATTCAGGAAAAGTCTATGCTGATGCGATGTCTTCCTCTGTGTGCGTTTTTTTCTTTCTTAACTTCTTTCTAATGTTTCTGAAGAGGTGTTAACTCATTCTGTGTTCAGAGAGAGGAATTTTAATGTCCTGTAGGTGCAGTTGGTTTCCCCCCCACTCTCTCCTCCTTACTACTCTAACCCCACTTGTGCTGGACTTTGAAACCATGCGCTGGTGATGTTTTGCTACTGTTATTGCATGGGCATGTACGTGGGCACTCAGTAGTAGTAAATTACAGACCATTTAATCTGGTGTTACATGCCTCATCATTCAGGTTAATACCAAATGATTTTTTTCACTATTAATATTATTGCAGTGTATGTTAAATTAAGTGAACCACCCTTTTAACTAGATGTAGGGGTTTCTTTTTCAAAAAATTCTAATTCATTTTGTATACAAGAATTCTGCTCAATAGAGCAGAATCCTGGAGCCTGGAAAGTGCCAGTTTTTAGAGGTGAGAGCTGCCTAAATGTACTAGGTACAGTAATAAGTCACAATTAATAGAGATTTTATTATCAAATGCACAGAAGGCTACAGATATAATTTTTAAAAAATTGATCGCTGAAAGTTGTTTTTTTTTTTTGATTGATTGCTGAAAGGTTTTGATTGCTGTTAGAAATCCATAAAAATGCTTTCTTTTCATAACAATCTGGATCTAACAGCAAAACTGTAAATTTAGTTATGGGCTGCCTTGGCAACGTGTCTCCTCTGCCTGATTACTAGGGAGTATTACGCTGTGTTCACTCCCAGAAAGGAGGGCTGCTTCTGTTGAGTACCTAACACGGGAGGGCAATGTGTGTGCAACACTGCAGCTTGATTTTTTTCTGAGGGTGTTTTTGATGGGAAGCGAAGCAGTTTTGGAAAGGAGAAGGGAGATGCTGGACGTGGACCACACCATGCTGTGGAGAGCGTGCCCCTGAGTGCAGCTGGGAACTGCAGGTTAGATTCAGTGTTGAGGGAAAAGGTACTGGTGACTACAACAAGGGAAGACAAATCATGATGCAGGAAGTGGCAGCAGTAGAACATCACTTCTAGCAAGTAGTTTATATTTTTTCCCATGTAGTTAATTAAGTGCTTTCCTGAATGGAGTGAAGAAAACTAGGTTCCTCTTCCTGAAGTTAGCTTATTCTTTACAGAAAGAATTTGTTCGGTTTTCCCTTTGCGTATTCCCATCCCCCTGGACTGTGTTTCCTGGTTAATTTCCTAGTATCCCTACAAGATCACAACGTACTGTTTGCCTCAAAGTAAACCTTGCAGCACATCACCCCTTCAATCCAACTGTTGTCATATCAGTACCAAACATTCGCTCAAATGCCACTTGAGAGGATCATACAGTAGAAGGCAGGTGAATGTTTCACCTGTACTAAAAGATGTGAGTTACAGTGAATCAGGAAGAAAAAAGTTCAGAATAGAAAAGAGAAGACCTAGGAAACAGAACAGTAGTTCAGTTCACTCATCTGTCAGAAGCGGGGCACAAAGGTGCAGAGCTAGTGTCAGTCTCTGCTAAAAAGAACTTAGCTTATACCAGTAAACAGTTTCTTTCACCATGCAAGTGATAAAGTAGAGAGAGCTAAGTGCATGTTGGTCTCAAATGGGTCTGTAACATAAAGTGACTGGAGTAAAAGTGGGGTTGCTGGCCCTTGTCAAGGATTCCGTGCAGCTGTCCAGGCACTGCAGGGAGGAACCGTCAGGTCAGTGTATTTCTGAACATGATAGAAGAGGATTTTGAAGATAGATTTTGGAATCTGGAGGGGGGTTGTTGAGTTAACTGGGAGGACAGATTCACACTATTAATTCTCGAGTAATTCTTCATTGACTAAAGTTAGTGCATTAAATGATCTGTGCCACTGATGTGTTCAGCAGCACGGTTAATGTACTGTCGATGGCTGCTGGGAGAATTTGTTGCTTTTGGTGCTGGAGATTCAGGGTCTTGGCATGAAAGACGTGAGTTTCGTGGTGCCCTGGCTCACAAAATGATGCTTGTACTTTGTGCGCTGCTGTGGCAGAGTCACAAAAGACAGTATTTCTTTATGTTGTTTGGATGCTCGGTGTTCAAGGTTTTAGGTCATATCAGGTGCATGTTTGTCTGTGTTCCTGCATTTTTCACCTGCTTATTTTGTTTTACTGTGCAAAATGATTTGAAGTAGAATTTTGTTTGTTTTCAAACACATCAAAGGTCCTTAGCATTTAAGCATTTGAAACATTTCTGTCTTAATGGTAGAGCTATTTTATTTATTGCAGTACCTTGGTTTTTGTACTGTTCAGGACTTTAAGGATGCTTTTATGTTGATTCACAGGGCTCACTTGGAGGCAAGTGCAGAGAAATGGAACCGATTACTGACATCCCTGGAAGAGTTAATCAAATGGCTGAATACAAAAGATGAAGAACTTAAAAAGCAAATGCCCATTGGAGGGGATGTTCCAACCTTGCAGCAACAGTATGATCACTGCAAAGTAAGTTGAGTAACTTTTATAGATACATTTCCTACTGTGAATAATAAAATGAATCAAATTGAATATAGGAGAAATGATGAACGCTTGATCCCAGTATTAATTTCTAGAAAAAAAATACTGTTCCAGGTCCCTGCTCCTTCTGCTCCTCCACTTGCCCAGTAAAGCACAAGTGAGATGCTCTCTTTGAAATTTTATCAAAAGGATATCTGATGAATATTTTCAGTCCAAACACATTTTTGATATATTTCTTGATGGTTTTGGACTCCTGTTGGGTAGAACTGTCATTCTATAAGTAAAGTTAAAGAAGGTTCACAAAAGTAAGAACTGAACAAGAACTGTAAAAGAAATGTTGAATGTAAGTTCAATAAGATGATGTAAAGTGACGTTCTCCGTATTATTAGATTGATCATTAATAGCAGCCCTCCACCCCATGCAGATTCATAGTGCAGTCAAAACTGTAAGAACTAAAATTTACCTGTGCCCTGTACTGTTGTAAACCAATTCTTTGTTTTTTTTCTAGTTCTTTGACATTTTGATACGTATGAAAATATCAATTCTTAAGTATTTTTTGACAACAAAAATGCTACATCCACAACGTATCTTCATTTGTTTAAAGTCTATCTCACCAACTCTAATTCGTAATCAATTTAGGACATATTTGCTATTGGACAGATTCATTCTTGTTAAGTTTGTTCCATCTTGTTGTCATATTTATTCTTCTGTATGGTGTAGAGAGGGAAAGAACAAATGCAGCTTTATATAGCTAATTGCATAACAACTATGTCTCCCTCCACCAACACAACGCTGATGTCTTTTCTGCTATGGTATTTAGTGAGGGCAAAAACTGGATTTGGGAAAACATTTAAAAATACAGGAAAATACTCCGAAGAAGTACAGAAAAAGTAGTCTGACATGAGCAGTACTTTAGAGACTTAACTCCAAAATAGATGAACTTAAGGAAATCTGCATAAGCTTACCCTTAATTTAGTTTTTTAAAATAGTTATTAGCATAAACTCAGGATCTTTGTTTCTTGAGAGTTCATCTCTTCCTGTTCTTATCCACTTTAATCATTATGCTCTGTTAGTAGGCACATCTGCTGTGAATGTTTTATAATGGTGGATTACTAGTGCAGGAGAGCAATCAAAGGCTGGAAGAGATCCAAAGATGTTTTAAAGGAGGTCAATGGGAGATGATAGATTTCTACAGTTCATTTTCTAACAGCTTATTTGTGTCTCATGCTAGATTATCATATATGCATGATAATAACAAATAATGCTGCTATAGTGTGTCTCATTTGATGATGTCAAATTGTTATGTAAAAATGATAGTTTTTATAAGTCATTCCAGAGTAGAAAAATGTTGGAACAAGCATGCTGGGTGGGTCATTTGGGTCAATAGTGAACCGCAACAGTGAGAAGGAAAGAGAGAACTTCTAGGTTGTTTAACCCTTATGCATAGTTTTAAAGAATAACTGTTGTTATATATTGACGTTAAGATTCTAATAAGTACTTTCAGGAGTTTTTAGAGATTATTCTTTCACATTTCAAAAAGGCAACATTCTTGCACTATCACTGAGAAAGAATATTGGGTGTAGGTGTGCCAGCCCAGTATTTAACAGGACCTTTATTAATGGCCTACAACAGCACAAAACTAATGTGATTCTATCACGTTGTTCTTTGTACCTATGCAAGCAACAGCTCAGTATTCAATTGCACATGTATCTCAGATGAAACTGAACAATTATTTTTTAATAGGTCATAGAATCATAGAACTGCTTAGGTTGCAAGGGACCTTAAAATCATCCGGTTCCAACCCTCCTACCATGGGCAGGGACACCTCCCACCAGACCAGGTTGCCCAAAGTCCCATCCAACCTGACCTTGAACACTTCCAGGGATGGGGCAACCACAGCTTCTCTGGGCAGCCTGTGCCAGTGCCTCACCACCCTCTGAGTAAAGAGCTTCTTCCTAATATCTAATCTAGATCTCCCCTCTTACTGTTTAAAACCATTCCCCCTTGTCCTATCACTATCTGCCCATATAAAAAGTTGTTCTCTATCTTTTTTTTGTAATCACTTCAGTCTCTCCTTATGTCTGGGATTGAACCCAACCCAGGTGCAGCACCTTGCACCTGAACTTGTTGAACATTATCAGGTTCACATGGGCCTGCTTCTACAGTTTGCCTAGGTCCCTTTGGATGTCTTCCCTTTCTTCTGTTGTATTGACTGCACCACTCTGCTTGGTGTCATCTACAAACTTGCTGAGGGTGTGCTCAATCCCATCATCTATGTCCCGTAGATGGGACAATCCGATCATCTATCATCTATTGATAAAGATATTAAAGATCATCAGTCCCAAGATGGGCCCCTGGGGGTCACCACTTGTCACCAGCCTCCATCTGGACATACAGCTGTTGACCACAACTCTCTGGCCGTGGCCATCCAGCCAATTCCTTATCCTCCAGATAGTCCACTCTTCTAGAGATAAGAGATAAGGATGTTGTGTGGGACTGTGTCAAAGGCCTTAGAGAAGTCCAGGTAGATGACACCAGTTGGTCTTCCCTTGTCAGCTGATGCAGTCACTCCATCATAGACGGCCACCAGATGGGTCGGGTATGATTTGCCCTTGGTGAAGCCATGCTGGCTGTCCTGGGTCACCTCCTTGTCTTGCATGTGCCTTGACATTGTTTCCAGGAGGATCTGTTCCATGATCTTCCCAGGCACAGAGGTCAGGCTCACTGGTCTGTAGTTCCCTGGGTCTTCCTCTTTAAAAATGGGAATGACGTTTCCCTTTTTCCCGTCATCAAGGACTTCACCTGACTGCCAGGACTTTTCAACTATGACGGCTTGGCAACTCCATCAGCCAATTCCCTCTGGACCCTGGGATGCAGTCATCAGGCCCCATGGATTTGTATGTGTTCAGTTCCATCAGGTGGTCTCGAACCTGCTCCTTGCTTACGGTGGGAGGGAATTTCCTCCCCCAGCCCCTGCCTAGAGGTCCAGGGACCTGAGAGATGTGGGGAGCCTGACTACCAGTGAAGGCTTAGGCAAAGAAGTCGTTGAGTATCTCAGCCTTCTCCATGTCTGTTTGTTATCAGTTCTCCCCCCTCATTTATCAGAGGGGGTACACTCTCCTTGGACTTTCTTTTCTGACCAATGTACCTGTAGAATCCCTTCTTGTTATTCTTTATATCCCTTGCCAAACTCAGTTCCATCTGATGGCATCCCTGTGCTCTTCCCAGCCCCCATGTCCCTGCTTCCACTGCCTGTGCATTTCCTTCTTATGCCTCAGTTTGACCAGCAGGTCAGCCAAGATGGTTTCCTGCCTGTCCCTGTTGTTTTAGCAGGAACCAAGAGATTCTCATACATCATGTGGTATTACTGTGCCACACCAAATGGGAACTTTTAACGAGTGGTGTTTCACTTTCTATTGAACTGCTGCTTATTAGTCATTACCAGAGAAGGGAAGCTAGGCTGCAGCTGTCCACTGATTTGATTCTCTGTGGCAGAGCTTCACGCTGTTTCTTAGCAGGAACTCTTAACTCAGCACTGAAGCTGTAGTGTATTAATTAACTATAACAAGGTTGAAAGTTGTGTTTTTTCAGGTGGAAAGTGAAAAGTGGAGGAGAAAGAACCAAAGCCCTCTGCAGGTCCTTCTTCCTCCTCCTCAGTATAGTTTAACGGTTAGTCTGGTTAGGATGTGGAATAGAAATGTCTTTGTGTAACATAAAGTTTTATGCCTGCATTTTTTTTCAAAATCTTCCACCAAATCTTCCCTTTCAGCAGATTCTTTGTAAAAATAACTGTGTGATTCCACACTGGCAGTCCCTCTGCGCCTTGTGTTGGGATCACTGGCTGGTGTCACTTGCACTGCATTTAAGGTGCTGCTTTCGGTGTGTGTCCTGTGTTACGTTTTCAGAGGAGACTTGAGGCACAACTGTACCAGGTAAATATTGCAGATATGACTTGATTTCTCACTCTCAGGGGTACTCCCTTTATTCCTCCTGTCATCAGCAGCTGACCAGGCACTTTAAATGCCACGTTTCTTTGCCCACACTTCTTCAAATATTAAGCCTTCTCAGCATTTCACATTATCTGCAAGATTTACTTTTTATCAGTCTTTTTTTATAACCCCAAAAGAGCTTCAGCAGCACAAGTCAGCTGGTGACTCCTCTGCACAGGGGCTGGGTGCCTCTGCTCTCCCATTTCCTCTAGTTTCACATCTGAGCTTTGCTTTCAAATTGTCCTCATGCAGATTGAGCACAGTTTCATACATCATTTTCTCTCCACTTCTCTGTGATCGCTTTGCTCTTATTTCCAGCTTGCTTACCTGATCTTGTCCTTGCTAGTACTTCAAAACGTAAGTGGTGAAATATTGGCTGAGCTCTCTAAGATGCAGGCCCATCATATTCTCATTTCCTGTCCTTCATTTTTAGGGCCCTCAATCTTTCTCATCTTAGCATTGCTCTTTGCCTCTAGTTACTCGATAATCATTCTCCTTATTAACCTACATTTTTCCCCCTCAGTTACATAAAATGATGTCTTGCTTGCTTCAGCTTAATGGCACTAACCTTATCCCTCTTTTCCTCTGTTAGCATCTCCCCCACTCAGTGCTTGGCTTCAGCGGTGTTAGATAAATAAGTACAGTATTATGTGACAGTTTAGGTTAGCTCACATTGTTTGTGTGCTGCTGGGATCTGTTTGGACAGGAGGAAATAAATGGTTTGCAATTTGATTTTTAAACTTGTTTTTGTTTTAAATATCATTTTCCAATGCCTTAAAAACACACATTACCCACAGCAGTGTTGTTCACGTGAATCAGGGTTACAGATTTAACCCAGAATTGCCAGATCGACAGAAGTCTTTCAGGATGTAGCAAATATTTATAAATATTTCGTACCGATTTTGGCACTGTTCAGCCAAAGTTCCATTACCTATAGCAGGTCATAGTTGTACCCCCTACTAAATGCCAAGCTCAGTCAGTGAGCACAACCTGTCTGGGAGTGTAGCTGTGCTCTGTATCTTGGAGAGGGCAGGGCAAGAGGAAACTCATTTAAAAAAGGGACCTCAAATTTCCTATTTGACTATTCTTGAAATTTCTTTGTCCTTGAGAGTGGGCTGTGCTGTTAGTCCCAAGAACAGTGGAAAAATCCCTAAGTGCTTTGTTTAAAAGTGTCGGATCACTGAGAAGAAGTTTTAGATAATTTTTGAACTCAAGTAGTTCTGTGTGAGTTGTACCTGTAGCAGAGGCTATATTCACACTGACGAAGTATAGAAAACTCAACTGTGAAGGTGCTGACACAGGGAATGGCTTATAAGGAAAAGAAAGTGAAGGCAGCTCCCTTTTCAGAGTTGATTACCAATGTTGTTTTTTTTTTTTTCTTCTGAAATTCCAGTTTCTCATTGTTGTTTGTCCTTACCAGCTTAGGTTTTTCCTTTTCATTCTGTTCTTTCTCAGTCTTCCTCAAGAATATTCGTGTAGCGTTTTAAAGAGTGTTATGCAAAACTGTTCTGATCAGCTGCATAGACCACGCCAAAGAAAAACAAACCAACCAACCACAGAAATTAAATAAAAGCAAAACAAAACAAAACAAAACGCCTTATGTAGATATTTTATGCTGCAGGAAAAGAAAAGCTACAAAACTATTGTGGAAAATCAGCCTTAAGTTTTTAGAAGTACCTGGAGTAGCATCTGTGTATAAGGGAAGACGATGCAGATGCTGGCACCTTGTTCACTTGGAGATGTGCTGAGAGCTTCGTGTCTCACTCCTCCCATGAAAGTGTTCCAAACTGTAGCTTTTTGAAAGTGTTTTTTTTTGTTGTTGTTGTTGTTTTTTTTCCTAAAACAGAAAGATGGACAAAATGACGTAGATCTGTGGTTTAGGTTTCAGAGAGAGAACAGGCAACTTTTCAAGTGAAGCAGAATGGGTGCCTTCTCACATAAATCCCGTTGGCATCTGTCTGCATAAATGAACAAATGTCTAGCTAATACTAAATAATGCATGCATCTTGAATCACAGAGATGCTTAACTTAGCTTCATTTGAGTTCAAAATGAATTAGCCAAGGACCTGTGAATGTTTGAATGATAATTTTATGTCTATGGTTGGATAATTAAGATAGTCATCAAACTTCTGGGGGTTGCTGCCTATGTATTTCTAGTTTCAAATTTGGTTTGTTAAAGCAGTCAGATTATCAAAAGTTGGAAGTATTTCTTTCCGGTTTATTTAGCTGTTGCCACTTTATCAAAAATGTTAGCATAGCCAACTGGAAATTACTTTCTACTTGTTATCCCTTCAGGTTGCCTATAATTGCATTGTTCCCTTTACCAGCAGGAAAAGTCTGTGAGGAGAAAACTTTCTTCTAGCTTTAATTTCTTCGTGCTCTGTTGGTGTACCCGCCTGACTCTGGGGAATGGGTTTAGCCTTTGAATTAATTCCTGCTTAATTATTCTAGACTTGTTTTTCTTGGCTATTTTCTATATTACAGTCTGCTTCCATGACTCTTATTGTTAGAAATTTCTGACCAAAAATGAGTATTTATGATATCTACCTATCTGCCCTAGTCTGTGCTCTAATTTAGTCTAGGAAGGGCTTTATTAATTTGTTACACATCTCATCTTGTAAGGCATGAGGCATGCACAAAACTTGTGTGAGTAGAGGTGGTCAGCTATGTTGCCGACGTACTAATTTTGAGCTGTGAAGGGGTGAGAAAGGAGAATTAAATAGACTGTCATTGGACGAGGAAGATTGATGGTGTCTTTTGCTGCAACCTGCTCCGACAGGCAAGGGTGCGAATGCAGTGGGAGCTTCAGTGCTCTGCACCACGCTACATGAAGGAGCTCTTCAAAGTTAAGGATGTGTCTTTAACTGAGACTATTTTCTCTGAGGTGTCTTAAAGAAGGAAGAGGTGGAAATTGTGGGCGGGAATGCTTTGTTACAAGGAAGAATGTGGTTAATGTTTGAAGTTAAATAAAGAGTTCTCAAATGGACCTGACTTAAAGCTACTGCTCAGTAACGATTAACCAGAATTGATTTGTGTGTTAAGTGAATGATCGAGGTGTGTATCAATCTGCTCCCCTGGACTTTTTCTCCAAAAGAACGATGTGTGAACAAAAGCATGTTGTAAAGAATGAAGTGTTAAGTTAGGATGTCAGTGCAATGTATTTTTAACTTTGCCAAAAAGTGTTGCTTCTGGCTGTATTTCAGCTTGTTCCCAAAAGTGCAGTTGTCTTCTGATAAGTCAGGGAAGTTGCAGTGGATCAGTGCTTAAAATAATAAATAACCTGGATAATGAAAGAACAAAATATTCTGTCACTAATGCAGAGAAAGGCAAGCTGTTTTGCTGTGGAAAAAACATCGGACACTTTTTCAATAAAGTAAATAAAATATTTCTGTGATGTTGCCTTTTTATTACTTGTTGGTATAGGTATATATCAGTATATCCATCTTGTGTTACTCTTTTATGAGGATCCAATGTCTATTTTGCTTTAAAGAATCCTATTTAAACTTCGAAGACATTACCGAGTCATTCTCAAGCCACTAAATAAAGCCTGTCCTTGAAGGTTTGCAGTTATTCTATAACTATACATCAAGGAGGATATTCTGACATTGTTTTAGAGGGAAATGTGTGTGAAAGAAGCAGAAACAGCAAAGTGATCATCATTTCTACTCCATTAAAATGCTGTGATGAGTCCAGTGCCTCTTTCTCTGGTATTTTCTTCTCTCTCATCCCAAAAGACCACCCTGCTTCCATCATTATCAGCAGTAGCCTTCAGCTTACCTGAAACCTCAGGGCAACTTGATGCAGTAGGATGTACCAGATCATTGGTTTCCATTCCTGTGTCTTGAGCTGAAAGACCGTGACAGCCAGGGGTCTGACCTTTCTGGGTGAGCCATGACAGAGTCACCATCTCTGGGGGTGTTCAAGGAAAGGTTGGACGTGGTGCTTAGGGACATGGTTTAGTGGGTGATATTGGTGGTAGGGGGGTGGTTGGACCAGGTGGTCTTGGAGGTCTTTTCCAACCTTAATGATTCTATGTGCTTAGCCAGTGAAGGTGTGATGAAGCACAGACATAGTGGTGACCCATTCTGCAGTCACGCTGTGGCTTTGAAGCTTGGGTATTGTCCTGCCAGCATGTATCTAAACTGTTTGAGCGGGAACTGGCTCTTATCTTACTGGTTCAGAGAAGTCCAAGATGGTTCATGGATTCTTCATTCTTAATATGGACAAGGCTGTGGCAGAAACCACATGTTGCTGTCATGTTATTCATGAAAGAGATCACAAGTTGAGGATCTTCTGTGATCTTTTGAGGCTTGATTACAGGGATCCTTCTGGGAATGCTACCATAAGCTATAACCAATTCATGTAATGTTAAAAATAAATGGCTCCCATCTTCTACATTCTTTGACCCCATACTCTTTCCCTGTACCAGTTCTTTTAAGTAGGTTTGGTGCTCTTGTTTGTTTCTTGTTGTTGTTTTTTTAATTGTTTTTCAATTCTTTGACTTGAAGTTCCCATTTCATTAGGGACACATGCACTTAAGCATACACAAAATCTTTTTGCTGGACCAGTGGTTCATCTATTACAGTATATTTTCTTCAATGGTGGCAGCAGATGATGGTACTCAGGGAGAGCGTTTCATTCTGGCTACTGTGTGTCATCTGTTCCTCCTCTTCTAGGCAGCCACATCACTGGATGAAAGCTATATATATCCTTTATAGTATATCCTTGTCCTGTTCTTTTTAGTATCTGTTTTGGACCTATTTCCCATTAATTTGTCTAACTTCTTGTTGTATTTGTTGTTATTTTGTCTCCACAACTACTTGTGGCAAATAGATGTCAAATGCTTACCACCAGTTCTGTTTACACAAAGAAATAAAAATCCGTGTGCCCCAAACAACAATAAAACCCAACCAAACTTCTTTAAAATCATTTTTCAACTGATCTCCTTCTACATTTAAAGTTTCAATGGCCTTTGTTCGAATACTGATGGATTTGATGCATAACAATTCTTCACTCACTTTGTCCAGTGTCTTCGTGATTTGGAAATGTTGTCATACCTTTTTTGAGCCTCTTAACTCCCGAGTCTTTTTAATCTCTGTCCATAAGACAGCTGTTGGTCATCTCTGTGCATTTTTCTGCCTCCACTATGTCTTTCTGGAGGTGTGTTGACTGGCATTGCACAAGATATGCAACATGATGAGGTTGCATCAGTGTTTTGTATTTACTTTGCTTTTTGCCCGGCCTGATGATACTCAACACTTTACTTGCGTTTTTGGTTGCTGCTGCATATTGAGCAAATGATTTCAGAGACTCCGAAGATCTTTTTTTCTAAGCTGCCCGAAAAGTGGTTAGGGACTTGAATTTAGTGTATGCATTTTGAAGATCAGATGTTGTTTCAATTGCATTAAAAAAATGCTACGTATTACCTGAAACCTAAGGTCGTCAGCAGATGAGCTCTCACTTTGGATTAATGAAATGGACTGGTACAAGGAAATGAAATTGCATTCAGAGGAATGTGCTAATATTTTTTTGCTGAGGTCTGTTTTTTCAAAGGCAGAGAGTCAGATAACAAAAACAGAACAACAAAGATTCCCCAATCAGCACAGAAGCAGCAAATCTGTTTTTCCAACTGCAGAGAACCAGTAGAGAGCCACTGTGATACAGTGATCATTGCTATATTTTTTCAGGCACTCTCATAACCTGTATGTGGTAGAACTGAAAACTATTTGTTCTGTTCATTCCTTTCTCATACGGAAGCCAGTTTGAGATGCTTCCTCTGTAATTGTGGTCTTCTCTGGTCTCCTTTATTTTTTTGTGGTCTGTTTTTGATAAATTGGACCAAGTAAGAAGAGAGGTACTGTATTTAGCAAAACTGTTCACTTGTAATTCAGGGTGTGGAATGGAGTTTGCAGGGATTACTCCAAATCTTTTAAGAACCCCTTTACGTAACTCTTTTCTTCATGAACATTGTGCAAGTGCTAGAGAGTTTTATCTTCTTTCATTGTGTGTTCCCAAAGGATGAGTTCCGCCTCCATCATTCTTTTGGAGAAAATCGAACAGGTGCAATGGTTTATTATTAAACAAGCAATAAGAGAAACTCTGGTGTTGTGTTAAAAAAAACCTTCTGAAACTGACTGCAGTTGCCTGCATGGACTGGCAAAGAATCCATTTTATTTTCTGTCAAGGATATTGTCATCTGGATCCTACTTCTTGTTGCTGCAGGTGGACTCTTTAGAGGAGAAGAATATTTCACAGAATCACAGAACTGTCTAGGTTGGAAGAGACCTCCAAGATCATCTAGTCCAACCTCTGTCCTAACACTAACAAGACTTCCACTAAACCATATCACTAAGGACTACATCTAAACGTCTTTTAAAGACCTCCAGGGATGGCGACTCAACCACTTCCCTGGGCAGCCCATTCCAATGCCTAACAACCCTTTCAGTAAAGAAGTTCTTCCTAATATCCAACCTAAACCGCCCCTGGCGCAACTTGAGCCCATTCCCCCTCGTCCTGTCACCAGGCATGTGGGAGAACAGACCAATCCCCACCTTGCTACAGCCTCCTTTAAGGTACCTGTAGAGAGCGATGAGGTCTCCCCTGAGCCGCCTCTTCTCCAGGCTAAACAACACCAGCTCCCTCAGCCACTCCTCGTAAGACTTGTTCTCCAGACCCCACACCAGCCTCGTTGCCCTTCTCTGGACTCGCTCGAGCACCTCGACGTCCTTCTTGTAGCGAGGGGCCCAAAACTGAACACAGTACTCGAGGTGCGGCCTCAAATATTTATTTCATATATCATATTTATTCTAGTTAACTCCTGAACTATTGGATCCTCAACCCCTTGTTATTACAGCCAGTAATCCACCCCAGGAACATCAGCAATACATTGGAAAAATTGCATTGCCATGGCAGCTGCCAAATCCTTTTTTCATGCAGATTCTTGAGATTAAATGCTAGGCTTAGAAATGTACGTAGAAAATAGGGGAGGGAATTCTCCTTTTTTGTTGTTGTTGTTGTTATTGTATTTGCTATTTTTGTTTGGTTCCTCTTTTTATTTTTATTTTCAGAAGAAATAAAAGGGTAGAGTGGTGTAATGGCCAAGGCACCTTTGCAGGGTGTGCGTTTTTGTGTTTCCAGGAGCTCTTAACCTCACCTATTAGGTGTTCCTCCAAAGTTACTATCCATCCCTATCTTCTGACCAAGATTTAGTGAATTTCTCTCATCTAGTTAGGTTAGTCTGAGGGACTGGGAAAGTATTAGGAACATAACTTCAGAAAGCAAAGCTGCTTCCAGTACCAGTCTTTCAACTCGAGCAGCCAAAAGATCTATTAACCTAAAATAGTGCTTAAGGATTTGGAGCTTTCTTTTCGGGAAAACTGCTGAAACTTAGGTTTGTGGTAATATGCATTCCCTGCAAAGTTGAGTGTTGTGCTTCAAAAGGGTATCATGCTGTTAGGAGTCCCACTTTTGCTAAAGGTCCTTACGTATGAATTGTGTTTTTTTTTTTTTTTCTTATGACACTCTTGTATCATCCATTTACGCTTCCGTCTGACCCATTTATTGAGCCTCATGCACATGTAGATCGCTTATTTGAGTCATTCTCCAAAGTTAGCTTGAGCTGCCTTTTTAGTGTTTTTTGCTTAGATGAGGAATCCCTGTGTCAAGGTGCCCACTCATTCCTCAACTCTAAATGTGAAGTCTGCTTCTTTTTAGCAGATGACTCTATAATCTGGCTGATAATTGTGTGGGGAAAGTGACTAATGTCATTAACTTCAAAACTGAGTTTTAAACTCGTTAGTGGACGATAAGATTTATGCAAGCTGGTTGGTTGTTATGGATAAAAGAAGATAAGTTTTGTTTGTTTGTTTCCTTTAATCAGATTTGGAAGAACCTGTGTCCTTGTATTATTATAAGGGCAGTGCCATGACTCCTTTTCTGGCATCACTTAAGGTGTTGTCAGTGCATTGTCCATATCAGAGAAGACTCAGGGTTGTCTGAGCATCTGCAGTAAGGTATGAGTGCAGGGCCTGATAGGTCTGCAACATATCAGACATTCCTTAGAGGCTTACTGAGATCAGTTTGTTTTAATAGATATTTTACTGAATGCTATTGAGCACAGTTTAATTTGGTTTCAAGGTGGCTCTTGCTTCTGTTTCTGGATTTAGGTGTTTTGGGGTTTGGGTAGTGTGGTTTTATTTATTTATTTTGCTTGTATGGTGTTTGTTTTTTTTGGCTCCCCTTTCTGGAACGAGTATGGTGTTGTCCTCACAGTCACCCATTCATTACCAACAAGCTACCTCACGTATTTGGTTGCCCACTGTATAATTTACTCCCTTGTAAAGTGTGAGGATACTTTAAAAGCATCCTGTAAAAAAGCAAGGATTTCTTGAAGGTCCTTCCTATTTAGTTGCTTAATGATGATGTAACGTTATGTCAGGACCGATGGTGAAGCAGCTGTTTTCTAAAGCGATTGCAAGTGCTGCGTACTCACGGGCTGGGAAAGCTTCGTAGCCTGCTCTGCCCAGCAGTTACGTGTACGGTAACTTGTGTGGCGTGAGCAGCCTCTTCTGGTTCCTCAGTGAATGAAGGGCAGCCGTAGCTGTACTTTGTGGTTGTCAGATACACCGTGATGGAGCTAATGATGGATGGCTGTTTGTTGGGTGCCCCTATTGTAACCCCTCTCTCTCTGCAGGATAGACGTGAGGTGCGCGTAGGAAGCTGCACGGGTCTGTTGGATTTCTAGCCCACGTGGGCTGTTACCTAAATGAGTGGGCACAGCCCAGAGAAAGGGAGAATATTCTAAAGGTCTTATCAAAGAGCTATTTTTAATAGTTGCTGATGCTAATATATTTTACACTACAATTTTCATCTTCCTTGTTAAATGAATGTGTAAATAGAAAAAATGATTTGTGCCAATGCTTGATGGTCTAACACAATAAAACTCTATTTTCCAATTAGTTTCATAATGTTGTCACTGGCAATTTTGCTTTTGCAAACAAGTTGTTTTATAAGTTTTAGAAAAGTAAACTAAAGCCATAAGTCATTAGGTAAACATTCTTACATTTATTTTCACTTTTTTGGAATTTATACATTTCTTCTATATTACTAAGGTTTTAGCTGAAAGGTCCTAACACAATGAATAAAAATATGACTTCCTCTCCCCGTGAAGCAGCTGGTTTGCAACTTGAAGAATTTCTGAGATCCTAAGTATAATATCCTGATTAGTGAATGGACCATGCTTATGATTTTCACGCAGTCAGTAAAAATATATGCTATTATAAATGTGTGATTTGGGTGTAAATTAAAATTTTCTATACCAACAGAGACTTCACTGATTCAGTCAAATCATTACCTCTAGTGGTATATTTTCATTAAGTTAGTGAAACCGGTCAGCAAGAATTTAGGATTAGTAGTAACTGATGAGAGAATAGTAAATGAGATGGTTTTAAAGACATTATTGAAACAAGTGCATCATTTTCCAGTCAAATATTACTTTGGGTCATTTATTTTTTATTCTTTATTATAGTTTTATTTATTATTTGGGTCATTTTTATTTATTTACTTACATTTTTTCCCCATCTAGACTTTATACAGTCTATATTTTACTACCTTGGAATTAATCTGATATGAAATCTTTTTTTTTTTTTTTTATGTTTTCTATTTTGCAATTCCATCTCCTTTTTGAGGGATTAATATGCCTCAAAGGAGATAGGCTAGGAGTTTGTGTAAGGATTTGCAACCTTAAATGGATCAGATTCTAGACAGGGACGAAGCACTCCATCTGAAAAAAATGTTAAAAACATAACAATTTGATGCCATGAATAAGAAAAAGGAAGACTGGTGTGAAAATATGTTAGCGTCAAATATATGTGGTGGTGGTGGTGTAATTTTAAATAATGATTGGTGGTGTCTGGCAGTTGTGTCCTGTGCTTTCTCTGCTTGTGATTTTCCATCTGCAGTTTCGAAGCAGAGAGCGGCTGTATGGCGTTTCTCGCTGCTATCAGTGCAGTGGTTAGTGTATGCTGTCACGCCAGGTATGTGCACTTCCAGGAGCCTCCGTGCCTGATACAGAAATGAGTCCCATGCTCTGATTGAAAAATAGACTTGGATTAACCTTTTTCTTTTTTTTTTCCCCCATGCTGCAGCAATGTCTCACTACCTTCTAAACTGGGAGTAAAAATTATTACTGAGGAGTTAAATATTGCATTTTAGAAGTAGTACCTTCTCTTAGATTTATTTTCTCCTCTAGAGTTGGGTGCTTAGTAATTCTGGCAACTTTTCAGTATGAGTAAAAATGAATGAGAACTTTGTACAATATATAGTTCTTTTAATTGTGAGGATTTAGGAAGCTTTTAGGCTCGAGTCATTAAAACAGGTAGTGCTTAGCTTTCTTACATTGATCTGCTGAGTCATTATGAACAGCACTTTCAAAAGTCCATTTCTACGTATTTTTCTAATTAAATACACAGAGAAGGGAGATGTGTATTCATCACAAGAATCTGAGAGTTCTACTTCAATATTTAAATTTTAAGTCAGAGAGAGACTGCAAATTATTTCAAGGTTGAGACAAAGTGTAGCTGGTAAAAGCACTATCTGGTTACTTGTCACTAGTATCTGTGAATTGACAGAAAAATAACATTTTAATTTGCCTTTTTTTTGACATCATAAAGTCTGGCAATGGCCTTTTAAGCTGTTGGAGAAAGAAAAAGCTGAAGGAGGCTACTCAGAGCGTTACATAAGTGGATAGAGGGGACATTGCAAATGCACACAGGGTTTCAGGATTTTTTAGGGATTCTTACTTTAGGGAAAGGCATTAACTGGAGTTTGCACTTGTGTGTAAATGTAAGGCTTTATTTACAAATTATAACAGTCTGGAATTTAAAAACAGAAGTGAGGGAAGAGGGAGAAAAACACAAAGCTAAGAAGAGCTTCATATAGCATATAGTAAAGTCCCTTAAAATGCACCTCTAGCCCTGGAGGAGTGAGCATGCTCATAATATCCTTGTTAAGTGCACTTAAACTGGCATTTGGTCCGAGACTGGGTTAGCTGAGTGATGTCCTTCTTCAGTCTCCTGGAACTCGAGGTGGGAAAATACATAATCAGTCTCTTAGTTTTGGCATATTCTCTCATAGTTGAATTCCTGGTGTCTCACTAAGGTTTGATGACTGTTTGTCAGCTAGCACTGCTAACCTGCACTTAAGACACTTGAAGTGGAGCTTCTCCCCTAGGTAGGTCTCTGAGTAATTTTCTTCCCCTTGGGCCAAAAGACACCATGCCATTGCCCTCCTCTGTGAGGGACTTGACTGACTGCATCCAGAAACTATTTCTGGTCCTTGTGCTGCTCTCACGGATTGAGTTGAAAGGTGTATATGTTGGATTCAGTACATGAGGCCTTAGGGGACTTTTAGAAGTCAAGTGGAGTCATACATAGCCTTACACAGTAGTTTCTTGTAAAGCATGATCAGCATCTGCATGCTCAGCTTTGCTGCTGTGACTGCTCCCAGAGCCACAGTGACCACTGTCTGTGGACGTGCGCACCAAGCCCACACAGCAGGCTTCCTCCCAAGGGCAGTACGCGAGTAGGAGGCGTCAGAAGCACTGAAAGTATGACAGACTTTCCAGTGGCAAGGCAGATCTGTAAAGCTGTGTGCTGCTGACATTTTAAACACAGCTGTGAGGTCCTGCATCCAGACTGCAGAGGGAAGAACATCCTGCTAGCAGAAGTATTTTCCCTTATTCATGAGTATTTAAGTCTTAGTTCTCCATTCTCTGTGAGCTCCTGATGATCAAACTCTTTCCATTTTCCTTTCATACATAACAGATAGGGTACATACATCCAGCAGTGCAGCATAGATACCTACACTAGTGACAAATGTATTTTTCAAATAAGTGAAATTAGCCCATGCAGAGGTGGCTGTCAGCAGTTTTATTGCTCTTACATCATAAACAAACTCGGGCACTTTTCATGCTGCCTTATGTTGGTGTGTTTAGAACTCAGTTTAGTTCATTTGCTTGATATGAGGAGGAGGATGGCTCCTATGCAGAAGTAATCTGAAATTTGGTGCTCCCAAATTTTCCCAGATTTCCCTCTGAGCTAAGTATACTCTCAGTTGTGAGAAGCTGGGAGTGAGGCACATAAAGCTGCTTGTGCCCAGGTAAGCCGAGTATTGTTGTTTTTCATTCCCTAACTCAGAAACTTCCTTTATGGCACTGGTGTGCTTCATCATTCCGCCTTTTATTCCATATTCATACTCACAACGTTTTTGTTATCTTTCCTGTTCTTTGAAAGGAATATTTTAGAAAAGCAAGTCTTTAATGTACATGAGTCCACAAAATTGAAACCCTATGATTTTCACCCATTCTATCTAATGGATGTGTTTGGATTGTTCTCTAAACAATAAGGAATAAGAAAAAAAATATATAGAACAAACCTTTATTTTAATTGCATTTGACTCACATTGTGGGGAGAGAAAGTTTATGATCAGACTGCCATTGCCACTGCATCAAGGCTGTAGTCACACCTTGACCTTTTGATTGTCAGTTTGTAGCTTTGATACTACATGTAATTAAAATTAAAATATTACTTTGGCAGTGCTGAGATGATCAGCTCTGGACATATACAGATGGAAGCTATCTGAAAAGGTGCTCATAGAGATGTGCATACTTAATTTATGTCCAGTCTTCCATGCCAAACAAGGGCTGTACTGAGAAACTGGGCTAAAAAGATGAACCATTATTTGCAATAATAAACATCCAAACCTAACACTTACTGCTTAAGAAAAAAAAGCCCTAAATTCTGGTACAGATCTACTTCTGTGAGCTTAGGTAACGTGCTATGATGGCACTGCTCTTATTGGAGAAAGGAGGCCAAGAAGTGGTTCCTTAAAAACTACATCTCTGATGCTCAGCACCTAGTTTTGTTTTGTCATTCCACAAAGGTGAGACAATCCTGCAGCAGTGCTTCGCTCTGCACAGAGGCACTACGGGAACTGACCGGGCAGCATCTTCTCCAACACCAGTGATGTGCAAGCGATCTGCAGTTTTCTCTGTCATGCTGCATTTGTGATGCTCTGAGATAGCTCAGACCTTGAATGCAGCGGACAGAGATGAGCAGAGAGGAGGTGATGCATATGGGCAGAGAGAGACGTGCCGAGGAGTCTGAAGCTACAAGGCAGTCATGCTTGGTTTAAATTACTCATTTCCAATAGGTCAGCCTTGTTTGGGGTGGTTTTTTTATGATCTTGTGCTCTTCCGTATCAGCATGCAGCTAATGCCTTCTGACATTTCTGGCTGCTAAGAGATTCTTAGTCTGGTGAGCATAATTTAGCTCCAGTTATTCAAACCCTTTCTTCACTCAAGTCTTCCAATTTATGCTTCTCATGGTGATGGTGCAGCAGCACTGACAGAGGAGGAGAATTATTTATTTCAACACTGGATCTAAAATTGTGGAGTAAATGTGCATGAAGGAACGGCTGGTAGTAAACACAACACAGTATATACGAACAAGCAAAAAGCCATGTTATGTAAAACTGATATTTACTGAACTTTTTTCACTGGAGAGTAAATGAAAGAACAAGCACAGGGCAGATGTGAATCATATTGCTTAATGCTATCCTGTAAAATGTTCAGGTATACGATGATGCATGTGGTCTAAAAATCTCTACAGAGCAACTAAACATGCTTACCAGATTTTTATTATAGTTGTACGTAAATGTGAAGAGATTCCTAAGAAAGCAATTACTTCTTTTCTGAGCAGTGTAGCTGCTGCGGCCTGTCCCTGACTACGTGGTATTCTGCTGCAAAGGTGGAATCCAGCCGCAGAGGACAGTCCCAGTGTTGACTTTTTAGTAATTATTCAGTTGTCTGTCTAAACCATTTGTTTCTGAAGAGAAACCAAAGTGACTGTTCCTGAGGAAGAGGAGTAATTAGCTTTGACGGGATTCCTGCTTCTGAAAGGATTTCCAGTAGCAGTCCCCTGTCGTGTATGCATGGATGCATACGCACACAACTGAACCCAGAAACCAGGACAGAAACACTAGAGGTAGTGCCAAATTGTAGCTGGTCCCTAGCGTTTGGTTGCTAATGCCCAAGTTTTATCAGAGCTCTGGTGCCTGTGCTTCCTCCCGCAGAGGGGCATATTTCTCCCCTTACGCAGCTGTCAGACGGGAGATGCTCAGCTGAGACTTCTTGCAGTGATCTCACTTTTCTGGTTATTTATAATTCATAGATGACATCATGTTGTACAACCCATTTTTTTGATGATAGCAGTTCGTCGTCAAGGACCCTGATGTGCACTTGCACTGAAGAGGCTGATGTTACAGGAAACCTCTTGCATATTTGAGACATTGGCATGTTCACAATGCAAGTGCTTCCTGTCTTCGTACATTAAACAAATATTCATAGGGCTTCATGTTGTAATGTTGCTTCTGAGTGTCTGGAGTGTGAACTGCAGATAATAAGTCTTTTTCAAGACCTCTGCAGTAATATAAGATGTACCACTTAATAGTAAAGTAGCTTATGAGACCAAGCAGAATAGATCTTTTCTCATTGATGTTTATTTGAAGAAATGCAGAGGAAATTTTAATCCCTCAAAAGGAGGAAGAGGCAACTTGAGTTTAAGACAGCTCTCAAGAACAGCAGTGCAGCACCCAACTTGTTTGTGGTATTATCCCAGTTTGAAGCCAGAATCTGATGGTCTGTTAACACTGCCAGTTCATTGGTGCCCAGTAAAAATAAAGACTAAACGAACCCAGGCCCATCTGTTGCTGGCAAGCAAAGAAAGGGGAAGAATTTGTCTTCCCTATTGAAGGGGTAGATGGTTGGTATCGAACGGTGCAGGGAAATGGTGCACGATGCTGCAGATGTTACGTGGTCACTAGTGCTAACAGAATATTTGAGCGCTATTGTGAAATTGAGTAATCATTTAATACGCAGCAGATGTTTTACGTGTCTTGACAGGCTGAAGGCATTGCTTGGTTAGGGAGCATTTAAAAACATTATTTTTTTCATGCTTTGTCCCTCCCCTGCATTTCCCTTGGAATATTTTCTGATATAAACAGCAGAAGTTACACCAGTTGCTACTCATAAAGAGGAGACAAATTTGACTGTCTGTCAGTGTTTCCACTATAATCTTGTTTGGGGCTTATATAACTCAGTAGTAAAACTTGCCCAAAGCTACGCTGTTCTGTTATGCATTGCAGTTTCCCTGTTTGAAACTAATTAGAGTTAGCATAGAGGACACACACTTCCTTTGCTTCTTCGAAGGAGGTTAAACGTTGTTGGAGATGGAGGAAGAGATGTAACTTCTGTTTTGTAAATAGATATATAAAACAATTCAATCTGAAATGGAAAGATCTTTATTTTGATGATACATTGTCTCATCTTAAAGGTTGATTTTAGAGAGTGTAGTGTCTTAAAATACCTTTGAAATAGACTTACTGCTGTGCTTTATTTGGAATTCTACAATGCTGTTTTGCTGTGAGTTTTTGCCTTTTTTTTTTTTTTGGCAGACAATTTAAAACAACGTTGCATTTTTTGCTTACTGATTTCTTAGTGTCAGTCCTCTTTGTCTGGACAATAGCTATTGTACGTTTTATAATAAAGATTCTGGTTCGCCCATAACTTTCTTACTTTCTTATAACCTGCTTCTGGCAGAGCAGCAGAGACTGGGGGTACAGGCTTAAAAAAAAAAGAAAGAAAGAAAAAAAAAGGAAGAACAAGAACTAGAGGGGGTTATTTCTCTCTCTATCTTCTATCAATCACAAATGTACATGAATGCCTGTGGTAATTTTTTTTAATTTGAAGTTGGATTCTTCATGAAACGTGATACATTTTCCCTAGAGTTGCATAGATAGAGGAATTTAGTCTAATTCCACATACTTAGAAAACAAAGAGTTGTCTTAGGAATTACTGACAATTTCCATGCTGATCGTATAGGTGTTCTCAAATCACTTTCGTTTCCTACTCTATAGGAAGATGCTTTCAGTTTGCATACGCTGCCAATATTAAAGCCATTATGTTGGTAGGAATGGTAGATCCACCACATACCTTTCGCATCAAATGGCAGAAAGTCTGACATTATTTCTTTTGGCACATATACCTAAAGTGTCATGGTTGGCAAAACATTTTTCTTCAAAACAAACTTTTAGTTAAAAAAAATAAAAAATCACTGCTGTTCACAGACAGATAGGATAAAGTTGCTTCTTTTGCATCAAAAAAAAAAAAAAGAAAAAAAATAAAAGGCTGGAAGTTGTGGATTATTTTCTTCTTGGACAAATGGTTGGCTTTTTGTCATCATCCCTTGGATTACTTGTGATACTAATGGAGGCCAACAAATTTTCCTAAAAAGAGGCTGGAGGACAGAGGAGATTGTTGGGGTTTCCTGCATATATTGTTTCTACTTGGTCCGTTTAAGTGTTATTTTTCTAAAGGGCTGTCCAGAACTTCTAAATCATGCACTTGTGTTTAAAGTCTGCTGGTTATTATGAAGAGCCAGTGGTAGCCTGGTGGCTTGCAGCTCTCACCCTCCCTCCAAAGTGAGTATTGCTGGGGTCATGGGTTTGGGCCCTAGCCTGAGAGGCTTATGCAGATTGCTTGTTGGAAGGCTGGTTAGCTCAGTTGGTTAGAGGGTGGTGCTAATAAAACTGACGGTTGTGGGTTCGATCCCTGTACAGGCCAGAGGTAAATTTGGGAAATGATTGTCCAGCTGTACTTGGCTCTGGTGAGGCTGCACCTCGAGTACTGCGTTCAGTTTTGGGCTCCTCACTACAGGAAGGACATTGAGGTGCTGGAGTGTGTCCAGAGCAGGGCTACGAAGCTGGTGAGGGGTCTGGAGAATAAGTCATATGAAGAGCGGCTGAGGGAGCTGGGATTGTTCAGCCAAGTTTCCACCTGTGGTTCCGTTTTCCTCACCTTGTGGGTTGGTGCTGTGGTGTGCCTTCTCTGGAATAAGGAGGACATCAGCACTGATGAGCTGCTCTTCCATCAGCAGCAGGCGACACTTGCTGCCTGGCTGGCATTGAGTGTGTTTGGATAGTGACCGCTGAAGGGCTTTTGTGGTCTCATTGAGTATATTAGGGTTTTATAATTAATCAGGATTAGGGCACAGTGAATAAATTTAACAGCTGTATGTGTAAATGTTTGTGTCTTAAAAAAAAAAAAAAAAAAAAGGGCAGAGGAAGTATTCGTGGACCACGTAGATGACATATAGATGCCATTTTCTTCTCAAATTTATTTCGAATCTTGGCCTCATGTATTTCACTGTTGAAGTGCTGTTTGGATCTGATCTAAAATGGAGCGTTTGATCACCTGCAATTGTTAAAAGCAAGCATGTGTTAACATCACAACTTGCTGGTTCGTCATGGTTAATCATTTTAGCACGAACTGTGTAATCTTATTTAGGAAAAATCCAAAGTAGAGTTCTATGCTCATTTCTCTTCTGCCCTTCAAACCTAGTCCAGACTTTCCTTTAAGATTTAAAGAAAAAAAAAGTCTAGTCTTTCAAGGTTGTTGATACAGGATGGCTGTCATGTTTCCATAGTAAAGGTTGGTGGGATTAATTTTCCTTCACAAAAAGCACATTGTAGTCCTTTGATGTAAAACTGAATGTGTACTTACAAGCGGTTTGGCATTTGGAAATTGGTTCCACTGCTGGCAGTATGATTATTGCTGTTGTGTAAAAGTAAATACTTTTTCCCATCACCCAAACAGTAGAAAGCTTCAAGAGTTTCTCTTTCTGTCTCTGTCAGACTCCGCACTCTGACTCAGGCATTTTTGCTGTCTGTGGGGTGCAATGAATTCCTACATGAAATCCTGATAAGGTACATTACATGGTTGGTTTTTTTTTGTAACACCACCATTTAAAAGATTATTTTTTCCTGTGTATAGCAATGTAAAATTCACCTTTTTTTCATCTACTTCTTTTATGTATTTTTATGAGCCATCAAATTTAATGATTCTTCTGCCCTTTTTTAGCTGTGGTCTTATAATGGCTTCAGACCAAAATATGCTGAGTTAGCTTAGAAGCTGGCTCAATGGGTAAAAGAAGCATTGTACTGTAGCAAGTTTAATTTATACAATACTTGGCTTGCTTTGCTCATTACAATGCTAGAGCATGTAATTATGAAAGAAAACCGGTTTGCTGTCCCTTAAAAAGTCCTGTATCAATATTGTAATTGATAAGGGAGGCAGCTTAGTCTTAGAAAGAGGAACCCTCTCTTTGTACAGCAAAACATAAAGTATGAATTAAATATTCTAAAATGGCTTTCTAGAACTAGAAGAAGGACAGGAAAAATATATATATATATATATATATATTCTGAGAAATCCAAACAGGATATGATATCATTCTGAGGGTTTGAAAAGATCATTCAGCTGGGAATTCGTGTGAACACAGATCTTTATCTCTTTAGATAACTTTTGTGTAAAGAACAACAACCATAAAATTTTCAAAAATCTGTTCTGAAGACAACAGCTTGGTGGTGCACAGTGTGTTTTTTTCCAACACAGTTCTAAATCAGATAGTTACAACCATCCCACACTTTGCAGTACCTACAGCTTCGTTCTGTAAAGCCCTCCAAACTTGTCAGGGTAGCCAAGGCTTGGTTATCATTGACCCAGAAACACAAATAATAAAGTTTTGTCTTGGTGGGCTAGGAAATAAAAACTCCAGTTACGTAACATTACTGGTGCTGGAAGACATTAATGAACATCATTATGCCTTATTTTTTGTAACCTTTGCTCAATTAAGCAGCGTTTTCCTTCATCCCTAGTTGATTTTAGCTCCTGTAGCATCTCGAGGGAATGCAGGACGTGCAGTTCTTCCTTCACAAAAGGAAGAGAGGTTCTCTTTAATGACTGGCAAATCATGAACTGTGTGAAAATCCATTTTTATTTTATTTTGCTTCTTAAGAAGAAATGTGACCTCATGCTTTTTAATTCAAGAAATGCTTCTAAATGTCCTTTCTAGTGCAATGTATATTAAAATTAAGCTTTCCTCTATCATCACGATATAGCATCAGATTCTCTTCTAGTGCCCAAATGAGTCCTTTCAGAATCTTTGCAAGGTTATTTTAAGTGGAAAACTTTCGAAAGGGCTTCAAAATGTCATTTTTCTTTCTTTTAAAAAACTGTTAAAGGAAAATGAAGAAAATAGCCTTACCATTTTTTGAACTACTTTTAATAAGTTCAGAAGGAAGTCAGTTACCTTTTCTTAACTAAGGTGTCAGCACACAGACACAGTTTGAGATTATTAGTTTTTAAAAAGTGATGTTTCTGTAAGTCTGAACAGCAGATGATATAACACATCTTTAGCTCTCCATCTTTGGCTTTAGGCTGTGCTACTTTAAAGCTCTTCATTTAAAAACTAGTTATAGATGCTTATTTCAAGTAATGCATTTCTATAAAAGTACACACAGGGTGGGTGATACTTTCAGTGCATAGCCATGAGCACATCCTCTCATCGGTAGACGGGAGTGGGAAGAGAAATTTTCAAGAGATGAATAGTCTCAGTGAAGAAATACCTCTATTTCTGACCTGAAGCATCAGTTTTGAGAAATCATGGAGGAAGTCTAAAGTAAGCTAACAGTTCTTGGCCTTCTGGTAAAAGATTATCAGTATGCATAGTTTAATTTTCTCTTTTGCCCACGTCTGTGCTTTTATATTTCTGTTGATTTTGTTTTGCCATGTGCGGGCACCCTGCAGTCTTCACTGCTCACTTGCCTTTGGCCCTTTCTTTCTAAGAAGCCTTTTGCACATGATGTGGGATATTCCTCCAAACTTTAAAACTGAATTTGAGATTCTTCCATTTAAAAAAGTGAATCTGAAATAATCAAGATGTGTTAATTACTGAGACAAACAGCTTTCTATGCTTTTCCTTATGATCTGGTGTTGGTCATTGTTGTCAAAGATTACCTGAACACATTGGATGGGGTCTCAGCTACAGAGCCCTGTGTGCTGCAGATGCCTCTATGTATCTCCAGGTATTAATGGTTATACATTATGCACCATTTTTCTCTTTCTCTCTTTCTCTTGCTGTATGGATTAAGTAGGAAGTAATAGCAGGCAAGTGCATGGTAAGATGCACTGTCTCAAATATTATTCTAGAAAGCATTCTTTATAAATGCATTCTATATCAGCTGCAGCAGATGTGTTATAAAATTGATTTTCACATGGAGATGTGTCCAGAGACCAAAATACCTCCTTCTGAAATTGTATACGTGTGTTATATTAAATAGTGTCTGCCATGAAGGAGCAGCTTTTAAGTGTTACGCTTATTTTGTCTTTCTAGTTGATTCTTTAATGATGCAGACAGATGGCAGAGACTCTGTCATAACCTTGATCTCTGTGTGATCTTTGTAAACAACCTTGTCTCCGAGTTTTCTCAATTATCCCACTTATTCTCCCTCTCCTACCATATGCCACGGACGATTTTTCCATTTCATTTTAGTGTATACAAGTAACAGAAGCTTTTCAAGCACCTGGTGCAGAGTAAAGATGACTAAGTAATTAAATGCTACAGGAGCTGCTGATTGGCACATAAAGCTACAGCGTGATAACCAGAGACAAGTTACAGTAACGTGCATCCTTGAAGGAGTGCATAATGGGACCTGATTTAAATATCTTCTGTTTTTAAGAAGTACCCCATGTGTTTTCTTTGAAATTAGCTTTGTCTTCATCTGTTGGAGCTGTTAAGCTGGTCTGCTCCTCGAATTACTCTGTACAAGCCTGTACCATTAGAAAGAGGAAAAAAGAGGCTGTAAATCAACAGTGTGTAATTTTGGAAGCTCACTTACTATGCTTGAAATATGATTTTATGACAATTGAAGGAAATATATACTTACAGGGTACACTAAACTGTGTAAATATTCATGAGTAGCAAAAGTTTTGCTAGCATTTTTTTTTCAAGAATGGAGAAGTCTTACATTATGAAGTATTTGCAACAGAAGTCTTAGAAGGCCGTGGTTTAGGCAAATTCCTTGTCTATAAATCGAGGCAGTAAGTCAGAAAATGTTGGCTTGTAAGAAGAGTTCCTTTCTATATTAGAAATCATAAGCATCTATAATTAAGAGAGGGCAAACAGATTAGATTTATAACAGAGTAAATGGCATATAGATTCCGAAGTTCTAATGTGAAAAGCATGCATTTCACAGTTACTGAAAGGGGAACAAATCAAAGTGGAGACTAAATCAATGACTAATAATGGTTATAAATCAGGTATATAACATTTTGTGGTTTTCTCCCCTGTGGGAATCAATGGTAGATGGCAGAAGGATGGTGTGTGGTGGGTTCTTGAGTTATGCTGTCAGTCAGGTAACCTGAAGGATCTCCCTCACGCTTGCAAAATGAATGCTGCAGCACTGTTGCAGTTGTGGCTCATTGTGAAACTGCATAAAACATTTCAAGAGAGTAGTTTTGTTAGCCCTTGTTTATCAGTGGAAGAATTCTTTCAGGACTCAGAGGAGGATTTTTTTTAATTATTATTCTTGACTAGTATTATTTAAGGTCAGTTCTGAAAACTACGTCAACACTGTATCAGCACATCTGATTCTAGGCTTTTGTTTTGTTTTGTTTTGGTTGGTTGGTTGTTTTATTTTCTTCTTTTGTAAGAATGAAAAACTAATAAAATTAGTGTTTGTTTCTCCAGGAGTAAAAATTCATTTCCTGCTTTACTTAGAACGTAAGAATGAATTTAAAAATGAATGCAATAAAGCTGTTGGAAGTGTAGATATTTGACTTGGTAATCTGTCACCAGTCTTTCCCTAAGAGAGGTAAAGCTTGCATTTTACCCACTACCTAAAGCATACAGTAATTATACATTTTAGAACCATAGCATGAAATATTCTGGCATGAATTACTGCCAAAGTTGCATATAGCCCCTCTTTATGTGACCAATATAGCTTTAAAATGTCATTATACTTTTATAAATGCAAATATAATGTGTAGAAAAACTAATTGTACCAATGTGCTTGGAGTTCACTTTTTAATTTTGTGTTCACAGCTGCGTATTCAACACAGCTCTCCAAAAATATTTCCATCCATGTGCTTACGTTATTAGTGCCCAGCTTCAGTGGCATGTTTTGAGATGCCTGTCTTCAGCCTTGAAAGCCTCTTGCCATGCCTTCATTTATTATTTAATGTATACCAAAAAAAATAGTATTGATTTTCTCCTGAATTTCCCATCTAAAGGATAGCTAGCTAAAGGGAAAGTTTCTCCCTCGTCCAAATTCTGTGTAACACTCAAAGTAATACGAGTGCTTTAACTGTTTTAGTCCTTAATGCCAAGTAAGGCACCCAGGGACACAGTCATACACTTCTGTGCTGAAAGAAGTGCGTGCATTCTGTGTAGCCATGGGGGAGGTATCTTTGCAAAACTAAATAAAACACCAAAATACATGATTGCATTTATTATTTTATAAAAATCTTTAATACAATAATAAAATTCAGTATTGCAGCCTTTGTTACTTGCTGGCTTTTTTATGACTTATTTTTACTCTGTAGTGTTCTTGAAGATCTGATTTTTTCCAATGAAATCTTTCTTCAGTCCACTCAAGACAGATGATATTTGAGCTAGAGATTAGATTTATAAGTGGTTTTCTTTTTTGCTCTGTTGCAAAGAGGTTTGCCTGGAAGGACAAGAGAGTATTATTGATATATCTGATTATTCTTGCATCATGTTCTCTCATTGCTGTTCTTGTTTACTTGCAGAAAGAGAGAAAGGGAAAATAGAGTATTGCTGAAGAAATAGGGACTAAAGCAATGCAAGTCTGAGTGGCTGTTCTGAAACTACTTTTTACATCTGTAGCATAAAATAATGCACTGTAATGTTAAGAAGTCTGTACTGTGCTCAATGTGCTCTTTGCTACTAAATTATTTCAATATTTGTATTTCATACGCAAAGTTTATTTCATGTTTAAAGATTCCATTGTCAAGCTATATCAATGATAAGGAATGCCACAGATGATTTAGAGTTGATGAGCTATATGGGCCCAAGTCTGTAGATTGTTCATTGTCGTGATAGTCTTAAAATCTCTGTGTTATCAACCTCAGTTTGAACAGCTCCAATGACAGGGATGTTGGAAGGAGAGGGGGCAGAGAATCGATGACTCGAGAGGCAAATCCCCCCAGTTCAAATAATCACTAAACAAATAATTGCAATCAGTGAAGTGAAATTCCTAAATTTGTAAACAAGTCACGTAGGAAAGTAGAGAAAGGTGAGCAGAAAAAGTAGAGAAGGGCTTGTCTTACAGAAGACAGTCATGGTTGATGGTATCAAAGATAAGTTATAAGTTATCCTTTGAAAGAATGACAACCTTAACTCTTACACCATATGGAGGAATGAGGAGAAAAGAACCCTTTTCTTCTGTCTGCCCTTACTTTCCATTAGAAACTATTTTCTCTAGTGAAAAGTGTTTTTCTTGTTATATAACATTGTGAACACTGGCTAACTGCTTTTCTTGAGAGAGAACTGAGCAGACTGTGTCAGTAAAATAAACTTTGATTTTGTAATTAGAGATAAAAAAAAATGTTGGAAGATATTAAGCAGAGTGTTTTAATAATATTTAAAGTATCTTCATTTGTGCTTATACTGGTAGGAAGTAATACAAATCATGCAAAGCAATTTCTTTCTAGTCGAGATTGATTTATACTGAAAAATTGAATGGAAGAAAATGCTTTATAAGAAATGTTGTAATAGCTGTCTGCTCTTGAATGTTTTTTTAGTTTGTTTGTTACAACAGTATGGTTACACTTAACCCTTTAGAAAAGTCATAATCACTGGAGATCAAAGCATCATGCAATTCATTTCCATTAGCATGAAAATATCTTAAATATTGATTTTTTTCCCTATATAGAAGCTTTAGTTGTTTCTGCATATAAGGATCGAAGTATTTGTGGCTAATTTGAAGAATGTGTTTTCAGAATGTATTCTCATTGTAAAGGTTCTGATGCTATATCATTTAAGTTTTAAAAATATTATTAGTAGGAGACAGAAACAAGAGGTAGTGTTTTCTAAGGAATGTGAAGTATTTTTGCAATGCTTTTTAGCAATTGTGAAATTATCACATGAATTTTCAGTAGATACAATTTTTTGTTATTAAAAAAATCTGTTGTAACAATTTACTGTATATTAGCAGTCCTACTATAGCAATAATACTTGTAAGTTCAATGTACTAGTTTCAGTTCCTGTTAGGTGAGTGTTTTAAAAACCTACCATTATCAGCTTATATTTGATTCTCCAAGTTAATTCTGTAAGAGTAACCTTTCTGGCCTTAATTAATATCTTGTTATTTCTGTTTTGTTAAATTTACCTTTATCTAGCAGTCTGAATCACTAGACAGGTCTGGTCAGAGAAGTGAAAATAGGGAAAAAGGTATAGTATCTGTTGTTTATAAGATCCAGTTACAAATGGCGTTCTTTCCTTTTGCAAAAGGCACTGAGACGTGAACTGAAGGATAAAGAGCAAACCATTCTCAATGCTGTGGACCAGGCACGAATTTTCCTTGCTGACCAACCAATTGAGGGTCCTGAGGAACCAAGAAGGAGCTTACATTCGAAAACAGGTCAGAAAATATTCTCTTCCTGTTTTAAATGGTCAAAAGGAAAGTAATAGAACTTACATGTCCCTAGTACATTTTTATATCCCGATTACTTGGTTAGGTTTTGGGATTTTCCAAACCACATACTGGCTGCTTTTATTTCAGTGCTTTAGCCTTAAGTTATTACTACATTGCTTTGGAAGTGCTCAAGTTTTTAATGGAAGAAGAAAAATCTTTGCATTTCCTTTTCCAGTTTTTGATTCAAAATGTCATCAGTTCTTTTCTTTTTTCTTAATACAATAGCATGTGTACACCTTAAATGTAGTCAAAGCAGTAATTCAAATATGCAAATGTAAATTTTTTACGTCATTATAGCAAAATTTTGCCCCACAAATGGAAATCATGTATTCTGTGATGTATCTCATTAGAAGTAAAATGAATCAGCTTTAGGAATGTAGTCATTACAGAATCATAAAGATTCCAGTATTTTGATGAATTATTGCTAAGGAATGAAACACAGCTCTCCTAGAAATGATATTTGCATAATATTTGTCAAGGTATTTGTCTGTATCAGAGACCAACAGGACCCTGTAACCCCAAATTATAAAAAATGTACCAAGTATCTCTGTAATTACATGGAAAATGCTATAATCAAAGTACAATTAAGTCAGAATTATTTTTCTGACATAAGCTACATTATTATAAAATCTTATTTATTTTAATTACATAAGGATTCTTCTTGGATCTAGTAATCTGCAGTTATGGAAATACCAGTGGCAGTAAGATGTGAATAATTTACTATTCTGTATAATTTACAAAATTGTAGCTACTTCTGCAGCTATGGCATATAGTTACTTCTGTCAGGAGTTGTTTTTTCTTTCTATACGTCATTAAATCTCCATAGCAAACATTTCAGGCTTGTTCAAACAGGTAATATTTCCTTCATCCATATTTAGTGTTACTTCTGTGCAAATTTTTATGTGATTTCCTATTCCCTAATTCAACTTTGTGTTAAAGTTTGAATATCTGGTGATTAAAGCCATTTTTCCTTG
This sequence comes from Cygnus olor, assembly GCF_009769625.2. Taxonomy (NCBI): domain Eukaryota; kingdom Metazoa; phylum Chordata; class Aves; order Anseriformes; family Anatidae; genus Cygnus; species Cygnus olor. Next base: position 71,157,291 of record NC_049171.1, on the reverse strand, counting down.
TGATTAGTTTTTGTACCGTAGCGGCAGTACTGTGCTTTACTGCTTGCTTTTTGAACTCCTGAAAGCATTCTGCTTGTCTCACACAACTTACTCACAGACTTGTTTGACATATTGCATTTAGAATGCTTTATTAGAAAACCTGCAGTTGAAAAATAGAGAAAGCTCACTTTATATCTGCTCATTGTGTTGCAAGAGTTTGAAGTCACAGACTGTCCTCTCAAAAGCCATAGAATTACCCAGCAGAAATGCTGCCAATGCATGAAATGTTACCAATGTAAAGTGTTCATTTTCTGGCAGGGGTTGGTATCAATGATCTAATCAGTGTTGACTGAAAGTGCAAGAACAAACTTCAGATGATGAGATGCATCATACATTCCTGATAAGCAATTTTAAAAGTATTACTGGTGTTATTATTTTACACTCCTGTGAGCTACAGATGGCAATGACGGAATAGCAGGGAAGCTGATTACCATGTTAAGTTGTGTAACAGTAATGACCAGGCAGGTGGCTCTTGTCCACCCATCATATTTAAAAGCAATCAGTACGCTGAGACTGGGAAGCTTCATAGGTGTGTGCTGTGAGCTTATTTTCCTCGTCCTTCTTCAAGCTCAGTAGTTCCATACACCTGTTTTGAGTGTGTGGTAGGCTAGTCTCTGCTACCAACCTCGGCTGGTTGAGAGGAGGAAATAGGAAGAGCATGAGTGAGAAGTCTTGTCATGCTTGGTCTCTTCACCAAGGTGACCAGTGGTGCAAGGGTCTGGGAAATGGAGGAGTATCTGCAGTCAGTCTAACGGTTTCTCTCTGCTGCTCTTTCTTCTCAAACCTTTGGTCTGCCCCAGTGTGCGCTCTGTAGGCTGCAGGAAATATCTGCTCTGCCACAGTGCTGCTTCTGCTGCCCCTCCTCTGACCCTCTGGTGTTCCCTCTGATGTTTCTCTCTTGTTCCTTCCTCCTCTGGTGTTTTCTGCCCTTTCTTTAAGCACGTTTTCCACCTTGGCAGGTGGGCTCAGCTGTACCTGCCGTGGGTCCACTGCAGAGCTGGTCACGTCTGGCATGTGGCAGCCCCGGCCTCTTCTCACAGCGGGCCCCCCTGCCAACAGCTGGACACAGACACGCTGTACAGAGTAGAGTTTCTGCAGATTAATAAACTTCAGGCCAAAAGGTGCCTTTGAATCTTCTGCTCTGATCTCTTATATAACATAATCCGTTAAATTTCACCCACCCTTGTACGGTCTGACAAATGCCACCAATCCCCAGAAATCCACACCCCTGGACTTGAGCCCATGCAGAGACATACAGTCTTTCTTCTCAATAAGCATTTTCAGTGAGGACTGTGAGTGCAGGCTTATGTTTGCTTTTAAAATGTTTAATGTTTTAATTTCCATCAGCCTCTTAATCATTGGTATTTTATGCAATAGATTAAAAGTTTGCTCATTAACTTCAGTGAAGTGCACTTAACATTGCTAAAGGTGAGGAGTGTGGTTTTGGATTGTGAGCTGATGGGTCTATCTTCAGAAATATTCGTGGGTAGTACGCAATGCTGTACAGTCATGATTTAAGCATGCCTTTGGCTGCTTTTGTAATACAAATAGCAAAACCATGTAGGAAATAGTAATAGCATGAATTGGAAGATCACTGTTTAATTAGTTTTTACCTAATAGCAAGAGTGTTTAGGTGTGGGGTTAGGTAATCCAAAGAGATGGTAAAATATCCAGCCACTGAAGTTACACAAAGGCCCAGACAATGCAGATGCCTTGTTTCTAGGTGCATAAGAATTGAGAATCACAGAATCATTAAGGTTGGAAGAGACCTCCAAGATCACTGCGTCCAACCATCCCCCTACCACCACTGTCACCCACTAAACCATGTCCCTAAGCACCACGTCCAACCTTTCCTTGAACACCCCCAGGGATGGTGACTCCACCACCTTCCTGGGCAACCCGTCCCAATGCCTGACTGCTCTTTCTGAGAAGAAATGTCTCCTAGTTTCCAACCCGAACCTCCCCTGGCACAACTTGAGGCCATTCCCTCTAGTCCTATCACTAGTTTCCTGTGAGAAGAGGCCGACCCCCAGCTCCCCACAGCTTCCTTTCAGGTAGCTGCAGAGAGCAATAAGGCCTCCCCTAAGCCTCCTCTTCTCCAGACTAAACAACCCCAGTTCTCTTGAGGGTACATTGAATTAAACATTCCAGGATTATTTTATTCTCTCTGCAGGTTCTTCACAACAGGGACAAAAATTTGCCATATGATTCTGCTGTGACATCAGTTCAGAGTCTCTTGTACATTACAATAAATTAAGACAATCTGAGTAACCTTTTCACATCCCCCTGAAGTGCATAATACAATCAAAACTTAATTGAAAAAAAATTACCTCGTTAGAACATCCGTTAAAGATATTCATAATATTTAAAAATAGACCCTATCATATCTTTTCAGACATCATCTTTGAAGCTTTCTCTATTCCTTTATACTGCACACTACAAAAGGAAATTGAATCATACTATAATTCAGTCTTTGTATTAATTGTCTGACTTCAACTAATTTGCACTTGGGCTGTTAGGTACAAAAATAATTCTGCCTAGGCATGAAGGAGACAGCAATATCTGAGAGTTTTTTTGTTTGTTTTGTTTTTGAAATAAGGAGAAACAGTATAGTTAATTTGAATTAACCAAAGCTGTAAATTCTGAAATCTGTTAAATGTAAACAGCACTAAAGCATAGCAGGTACAAACTCGTTTGCAATTAGTGATCTAGGTTCCAGTTCTGGTGTGACTGGTGATTGAGAGCCTCAGAGGTTGTCAGGATTTTTTTTTATCCTCTTGTTCTGATGCTCAAGTAAAAATTCACTTGTTTGTACAAAGGCTTCTCTAGACATATATGCGAAGATGTTTTTTATCACCAGAAGATTGGATTACTGGGCATGACAGTTCTGCACTCTCTGAATCACATGAGAGACTTCAGAAGGTGGTCAGCAGCAGCATATAGTGTCCTTCTGGAGAGGTTTCTCGTTACCTGCTCATGAATCTTTTTGTAATTTCTGTGTGTAACTTCTGGTCTAATTCAAATTTTATAGATACAGTATGCATTATTTAGTAGCTGAAGTACTATTTTCTGTGGATTGTTGCTTCTGCACTTGAATGCTTGTTGCAGTATTTGAAATTGTTCATGATTCCTGATTAGGAGGAGATTGGCAATGGGGAATTCTCTGTGATCAGATCTTGACTGATGTACTTGCTGATTTTGAATTGCTTTTGTTTTTCTTCAGTCTCTCTCTCACGCTCTATAGGTACCTTAAAGGAGGCTGTAGCGAGGTGGGGATTGGTCTGTTCTCCCACATGCCTGGTGACAGGACGAGGGGGAATGGACTAAAGTTGCGCCAGGGGAGGTTTAGGTTGGATATTAGGAAGAACTTCTTTACTGAAAGGGTTGTTAGGCATTGGAATGGGCTGCCCAGGGAAGTGGTTGAGTCACCATCCCTGGAGGTCTTTAAGAGACGTTTGGATGTTGAGCTTAGTGATATGGTTTAGTGGAGGACTTGTTAGTGTTAGGTCAGAGGTTGGACTCAGTAATCTTGGAGGTCTCTTCCAACCTAGACGATTCTGTGATTCTGTGAATTTCTTTGAGCATCTGAATGGAGCTGATTGATAAAACCACCAGGCCAGCTGCTGAATTTTATAGATGGTCAGGATAATGAAGTTGGAGATACTCACATTTTTAGCTTTGTTACTGCTTTTCCGTGATATAGGAGAAAACTTGAAGAATTACAGTCAACCTTTTGCACATCTTTAGATCTATGGCATAGTTACAGTTGGCTTCTTATTTCCCTACACTGTTAATAAGGTTACTGGCTATGGGATACACAAAGAAAAGAAAAAATAATAGTTTCTGTCCCTAGGATTATATAGATCAGTGATGTCTCCAGTGTATGGCTTTTCTGAAATTCTGTCCTGGAGATTCCACTGCTGTAGTGAGGGAGTGGAGCTAAATGTTTTTTGGAAGATAACACAAATTAACATTTTAACAGACGAGGCTACTACAGTGATTCCTACTCCAACAGAGAATGTTTCCAGGAGTCTGTGGTATTGCTGGAGTACTTCCGTAGGTTTTGGTTTTGTTACGATAATCAGATTCCTATCTTTGAAAGCTGTTATTTGGTATTAAAGGTGATGTGATAAATACGTGATTTAAAATTAAGTATTTATTGTCTGTTATCTTCTTTAATTAAAAGTGTAGAAAACCCCATAAACCACATTTGTGTTATAAGACAATATATGAGTAAGTATCAGTGAATAACATTACTCTATTTATTTCAGCCAGACAACGTATTCCCCAGTTTCAGACGTAAATAAAAGTCAAACTCCTTTGCTTCCTGCTACTGAACAAATTCAGATAAATTCTCTATCGTATTTTTTCCTCTTAGCAAGGAAGTCCTTACTGGAAATAGGCTACTCTCTTTTTTCTAAAGTATAGAGTAAGCGGTATTTCTATTCCCAACCACTTGTCACCTAGCTGTCATACAAGACTGGAATATTTTTTGTTCTCTTCTGCCCTAATGGGCTGAGTATTGAAGTCTTGATTGTTAAACCTATAGGAGAATGAAGAGCATGTGGGCCACTGGAGGTCAGTGGACTCACGCCCTATTTTGAACATTGTTGCCCGTGTTTTAGTTGGTGCTCATTCACTTGTGACTTTTGACACGTTCAGTTAGAGAAACGTGCAGTTACCTATGAGATAATCCCACAGTGATGAAATTTTTCTCTTCCTGTTCAGATAGATCTTTATCACCCTTCAAGTTTAGTCCACCTGGGTGGAGCCTTGAAATTAATCTTGTAGTGTCCAAATGGTAGCCTGCTTGGAAAGTTATTAGTGAAAATTCAAGGAAGTTGTTTTCTTTTTCTGGGTGGTGTGGAGTGAAAATCTGGAGGAGTTTTAAGCCTGAATTTTAATAGCTGAATATTGGAAATAGGCTGAGGACGTAGTGATTAATTTTATTTATGTGTGGTGTTTTGTTGTTGTTTGCTTGTTTTTTAACTAGGAGGACCTAAGGATATAAGCACAGTTGTATTCATTTTTAATCTGTATACTGTATTATGCACCAGTTTCATCTGATACATCCCGGGTGGAAGCCATGTTCTTAAACTTTAAGTGCTGCCTTGTGTTAAAGACTCTACGTGTCATTAAAGCTTTGTCTGTAGGAGATCTCTTAGTTATGATAATAGCAACACAGGTGACTGATGGATGTCAAATGTCCGGACCTTGTTTGAAAGAAAATTCCTTTCTTACACTCTAGAGCAAACACAGCTAAACAAAATTGTAAAGAAGCCTCAAGACAGCAAATGGGTAATTGCAGAGTATTAAACAAAAAGTAAAGTATATAGGGGAGAAAACAGGCAGAGTAAACTTGCTCTAGAAGGCTTGTGAGCAATTCAAAAATTTCGGAACCTGGATGCTTTCTTGAAGTCCAGTGTTGTTGAAAGACACCATCGATTCAGGGAGTCTTGAGTAAGTGGGATTCAGTGGCGATATCCTTCTCCATTAGTACCCTCCCTTCTACAGGAATTAGAAGTAGACATTGTAGCTTGTTGATGACATAACAATACTATTATCATTGATTTTTTTTTTCTGGTTTTGTGGCAGGCACAGACTAAAATAGAATTCATACCTCTTTTTTGTTTCTTGAGCAACACAAAACCTCAAGCTTCCACTGTGCTTTGGATCACATCATTTATTACAAGATGGTGGCTGCTTTTAGTGAGAAGTATTGTGTTTTGATTGTGTTTTGATGCTGCATGAATGTGTGGTTCTCAGGGTTGCTGTAATCTCTTAAGTTTTCTGGGGATAAATGCAGTGGGTTGACTTAATTATCTCCCTTAATCAGAAGTTATTTCCTCTTGTTTTGTCTGTCCTTTTGTATCTTCTCCACCAGCACCCACTGGGGAATTCTAATACCTCTTTATTTGTAGACCATACTCCAGGCCCTTTCCAGATGTATTCAATATACATAAAGTTACCAGCTAATTTGTCTTTAATCCTGTGGAGACTTTCCCCATTCACTCTTTATTTTTTCACTCTTTATTTTATTTTATTTCTCTGGCTTGAAGAACTTTCAGTTTTGATAGAGTGAAATCTAAATAGGCTAAGACGACAATGAGTGATCGTGCTTTTTCTTTGTTTTACATGTATTTGCAATAGATACTTGAACTAGAAGAGAAAGGTGACATACTGGGTTGTTAGTCTAAGTGCTATGTTACTAACCAGTTGCTGATTGATCTTTTAAACTTTCCGTTACCATCCCATCAGAACTGTGTTTTCTGTCCATATTGTAAGAAACGCAGTGAATGCTTTCACTGGAGTGATGCTAGAGACTTCATCATGCAACACTAGCAGTGCTCTTGGTTGTTCTTCTGCTTACAAATTTGACAGTGTTTCATTGTGTCTGTTCAAATGCTTCAAAAGTGTTCATAATGATTACAGTGAAGTTTTTCCCATTGTTTTTTTTTGCTGTGAAGAGTGATTGAATCAAGGAAGAGAGAATATTTGACATAATGCTAAAATATACGAAGAATATACCAAAAGTAAAAAGTAATTAATGTAATTCTGGCAAGACAGCGATCAAGTCAGTAACATGGGGATCAAGCAGAGCTGCTTAGAGTCAAAACTGCTAGAGCCAGAATAGCTTACCTGATCTGAATTAAATTCTTAAGCAAGAAGAGTTTTCTCTGAGAACTGATAACTTTCCTGTGTAAGTATTCTCCATATATGCAAGCGTGTAAGGAATGCATATGCTGTAAAGTTCAGTCTTGAAAGTCTTCCTTCTGTGGCACTCTCTCTCTGCTAGTGACACAGGAAAATTCTTGGTCCTTTCATCGCTTTGTTTGTGACAAAAAATGCTTATTAAAATCAAGTTTCTTTCCACTACAAAAGCAGATTTTTTTTCCTGCTCTTTTTCTCTGACTGCAAGGTCAGTTACTATCTTCCCTCCCTGGTAAACAGATGGTCCAGTGAATACAGGCTCTTCTTACTTTCTGAGCAGCTGCTGAAGTGAAGATAATGTAATAAGTACATCACAAAAAAAAAGGGGGGGGAAGAAAAAAAGCTGATCATTCAGAAGCTTTCATATTAAGTGGGAACAAAAGAGCAGCAACTAGTATGTAGCGTTTTTTCACAGCACAAAGGAGCTGTGTTTGTCTGCTAGTGTGTGCAGTGACAGACTGATGAAACAAACTCAAAGCGCAGAATTCATACTGTTAAGACGTTATTTATGAGGCTAGGTTTACAATTCTGTGCTGTGCAATGAGGATCTTGGAGAATGTGCTCTCTGCTTGAAAATAGTGTGGTGCTCATTAATAGGTTGGGCTTTCATGATGGAAAGCATGAAGTTGTGCAGGATGTATTTCTTAACTGAATAGAAGCTGAATGGTTTTATAGCTCATAAAAATGTGTGTTTGGCTTTATTTCTCCAGTAAATGCCTTTTTAAGGCAAGTTTACAAGCACTCCCAAGACTTGGGTAAAATAAAGCAGTCTTGAAAGGAATTAATATTTTTCAAATAAAATAGGCAGCAGATTCCCTTGGACAAGGAGACTGATCTGACAAATGGTCTTCAAAAATGTTTCTCTTTTTAGTTCTGTTGGGATACTTCCGTCATCCCAGTTAGTGTGGAATTTTTTCCCTCCCAGATATGCGACTGGTCTGTCACGAGTGAAGCTGTCTTGTTGTAGTTGGCCAGGCAAATTAGATCAGGCCATTGTTCCCCTCTCCTATTCTCATTTGTAGCTACAGCTACTTTTTTTTTTTTGGTATTGATTTTACTGGGGCAAGAAGCAATCAGTCATTGAATCTGTTACATCAGTACCATTATAGCCAACAAAAGAATTTTGCAAGTTTTTTTTCCCACTCTTGTTAAGGCTTCCTGGATGATGTTCTACTCAGTCCAGTTTCTGGGTGTGATGTCCGCTGTATTGAGAGTTTCAAGATGACAGCCAAGGAGACTCCTCCAACTGGGTCTACAACTTTCTGTCCCGTTTCAACAAAGTACTCCCTTTTCTTTCTGTAAAGTGTTCTAACTACAGGTGCTCTCTTAGTCCTTATTTAAGGTCCTGCAGCTTTTACTGGTGGGGCCTTGTTGTCCATCTGATGATACTGAACTGGTTGTACTAGGTGCTGCACCTTGGCTTGGCTTCCAGATTTTGTGCATTAGTTTTGTCTATGGACTGTAGTTGGCTGTCATTAATTCATCAATGGTATATATTCATAGCTGGGAATAATTCCAAAATTACTTTTAGTGATGACTTCCTTGTTATCTGTAACTAAGCAATTGGTAGCCATTTTTTATCTGAAAAGGTTGCTTTGTTTAGAATTTAAGCATTATTTCTTTTGCTTTTCCTGAAATCCTGAAATCTCTTGCAAAGCTTGGGGTAAAGATCATCCCAGAACTGTGTTGTCCTATGATGTAGCTTATTCTGAATGTGAATTGCTGAGATTCAAGACACAAGGTACGATTTATCACAGCCTGTCTTTGGTCTTTATCTTTATTCTGGTCTGTCAGTATTGCAAATTGTGAGTTACTGCCTTGCCTCTGATCCTAGAGCTATATACATAATTTATATCCCTTTGCATCTAGTTAAGCATCACAGGTTTTGTCCCAGCTGTTCCTCCCCACATTCCTCTTCTGAAACACCCTCCTGCCATTGTGGTGTCCCTAAACTTGGCTAGTCTTTGCAGGTAGCGAGCAGATGGGTAGTTGCTCTTGCCTAACAGCTTATGACTCTGAGCAAGTCACTGAAATATCTCAGTAAGTCTGAATGCTCAAAATTTCTTTTGTCCCTCTCAGCCCCAATCTTTTGTCAAATGCCTCTGTTCTTTGAAGGAGCTTTTCTAATTCTAGAACTCAAAACATGCACTACAACCTACAGCTTAGGTATTTGTCACCATCTTTTCTGTGGTGTCCGCTCCTCTTAATCATCCTTGCTTCCCGTTCTGCTTCAGTTACTTCTGGTGGTACTTTTTTCTCTTAACTAACCATTTCTTAGCAAGTTGCCTTGTGCTTTTGGGCAACACTTGGTCATTTGGCAATAACTTGTTCCCTCCTGCACCATCAATTAAAATGGAAAACACATGCATTATACTTTTTTCTGAGATGGCGTCTGGATTCCATTGTAGAATACTCTTCTTGTATTTGTAAGCTAATATGTATCAAGACTAATGTGGGCAAAAAAGTTTTTGAAAAAAACTTAAATATGTGGAATTGGCTGGCAGAAATTCTGGCTTTGATCCAAACAACTTACTTTAACATCTAGAAAAAATGTGCCTTCCTCAGCTGCAAATTTAATGTATTCTAATGATTTATTTTTTATCACTTACAGCACGCTTTGCAGTATTGCATGCTAAAGAATGTAGGTTGCATCACCAGAAGCACAGTAATTGAACTTTTCCAGCTACAACAGTGCGTTTACTTTGACATTCACCTAGCCTTTGAAAAGCAAAACGTTTCCTTCCCCCCTGTTTTTTTGTCCCCTCCCCAGGTGAGCAGCTCCAAGCTTAGTCAGTTGTTATGATAACACACAGAATCACAGAATGGCTGAGGTTGGAAGGGACCTACAGAGGTCATCTAGTCCAACCCCCCTGCTCAAGCAGGGTCACCCAGAGCACATTGCACAGGATGGCATCCGGGTGGGTTTGGAATATCTCCAAAGAAGGAGACTCCACAACCTCTCTGGGCAGCCTGTTCCAGTGCTCTGTCACCCAAACCATAAAGAAGTTCTTCCTCATATGATATCTTTAAAGACATCATCAGCATATGGAAAATTGTATGTCTCATTTGTCTTGTGACAAAAATGGTGCTTTCATCTCTATATTGCTGTGTATAATTTATTCATAGAAAACACTTGATTTTTAATCACAAATAATGCCGTGATAAACCTTTTCTAAGGGTTTTTTATAGGAGTGAGTAGAAGGCCACTTGGCTTAGTTTTGGAGTATGCCATATCTTGTTCCCCATATTTTGTTTTCTGTTTTCTGCGTTATATCAAGTTTGCTCTGCTTATTTCTCTGCCTGCAGAAACTGCAAGGTTGCTATGTAGAGGAGGAATCCTTTGAAATGAGCTTGGTTGGTAATTACTGTAGCAACTCTACCCTAGTGAAGGAAGCTCTTTGTGATTTCTTTCAGTAAGGCCAATCTGAGCAGCAGTCAGCAGGACTTGCTGGGAATTGAAGACCCAGGAAGGAAATGTTCTCTTATTGATAGACCACATGCCTGGGTTGCAGAAATCATCTGTTGTGTAGAAGAGATGTGCCACCAGCTGACTCGGTGCTTGTTGTCAATTAGGACTGAAGCGTGTCTGTACTGTGGAATGCTGTCCTATGTTTTACAGACTCAGCAGGGACTGGGGATATAAATATAAGCAGCTTACTGAAATAATCAGTGCCATCTCCTGTGGCTGTGTCTTGAGGTTGTGTGTGTGACCACTTTGGCTTTGTTCAACTGCAGCTGGCCTTTCCTAACGGGAATGGGACTTCCATAGGTGGTGGGTTGCCCAGGAGATTTAGACACATAAGCCTGAAATAATGCACTGTAAGTGCAACATTTTTTCAGTCAGCAAGTTAGCTGAGCAGTTTTATATTTACAATACCTACTTAAAACAGTGTTTTTAGGACTTCAGCATCAACACAGACAAACAGATGTAGAGCTGCAGAAGCACTTACCACATGGTATTCAGTACACTTTGGGTTTTGCTAGTACATAGGAAGAGAAGAGGCATCCTGGGGGTAGTGTGGAAGATGTTGGTAACTGATCCAATAACAAAGCACTGTTCTTGTTCTTTCTACATGAAATGGTCCCCAAACCCCTATTGCAGTTTCTGGTAGGGAAGAATGATCTTTTATTTCCTCCCCTATGCCTCCAATAAACCAGCAGTGAGCTGCCTTTGCTTTGCAGGTATTAGAATACATGGAAGTCAGGAATAGTTTCCCTTTGTCTTATCAAGCATTATTTTGTCATTAAGGATGATGAAGGTTTATTTCAATTATGGCAAAGTAGACTTTTGACTACCTTGTACATGCTGAAATAAATTATTGATTGACACTGAACTTACGGACTGTCTTGAGCATGCACCTCAGGAGCAGTCTGTTTAACTAGGCATGAATAAGAGAAGAAAGAAACAGCAGGACTTCTTTTTTTTCCCTCTGCAGAGTTGACCCCTGAGGAGAAAGCCATGAGGATTGCCAAAGCTATGCGTAAACAGTCATCAGAGGTAAAAGAGAAATGGGAGAACCTAAATGCCAGTGCCACTATCTGGCAGAAGCAAGTGGACAAAGCATTAGAAAAACTGAAAGACTTGCAGTGTGCCATGGATGACCTTGATGCTGACCTGAAGGAGGCTGAAAACGTGAGGAATGGCTGGAAACCTGTGGGAGACCTGCTCATAGATTCATTACCAGATCACATTGAGAAAACTACTGTAAGTGTGGAATTCCTGGGGAATATTTAGCCTGTGTGAGTCACACCCCTCAATTCTACCACCCTTAATGGTGTCAAATATGTTTGCACTGTATACTTAAATTCTTATGTACAGTTTATACGGCTCGTCAAAGACTAGATTTGAGGTCACAAGGAAAGTCCAGTACTGTGCCACACTCACTATCAGCTGTGATTGCATAAGCACGTGTGATTTGCAAGCTACATACGTGTATATAATATAATATTATATTGAAAAAAAAAAAAGAAAAAAGAAAGAGTTGTAGGATTCAAATATTTTCTACCCAGAAATTCTGTCCGACCCACTGTTAGGCTATGGGTGTGTTTGAAGCTTTGTCCAAGTACTAGAATATGAGCAAGTTCAGTCAATTATAATCCTGGTAGATGACGGGAGGCTCCCCTCCTTTTTGTAGTGGTGAGCTGTCAGATCTGTTTGGCAATCACATATAGCTCTCTTCTTTGAAAAATGTTTAGAGCTCTTTTAGTCATACACAAGTATTTACATAATTTTAATTTCTAGACCATAACTTTCACGAATTTCACGTGTTGTCTATCTGAGCACATATAAGTGAAAATTTGCTTTTGCTTTAGGTTGGCTTCTCTTAAGGATTATTTCAAAGGTAGGAACAAACACTACAGTATAGTGTTCTCACAGGCATAACAATTCTTGCAACAAGGGCTCCAGGCCACTCATGCAGGGCTCAGTATCCCAAAGCACTGCAGTCCATGACAGTTGTCATCCTTTGCTTAATTGCATGGGTTGGACTAGGGACCCAGTAATGCAAAACTCCCCAAATAAGCAATACCTTCTGATAAATATTAGCCAGGAAAGCTGACTTGAAACAGCAAAATGCTTGAGTGAATGCCTGAATAGGAGGCATTCCAGCAGAACATGGGGGGATGCATTTGCTTTTTAATTAATATGATAGAGGAAATAGATATTTCAGGCAAACTTAGCAAGCTTCTGTTTCACGAACACAACTTTTCAGTTTTCAAGCTCAAGAATGAATATGGAAAAACATTAGAGGACCCTGGGGTCATGTACTTGACCATCTGTGACTTTAGTATGGGAAGCTGGTGTTGGAAGAATGAAGAATCATGGCTTGCAAAAAGTTTTGTGGAACTATTCTATTTGTTTACTGCAGCCTGTGGACTTGTATGAACTTCACTCAGGGCTGCCTTATTTCACATGTATCAATGGAAGCATCCTCATTCTCCAAGTTTAGTTGCTACTTCAGGTTTAATGGAACCTAAAATCTTTAACACAAAGGTAGTCAAAGCTGATTTACGTCTAGAGTGTGGTTGATTTGCAAAAAGTAATGCATCTCCTCCTCCACCTCTTACATTTTAATATGGATACCAAAATAAACACTAAGCTGCTGATGCTGAACAGCTCTTTATTCTTATATTAAGAAGCAATTTGTCATACTTTGATAGCTTTTTCTGTAAAGAAAAGTAAAGAGAAAGCCTTTTAGATTTTCATAGCTGTGGAAAAAATGAAACATCTGCTAAAGTAATAGTGTCCTGCTGGCTGTCCAGAAGTCAGACACTTACACCTTGCCAGTAGGTGCCTTCTGTTCCTGGCCCTGATAAGAGAGGTTTTTAAGAGAGGTAAATAGTTGAATTGTCCAAAGAAAATCTTTTTTCCGGTTGTTTTTGGCTTGTTTCATGATGTTTAGTCATTTGTAGGATTGAACAATTAACTGCTCACAGCAAGAAAGACATTTGATGCATCTTTTCAACTGTAACTAAAACTTGCATCAATTTTGTCTCAATGCTGTATTTAGTTCCATTTGATTCAATAAACCTTTTTTTCTTCTTTTAATCATTGTAATACTTTTGCTTTATGGTTCTAATCAGGTAAAACATTGTATTCCTTTACCTTAGAAGATACATTCCTTCATGTTTTGCTAATTCAATAATAGTTTTTAAATTGAATTGTTGTCAGCTGCTTTATACTGGAAAACTGCAGTTACTAGATACATTTCTTTCTTAAGAGCTCTTGACAGTGACTGAACTGCTATAGTTCCTGATAGAGTATTGCCTATTTCTATTTGAAAGGAAGGGGTCTAAAGCCATATGACACCACAAAACACCTCACTGAAATTGTAATACTCTATTTTAGTGGTGGAATTTGGATGTGGGCATTTGGGTAAATTTCATACCATTTTATTTTTTTTCTCCAAAGGAGTAGGTAATAAGAATATTGAAATGAATGAACTTTCCTTGCTGAAAAACTCTTGAGTTGTGTATCATTATTTAGGGTAAAATGCCACACTGGGCAAGTCAGCACCATGTTGAGTTTACTGGGGCTTTCTCAGGTGTCCATAGAATATAAATATATGCCTCTTACTTTTTTAGGCTTTTAGAGAAGAAATTGCACCCATCAACTTGAAAGTTAAAACAGTGAATGATTTGTCCAGTCAGCTGTCTCCACTCGACCTCTACCCATCGTTAAAGATGTCTCGTCAATTAGATGATCTTAATATGCGGTGGAAACTTTTGCAGGTATTCTTCTGAACGTGTGCAGTAGGAGGAGGGTATGGTGGGGGATGCTCCTCACTCTCTTCTGTTCTCCTAAAAGATGCATTATTACTGTTTGTTATTTCTGTCTTTGAGTTGTTACTCAAGTAGTACAAAAGCAACAAAGAGAACTCTTTACTTCCGTGGCTTGACCAATAGCTTTTCCTTTCAAGCTGTCTCAGCAGTTTACTCACTCAAGAGACTACATTAATCCCTGGAGGCTAGTGGGAACTATTATTGCACGCTTTGTTACATGTCATAGCAGTATTTTTACTGTATAAATCATTGTTACTGAAAACCAGTGTGCGTATTCCTGTTGTGTTTCCAGTGTCTGCAGGGAATTTCACTAAAAATTACCTAAGTATTAGTAGATCTGTAACGAGATGTGAGCAATAGAACATTTAGCTAAAAACAGAAGAGGGTATGCTGTGAGATTCATATTGCTTAGTTATGATTATTGGTGCTTAAATGGTCTGAGAAAGGTAAATCAATGTGCCTGATTACAGTTTAAACTCGTGAAGTTTCTCGCGGAATGATTTAATGAAGTTTCTTACATTAATTAAAGTTCATTTAGCAATCTTTGCACTCTCTCTCTCTTTTTTTTTTTTTTGTAATAAATATTTATTGTGAATGTGCTGCTATTTATTTATTTGCCTGGCTCTTAGGGGTAATATGAAGTATCTGAAAGAATCGGGGGAAGGGTGGAGTATGTTGCCTCTCTAGCTGAGGGCATTACAGCAGAAGTTTCAAAACTCAGGCGTCAGCTTCTGGGCTCATAGGTCTGAATCTGTCTCCCTTGAGAGACAGAATTATTAATATAATTTGGTAATGGGTTACTCTTCTTTTTCGCTCCTCAACTTAAGTTAACTAAGCAGCCAAACTGCTGCTGGATGTGCTAGTGCAGTTTCAATTAGTAAACCGGGGGAAATTGTGTCAGCCAAAATAGTCTGTGTTGGAAAGGCACTGTGAGATCAATACAATCAAATGAAGACCTGCTGACTATAGAAATTTGGACAACAGAAGGGCTGAGAGGAGGTCAGAAACTTCAGTGGTCAGCTAAAGTCACCATGAAACTACTATTGTTCGTTATTGATCCGCAGTACTTTTATAGGAAGACTGCAAACTATGAAAGAGACTTTAATTAAGCAAACAAATATATAAAATGTATCTTTGAATAGGTGGATAACAAATAAGTGCTATGGCAGAAAGAAAACTTAAATGCGTTTAACTAAAAATAAGTGCACATCAATGTTTTTATTGTCATGGCCCTGGTGTTATAAAGTAAATTTTGTAAATGCATGTTTGTGTGTAGGTGTCTGTAGAGGATCGCCTTAAACAGCTGCAAGAGGCACACCGAGATTTTGGACCTGCATCGCAGCACTTTCTCTCCAGTAAGTTCTTTGAATTAATTGATGTATTTGACATATAACTGCACAGGAGGTTTTCACAAACACTGCCCATTGCTTACTGCCCTCCAGGTTTCCCTCTGACTTGAGGCACAGAAGGTTCCTCTTCCATATTATCTACCTCCCTGATTTTTTGCAGGGGTGTTTCATCTTCATCATGACATTCTCACTGGTACACTTTCCTCAGGGGTCACTGCAGTATCTTACTGAGTTTTGATTGCATCCCTGTTCGCTTTCTTCTTTGTCCTCTGTTTGTTGTAAGGTCTGACCTGTGGCTGCTCCAGAGTCTTTGTGTTCATAACCACATCTTCTCATCCCCTCCTACCTCTGTCTTCAACTTCCCCTTCCACACTTGCCGGGACGACACAAGGGAAGAGCTGCCTGGATTTTGCAGATGAGCGTTATTAGGGGCTTCATGTCATAAATTCCTAGAATTTCACATGAAGGGATGGGGAATTCAAAGTTGAATCACTTCCTTTTGAGGCAGATCTGTACATCTTTTTCTATTTAGTAAAAATTTCAGAAATATAAACCTAGAATCTCCCAGTATGGCTAGAAGAGGGCAAAAATAAATGCTGTGCTCCCTCATTCTCTCATCTGATGCATTCAGTACAGGTAGATATGTTGTGATATCGAGATCCTTGTTAACTTTCTGACCTTCTAGCTTTATCTGCCATCATCAGAGCTAATGATACAAAGGTTAACCCAAGTAGTTCTCTGTTTTTTGAAAGAAGGCTTCAATAATAAAAATAAAACTGTTGCAAAAGTAACAAGACATAAATATAAATATCAGCAGCTCTGTCCCAGAAATTCTCAAGTATGTGCCTATATAGCTGAACAGTTCGTATAATTTAAAACATTAAATAAATCGTTTTCTTCTTGAGCTATGTGACAACAGCGTTCTTATTTTAAATTGACAACTAGTTTCTCAGTAAACAGGGTAAGCAAATTGCAATGTTTTTAAAATATTACAGCAGTTATGCAAAATCAAGGTTCTTTGAGTCACTTTTCCCTTTTTTAAGCTGACAGGAAAAAAACAAACAAACAAACAAAACAACCCACAACTGTAAAAGTACACTTTTTTTTTTTTGCTATATAAACCTCATTAGAAGTGTACTATGATGTTGCCGTGGTGGGTTTTGTACACCTCACAGTCTCAGACTTTTAACCTTGACATGGACAGTACACCTGCGTAATAATTTGTTGAAAAGAATAGAGATAGATAGGTAGCTTTGACACTGTTGAAAAATGCCAGATTAACCATTTGGGAGAGTAGTAGGTCTTGTCTAATTTAAACTGATTAGGAAGCAACGTAGAGAAGATGCATTTTCCCCTACTCTGTTTTTTTCAGTCTTGTGTAACTGTTAAGGATGTTCACTTCTCCTCACCTGGACCAACAGAAAAATGCAGGTGACTGAGTTGGAAAAAAAATAGAAAAATGAGTGTAAGAGCCCACATGTAAAACAAAGAAGCCTGCCAGACAAGGTTGGTTTGTTTTGTTTAGCCTGGATCATTTCCTTCATTTGGCTTACAGCATGCCACAACAAATACTTTCATTCACAAGACTGAATGAGTGGTAAAATGCAATGGGAGCTGGGTGCAAGAGAATGTTGGAATTGTGTAAACTGCCTTTGTTGCTGGATAAAACGTCCATAGAATTACGTCCAAGGAGACTATGCAATACCTTATCAGCACGCCTCAGCCTTGCTTAGGGCATCTTCTCTAGGCTTAAGGGGATGGGGAGTTCAGGTGATGAACAAAAGTTGAGGAGGGAAAGTTTCCAGAATGCACATTTTTAAGTACTGCAAAAAGCTATAGCCAAGAACCACAGCTCTGCAAAAACAAATAGTATGCGGTTATCCAGTTAAATTATTTGTTTAAAAAAAAAAACAAAAAACAAAAACAAAATACAAGCAACCTCTTCACCCCCCAAACAGCAAAAACTTCTTAAAAATTCTATTTCAAGAGCTTGAACTAAACAGTGTTACAGAAGTTAATACCTACAACTTCATGTAAAAGTCTGTTAAATGAAAGTCAGAGACAGTAACTTTAAAAGGAAAGCAATAAAAAAATCATTAAATCCAGAAAAATGAAAGTTTTATCCTGACAGGTTGAAATAGTGCATATTCTAAATCAAATTTTTCAAACCTTCTTTGTAACCATAAGTGACTTCTAACTATGAAGAACAAGCAAGGCTGTGGTCTGAATAAAATAACCTCAAACTCCTAAAACTAAAATTATGATGTGATGCAACTGTCTCATACA
This sequence comes from Cygnus olor, assembly GCF_009769625.2. Taxonomy (NCBI): domain Eukaryota; kingdom Metazoa; phylum Chordata; class Aves; order Anseriformes; family Anatidae; genus Cygnus; species Cygnus olor. The sequence continues at coordinate 71,139,625 of NC_049171.1, read as the reverse complement.
AATCTTTACCTCCGAAGTTGCACTTCTGAATTAGAGGGCAGGTTTTTATCTGGGCCAACCTGAACAGCAACTATTTTAGGTTGGTATCATCTACCTGTTACTCTTCCTGCAAACCTTAACAAGAAACTATAGCCTGCCCTCCCACCATTTTCAGCTGACTGGCTCCCAGTTGCCATTTAATCAGTAATTTGTGCTAGCAAAGCACCTGTTTCTACCTGTTCATCAGACTCCATCCCCTTAATCCAGCGATTTCCCTCTGCTGTAGGTAGTTGTTTTTCTCTAATAAATAAACAGAGTAAAGCATTTACTACTGCTGATGGAGTTCTTGGAACACTGAATTTGTGGATTCATCCAGACCATCACTAAGAAAGTGCTTCAGGATATTTTTTTGTTATTTTTTTAATTATATAACATTGCCCTCTCCTGAAATGTCCTGATGTAGAAGGCTGATCTAATGCAATTTTGGAGGCCACTGCAATGCACGATTCTTTGCTGAATCATTTCTCTCCTCCAATCAGTTTTAGGCTGAATTTAATTGCTCCTCTTTTCATTGCTTTTGAGATGGAAAATAAGCTCCTTGCAAGTTAACTACTGATCCATAAATTTTACACATCCTTATGGATGAAGGTGAAGAATCTTTATAATCCATTATTCTCTGAAAAAAAAGAAAAAAAGATAGTTTCTGAAGGCAGGAAACAATAAAACAAACTTAGTTTTTTCTGTAATTTCATTTGTTTTCTAAAGCCTGAGATCTACTCCCCTCTATTTTGTTTCTTGTATTCTTTCTTAGATGAATCCACAAACATCCATGGAGCGCTGGCTCCATATGGTCCCTAACAAATGGCCTAGGCCTTCAAGTGTCCTGCTCAAAGCATCCGAGTGGTGTTCAGCATTTTACTAATACCTGCAGCCCTGTTGTTGTGTGCCAGAATCAATAACTACTCTGTTCAGTTTTCATTGAGAACCTGTTTATAGAAAAGAATGGGAATTCCATTTTACAGAGGTTTGTGCAGCAGAGAAAACTGGCACTGCTTTTAGAAATTTTATTCCCAAATAAATGAGTATGACTCAGTCCACAATAATTAGCAATTTAATTTATTAAGGTTTAGTCGATATCTCTGTCAGTGCAGAGTATATATAGCCTGTCCTAGCACAAAAATCTTACCTAACTGAGGCCAGGTTTTTCATTCTGGTTAGCAGACATAATTAGTGTAGTTACCCTAGCTGCCATAGGTGCCAAATTGCAGCATTAAAGAATGAAATGGTTTTGTTTGTTTGTTTGTTTTTCAGCATTGTGAGTACCTAAGAGTATTTTTTAGCTAACTACCTCTATTTGAGCATTTAGACAGTACTATATATTTCCATTAACAAGTAACTAATTATATCTTATTGCAAACATTATTTTCTTCAAATAATAGTATGACATTTCCTCTGTTTTTCCCAGTGAATAATGATAGAATCATAGAATCATTTAGCTTGGAAAAGACCTCTAAGAGCAACAAGTCCAACCATTAACCTAGCACTGCCAAGTCTACCACCGAGCCATGTCCCTAAGCACCACATCTACACGTCTTTTGAATACGTCTAGGGATGGTGACTCAGCCACTTCCCTAGGCAGCCTGTCCCAATGCCTAACAACACTTCCAGTGAAGAAAACTTGGTTCAAGTAGTTTTCCAAATAGTCTTCTCGGTTAATCTTTCAGTACGTTAATCTAATGTTTCTTAACATACAAACCATGAAATTTTGTATGGTCCAGGAAGAGGTCACAACCATTAAAATCCTCAGGGAACAGCTGGCTGGGAGGAGGGTGAGGCCTGTCCCGCTCTGCAGGAGTACTGGCTTGTGGGGGCTTATGCTGCTTGTACAGGTCTTGGAACAGAAGAGAGAGTTACTCTCAAAAGTACTTTTCAAAGAATGGTGAGCTCAAAAGTGCTCCCTGCTTGCAGGGAAATCAGATCAATCGAGAGCTTTAATTACTTCAGACCCAACGTGGATCAGAGCTCCATCTCCTTTTACCAGGCTTTTAAACAGGGGTGTTAGTGCTTAAGAGTAGGCACTCTTGTTTTGAAAGTAATTGTGTGTTTGTGTTCAGTATAAATTCATCCTGTTGTGTTGCACAGTTAGTTAGTCCTACATTTTCTTTCAATCTCTGCTTCTACAGCATGTTCAGTGAAGTGAATATGATAAAACCCTATCAGACACTATTCTGGTAGTTTCCAGCAGGCCATATATATTCCTGTGGTTCTTCACTAAATAGCCACTTTTAAGCTATGCACCAGAAGTCCTTTCGGCCTAAATACTTTCCCCTTTTATCTCCGGGATCTCTAAGCGAATAGAGTAGTGTCGTGTATGACTTTATGCCTTTTGCAACATGGTGTACAGAAGGCTTCTTGGTGTTACAGATGATATCTGTTGATTTATCGGAGTTGTATAAATCCTGCTGTTCAACAAGGAGTGCAAAGACAGGTTTTGTGACTGTTTGTTGGCTGTACAGTGTTAAGCAGTATTAATCTGAGTTGCAAATAGGAGTAAAGGATTGTAGCAAACGGTAATAAGGTTGATATTTCTCCTTTTTGTTCTGTTGTTGAGTATTAATTACAGTAGTGGAGGCGTGTATTTTCAAAACTGAAGCTGATGATAAGTCTTTGGAGGTCGGAAAACCACTGTGTCCATTTTCTCTGGATGGATAGCTTGCTTGTTCAGAATTTATTATCCTTCTATGAAGTAGAATCACCACATTTGTTTTATTTGGAGCTTGACATCAAATAGATGCCTAAAATCACCTTGATAGATTGCAGTCATTTACTCCAGCTGATTTTCTAATTACCGAAAGTTGTCTGGGAAATTATAGCTGTTCCCATTTAATTTATTGTAACTGTTTTAATTGTAAAATAAATAAATATAGTTGTTTTTTTTTTGACAGGTGTTTTCTAATAATCATCTTCTGCTTATTTCCTCAGCCTCAGTACAGTTTCCATGGCAGAGATCTGTTTCACATAACAAAGTGCCCTACTATATCAAGTAAGTTTGCCTTGTTTCTTTATAAGCTTTCCTTAAGCAAAACAGAGGGACTTATCACCATAAACTAGTAGAAAAAAATATATATATTTCTAAGAGGTAACTAGAAATGTTATTAAGAGTCTGTCTACATGTTATTATGCTACATACACTATATCTTTTCATGTTTATTGTGTTTTTTTGCTATACAGACCGTTCTTCATTTTGTGCAGAATTCCTGCAGAAAGCTATGTTTTGGTTGTCTTCCTGTCATTTTCTTACTTTTAGGAAGTTTTTATAGGGCATAATGTTAGTGTAAATGTAAAATTAATGTAAACATAAAATAAAATTTTACAAACATCTTGATTACCAAGAGGAATCATTGAGGTATTTATTTAAAAATAGTATGAAATAATTAGTTTTGGAGTAATCGATTTTGATGTGTTCTGCTGGGAGCAGTAAAACTTAACTTAGTTTTTCTCATTCCTTAAGCATTTATTTATGTACTGTTTGCCTGTACTTTAAAGGTCAAAGACTGCAGCTTTGAAAGATAGCTGTTTGCGAGAGAGGTAAATGAAATTTTAAGAAGGTACAGTAAGCCAGATCCAGAGCTGTTCATTGTAGGCTGAAGGAAATCTGTGTCAAAACGTTATTGGTTTGAGTTTGGAAAAAAGTAATTTAAGTCTGTAGGGTAACTGTGAATTGGTGCTGCAGATAATTCATTTTAAAAGAACATTGGTGAGGACTTTGTACTATTGTGTATTGCTCTGTCATAGATCTGAAAGCCACATTTTGCATTTCAAATAATTTGAGTGCTTGAGAGCTCTGAAAAATAGGTAATGGTAAATATTGTTGTTTATCTGTGTCAATCAAATCTGTTGTCATTCTTGAAATGCAACAGTTGTTTTTAAACTGTGATCTGAAGGTTTTTTGTTTTTCTTTTTTTAAGCATACAGTAGATAACTGGAAAAATGAAAAACTTGCTGTGATCCTTGAGTTTTCTATAGAAAAGTTTGCACCTCTGCTGACAAATGTTGCAGGACGCTACAGAAGGCTGTGACACGCTGGAGGGAGGGTTTTCCAACTATGGACAGCAATGCAGTGGAAATGACCACACCTGTAACAGTAATTAAAAAAAAACAAAACAAAACAAAAAACAATTTGAAGTATCAAAATATAGAGAGCAAGAGGAAGACTACCCTGAAATAGCCTTAGTTTTCGAATGAGGCCAGTTGAGGCTGAGAAACAAATCCCAGCATCTCTCAGAAATAGTGTGGTGGTTCTTTTTAATGATCTTGCTCGGGACATTTGACAAAGGGGCAGAAGTGTAGGACAAGTTCTCTAACGGTTGAGGTCTTCATAGAAGTAGAGACCACTGTTTTATTTTGAGGATGATTTTAATGAAGTCAGCAGACTGCTGCATCTCAAAGAATTTTCCAGTAATTTGGCCCTATCTGCAAGATGATACGTGTTGCTGAAATGATATCTTGATGCTTGTATCTTGAAAGAGAAGAATTATTTTACATGTAACTGTTAGGATTTTTTTATTTTTATTTTTAAAAGCATGGGGAGGAATGTTGAATTTCAGTAGCTCTATGGTCTGACAAGCAGACTGACACTGGCAGTTTCCTTCATTTCTTGTTGCATATCAATCTAAATTTCAGTGTTGGCAGTGCAGCAGTTAGGTAAAACAGAGTGGTAGAAAATAAAATAGAAAAGAACTGATTTCTGAACTTCACTTGTTTTGGTATGATCAGGCTGGAGAGTACTCTTAGCTTTAAATAGTCTTTTCAAACTTTTGTCTGTTCCCTAATTTCAGATATAGAGGAGATACAGAAGATTTCAGATATAGAAGAGAGGAAAACAGTGCTGACATCAAACCTAATGTGATTGAAGCAACTAAATGAACTTTTACATTGAATACAATTCAAGAGGATAGTCAATGAGATTTAATGATGGTGTTTTTTTTTGGAGGGGGGGAGGTAGAAACAAAACAGGAAAAATGCAAGGATTAACTTCTTACTTTTTATTTAATTACTTAATTTTCATATATTTTAATGTAATTGTTACTAACATCTTTGATGTAACAAACAACATACGTAGAAGGAAAATTTATGATGTGTCTCAGTAGTTCATATAATTTGTTATCAGTCACATTTACTGTTTTTATGGTAAGATTTTTATGTTCAGTGAGGGACTTTAATGTGCCAGTTTTTCATTTTAAGGGATAAGGAAGAAAAACATAAGAACGAGGAAGATAAAGGTGTGATTCAATGATTGGTGGAAGAAAATGGAGAATTTCTGAAATAAATAAAATAAGTAAATTAATTTTGAAAGTGAAAGAAATGCTATCTGAAATCAGTCTTCTTTAATTCTGAATAGGAACATACACTTTTCTTAGTCAACCATAAATTCATACCTTTACTCCATTTGGGTTGCTTTTTTGTGAGTGCCCTTGAAGGAGAAAAGTTAAATATTTAGAAAGTGATATAGCTGCAGATGATGATGCAGTGGTACTTCTGCTAAGATGAGTGCTTAAAAAAAAACTGTATTCTTTGCAGTGATATTGCATATAGAAAAGGTGTTTAAAAAAAAACACTGCAGTTGAGAAGACAGGAGGCAGTACTTTAGGTAGCAATGAAGCTGTAAGGAGGATGTCAGAATGATGCAAGATGTCTGTATTTTCAGATGAGCAGCATTTATTTTGTTTGTTTCCTGAGGCTGGTGGTAAATTGCATTTACATGCACAGAGAGAAGTGTCTTGGAGAAAAAGGGCCTTAGTGTGCCAGCACACGGTGGTGGCTTTGGAGAACAGTTTGTTCTTCCCACCCCATTTATTAACCGTTGGTGCATCCGCTCCCTCTGCATTTGTATTTAATCAGGTAACAGAAGCACATGAAAGATTGCAAAACGCGTGTACAAACTCCTCTGCCCCATAGGCTCAGAGACAATTTGAGTTTGGAGCATTTGGAAAGGAGGGACTGCTCTGTTGGAAGGAAGAGGGATTCATAATTCATTGAGACCAGGTTTATAAAGGTGCGTGCGCCCTGTGCTACTGCAGATATTTAGTTGAACTGAGCTTACAGAGACAATTTAGCCTCTTTTCTCCTCTTGAATATGCAAATCAAATTTGCCAAGTGGCTTTACCTCTGCTGAGGTGCTTTTATTTTGTCCTGTTTGTCTCCTGCTTGATTTTTTTTCATAATGACAGTTGGTAGAGGCTTTTGTATTTCTGTAGTCTGAGTCTCCTCTGTAGCAGTAGAATTCAATCAAAACACGAATCTGTGAAATCTAGATTCTCTTGAAAAAATCTTAGTCTTTCAGACTTTGTAAAAGAGAATGGGACTAATGAGCTGTATGGAGGGGAGACAGAGCACAGCATGCATGGTATTTACTAATGCACTCTTAGTAATTAAAGTGTTAAGTTTGGACAAATGGTTTGGCAAACATGCCATTGAATGCACCTTTCATAGGCTGGATTGCAAAGGTTTCAGATTTAATAAGGAGTGTTTTCTGCTGTTTTTCATTTACAACTATTTGAATTGCACAAATAAGACATGTTTGGCCATACCAGATAATGAAAAAAAAAAGCCTGTGTAACATAGCACTTCAATAAAAATGTTCTGAAAAGAAACAAGAAAAAAGGAGACACTATATATGATCTTTAAGCATCTTTGAGGAATACATGATTCACTGAAAGGAATATTCATTCAGAAAACATAATTACCCTGGCATTTCTCAGTGTTGTTCATTTAACTGTAATTTAAGTGTGCTTCAGCTGTGTACCGTTCAAGGCTGTAATTTATTAGATACTTGTACTGTGCAGAAGAAACAAAAGGGAAATGCAAAAAGGGTCACAGTAAGTTTAATCTCATGCAGGGCATTTAATAGGGAGAGCAGCTTCTTGGTGTAATCATTAAATTGATCCATATCAAACTCCATAGTCACCTTGGTTACTTTTCTATCATCCTGCAAAGAGTCTGAAATCGTCAAGGTTTTCAAAATCCTGTTTTATCACCTCCTATATCATGTTCAACTTTATGGGGGAAAGGAATAAAATGCTTTCTGCTTCTGGATTTTTTTTTTCAAGACTGTTCAGGAAATCTGTCCCGACGTTTGTTTTATGTCTGTATAGGGAAGAGGAGAACAAATGGAACTGGGAAGTTTAACTCTTGTGCTAGTTGTAACCATTCTTACAAGTACTAAGAAGTAATTCTTTAGAAGGAAGAATAAAGTAATTTGCAGAAAGAGCTAATACAAGTTTCAGTTTTTGATAGTTTCTTCAATTACCACTTGCTGCACTGGTCTTCATTTTCTATTAGAGAAGTGCACTAGCACATTTTCTCTGGAGAGATTTCAAAATATCTGCATATAAATTACTCCGTCAACCTCTAAAATACATTACCCTTGCAATGCATTATGCAGACTCTTTTTCACCATAAAACAGTATTTTCTAATGGGCTTAAAAAAACAAAGTGGGGAAAAAAAAGGAAGTATACAGTATCTGGATAAAACACCATGACATTTATAAAGCGGGGATGTTGTTCTGCCTTTTGAAACTGGGCAAGGGCAGCAGAGTCAGAGCTCTGAGTGCTACAGGTTCATTAGTGATCAGTAAAGGTTCTGATTTCAGTTAATGTTTTGGGCAAATGGCTATAGGAGCAAAAAGCTTCTTAACATGGATCCCAGAGTACAGTTTTATTATCTTGTCTTGCTTGCCAGTGACTATCAACAAAGATACAGGCTTTGTCCATACTAAGAAGTTATATAAAAAGCTTACTACTGTCTCTCTAGTTTACTTTCTTGTAGACAAAAAGTTAAAGAATGAATTAATTTTTTTTTTCTCAAGTCCATAGACAGCTTGAAACAAATGGAGATGTGCAACTTGCTCCATTCATTTCAAGAGGATTGTTCTCTTATTTCTAGAGATCATAAGTTAAATGCTAACTGCGTGTTAGCTCTGAATTTGCAGTCAGTGAGTGTTTTTAACGGGGATTATCTTTGTCAATTATAATTAGAAAGCTGCCAGCAAATATAATGGATAAGAAGCAGATTGTAAGGGTAAATGTTTCTCATTTAAGCTTTAGAGCAATTCATTAATACGTAGGTTTTTAAAAATTGAAATATTATAGCTATAATGTTTATTTTCTATTTATTTAAAATTACACAAATACATTTAGGCCTTTTAAAATTACATTGCTTTGTCATCAATCTATTCATGGATGTATGTTTTGCTGTGTGGCTTATATTCATAGAATCACAGAATGGCTTGGGTTGGAAGGGACCTTAAAGACCACCTAGTTCCAACCCCCCTGCTATGGGCAGGGGTGTCACCCACTAGACCCTATTGCCCAAAGCCCCATCCAACCAGGCCTTGAACACCTCCAGGGATGGGGCATCCACAACTTCTCTGAGCAACCTGTGCCAGTGCCTCACCACCCTCTGAGTGAAGAATTTCCTCCTAACACTTCATCTAAATCTCCCCTCTAATTTGAAACCATTCCCCCTTGTCCTATCACTATCTGCCTGTGTCGGTAAGTGCTGGCTGAAGAGACCTGAGACTCTCTTATTCTGAGTAACTCAGTCTTGTGATACTAACCAAAAAATAACACTAAGTGAATTATCTTGTGGCTTAGTCAGTGAAACACTTCTAATTCTTTCCTGACTGATCCAAGTTGAAAGATGTAACGTGTCCCACCACTAGTGCTGCTGTTCTGTAAACCAGCTCACTTCCGTCATAGCAGAAATGCCTTCTTACACCAACCCCTGTGTGCAGAATGAAACCTCATATCCTGAGCTCCTGTAGACCTTGGAAAGACCTTTTTATGCACTGCCATTTGTATGCAAGATGACTAATGAGCCCAGTTGTTTTTTACTCTTACTGAAAGTAAATATCATCTTATTCTACAAGCTCTTGAAGCTGAGTCCTCAGGAGAGAAGGTGCTCCTTGGTGTGGGTGTCACGGCAGCAGCCACCTAACATTCTCATCTTGGTCATGCTGCTCTCTGGTATTGAAATGGTTTTCAGTCATCTCACTGTGTCTTAGTTTGAATAAGAAGAGAAACATCAGTGACCACCTACATAAAGGGATTCTCTTCCAAAGGAGCAGTGGGAATATTGTAAATCTCTCTTAACAAAAAATAGTGAATGAATTTATTATAATAAAGCAAAGAACAGTACATATACATGCTATGTTGTCACTGCAGGCTGTAAATCTGAACCAAATATGTAGGCATGCTGCCACATGACATACCCTCTGCTTGGTTTCTGTAGCGTGTATGCTAGCTATGGTTGTGCTACACTTACACTAGTGTGGTTGCGACTGTCAAGAATTGTTTTGCTATGGTTCTCATAAATCACTAGAACTGGAGTAATGAATCAGATCAGTTGACTTAAGAAAGAATGAACAGGAAAAGAAATTTTGGTTTTTTTGGTTTGTTTGTTTTAATATGAGTTGCCCACATATAAGCAGTTTTTCTTCCCCTCCAGACTGAACAATGAACATATGAACATTTGCATACCAGGTTTAAATCATGGAGATAGAGTATTTCCATTGTAAAATTATAGGTACATCTAAACAAAACTAGACCTTTTATTTTGTTTGTCCTTGAATTTATTTGCGTACGTTAATTGGAATATTCTTGGCAATGCATTCAGTGATTTTGTAAATGGTTCTAAAAAGCGCTTGAAGTGAATAGGGTTCTGATGGCAATGAAATTAATATAATTTCTACTGTATCTTCTTTATGCAAAAAACTTTAGACTGAAATTTCTTGGGTAGTTTTAGTTCAAAGATTACCTTCTAGTGGTCAACAACAAATCTTCCAATTATATGAAGATTCTTTACTAATTCTGCAAGTTGAGGAGTATCAGACTTTAAACTATGAGGACCAGAGTAAAAGTGGTTGCTCTTTTAATGCTGGTTGGTGAAACCTGGGACAGAACTGCCACGATACTTGCAAAGCAAGGGAAGACTGTGTGTAGGTCGATCTGCTCTTATTTAAATGCCTGTTTCAAGTTTTATTCAGTTCAGTGAGATGACTAAAAATAATGAACTTTCTCAGGGATTTTGACAAGTTATCATGTAGAATTCGGCCTCCCCCCCCTCCCCCAGCATCATTCCAAATTTAGATTTTGATTAGCTTTCTCTGCAGGCTAAGTTTTTCATCATTGAGGGTTACAGATTGTATTTTTCTGTAGAAAAATACAGAAAATATCATTTTTTCAGAGTCTTAGTAGAGGCTAACAGGGCTGAATTTTCTGAAGACTTCCCGTACTCTCTGTGTGGCGAAATCAATCCATCCAATTCTCACTAACTGCCTTCTGGACATATCAGAAGTTACATAGACTCCAGAGGAATTCACTTGGAGCTCTCTGTGTGATGTTGTAGTAAAACCATTTTGCTTGGAAATTTTCAGAAAATGATTAGAGCACTTTTTTTTGAGAAAAGTGAGTGCTGATTTAGTTGCTTACCTAGTTTTAGCTGTTTCTGGTCCTTTGTTGTAGGGATGATACTTTTCATGCATCCGTGTAATAGAGCTATAAAAAATGTATGATCTTGTTTATTATAAACTTTCTTGTTCTTGTACGTCTCATGTATGTTGTTTGTGTTTACTGAACAAGGTATCAGAGAAGCAAGGGACCAATGCTTTTACTCTCTGGTCAGTAACTGATAGGCAGGTACTTAGTTACTTGGTTAAATAGATTGATATGTCATGCGTTTGCATAAAAAAGAGCTACAAGGTCCTGATCAGAAAGATCTCCCCTAGTCCAGTCTGTCTCATCTGTTACAGATCACCCAGTAATCACCCAGTATTGTAAAGTTTCTAAACAAGTTCTTTAGGGCTTCATCTGCTTGCATTAGTAACACGAAAGCTGCTGTATCTACAGCAGAGAAAGATGGATGTTTTTTCAAAGAACTGCTTTACAAACCAAATCACAAGAAAGCACTTCGTCTTGCATGCCTCCAGTTTGGAGCGCCTAATAAAATGACTCCTTTGTCTAACAATTTTATTTGTAGCATAGAAAGGTTAGATGCACACCCATTTTTTTCTTCCTCTGAAAATCAATTTGTCTGCACATAGAAGTCCCTGCATATTATGAAACTGTTATCAAACAAAACTTTGCATTACGAAATGTCACTGTAGAGACTGATTCCAACCGTCGCCCCCCCCCCCTTTTTTTTAATAGCTCTTTTGTAATTTGCAGTCACATTTTTTTTCCTTCAGCCCTGTCCTGTGTAGTCTTGCTTTAGTGCCTCGAAAATGAAGCCTAATCCATGGAATAGATTCAGTGGAAGTACTGACCCTGCCCGCAGCAGTGGTGTTGCTGCCTCCTTTGACCTGAACAGGCTGTTCAGTTGGTGATTCACTCACTGTAAGCCCATGCCTCTTCTCTGCTGGATTCATGTATGATACTGCTCAGCTGTCATGGATGTTTTCTCTCTAGTTGCTTTGGGATGAGTCTGGTACAATCACCTTCCCCTCATGTAGTCGTTTAGCAGCTATCAGGTAGTACTGACTCTTGGGGAATTGTGAACAAGCCTGGCCTCTCTCCCCTTTTTTCAGTTCCATCAGATGATGCTCATCTCATAGAATCCCAGTGGCAGGTAGCTACCATGGGTGGCATGTGAAAGAACTGAATAAAAAATTTTAAGATTTGATTTTGCACGTTATGCACATGCATTATTTACACTAATATGTTAACATTTTTAAAAGTGAAATATATTTTTATGTATACACATATAAAACATCAATTGCAGTACTGCTGTTTACCTTCACTCTCAACAAAGAAGTTTGAAGGTCTTTTAGATAAAAGCCTTTCCTAAGGAACTACAAGACTTTTTTTCCACTTATGATGTCGGCAGTAAAATCACCAATCTTGGACTTTTTTTTCCTCCCCCCTTTTTTTCCCCTCTTCATCAAAGGAGTTGAATTAAAGCAATTTCCTCACAAGCTTTATTAAACTGATCACATATTGGATCAATTACTGTGGACAGTCGCAATGGCTTTTGTCAACACAAACCGATTTTAAATGGCTAACATGGTAACAGTGGCATGCCACTTAAGACGATACTGCAGATATTTGGCAATTTCAGGACTAGTTTTGGGATTATTAAATAAGTCGATCATTACAAGCCATTGTATTATATTTGTTCTTATTTCTAATATACTATAATTTGTTCTATACCAGGGTTTGTGAGAGTGCTGGACAGTTGGTTGCCTTTGTCTTGGCACTGCACCAAACCCAGATACATCCAGGGAAATAATTGTCTATCTACTTATTTTTTGAAATGACTTTTCTGGACAAGGATAAACATAATGCTGTTTTAGAAGTTTCTTTCTAGAGTGACAGTGGTATTATGCAGTGGTATTATCAAACTGAAACCAAAGAAAACTTTCAGCTCAGGAAAGAAAGTCTGCTTAGGCGGGGTTTAAATGCATAATTAAAATCAGGAATGTGTTCAAATGTAAGGGTGTATTTCCTCTCTCATTTGGAGATCTGGGGAGGGTTTGCTATAATATTTTGAAGTCTCAAGGTCTAACAGAAGATAGTTTTGCTTGTTGCCTAAATCTCTCATGTTTAAATGTTGTCATGTGCAGGGCTTTTCCTTCCTTTATGTCATTTACTAGGGAATAATCACAAAGAGGGAGAAGAGAATTTATACCTACTGAATTAATTGGTAATACGTATTTGTCTGTGAACTTCCATGAAAACCACCTCACAAAGTTGTGCTGGTGCCAGTATACAAGTGAGATTCATGGCAGAGAGAGTTCAGCCTAATGATAGAGATAAACTGACTGCAGAGACCAGACCCAAACCTGGAAGGGTCACACTGGTGTACAGAATGTAAACTGGGACTCATATCCCCTGTGCAGAGGCACAGTGCATGCACTTTCCAGTAGTGTATCTCAAAAGGGTAATGTAAAGAAGGCCTTTCAACTCTTACTTGGTTTGGAGCCTGCCTCTGCTTTGTTGTATTTGTCCTGTCTCTGTAACTCTTTGCATCAGGAGCCTTCTAACTCTTGTTTTTGTACCACTTAACATGAAATAGTGCATTCATGGTTGGTTCCTCAATAGGAAAAACAACAACAAACTGTTGATGATAAATTATTGTGCACCCACAGATGCGCAGGCATTTGTACCAACTGAAGATAAGAGTCCACTACATTTAATGAAAAAGTGTCATTTAATGTCATTATGTGCAACCGACTACTTCTGTATGTGAAGAATGTGTGCATTAACAATCTTTAAGTAGAAACACAGGTGAAATAAGCTGTGTTCTGTGCTCATTGTTATTAAGTCTGCTAACCTGGGATACTTTCATTTTCATTATTAACTTTTAAAGTGAGTGCTACAATCTTTTTTGCTCAACTTCTCTAATTAATTTTCTCAGAAATCTAATTCAAGTGTAAATATTTTGAGGCAAGACTGTGCAATCATTTCAACAATTGATATTCAGAAACACGCAAAATGTGGCACGTGGAACAAAATTCAAGATTTCATTAGGCCTGAGATAGTATGCATCATGATCCCTATGGCTGCATATGTTAAACCTTGGTGAATGAAAGTAGCAGTACTAAACGTTGGGTTAATTGATGCTGCCTATTCAATCTCTGTTCTCTGAGTGCTAGCATAGAGCACACCCCCTGAATTAAGATACTCTGGTAAAGTGTGAGACAAGTGGTCAACTTTCCATTAAATGTGTTGCAGGTAGAACTTAAAATTGTTGTATGTATTCTGATATGTTCAGGTATGCAGTGGAGTCTGAAGTAAAATCTCAATGTTTTTTATTTTTAAAGTGTGTTTTACAAATGTTTTTATTGTGCTACAGTGACAGGAAGTTTTGCATTTTTACCTTCTCAATGTAAAAGCTTCAGAGTTCAACTGATAGGATCACACTTAGAATAAAAATATAATGTTATTAAGTATGGATGGGCTATTGTCTGAGTTTGTGACTAAAAACATCAAGGAGAAGAGTGGCACAAATCAGGTCTTCCAGTGAAAGAGCCAATGGATTTCTTTCCTTTTGAAAGCAAAGTCAGAATATCTTTTTCTTTTTTTTTTTTTGTTTCCTTTTCATGTGTGTATATATGTTACCTGAAATTTTGATTACCTCATTCCTTTGTAGTCATGAGACACAGACAACCTGTTGGGATCATCCTAAAATGACCGACCTTTTCCAGTCCTTAGGTGAGTACATTTCTTAAAACAAAGCACTATATGATATTCATGCCCTGAATGAAAGCTTGGATTGTTGACCCACCTCTGAGTTGTTATGGCCTGTATGTAACGGCATTTTCCAGTCTGCTGTGATCAGACATGCTTTGCACAAAACCTACTGCCTTGATCATGTCACATCCATTGCCTTTTGGTAATTTTAATTCTGAAAAATATTTTCTGACTCTGTGCTTTAATGTAGTATCCTGTTTATTTCTATAAATTCTACATGGGGTTGTCCAGTGATGTGGGCTACCAGTCTGGAGTGAACTATTTTTGTAATATATCAGAGCCAGCTACGCTATCAGTGAAGGCTAGGCCATATTATGATACAACTAGTTCAACATGCCCTGCAAACATCTGCATTTGCTGGGAAATCTCCCTTTCTGAGGTGTGGAGGGATAAAATACTGTTAAGTGAGGGAAAATTACTGTACCTATCAGTTTCTAAAATATAGCTTATGGTTGTCTGACAGCTCCTTTCAAAGCAGTGTTAACAAAGTCATGTCATAGAAATAATGGGTTAAATAGCCATTTTTCTCCTTTATTGTGACCTTTGCTGCTCTCTGTCTGAGATGTAAAATATTTGAGAAATGTACTGTATTTGAACACTCGTCTGAAATCTAGTCAACACTACATAATACACGTGTAAAGCTCTATCATATGGATATGTGCTATGTGTGCCAAGATAGTGTCAGGATTTCTGATGTGCCAATCTCTGAAGGCCCTGTACTGTCAGAACCACGAGACCTTCCCTGCAGGTGGATTTTTTTTTAACAATAACTTGTCAGTTGTTTTTGTTTGTTCTGATATATGATATTAATTGCAGAGAAAAATAAGGGATATCAGGCTTTTTTCAGTATGTAACACTGTGAAAACTTATATATGATGGAAACTTACAGACTCTCTTTTGAGGGCTGCTCACATTTCTGTTCTGCTCTTTCAGCTGACTTGAACAACGTACGCTTCTCTGCCTACCGTACAGCTATCAAAATCCGGCGACTGCAGAAAGCACTGTGCTGTGAGTTTTGCCTTTGAGACAGATTGTTTCTCTACAGTACTTGGGGAAGGGAGGGTCAGCTTGAGCTTTGTGAGATTCACTTTTAACAAGGGGCCAGATACATCCTTGACAGATTGTCAGCCAACAAAATGGCAGGAAGAATTCCCAATAATAGGTATTGTTGTCACAAATAAATAAAATCATTGACTGAAAAGAAGGGCTGCAGAAGGTAAATGGTATGGGGTGAAATGGAATTCCCATTGATAATATTTTGAGAAGTGATAGGCAGATCAATACTGAACCTCTGCCTATTGCATTCTGTTCCTCATACAAGGTGATACAATCTAGTCTTTTGACATGAAATCAGATATTTTATATTTTAGAGAATTAAATTCCATTTTTTGAAGTGTTTACTACTGCTTGATATAATTTTGAAAAGAATCGTCTCTCTAAGAGTATATCTTGATGTGTTACCTCCAGTTAAAGAAGAATTTAGGCCTCTTGAAGTGCAAAGTTACAGGGTACAGATCTGTATAGTTGGTTATAGGTAGTTGGTATCGCTCTACATTTTAATCATACAAAGGTACTACAATAAAACAAGCTGCTTTTATTAACAATAATAGTATGCACATGTATGTTGAGGGATGTAGGGAAGGGTCTCAGACAGGAAATAAGCATGTATTTCGTATGGATCAGTGTCCGTATGCTTCTGCCCAGACCTGTGTTGGCATTTTTCCCTGTTCTTAAGTAATCTAGTAATTCAGCCACAGTTTACTCTGAAGAGTAGATAGATTGTGTCAGCAGGAAAGGATAGATGTCTATTGAGTAGGTGCAGTTGTCTAAACTACTTTTTATAGAATCAGAGAATCGTTTGGGTTGGAAGGGACCTTAAAGATCATCTAGTTCAACCCCCCTGCCATGGGCAGGGACACTTCCCACTAGACCGTCTTTAAATTTAAAGCCATTACCCCTTGTCCTACCAATGCATGCAATTGTAAAAAGTCCCCCTCCAACTTTCCGGTAGGCCCCCTTTAGGTACTGGAAGGCTGTTATAAGTTGTCCCTGGAGCCTTCACTTCTCCAGGGTGAACAACCCCAACCCTCTCAACCTGCCTTCACAGAAGAGGTGCTCCAGCCCTCTTCTTATCCTCGTGGACTCATTCTAATACTTCCACATCCTTCTTGTGCTCGGGGCCCCAGAGCTGAACACAACACTCCAGATGGGGTCTCACAAGAGCAGAGCAGAGGGGCAGAATCACCTCCTTTGCTCTGCTGGCCACGCTTCTTTTGATGCAGCCCAGGATACGGTTGGTTTTCTGTGCTGCAAGTGCACGCTGGTGGTTCATATCAAGTTTCTCATCAACTGACACCCTCAGGTCCTTCTCATCAGGGCTGGTCTCAATCCATTCTCCACCCAGCCTGTATTTGTGTTTGGGATTGCCCCAGCCCAGATGCAAGACTTTGCACTTGGCCTTATTGAACTTCGGGAGGTTCACACTTGCCCACCTCTCAAGCCTGTACAGGTCCCTCTGGATGGCATCCCTTCCCTCCAGCTTGTCAACCGCACCACGCAGGTTGGTGTCATTGGTGAACTTGCTAAAGGTGCACTCAATTTCACTGTCCATATTGCTGACAAAGATGTTAAATGGTACTGGTCCCAGTACCGACCCCTGAGGAATGCCATTCGTTACTGATCTCCACGTGGACGTAGAGCCATTGACCACAACTGGAATGCAATGATCCAGCCAGTTCCTATGATGCAACCAGTGGGTGGTTCATCCATCAAATCCATGTCTCTCCAATTTAGAAGCAAGGATGTCACACAGGACAGTGTTATAGGTTTTGCACAAGTCCAGGTAGATCACGTCAGTTGCTCTTTCCTTATCCACCAATGCTGTAACCATGTTGTAGAAGGCCACCAAATTTGTCAGGCACAATTTGCCCTTAGTGAAGCCATGCTGGCTGTCACCAATCACCTCCTTATCAAGTTTGAGATATTGGGTTCAATGTCTTACTTTCAGGGAAAAAAACAGAATCTGTCCTTTGAAAGACTGTCTGATGTTATTGAAAGAAAAGCAGTATTTCTTTGGCACAGCCTAGAGTTTCTCTTTGTGAGAGGTACAGTTCCTCCCAAAGCTATAGAGTTACAGAATTCTGTAGGTTGGAAAAGACCTTCAAGACCATGTTTCTGTTTATCAGTGTGCAGGGCGTAAAATATGTATCAATATATACCTATAAAACAAAAACAGAGCAAGAAAGCAAAGTAAAAGTCTCCTTAGGCATGCTACTCTCAAGAGAGAAAAGTGAAAAAACAGACTGCACATGATGGACGCTAATCATGCTGCCTATTCCTGACAGGCATATGGATGCTCTAGCCACCTGTATAGAACAAACTTCACTTTCCTAACGTCTAATATGCTTTGAGGAGGAACATACTTCCTGCCCTTGCTTATACAGCAAATTATACCAATTTCTGTAATAACTGCAATAGGTAGTTCTCCTCATTCATAGATTTCAAAAGTGCCCTACTATCAGAGTGAATATTGTCTCCAGCTTCAGAGGGAGGTGGAAAGAGGGAAGCAGCAAAAGGTAAAGAGAATATTCTGGTTTAAAAGTGCCAGGAGTAAAACTGTCATCTCTACAGATCCAGTCTGCCTGTTATTTATGAAGCTGCTTGCTTGCTCCATCTCTGTCTCATGAGAGGGAGACTGAGAACCTGCTTTCCCTCATCACAACAGCCAAAAAAATCTTTATTATGTGTGCCTATTTGACAAAGCATCGGTTTAATTTGTGAGAGCACAACAACGTGGGCTTTTAAGAAGGATAATATAGATTATCCACAAAGCTAAATTCTACAAGATTTTTGTCTCTGAGCAGGAATTCGCTAATATCTGGCAGAATTTTAAGACCACCTTGAAAAATATAATAAATTTTACTTTTTTCATTGTTTGCTTACCAGATAATGTCTTGTCCAGGAACAGGTGAGATTCCCTTTAATTGTGATGATTCTCGACCTGTTTCTGGTACACGAATGGCTGCTGGGATGACCAAAACACGGTCTGTGCTAACACCTCTCTGAGGAAGGGGAGAGTGATTAAGCACCATCTAGAATTCTTTTCTTAACTTTTTTTGTCAGTGGCTTTCTTTTAAGGTAGGGACAGAGTCATCTTCTGTGCTCCCTGCCATTCATTCTCTGGTCTGAGTTACTTTAGTCTTCCATTTTATTTCCCATAATTTTAACTGTTGATTTTTAAAGGTGTTTGGATGCATAATGCCTCAGAAAGGCTTATGAGCTAAGGCAGTGAAAATGTCAAAACAAATCACTAGAAAATGAGGTCATTGTAAAATGTAGAACATGACAAATTGCTGTCACAGCCACAGTGTGTGTGTTGCTGAAAAGGTCTTTTGGTGAGAGCTGCAAGGGCACAGCTGAAGAGGCATGCACAGTACCACTTGCACATGATGGATTTTGACTTTGCAGTGAGGACCTGCAATACAGTGTTAGTACTATAGGAGCAGATTCAGAAGTAAGTAATTTGAGAACTGTGCTTTGGAAAACTTCATTGACGCAAAGTCTCTTTTATTTTTTTTGCTCTTAACTAGTTGTTTTGGGGATGCTCTTCTTCCCTTCTGCCCCTTTAGAAGTACGCAAGTAGAGTCATATTTCATCTTACTCTGCTTTTGGAACATCAGATTCTTGCAGAGACTAGTGTATTTGTGTACATACCTACGTGCGTTTAGTCTGTAGGAAGCTGAGAAAGGTTGCAGGTTGGAAAGAACAAATTCTTAGTCTCTGTCTCACGTTATGTGGGGCAGACATACAGCACTTTACCACTGTGACACAATAAGAATGGGACCTGAGAGAACAGCCTGTGCTGCAGTTGTACAGAACAGCTATGTAGCACCAGGCCTTGACAATATTTTATTTATGTGCAGCAGACTTCAGATCATTTTCAAAAAATGATTTTGCACCAGATACTGAAGTGTACTATTGGAAGGGAAAGAGGGAACAAAACCACCATGTATATTCAGAATGCTGTCACTGAGCTCCTCTAGGTGATTTAAAGCTTAACAATGCCAGTAGGAACATCAACTGCACAGGGCTAAGGAAAGAACAGCAAGGCACACTGGACTGAAAGAGATAGCTGTGTGGACTTCTCTCAGCCAGCCAATCTTTTGCAGGAACTCTCATTAACTGGGTTTTACTAATACAAAAGTTTCACAGCAGTGCCTCTCTGTTTTCTGTGGGGTTACAGCAGCTTCAAATTTGCCACTGGCAGCTGCATGTCATTAGTTGCTTCTGAGTTTGTCACGCACATGTGCTCAAACCATGCTGAATGATGGGGTTTCTGTTTACCATTTTCCTTTGGGAAAGTCTCCACATTGCAGAAAGGAAAGACGTAACCTTTATGGCTATTTGTTGCTTAACAGGGTTGTTGGTCATTCCGTACGTTTGAGCAGGTACAACAGTACTACAAAAAGGTGCTAAAAGCTGTGTCCAGTTGGCTTCGTGCCAGCAATGGCATGTAAGTCTCAAGTTAGCGTTTTCCCATCTGCATAAACACTATTTATTTTAGAACTTTTAGAAATTGAAATGTAATGAGAAAGTAACCCCTCTTTACATCAGATCAATTCAGGGGCTCTGCTAGTGTGTAGCCCTTACTGCTCGCTGCAGGGTAGCTGTCTGTACCCAAAGTTCATTTGGCCAGGTGAGTGCTGAAGTAAGCAGGGATAGTCGTATTTTCTTCTGGTTGTTCTCCATGAATGGTGTCATCCAAAAGCATGAATTTTGCTTAATTTGCATTAGTACACCAGCAGAGTTTCCTTTTAGTATGAAAATACTGAAGGTGCCTTTCCCAGTTCCTTTGGCAGAAATGTGAATATGACATCTTAACCCAGCAGATCAAACCCAGGAGATGAGCTAAAAAAAGAATGATATAAACAGCAAACAGATGTCCATCCTCCGTAAGTCTGATGCTGCAAACTCAGAGTAGAATCTATAGTTGTCAATGAGAGGAAGATGAGGTACTGTCTCTCATTTTATAGTGACATTAGGAAAGGTAGGTAGAAGAAGTAGGACTGGGAATGTAACCTTCTTTTGGCCTATAACCTTATCTTTTTGGTAGATGCTCAGTGAATTCTTGGCAGAATTGCTCCTCGTAGTTAGTGTTAGCTTGCTTCTGCTTTTTTTCAGTTTGCACTTATTTTTCGGTCCAAGCTTGACTTACCTGATTTGCACAGGCTGCCCTTCTGGGGTCATTATTAAAAGCTGTTGGTGCAGAGCGATTTACAACACATCTGAGATTGTCATGTTTCATTTCATTTGAGAAATGACATTTATTTGTCATTTATAGTGTAAATGCATTCCTGTCTCTCCAGAAACAGCTCCTTATGAACTCAGAATATACTTCTTATTCTGTGTTCCAGCAAGCATGCTGATATATATATCAACTTTTGTTTGTTTCTTTTGCTAAAGTCCTCACTTATGTCAAAAAAATAAAAAGCATCACTGAGATTTTACTACCCTTCAACTTACGTTATTTTTCCTTCTTTTACACCAAAATAAGTTGTTTTTTTTTTCACGTTGTTTTGCAGAAGGAATTAGAATTGCTCATTGACAGCTTTTTATTTTCACAAAACCAGATTTTCACAATCTCACATTTCCATGTGGATTTGGGGGCAAAAAGCTCATCACCTGTAAAATGTCCCTAGCAGTTGCTATGGAAAGTATGCTGTAATAAGGAGTTGGAAATATATTTTGTGAAAGCCTATCACTTAGTCTTCCGGAAAATGACAAGAAATTTCACTGTGTTCCTTCTCTGTGCTTTCTTTCAAGTCTTCATTTAGCCATTGCTGTTCATTTGATCAGGCCTCAGCACATTCCTACTGCATTTTAGGGAACATTTCTTCCTAAGAAAATGATTTGCTTTACGTTTAATGAAAAGTGATAGTCATTTAATGTGATTCTGCTTTATGGTAAATGCAGAGAATTCTCTAAGTCTAGTGGAGTCTAGTGGGCTCCCAATGAGTGCACATCTGAAGTTAGGATCCTCTAATTATACCAATGACTTCAGTTTTTTAATGTTCTGCTGAGCTGTGCGGTGTCATTGTGGTATTCTTGTTGATTCATTTTTTAAACATATAGTATCAAAATGCTGTTGACTTCTAACAGAATGTTTTTTCACTATAATTTTACTAAATGAAAGCTACTTCTTGGCTAAATGCCTGCAGTGTTTACTACACTATGCATGTGAACAATTATTGTGAACGCTACGCTCAGGCTTCTGTATTCATGCTTTTTTTTCCTTTAACTATCTGTTGTTAGTGGACCTGTTGGACCTGAATACAACAAGTGAAGTTTTCAAACAGCACAAATTGGGTCAAAATGACCAGCTCATTGGCGTCCAAGAAGTGATCAGCTGTCTCACTACCATCTACAGTGGACTTGAAGAGAAACACAAAGATATGGTTAATGTTCCCCTCTGTGTAGACATGTGTCTTAACTGGCTGCTCAATGTATATGATAGGTAAGTAACAAGCTTCTATTCATGGTGTGTACCCCAGAAATTTAATGTTGCATTAACACAGTATATACCATGGAAACAGAGTTGGTAAGGTTAGTACATGTCACGTACTCAAAATGCTAGCCTTATGGGGCTGTTGTACATATTTTTCTGAGTTAGTCTCTGGAGGAAGTGTTCATGACAAAAAAAAATAATGATGCAACCTTAAAAAGTTATTTTCTAAAAAGTCATATTTTTTGATAACTTTGACTCTCTAAAGTGCATTGGCTTGAAATTAGGTATTTCTTACACCATCCTGAGAGCAAAGCTTTATTTGTAGTAGTTACTATTTTTGTTTCTTGAACTGATCGCTTATCCATTATTTTTTCTTCAGCTTACCTTTGCTTCCTAACTTCAGTTAGAAATCAGTTGTTCAATCAGTTCATTTTTAAAATGCATACAGTAAGCAACAAACCTTTTTTCTTTCAATAATGTTTCCTGTTGCTCCCATTTCCCCTTGATTATTAAGTTGAATGCATTAGTGTAGTTAATTCTTCAAGCTGATGAAAGACTTTAGTCTTCATTCAAACTTTGAAAAACGGAAGATGAAGGTTTTCTGTGATAAAATTACCTTTTACAGTATGTTTCCTTGCTTCCCTATCAAATCTATTCAAGAAAAAAAAAAAAAGAAATGCTGAAAGAACAGGCACCAATTTTAAACTGCTTTTCTTTTTTTTTTTTTAATTGGCCTTTAGGAAAGAACTAATTCGTCTCTTGGCATTTCTGTTGTTTATTGCATTGGTGTTATATGTATACAATGTCTCAAATCATTAAACTGCCTGCAAAAAGCATCTGTTAGTTGCATGCTATTAACCTGAGATTTAATTACTGATTCACAGATTAATGACAAAGTAGGAAATTCTTCAGACTTACCTACAGATGTCTTTGTCCCTTAAAAAGAACCTATTTATTTTTAGAAATAGTAGACAAGCCTGTTGTGTTCTGGTATTTTCTGACACATCAGGAATGATTCATTCTTCAAGCACAGTAGAGGCGATACACGCATTAAATTTACTCAGTGACTTTTACTTCCTCAAGGACTCAAAGGTTGTTCCAGAAAGCAACATCTGCCCAATAAAATCTTCTGCGAACTTAAAGCTCCCTGGGTTGATTAGTGCATATATATATATATATTAATAGAGGTAAAAATAAGTGTTTTGCTTTTTTCCAAGATGAGCCATGAAATAAATTGGTTGCTCAATTAACTCATCTGTCCAGACCTATGTTTAAATTATCCAGAAGCTATAGCTGGTGGCTATTGTTCTGGACTATATACTGTCAAATTTTCTAAAATGTCCAATAAAAATGGACTGATAACTTTCAGTACTAATGGGATAATTTAACACCCCTTGAAATTAGTTGTTTCAGTTATTTTAAAGTCTGTCATATATAAGATATAGTACATGTACTAATTGCAGGTGATGACTCATTTCAGTGAGAATTACCCAATGTTCATAAAGAAACTTCTATATGCATTGTTCTTTTAACCTCTTGCAATGCTTATCTGAGTTCTTGTATTTCAGCTTCTAAATTTTCTTATTTTTGTGATGTTAGGATACATTTGATAGGAAGGGTAACTATGGTATAGCACATATGCTACTAACCTTTTCTATGTCATCAAGGCTGTTTTCAATGATCATTCTCTATGGTCCAGTCGTGCCCTGAAGCATTACAACCGTTATCTACTGTTGCACTAATATACCAACTTAATGTAGGTATATTGTAACAAATTCTAACACTGTGGTGAGTTAATATCCCGGGCCTTACCTGCATGTTAAGTTCAGCAAAACCCAGACTTCTGAAAACTGAGGATATGGATGAGAGACCTGCTCGGTCCTTATTGTGTATTCCTGTTTGCAATCGCTTATACTTAATCTTATCCTCTGTCTGGCAATGTTTTTGTCATCTGGATGCCTCCTGTGTGCAACTATCCCTATCATTGTTTGCCCCTTTGTTCACATTGGTTCCATACTTAAGTAAAGTGGTAGTATTTTAATGTCTGGCTATACCATCACAATGTTACAGAATACTTGCATACCATTGTTGGTAACAAAGGTCTGGTACTCTTATATTCAACAGGATAACATTAATTATATTCTGAGTAATATGCTTATAAATTACGGATTTCACAGACCTCTGTTTTTACCATGGTGTAGACTGCATTTGCCTGTCAGAGAAGTTTCAGTTGTTTTTCTCCAGTGCTGCTGAAAAGCAGTATAAAACAGTGAGTTAGGATGTTGTTTAGAGAAAGGAATAAAGTCTGTGTAGTTATGTAGGTAAGTGGCATATTTACGGAAAGTTTTGGGAGAGTTTGCAAAACTCATTTTCCTGGAAAGACATTCTTCCAGGTCATTTTAACCCCGCATTAATGTCTGTTACTGAATTTCGTAGGTTTTTGAGGAAAAAAAAATGCTACTTTTAGGATTTTAGCAGTATGCTGTTTAGCAGCTGAGATGTTCTTCTGGCTGAGTAGAGCTGAACCATATTGTGTGATTCCCAAGTGCTTCACACAGCTTGTGCCCCATGTAGTGAGACTGGGATTATATGCCCTGTATAGTAAGTTGTTCAGTTCTTTGTAAAGTGCAATTGCTTATAATTTCAGCAAAGGAAATGGCAAGCTGTGCTTCATATCTCAGATTTTCATGGGACTATTGCTTCTGTTATTTTTGTTACCTATTCTTCCCCCATTTCCTCTTCTGTATCCTCTAACTCCAGTATCTTCTGAACTAAGACACAGGGTAAAGGCATTCTCCCTTTCTCTTCTAACACTGTAGCCATTTTTTGCTGACCCTTTTTAAAACTCATTTGCTTATGGTATTTAAGATAGTAAGAGACTTTTTTTGTTGTATAAAGCAGTTCCTTAATATTATGTGCAGCTGTGTGGGATCTCTGAAACAGCTGAATGGTTGGTTTGTGCTTGGATGGAGAGTCCAAACCATGCAACAAAGTTGATTGTTAATTGTGCTTCACTTTCTCCAGCCTCTACCTGTGCAGCATGGTACCCTCCCATGCTTCTGACCATGACCTCTTTTCCTTGGCCAAAGGATACAGTTATCTGATTCCTCACTAAGCTAGTCCTCTCTGTGGTATATGCCTTCAAGGCACTCTTCCTCCTACCTGGACAGAAATTATGTATAACTTTTTTTTTTTTTTAATGCAAATTTTGGCAGGTTTAAAAGTTGAGTTAATTCTGGGTTCTCTGCCAGCTCCTTACATGAAATGAAGGTGCAAAATGGGGATCATACCTGACACATAGCCCAGAGCCTGCCTCGTACACATGTACATTCAATAGAAACACCTAGAAAAAGAGGACTTTTTTATTATTATTTCCTCCTTCTTCTTGTCTCTTACCACTCCTTTTTCCCACTAAAAATAAATAAATAAAAATTCCAGTTTGTTTGAGGAAAAGGAATGGCAGTGTTGCACTATAAGGGCAATGAATCCATTGACTGAGGCTGGAGAGCTGATACATCCAGAGGGACGAAGGGGCTTTAGTAAACATGAACGGTGCTTGTGACAAACAGCTGTAATATTTTTCCCGTTTTTACCTGAAGACAGGTCAGAGGTCAATAATGTCCCATTTTTATACTGCCTGTCATTATTGTATTGACTGAGAATGGGCAACTTGCTCTAACCAGTTAATAAATGTATAAGGGTTTGGATTTTCCTTCACCAGTATCAGAGTGAAAAATATCTGAGCTGCTAAAGTGGTCTTATGAATTGACTTTGTAATGACAAGCATGCTTGTATTGCTATAAAGTGTATCTGAATAGTGTATAGGCACTTAATACTCAACCAATAAATTTTGTATGAATTCAAGCTTTAAACTTTCCTAAACCATTTGACTGTAAGGGCTTGATTTTCAGATATTTGTATACACAGTACAACTAGACAGTTGTGGGATTCAGAGAGACCTTGACAGGCTGAAGAAATGGGCCAAGTTCAACTAACGTAAATGTCATGCTTCCCCTTGGGAAGGAATAACCCCATGCACCAGTACAGGCTTGAGGACGTCTGTCTGGAAGGCAGCTTTGCAAAAGAGGCCTTTGAGGTCCTGGTGGACACTAAGTTGAACATGAGCCAGCAACGTGTGCTTGTGGCCAAGGCCACCAGGCTCCTGGACTGCATTAGGAAGAGTGTTGCCAGCAGGTAGAAGGAGGTGATCCTTCCTCTCAGCGCTGGTAAGGCCA
Organism: Cygnus olor; assembly: GCF_009769625.2. Lineage (NCBI taxonomy): Eukaryota > Metazoa > Chordata > Aves > Anseriformes > Anatidae > Cygnus > Cygnus olor. The sequence continues at coordinate 71,113,657 of NC_049171.1, read as the reverse complement.
TATGTGGAGTGCTGGATCCACCTCCGGGCTCCCCAGTAAAAGAGACATGGACATACTGGAGAGAGTCTGTTGAAAGGACCGTGAGGATGATTAAGGACTAGGAATACCTGATGTACGAGGAGAGGCTGAGAGCTGTGACTGGTCTAGAGAAAAGACTCAGGGGGATTTCGTCTGTGTGCAGAAATACCTGCTGGGGGCAGTGGAGAAGGTAAAGCCAGGCTTTTCTCAGTGGAGCCCAGTGACAGAACAGGAGGCAGTGGGCACAGACTGAAACAGACTCTGCTTAAACGTATAAGAAAAATACTTTTTTATTTTGAGGGTGATCAAACAGTGGCACAGGTTGCCCAGACAGATGTTAGGGTCTACATCCTTGAAGATATTCAGAATCCAACTGGGACGTGGTCCTGGGCAACTTGCTCTACCCTAGTCTGCTCTGAGCAGAGGCATCAAAATAGATTATGTCCAAAGGTTCATCACTGATTTTGTGGCTCTGTAAGCTGGAAAAACTTAAATCACTGAATTGGAAGTGTCAGTGCTACAAAGTCTGTAGATTTGTTGGGAGTTTTTTTTTCCTCTCTCTCTCTCTCTCTCTCTATTTTTTTTTTTTTTGGGGGGGGGGAATGATTTTTGTGGGTGTTTATTTTTGTTTTGCTGTATATAGGATTTCAGTCCTAGTATTTAGTTGTTTCCAAGAAAAAGGCTATGGGAAAACATGCTGCTCTTCAACAAAATGTAATAGTTCAGGCTTTTGAATTCTGTTTATAGTTTATCAAGGAAATGCTTTTTATGCATTTTTTTCAGTCACTTTAACAACCTGCTGAAATCTGGAGAAGTTTGAAGCCTCGGCATATATGCCTTGACCTTTAAGCGGCAGAGTTCTCCTGAGCTTCTACCTTTGATAAACAAATACTCTAGTCAGTCCTGAGTTAAGTCAAACCCAAATAAATGTTCTGCTTTGCTTTTCTTTTGAATACAAAGTTAAAGCACAGACAGCCATACACAGGAAAGAATAGTGAAAGAACATTATCAAGGTTGCAAAATGAACCATTAACGAGTTAGGGTATGCCAGAATGATGTCTTGTCTGTGATTGAAAGAGGTAATTTGAAGCTAAGCTTGAATGTATAAAATAGGTGGCACTTTTATAACGTTCTGGAAAATTGGTCCCGATTTTCAAGCTAGGCAGTAAAAGTAATGGGCACTTTTGATTAATTTGGCAATGATTTCTCTGTACTTCTGTTCCAACTTGTGGAATAGAGAAGATAATACCGTCTAGTCTCACAAGACTAGGTGATGGTTGTGAAGACAAATGCATTAATATTTGTAAGGCGGTTAGGTAATTTACGGAGAGCCCAGGAATAGATTAATAATTTTGTATTCAGTGCAGCATTTGTGAAGTAAATCAGACAGCAGAACATACGTTGAATGGGGAGGACGGAAAGAGATATCTAATAACCACTCCAGAATTAATTAAAGGATATATCACTTTGCATGACAAAAAGGACCAAACTAATGTTTGGGGTGATATTAATTCCAGTATTATCTTACTTGCTGGAGAAAGACACAGCTAACCTTAAATGCAGGGGGTTGTGTACAAACGTATACAGTTTAACTACTGTTTTCATGACTTGTTTGCTACATCTTATCTGAAGATAAATTGTGTGGTGTTTTCTGGGCTTTGAAAACAGAAATCATTACATCTCAAGTATGCTTCTTGCACTGATCTTGAAATTTAAAATTGTCCCATTCCATATGCCCCAGTTTTATTGCTTTCATATCTGAACAGTGTTTCTTGCAGGTTTAAAATCTCTTGCTTTGATAGCCATTTACCTGTTCTCAAGTTTGCTTAAGGTTTGATTAATGTTTCTGAAGGTTTGCGGATTTTTTTCATGTTGGACAAGATGACCCTGAAGTCATGTTCCTTAGAACAACTCCACATTACCTAATTACTGCATGTGGTTGGCTGTTTGTTTGCTGGAGCACATGTATATCAGAACGTTTTAAACATAGAAGGAAAAAAGGAAGTGGAATAAATTCCTTTGACATGAAAACTTGGTTTTATATTGCAGTCCCTGTTTCCTAATGGGTTTCTTGGTGCATGCTCATGTGCATTATTTCTGTGAATATCACATTCTTAAATCATGTTGTGTGTTTTACAAGAGCTAAATGTCAGCCCTTTTAGAGTAATATGAACTGTTTTGACATGTAAACCATTTAGTAGGCAAGTTAAGTTTTTTGTAAGGGAAGCATTCTTAGTGTGACTTGCAGTGTTAATTTGTTTTGACTTATGAAGTATGAAGTAGAACTCACCAATAACTTTGCATTTTGAATAGACTTATGTTGAAATGAAATAAATAAAAAAAAACAACACTGTATTACATTGTCCTATCTTTATAATTTCAGTGGCCGAACTGGAAAAATTCGAGTGCAGTCCTTGAAAATTGGCTTGATGTCTCTTTCTAAGGGGCTTCTGGAAGAGAAGTACAGATGTAAGAATGTATTTTTTTAAATGCTTGATGTATATAATTAGAAGTCTTGTATAATAATAATGTACGTTGTCACTAAATTTGCCATATAACACTTGTGCCTGTAGCAAGACTGTTTCCTTATGAGTAAGCAAAAATTGTTGTTTTCATAATCATAGAATCATTGAACTGCTTGGGTTGGAAGGGACCTTAAAGATCATCCAGTTCAAACCCTCCTGCCATAAGCAGGGATGTCAACCGCTAGATCAGGTTGCCCAGGGCCTCATCCAGCCTGGTCTTGAACACCTCCAGGGATAGGGCATCTACAACCTCTCTGGGCAACCTGTTCCAGTGCCTCACCACCCTCTGAATGAACAATTTCCTCCTAAACTCTAATCTAAATCTCCCTTCTTTTTGTTCAGAACCATTCCCCCTTGTCCTGTCATTATCTGTCCAAGCAAAAAGTTGCTCCCCATCTTTTTTATAAGCCCCCTTTCAGTATTAAAAATCTGCAGTGAGGTCTCCCCAGAGCCTTCTCTTCTCCAGGCTGAACAACCCTAACTCCCTCGGCCTATCTTCATAGGAGAGGTGCTCCAGCCCTCTGATCAACTTCGTGGTCCTCCTCTGGACCTACTCCAGATCCATGTCCTTCCTATGCTGAGGGCCCCAGACCTGGACGCATCGCTCCAAGTGGGGCCTCACCAGGGCAGAGCAGAGGAGGACAATCCCCTCCCTCGACCTGCTGGACACCCCTCTTTTAATGCAGCCCAGAATGCAGACGGCCTAGTAAGATTGATATCCTTACTGGAAAGTATCAATGTCAGTTATGTATTGTCATACTGCACAGCATTACACTTCTTCCAAAAACGAAGGAAAATGTAGCTGTGTAGAAGAGCTAGAGTAGTGATCTATTTGACTAATTCTGTTCAACTCTGATTTAAAAAAGCAAACAAACAAACCATATAACACCTCTTTTTGTGTATGTTTTTTGGGGAAAAATCAAGCAAGTCAGTGTTGCTTGGAACAGTCTGATGTGTCTGATAAGCAAATAAACCTAAATCCAGCAATTGTATTTTCTGGTCTATGAAAAATATGATTTGAACTCTGAAGATAATTTTTCAGTACTTGTGCTTACTGCCAGAATTGTACAATGAAAGTTTAAAATAGATTGATTTAAATAATCTCACAAGCTGGAGAAATACTGAGTAGTATGAAAATATTTGACAAAAGTAATTGCAGGAGCAGAAGAGAATTGAGAAGCTTTGTGGCAAAACCTCATGACAAATACAGGAGAAGAGATTAAGCAGTTTATAAGAGTATCACAGGTGATGGACAGTTATATATTAGGCATAGAGTCTTAAAATTGCTATTCTTTGCAGTAGTTGCTTTACGCATTTGGGAAAATGATGTAAAATGTATAGCAACAGTATTTGCCATGTACTTATGGAGCTCTGCAGCAATTTCTGCCTTCCTTAGAAGTGTTTGTAGGTAATCTTGTAATCCTGGTAACTAACATTGAGCAAAAGTACAGGTGTCTTATGCATTGAGGCATATGAACTAGAGGCATCTGAACTAGAGTCCTTACTAGGAGTTTGCTTTTTTAATTTCTTTGTCATTTGGCATATCCGTTAAGTAGTCCATAACTAAAAGGGCTTGGGGGCATACCTTTGTTCAGTAATGATAATTCAAAAGGTAATTTGCCACTCAGTGCAAAATAAAAAGGTTTTCTATGATGTAAGATTTAGGCTGTGGATAACAGAATGATAGCTCTACCAAAAGAGGATTGAACAACCAAACAAAACAGCTGTGAATAAACTCTCTTTAAATGGCTGCCATTAATCAGTTAGTATACTTACTAACTACTTAGTATACTTACCTAGCACAGACACTGATGGAAATGACTGAGTTGGATTATCTTTAATATGTTTGCTTTGTGTCTTGCAGTAAAATAAAAGTGGCAGCAGATTTGCATAGCCCAAGTTAACAGAGTTGGCTCTTTCTTGCAGGTTGCTGTGAAAAATCCTAGAAAATTAATGCAGAAGAAATCTCAGGAGAGTTTTGTGCCAAATGATCGTAACTTAAACTTGAAATACATCTGAAACTGAAATAGTGTCTTGGTCTCCTAAGGCAGAGAATTAATAGTCAATTTATGCATGCGGTTTTTTGTTAATCCTGTTCTGATCAGTGTGCCAGACTTTGATACCTTTAATGTATTGTTAGCTTTATCATCTCTTTCCTGATGAGCCATGGAATTGCCACAAAGCAAAATACTTGCTCAGTGTGAAAGAAAGTCTGTGGGAGAAGGAAGAAAGTGACAGTATTATGTATGGATTGTGAGCATGCGGTAGGAATGCAGTCAGCATTTTGGGTCCTCTGGCATCACCTGTGTCACAGCCAGACCTTTGGTATTAGCTCTCTAGTTTGTTCACTTTTTATTGCCCCGTACTAATCATCTACTGCTGAGAGATTTTGATATCTGTTGAGTGCTTTCAGATCCTCTAGTTAAAAATATAATGGAAATGTTAAGTGTTTTCAAGAAATTAAGGAAAAGTCACTTGAAAGGAAGAGCAGTACCCCAAATATGCGTGCTTAATGTGAATTTTCTGCCTTCTGACTTTTCCTTTCTCAGAGCAGTTCCTGACATTTGCTTCTGCTGTTTGGCTACAGTTCTTCTAAGTACTTCTGAGTCTTTGACAGTCCCAGGCTTCTTTGTGCAATCACTGTAAGATTGTGGTTGGAGTCATTTGTAGAGCACAGACCATGCCAACCACACGTTAAACATTGTAGTGCTAGAGAGGCATTTCTTCTCAGAAAGCTGGTTGTAAAATAGGCATGTTTCTTGTTCAAAAAACTTTTGGATGGGACCCTTCAGACATTTGTAGACTGCTTAACCAGCTGTCTGCTTGAGGGTTTTCTCAGAGATCAGACTTTCAGGGGTTGACTTGAAGAAACATCATTTCTGGGCTGCTGAGATATTAGGTTTCTGAAATAATATGTAAATGGGGTGATAATTTCAGTTTATCAGTAAAATTGACCTTCTTTCCCTCTTACTTTTTTGGGGAAATCAAGCTTTTTTTTTTCTTTTTTCCTTTTCTAATATCAAACTTTTCTTTTCCTATTTGTGTTACGTTTTTAGCAGCCAGTGTTCGTCACAAGTTATTGACTAACACTTCATTTCCAAAATAGGCAGATCTTTCCCATTCGCACATTTTTAAATCCATTTTGCCTGATAAATTTCTCGTAAGCTTCTTTTTAGATGCTGCATTGCAGGGTTGACATGAGAATGAATCTTTAATTAAAAAAAAAAAAAAAAAAACACGATTAATTTAGGAGAAATATTGAAGCCTCAATTAAAGAATGCCTATTCTAGAAAATGTTTAAAGACATGAATCACAGAATCATAGAATGGCTTAGGTTGGAAGGGACCTTAAAGACCATCCAGTTCCAACCCCCATGCCACGGGTAGAGATGCCAACTGCTAGATCATGTTGCCCAGGGCCTCATCTAGTCTGGTCTTGAACACCTCCAGGGATGGAGCATCCACAACTTCTCTGGGCAACCTGTTACACCCTCTGAGTAAAGAATTTCTTTCTAATATCTAATCTAAATCTCCCCTCTTTTAGTTCAAAACCATTCCCCCTTGTCCTGTGCATTGCCTGGGAATCATGCTTAACTTCAAGCACATGCCTGGGTGCTCCTGTGAATAAAAATGGACCTGTGAACGTAGTTGAATTGCAGTGAGCTGATTACATCTCTGGTTACAGAGCAAATAGTCTAGGGCCTCTTCTGTTTGTGAAGCTCATGACCTGATCTGAATGTATCCATATTGTGTTCTCTTTAGTCTTCAAAATGGGGGGACAAGTGGGAGTTACTTATTGGAAACAACCCCTGAGTGACTTTACTTTCACATCATTCCTGGTGATTTTGGGGGTGAGAGTTAGCTGACTTTGACTGAGAGCATGCCAGGTACGCTTTTAACAGCTTAATGATGCAGGCGAGAGGGTTTGGGTGCCTGAGCCTAGGCTGTAGTGCACTGTTTAATTCACTGGTATAAAGATAGACATTAAAAATAGAGAGGTGAAAAATAAATAAAAAGAAAGCGTGTGACCAAGGACAATATTTGTTTTGTTCCAAAATATTCAGAAAACAATAAAAAATAGCACTTGCTCATTGCTCATGTTACCATTAGTCCCTCATACATTATCACAGGGCTTCTGAATACTGAGAAAAAAAAAATAAAAAACATTTTTAACCACTCAATTTTAGTGTTCCACATGTTCTAAGAAAGAAATTTTCAATCATGTAAGCAAGTCATTCCAATAATACGAGTTTAAAATTGTGTGTGATTATTCAGAGATGATTCTATGCCTGGTCATGCAATCAGGAGACAAATGATGTCTCAGAGGTGTGGATTTTCTCAGGGACAGCAGGAACTTTAACTTCCTTCCCTTTTTCTCAATGTTAAAGGCAGAGATAAGTCATAGTGCTATGTAATATATGGAAATACATTTGTGTGCATTTCACTCGTACCTGGCCTCATGTTAAACACAGAAAGCCAGACTGGCAACAGACATAGAAAACATGCGTAAAGTGTTTTATAAATTTACAGGGTGTAGGTTTTGGGTTATATCATTTCATGCATAAAACCTACAGGGTTTGTGGTAAGAAAGAAGAGCTACTTGAAAATCTCTACCATGAAGAAGTTTAATTTTAAAGTGTTATAAAACATTTTGGAATGTGATTTTTATTTTATGTTTATGTTCTTAGTTTTGGAACCATTTGGAACTAACACTTTGATACTTAAAAAAAAAAAAAAAAAGAAAGGGGAAGGGAAGAAAAAAAATGAATGAAAAGAATGTCATGGAATCATAGAAGCATTAAGGTTGGAAAAGACCTCCAAGGTCATCTGGTCCGACCATCACCACACTACCAATATCACCCAGTAAACCATGTTCCTAAGCACTAGGTCCAGAGCTGAGTACAGGGGGACGATCACCTCCCTGGTCCTGCTGGCTGCACTGTTCCTGATACAAGCCAGGATGCTGCTGGCCTTCTTGGCCACCTAGGCACACTGCTGGCTCATGTTCGGGTGAGCGTCAATCAGCACCCCCAGATCCTTTTCCTCTGCACGGCTTTCCAGCCACTCTGCCCCAAGCCTGTAGTGCTGCATGGGGTTGTTGTGGCCAAAGTGCAGGACCCGGCACTTGGCCATGTTGAACCTCAACCCACTGGCCTCTGCCCATTGACCCAACCTGTCCAGGTCCCTCTGCAGGGCCTTCCTACCCTCTGGCAGATTGACACTGCCCCCCAGCTTGGTGTCACCCACAAACTTACTGAGGGTGCACTCAATCCTGTGCATTCTGTGTAAGGACGTGCATCTTGTTTGTAACATGTGCATCCTGTTTGTAAAAATGCATCTGAACAAACAATGACACATTTTCTATTTTCACATATTCTTAATTAAATTCATATTTGAGTGTAACTTTCAAGGCTTTACACTGCACTAGATCCCTTGCAGCTGCTTGCATGATTTAGGCTTGACAGGGCTAGGTTTATGACTTGATGTCTTGGCAACCTCAGCAAAAGCCACAAGGTGTGTTGTTGGACATCTTAATACTGTTTTGGTAGGAATTGAATGAACTTTTCAACATTTTTGAGTATCCACTTCTATGCCAACCAGTAAGTACATTTTTTCAGGTTGTCCAGCTAAGTTGTTTTTTGGGTCCTGCTGGTTTTCATCCTCAAAATACTAATGTGAGGCTGAATTTAATTTAAGATTAAACAGGTCTTTTTTGTTTGTTTGTTTCTGCTTTTTGTTATGGCTCAAGTCTGAATAATCTTTACTTTTGCTTCCCAAATCCTTCTTGTCTTAGTCCCATATACGGTTTTACTTAAGATAACTGTATTTTGTATATAAACTCTCAATATGTATGTACATATGTACAAACACCATTTATAGCAGTGCTCAGTTTGTGGCTTCTGACTTTGCTGGTGCGTGACGTATGGGGTCCCCATTCCCACTGGTGGATATGGAGTCTGGGTGCACGCTGTCAGAGCTGAAACAAACCCTTCTCCCTTATGTCTGCCACTTCAGAGCTGCTCTTGGGTTATCTCCTTTGCTAGGGAACACCTCCTGCATTTCTTCAAGGAGGATGGCCAGCTAGCAGGAACATTTTGGCTTTGCATGCCTTTAGTTGAGGGGCTTCTCCTGTGTTGTCATACAAATTTCATTGAGGATTTGGGGAGGAGGGGGATTACCATCCAGTAACTCCTGTGAACTTCAGCATTCAGTGGTTATGGTGCAGCTGCCAGTGTTAAGTTCTAGTTGTGTTTTTGGTTAAGTAGGCTGTTTTGGAGGAGTTTGAGCTCTCCAGTGTATTTTCTGATTTCCTACTTGCATCAGCCCTAGCCGATCACTCTCCCTCTTCTCTCTCCTGACACATCATTTTTCTTCTATTTATTAGCTCCCCAATCAACTGATGCTTTAGGGCTTGGGAAAGTACTTCATCCTCCTCCCAGCTGCAGTAGTGAGTGAATTGTTCTTGTAGCACCCATTTCCACTGTAGATTGATAAAAGCATAAAAAATCAAATGGGCATTTTTTACCCTATCCATTTTTTTGAAATGGACTCTTAGATACTGGAAAACTATTTCAACAGCAGCTGAAAAAACTGGCCAGGTTTTGGGATTGCCAAGGTGAGCCTGCAGCAGGGCAGTGCTTGTTCTGTCAGTGCTGTCATCCATGGGCTTTCTCACTGCTAAGTGCTGAAGATGCTGCAGCATCTGTTTGACTAGGCAAGAAAAATACAAGAAACTCTAAAAAAAAAAAATCATTCAGTCATCTGGATTTATGTTTTGTGAAAGTATTCTCTTCTGCCTCAGCTCCCTTTGTCAAGAGAAAAGGTATGAGCCGTCTTTCTGATGCATGCTGACAAAGCTTGACAGTTACTCCAAATGAAGGGCAAAACAATTTGCGGAGTGTAATAAAAGAGTTTCTCTTGAATGTTTCTGAAGAAAGCTGCTCTGTTTCTCAATCACAAGTGCAGTCAGACTGAATTTTCAAATTTCTTTTATTTCTAATCTATTGCCAGGTGTTCTGGTAGGAAAGATGAGTAGCAAGGGAATAGTGTAAATGATTTTTTTTTCTTTTAACATTATTTGGAACTTTAATCCAAACTGGCCACTGAGTGCAAAAGGAGATCGTAAAAGCCAACTGGAATTGAACACACAGAATCTCCACTACAGCTTCTTTTGTAACTTACACCATCCACAGAATTTAAAGCTATTTCTAAGAGATTAATTCAGTGTTCAAGATATTTTCAGGAGAGATTAATCTTGTGACTAAATATCAATGTACGAAACTACAAAGTTCATAAATCAAGAATTGTTGGGAGAAACGTGTTAAAAATATCTAGCTGGAAATTTTAACAATTACAAATATATTTAAAAAATCAAAGAAATGTGTAAATACACTACTTTAAGAAATATTTTCTGTACTGCAGATAGGCTTATTAATTCAATAGTTTACTGTGACTCTTAAGCAGGAACAAGCAGTGTATTTCTTCCCAGTAAGTGTCTATGTCGGGAACAATTTTTTGATCCTTTCAGCCTCAATTTTTTCTGTCGTTACAGTCATCCCAGAGCCTGCATTTATGCTGCAGGGCTCGACACGTACCTTAGGAAATTGGTAAAAGGAAAGTGCATGGGAACAGATGTGGTTATCCAGGAAGCAAATGTGATTCCTGTTAAGGACAAGTTGTGTTGCTGGCTGGCTGGTGCTCCTGCTTTAAGCTATTTCACGCTGCCAGCTGTGACTTGTGCTCATTTCCAGTCTCAGTTCACAGCAAACACGTCTGTCTCCAGCCAACCTAAGGAAAGCATAGATTTTGGCATGAAATAGGGATTTCTGAAAAATCTTTTATTTTTTTCTTCCCTTGTGATAACATAGAAAACTTCATAAATACTAGGGGAAAAATGAAGTAATGATGGATTGGCACAAAAAGCTATTCCGGTTTTGTGTTGGTTTATTTTGTCACATAGCTGTTCATGAGTAAAAAAAGAACTGCGATAGGTCGTAGTTGAATGTACAAATTTGTCAGGAGGATATTTATCTTCATTTATTAATTTTATAATTCTTAATTTTTATTTATCTTAAATATCAAGATATTTATTTATCTTACCATAAGAAGCTAAGTATGATTTAATTCATTTGACCTGACTCTTCTCATTTGTATGATTACAGATCCAGAAAAAGTAGTCAAAGTAATCGAGATTAGATGAGGGTAAACTATTTTAAATAGGAGAGAGGTCATCTGTTGCTGCATCTGAATTACAGAAATGGCAAAACACAAGCGGTGGTGTTACTGAATAACAGAAAATGTAGATGCAAACGAAATGAGCTAGTGCCTTTTGTTGTGTTGCAGATCTCTTCAACGAAGTGGCAGGTCCCACAGAAATGTGTGACCAGAGGCAGCTTGGCCTGCTGCTGCACGATGCCATCCAGATTCCCCGGCAGCTTGGGGAGGTGGCAGCTTTTGGTGGCAGTAACATCGAACCCAGTGTGCGCAGCTGCTTCCAACAGGTGAGATGATACAAATCTTCATAGGAAAAACCTCTCTCTGAGCAATTTAAGACCTACTTTTACATGGTGTAAAAATAGGAGAGGAATTTAAAAACATCTATTGAGTTTTGAAGAGAAATGAATTTGCTCCTGCAACCGAATTGTTGTTAAAAGTACTGGGAAGTTATTGCTAAAATGTAGCTGTGAAACTTTCATTCATCTTTTAGGAGACAATCAAATTGCTTTTTAGCAAAAAGAATATATAATTATTTGTGTTTATGATAATATTGACTGCTTCAAATGCTGTTAAAAAATATTGTAGTGGCCAATTATCCCGCTTTGCATCGTTCAGAACAACATGATACTGTGAGAACAACGTGCTTTTATGTCCTGGAACAAGATTTGATCTCAACAGAACAAGAAAATGATGTTGACAGTAATTTTTGACTTTGTGCATCAGGATATTATTTAGCATTATTTTTCTGACAAAAGAGATTGCAGTAGCACAAAGCTTCAACCACAGTCATTTGTGTTTCGTGAGCCTTTATGCAGCAGATCAGAACATAAAATAAAGCTGTCTTACAGCCTGCTGTTCAGGTCCGTACTACATGCAGGGGGTTAATGAGGCTGCAAAGAACGTCTGTCTGTTTAAAGAAAATGAGAAGAAAAAAGATGTCGTCGCAATGGAACACAACCTAACTCAGGATTTGTCGAGGATGCCTAAGGCTCTGACTGTTTGGTAGTGATAACTATATTGCTGAAGTTTATTACGTCTGTGAAAGTGGCTGCTTTAAGCATTGTCAGAAATTATATATTGATTAAAAATTCACTGTGCCATATATAAAACCACTGACTTCAGTATTTGTAGTTTTATTGAATCCAACAGATTAAAAGTTAGAGAACTTCTAGGATGTTTTTCTTTTACCATTCTTTTACAGACATTTTTATGTTTTCATCCAGCACCTTGAAAAATTCAGTTGTGCTAGCTTTTTAAAGCTACATACTTATTTAGCTTGTTCAATTCATTTCTGGACTCTAAGATGACTGGGATTGAAGAATTATTTATCCAGATCTGTAATAATTTGCTCGATACATATGGAAGTTGTTTTGACCAACTAACCATGTAAAACTTCTCTGAGGTTTTAACATTGCTTCTTCAGACAGTAAGGGATGTTGCTTGACATCCATCACTGGCCTCAAGTGGTTCAAGTCACACTAATAAATTAATTTTTTAGTGACAGACTTTCTGTCACAGAGGAGTTATCTTCCATGTTCTTCAAGGATCTGCCCCATCCACCATGCTGTTCAATTATGGGCGAGGTGCACTAGCCAAGGTAGAGTTTAAATACACTCCGTATTATTGTGATTATACTGGTGATCCAGTTGCATCCCTTATCTCACATGAATGCCTTGAGTTCTGCTCCTCGTCATTAGGAAAGCATAGACAAAGTATGCAACGGGATGTCAGACCTATCTCAGCCTAGTGAAAACAAGTATTTTGCTGGTAGGGAAATAAATATAGGGAAATATAAATAATATAAAATTATATAAATAATTATATTAATAAAATATATTATAAAAATTATAAATAAAAAATTATAAATAATTATATAAATAATATAAATAATAGGGAATAAAGCTTATTATTCCTTTCTTCCCTGCAGCTCCCTCTTAGTAACAAAAATTGGCTTGGATTATGAATAGTTTAAGAAGTCGAATGTTGCTTTTTGTCATGTGTTACCATTTAAGTATAGCTTTCATTTTAAATTTTAAACTGTTATATCCAGTGAGCTCAGAAGGACAACCTGTTCTTGTTGCTGACAAATAGGATGAACATAATTCCTTTACAGCTCGGCTCTTCTGTTAGTTACAACTTGAAGAGAATGGAAACATGTTTATTTGCTTCTTAAAAGAGTCATGCTAATATTTCCACTTTGTTGATTTCTTGCAGTGATTGCCTATAAAGTGGCAGATTTATTTTCCTGTTTATTTATCTCTATTTATTTGTGTGTTTAACATGCTAACTGGTAAGAATACCATGGGCTCAGAACACAATTAAAAATTTATCGTGAGCCTTACAACAATTACTAGACCCTTGCAAGCAGTACTGACTTTTAGCAGTCTGGAATCAGTCTTAACTCAAAAGACAACCATGTCTGAAATGCAGAAGGTGCTTCCCTTTAGCACTTTCGTTCTTCTTTCTCAAGCCCTTTCAATTCAAAGATGGCTTTATCGTGGACTACTCCATCTTTATTACCATCTGTCTCTTCTATCACAGCTGTTTAGACCTATCTGTTCTTACTGGCTAACTTAACTTGTTTCCTTTATTTGTATTTTAATCAAAGTTGTTTCCTGTGTACTTTAACTGGTTCCACATTAACCTGACATGAAAAGGACTAACACAGTTGTTTGTTTTTTTTTTGTTTTTTTTTTTTTTTGAAATTAAATTCTAAGTAAAATCTGTTTGTGGAGGGTTTTTAATTCTATTTCCTTTTTTATTATTATTGTTTTTAATTTATTTATTTATATATATATATATATTTACTTTCCCCAGAACCACAACAAGCCGGAAATTACTGTAAAGCAGTTTATAGACTGGATGCGCTTAGAGCCGCAGTCAATGGTATGGCTACCAGTTCTACACCGCGTGGCAGCTGCAGAAACAGCAAAACATCAGGCCAAGTGCAACATCTGCAAAGAATGTCCGATTGTTGGCTTTAGGTAAGAGAAGGGGAGTTATGTGCACGTTCTCCACCAAGTATAGTTCCTTGTTTGTTTTTCCACCATCTTCCTGATTTATGATGGGAACTGCCATCCCTGGTCAGACCACAGTGTGGATCTCACTGCAGGAGCTCCTGAGCCAGTGTGTTTCTGGCTCCTGTGGTCCCCCTGTTAGATACCCAGTGGCCTGGTGACTGACAGGTGTGCGAGAGGAGGTTGTTATCAGGTATTTTGGAAAAAAAAAATGACTTATCTATGTCTTAGATGGAGCAAGAAGACTCATGGTGGGTTTGCTGGCTGCCCCACCTCCTGCATAAAGCTTGTGAAACCAAGCCATTCGTGCCAGCCAGTACTGAACACCCTTCAGCAGCTATCCTTCCTTGCTTGGCACAAACATTGATATGTTACTGTGATGAGACTTGCGTAGTTCCTGTCTCGAAGCATTGAACACAATCTAAGTTTAGTCTGCTCAAAGGAAGCTGTGAATTCTTAAAGCAAAAATGACTCCAGGGGTGATATTCTTTTTATTCTCCTGAACTGTATGATTTAACTATGATTTATCATCATGACGCATTGGATAGTTGGTACCCTTTCTGAGTACTTTTATAACTAACATACATTTGTGCATTGATTGCTCCAGTGTGTAAAGTAATGCAAAATGAAGTAGGGGAGTAGAGCTAAACATAATTGTTGGATTTTTCACTGTTGTGGTTGTGAAGTTGAGTGTTTTATTTAGGAATGATAGATCAGTCTTTCCTGTAAGCGATTTTAAGGCTTTTCTTCCAGTATTAAGGCAGATGAGTCATTTTTGTTCCTTGTGCTTTCTCTTTCTCTCCTTCCTTCTATTGTTTTAAAGGTTATATATTTATACGAATCCTGGGGTCAGATTTGTCTCACCTAGCTTTGGACATGCTAGCTTTAGTCAGTTTTGTAAGACTGAGCAAGTGACTTTTACTATAAATAGGGAGATGTAAGTAATCTGATCAAACTTTGTTGCCTATCTTAAGAGGAGATGAAATCACTCTAGATGTTCCTATTTTTCTTAATTAATACTTGAGGGAGCCTAGGGTGGCTAAGTTCCGTTCAGAGATCTTTCAGATGCCTAAACTGCGGCTAGTGGATCCTGTCTATACTGAGATATCTAGTGTGGAAAAGGATGCCATGGAGACAGAAGACAAGGGAAGATGAAAAGAATGACTCATTCTAAATCATTTCTATAATGAAGCTAGAGATGTACAACAACAAAAGCATGTAGCATCTTACCAGAAGGTAGATGCGGCCATTTAATACACAGGCTCTGAGTAAAGACTACAAACAGTTGCATCAGCATCCTTAAAAGTGAACCTTTACATTTATAGACACATTCTTTTGCAAAACAAAACATAAAACTCAGCAGGGGAATAATGTGGTCTGGTACTGAAAACTGCTCTCAGGAAGCAATTCAGTTTTAAGCTTTAACTATTCAATAGCTATTCAGTTTGCTTCAGCTAGCTCATCTTAGTTTCAGATGAATAATATAATCTCATCCAGTCAGAACAACCATACTGTAACAAACAGTGGATGGAATCTGCTTTAGCCAGCTTTGGTTTAAAATATATACATATC
The DNA here is from genome assembly GCF_009769625.2 of Cygnus olor. NCBI lineage: Eukaryota > Metazoa > Chordata > Aves > Anseriformes > Anatidae > Cygnus > Cygnus olor. Next base: position 71,098,309 of record NC_049171.1, on the reverse strand, counting down.
ATGCTCCTGGGGGTTGCATTTAATATAGGAGATATTGTGGAAGTGTTTTTTTTTTCTTTGTTACTTAGTTTATTCATTACTTTGGCTTTCAAGAGCAAGTATAATAATTCAGTTTTAAAACTTAATTGTGTATTATTCTCATAGTTGATGAACTTTTAAGAGTTTCAGGTTTTGAAACATGGACCTAGAATTTCTGAGCATCAGAATGATGTAAATGCATTTAAACAGTAAATGTAAAAACATATAAATGTAAAACAATCTGGTTTATAAATGATATTTTAATGTGAGATAACAGCCAGTGACTAAAGAGAGGGGGAAAAAAGCTAAATCAATATAGTTTTAAGTCAGTAGAGCTGATGCCTGTAAGATTGTCTGTTTCAAAGTGACTTTGTCAACAGGTGATTGACATTGGCTGTCTGTGTGGCTACAGAAGGTAGGAATTCCTTGTAAATACTCTGTGAAGCAACCTGAGTAGTGTAGGAGGGTTGCATGAATTGGACTAGGAGGGCTGCAGGTTTCCTGTGTCCTGTACAGATGCAGTGGTGGCACAGATGCCCTGGGTCTGCAGCCAGGGCGCTGTCAGCACCCTACCTGTGCTTTCTAAGCAAAAACAAACTGGCTGCGTCCTTGTGTAGCTGCTGCTGAAAAGCAGGTGACAATATTTCAAAGAGTAATTTGCCTCATGAGGCTTAATAATAAGTGCGTATTAGAACTGAACCTAGGAAGCTCTAATCCCATTGTTTAATGTCCCCATAGGTACCGGAGCTTAAAACATTTTAACTATGATGTTTGTCAGAGCTGCTTCTTTTCCGGCCGTACAGCAAAGGGGCATAAATTGCATTACCCAATGGTGGAGTACTGTATACCAGTGAGTACCAATTTACTGATCATTCCTAAAGGATTGGTTTTGCATTATTTGTGGTCTAAATTTTTTTAACAGTTCTTTGACACCTAAATATTCTACCAGGGTTTCTTTTCCATATGTCTAGCAGGGTCTGTCTTCTTGCCATTCTTTTTGAAAGTCATCAGGGGCTTTGCTAGGGCTGCTGATTTTGTGTTGGCACTGTTTGAATTCTATAGAAATGGGGAGAAGTATCAACTTCTAGTATCCACTTCAGAAGTATTCTCTGAGGGAACTTTATTTTTGGTTTGTGAAAATAATGCTGGAATATTGAATATAATTGCAGTACATGTATATGAGCATGTGCACACACATGCTGTTTGTAAGGTGAGAAAACATCAGAGAAAAGGGACTCACTTTACTACTGCCATACTACCATAATAATATTTAATATTCTAGTAATGTGCTTTAGTAATTTTGAAGGTTCATGATCTTTTCTTTCAGGTCCAACATTTTGCTAGCTTTATGGAAACATGTTTGGAAATATGTTGTGTTTTTTGTTGAGTAATTACTCTTTACTGGAATATTTAAAAATCGGTGTGTATCTGGGGAAAAAAATGAGCAAAATTGACAGTTTCTAACTGAAAATGATTGGAGAGTTTTGCCTGCATTACAAATTCATTTACAATGCAATATTTTCCTGATTAAATATTTAGCCAGATTTTTGTAAGAAATTTTCTAGGACACTTTGTTAAGTAGAGAATTGGGTAACTACCTTCACAGAAATAACACTTTCAGGTTTGTTTGTTTGTTTGTTTTTGCTTGGTTGGTTTTAATTTGATAGTTTTTCACATTCATAAGAATTTGCATTCAGTCACAAAAATTAATAGTGTAATCTGTATGTAATTTAAACAGCGGTAATAGGTCTGCTGCTTAGAACAGATTCAGATCAGAAATGACCTATTTTATGAACAGACATAAGTTATGCTTATTGCATGATCAGTACCTACATGCACGCCATTTTAACTAGTCTTGTCTGAATTGAGTCAGGAACAAAGAATAGATTTCACAAAAAGAATCTGGTTTTGTAACATGCTATTTGTAGTAATGTACTATGGTTAGTGTACTGATTTGTTGATAAACCTCTCTGTAGGTTGAACTCGGTTAAGGCAATATAATATTCAAGAAGATGTAAAATTCTTTGCAGTAAGTTAGTAGAATAGATTGCGTTTCAATGGAACGATGCCAGAAAACAGCATAGAGCTGGGTCTATGAAATAAAAACACATCAATAAAAATGTAGGTACCAAAGATCAATGAATTATTCCTAAGAATCCATTATATTACAATACAAATAGCTTGAATATAAAGAGTACATCTACTCTGCTAAGGTTTGTCACTTTTTAGAGCCTTTTCAACCAAATTTGGCAGTTGATGTTAAAATGTTGCCTTTGTGGTCTGCATTGCAAAGCAGAGTACAAATACATGCACTCATCAAACTCCCTTAATAAAATCTAGCTTCTCTCTCTCACTTAAATGTATTGATACAAGCACGTTAGTATCAAGAATACAAGCAATAATTAGAAGAATCAAATGCTTGACTGCTTAATAAAGCTGACATTTAGAACTGGAACTTAATCACAGTTGGAGAGGAGACCTTTTAATTGTCTTCAGGTAAGCTGTTCAGTGTGGAGTATGAAGGGATTTCTCAGAAGCTCTGTTACTTCTAGTTTAGAATAACTTGGAAAATATCTTAAGGAATCTGTTTCTCAAATTAATTTGCAAGGGGAAGATTCTGTCAGTGTTTGCATCAGGTTGGAAGTGCTTCGTAATTTCAGATTAAGGCTAGTTACACCAGATAATAATGTTATCCAATGCTATCGGAGCCAAATCCATAATGCTCTTTCTGTATTCATCCTAGTTTGCAATTTAGTTTTCTTGATGCTGAAAATACAAACATTTGAGATAACTACTTTGGCTATGTATTTTTTTCTGTCATGTACGATTTAGAGATGGGTAGGGTAAGGAATTGAAAGGTCGTCTTCACAGTGGTACACCATAGAAACATCACTGACATGGTAGTGATAGCCATAAATACATCTTAAATACCTTTAATAACATAATTTTTGTGGTATCCCATCTAGTGCCTCTATCAAGGAACATGAGATACTATTTAAAAGTGTAGATGCTTTGATGAATGAAATGAGTGCATACATTTAAACATATATTTAAATTACTAGTGCATTGGGTTCTTAAGTGTCAAATAAAAGAGAGCAGAAAAAAATGAAATCTCTCTCTTTTCCCCCCACATCCTACTCTGGGGAGCTATCTGACAGCTGTTTCAAAATGCAGCTATCAACAAACATACTTGCACATACTGTAGCTGTTACCACAAATAGGTCTAAAATTTTTGTTCTCCATTAAATACAGTCAGGCTTATGGAGCAGATTTTAATTAACATTACAGATGAATGAAATGTCAAGAAATAAAAATATGGAGATGTAAAAAAGGTGCTTTTTTCTTTAAAAAAAAAAATGAAATTTACATTCCTCTCCTTTCCCACCATATATTATATATGCTTTAGAGCTTTCCCAACTGGTTTATTGCATTGTTGGTAATACTTTTTCCCAATGAAGATTTGTCCTATTTTTAATACATGAAAAATACATCAAAACTGTTTTCTCAACCTTTGTATGAAAACCATGCTTCAGCATTTTCTGTTTTTTCTATCACTTTCCATATAAATCCAAGAGTTTGTAAAATTTATATTGGTTTACAATGATTTTTTTCTGTTTTTAGTTTGACTTATGACTCTATTTACTCCTGGCAGTATACTTAAGAGTGCTAATGCCTGTTTGTCAGTTTTTCCATATTTTTTTTTCCTTGAGACATTCAGCTACAGACTTCTTTATTTATTTCTGTATGCCAGCCAAGGATCTTCGTCATTCTCTCCTGAACTTTGTCATTTTGTAAGAACTGAGGTTTTAAATGGAGACTGAAAGCATGGTCTTTGGCTGAAATTTTCATTGAAAGAAATAATTTGCTTCTGAAGCTACTACCATAGTATTTGTGCTATTGATCTGTGTGGAAATAGCTAAGATGCCATGATATACCTGTACAAGTTACCTGTTGTTTTTAGTTTAGTAGATAGAGTTTACACAACTGCTGGCTAGTGTTTTTCAGAAGTTAAATGTTGTAGTTAAATGCTCTTTTGGCATGATTTTTGATTGGATTGTGTAGTGTGGCTGCGTGCAAAAAACGGGGGAGAAATGCTTCTAAAAGTTATGTCTTAGTCCTGTGAATTAAAATAGTCCTTGCAAATTTGCTCAGATTTCACTGGTTAGTATTTATCGTCCTCACTCAGTACGTAGTCAAATTAGTTTTTCCAAGGAACTGGGTCAGGCTGTCATACCAAATAAAGAATACTCCAGAGGAGAAGTTTGGCAGCTCAGTAGGCATTTATTTCTGCAATGTGTAGGTACTAAAACTTTCATTCATTGGCCTTGGGACAGAGTTCCATCTGCTAGAGCTACTGTTGCGTGAGAATAAGCAGCCCTTTGGATGTCACGGTCCTTGTTTGGATGATTCCGTGATTGTACCAGATGCTTCCTGAGCGTGATTTTGTGAGCCCTTCCTTAATTTACCTGTATTAAAATCTAGGGGTTCAAATACTTCTTAATCCCAAATGTGCTCAGTTTGTTGCTACTTGTTAAAGCCAGATGTCAGAAACTTTCATCAACATCAGTTTGATTATCTGTTTTTATTGCTACTCTGATCTGCATTATAGATTTCATAACTGTATGTATTATACACACATTATTTTTTTTTCCCCAGTCACATATGTATTTTATGTTTTGACAATAGAAAATAAAATCAGTATAGTTTGTCTGACGCACTTTTAAGCCTCTTCATAGTGGGAATAAACTAAAAAGCCTTTATCTCTGTTTTCCCTATGGATATCCATCCTTCTTGGCATTCTTTTATGTTAATGTGCTTCTCTGAAGGCAGAGTGCCAAGAAATGCAGTCCACAGTTTGTTACAGGGTTTGGGCTAGAGATGTGTAGAAGCCATTGCAAACCTGCAGCTAATACAGGAGGTGAATGGCCACTTTTTCTTTACTGCAGTTGCAAGAAGAAATGTTTAATATTAACTTCCCCATGGGTTGGAGGCCATTCTGTTTAAGTACTCAGTACAGTCTGAAAACACATATATTTGAAGGCATACTATTGTTTCTTCCTGCAGATGTCTTTGTTATAGCCATTTTCACCTTGCATATTATGCCCTTCTTTCCTTGTATCCCTGCTTTTGTAGCAGAAGTTCATTGAGTAGTATTGCCAAAGCAGTGTTGCCATTGCTGCTATGATTATTTCTAATTAAATTGATCCTTAAAAGCAGCCGTGTCAATTTTAATTCAGCACTAAAGACCAGCTGTGGCAGTGAGGGATAGAGCTAAGCATTTGTCGGTTTTGGACAAGGCTGCATCAGTAAGGACCAGTAAAAAAAAAAAAAAAATTCATCAAGGGGTTTTGCTGTTTGTAGCTTGCAATTTTAGACTTTGAAAATCTTGTGGCTGATTTTCTTTCCAGCCTCTTAGTGTGACAGTAAGGAATATGCTCGATCAGTCTGTGAGATCGGTAATTCAGGCACAGGCTGTTCTTACCAGACCCGCTTCTGACTGTGCCTTTGCACAGTGCCCATGCAGTGGCTGTGATTTCATCTGTGGGTATTTTTTGGCCTTGGAGTGAAAGGATAATAGCAGAAACCTGTAGGAAGAGATCTGGTAACCTGAGAAAATACTCATGAAAAATGTGGCGGTCACAGGAGAGATTGGTTTGGCACATACCATTTCCATCTCAAAGTCTTCCAGTTTAGGTATATAATGGGAGGCATTGAATATTTTGTGGCACTTTGTGAACGCATAGGGTTGTGTTAGTTACGTGTTGTATTTTTTTTTTTCAAACAAAGCCATTACTGTTAGCTGTATTTTTTCAGCAGTCATTACAAGGTATTTCTTCTGCCTGTGAAAGTGAGTCATGAGCTTCATATGCACGAGTATACTGTCAAGATTGCTTTCAATGGCTAAGAGGATACCCTCATAGCTGGCAAACTGATTTGCTTTTTTTTCCACTTTGTAAGACTGTAAATGTTTAATTTAAGATTTGAGACTGCTTCTGCTGCAATTTTTCCCTCATTTTCTCTAATTAGTAATTTCTCTAATTGGGTAAACCCAGTGCATTTATTACTAGCAATTTGAAGCCTCATTGTGTTGATTTTTTTTTCCAATAGAAGAGAATTTGTAGACGTATTACCATTATTAGTGTACCATATTTCATGACACTTAAAAAGGTGATTTTAATGTCACTAACATTCTGAAGTTCCTCCTTTCAGGAAAGTAGTATCTGTATTATCTCAGCGCTATTTAGCAATTCAATTTAAGTTCAATTTAATTTCCTTTAACTTTTTAAGACAACATCTGGGGAAGATGTACGGGACTTCACCAAGGTGCTGAAGAACAAGTTCCGGTCAAAGAAGTATTTTGCGAAGCATCCCCGACTTGGCTACCTACCTGTGCAAACAGTTTTGGAGGGTGACAACCTGGAGACGTAAGCTTGATTATAGAGTAATTGCTTCTGGCATCGCTGGCCTGTTTCATTAAAAACAAAAAAGTGAAACCCAAGAAATAACTAGCATCAGGAATTAGTTTGCATTGTTTGCAGATCTTGCCTATTTTTGAAGAAGAAATGTATTTTCTTTAGTTTGGTGGTATAGGTATTTTATCATAAAGCCATGGACTTTAGCAGGCAGGGCTGAAGGGATCTTAATGGCTGTTTTACTGAGAAAACTTCCACAGCTTTGGGGAGACTGGGCTTTTGGAACCACACTGCCTATTAGGTCATCTCAAAGTTCCTGGAGTTAGAAATCTCTGGCCTAATGGGGTTCCTACAAACTTCAGAAATACAGGTGGCCTAATAAGAGATAACACTCTCAGTGTCTCCACACTGTTATTTACAGTGCTGGCAGAAACACTTCATATTATTTATTTGCTTACTTGGTAGCTGTCAGCGAAGGAGACTTTTAAAAGAACAAAAGTAAGATATGTTGACAGGGCACTACAAGTGGTTTTATGGATTGACTCTCCATGACACTGTAGAGTCTGTGGTGCTGCTGTACGTGTTGTCTAAACACAGCACCACTTACTCATCAACAACAGCCCCTGTGAAGCTTCAACATACATTCTCTGCTTGCATGTGAAAGCCCAGTGCCCTTGTCCATGCTCCATTTTTGTGACCCAGAAGATTGTGCTTTTTATTTGCAGTAATCAAACAAAACCCACTCGTTATCAGTTTAAGAAAGAGGAAGAAGTAATCTGGCCTGGGTTCTAAGCAAGAAATGCACATACAAAAAGTTCAGATGTTACACACCAGGGCAATCTTCAACTGGTCTGTATTTAAAAACAAAATGAACATGTTATCAACAATGGAAAGCAAAACTTCGATGTGATGAAAGTTTGCCAGTGGTACCTGGAATTGGAATGTCAAAACTGTAATCACAAGTCAGGATAAAACTCCTTTGGCCCGTCACAAGACAAATTGCCATGTTGAGGAAACTGCTCGTGTAGGTTCTCACCCCTTCAGGTGTCAAAACCCAGTAGCATGTTACTTTAAAAATAATAAAAAAATAGAAATACTAAGTAGTTACCTAAGTGTCAGAATATATAATACAATATGTACTTATATCATCTTATTTTTATTCAGTAGGAAAATATGCATTGATAACTTTATACGATGGGGTGTTTTGTTGTTGTTGGGCTTATTTTTACCCAATAAGTTTTTGTAAGAGTATTTTCTAGTTAGTTTACAAGAAAAGCTCCAACACTTAAGCAGAACTGAAACAAACTAATTGTGGTTTACAAACTGCAGTTCAATTAGTGGCATTGTTTTGGTATTTTTGTTTTTAAATTTGACTTTTAACAAAATGAAGTTTGTAAGTCAGTCTCCTATCTGTCCATGATACAGTGCAGTATCTGTTGCTGTCTCTTTTCTATGTCAGTTGTTGCTGATTCAAATAATCTGGGTGGGCTGCTGGTTAAATTTTTTTGTTTCTCTAGCTTTCTCTTTCTTAAGTGGCACTGAAGTTTGTTTCATAGTTTCTTTTTCTCTCTCTCTCTCTCTTTCTTTCTCTTTTTTTTTGTCTTCGTACAGTCCTATCACTCTCATCAGTATGTGGCCAGAGCAATATGAGTGAGTATGCTGAACCCCATTGTCTGGAAAGCTTAATATACTAGTTGTTTTCTCTAAGCTGAGTTGCTGCTAATCTGATGTGCATGAGCTGTAGGGCATGGCTGACCAAAAGCAACAACCCTCTCAGCAATATTATGGATGTATTTATTTGTCATCATTTTAAATTACTTATAAAATGATTTTGTCTGTATCATGATTCGCTTTTGACACCAATATTATTTTTTTATTTTTTCTCAAACTAGTCCGTCCCAGTCTCCACAGCTATTTCATGATGACACACACTCCAGGATAGAGCAGTATGCTACTAGGTAAGACATGCACAGACTGTTTCTCACCAGTATGCTTCATTTTGTGATCGATTCCTGCTGTTTTTAATCTACTCTACTGGCTGGACATTATTTATTAAAAAGATATAATTCTCTGTACTCAGAAGAAAGTCAAATGTTTTTAAATCATCAGCTTCTGAATACAGTCATATTAAATATAAAATAGATGCATTAAATCTGTCATCTGTCATGCAAAATGGAAACTGTTGCAGAATTGCTGTGTGTTATTTCTAAAAATGGGCTGTTTTCGTTTTGTTTCATTTTTAACCTTTGGGAATAGACTCAGCTTGTTGGATACATAGTTTTTCCCAGTAGCATTTTACAGTCAGGTTTTCATTTTCTTCTGTGATTTTAACCATTACGCATTAACCATTGACTTTTAGCAGAGGATATAATAATTACAGATGGTTTATGTTCTGGCTTTCATGGGGTCACCCAAGTGATTTTAGGATAAAATGTCTTTCATGCCAAGTCTATCTCGGTGATGCAGTGTTTTGCTGAACTCTCTTCTGTTCATTCAGAGCTGATGAGAGTTAAGCCCTTAGCAGAGGTACCCTCTCAAAAATAAGTAATGACAGTCCACTTTTAGGCAATACAGAAATTGTTCCATATTCCCATGGGAACAACTGACTCAATTTTGCTTTGAGTGTTTCGTCTGCCGTATCTGATCTCCACAACTTATAAACAATATTAACATTTTCAGCTTTTTGAATAAAAATTCAGAGCTTATGCTCGAGTTAGTTATTTGCTACTGTATTCTTGTTTATGGGCACCATAAAGAAAACTTATAAACTCTCTGAGATGTACTGGTTATTGTACTACCTTATATGACAAGGGTATATGAAGATTAATTTTAAAATTCAGCTATGTTTCATGAAAGACTTAAAGATCTGAGCTAAACGGCATTACAAAGATGACTTGCAAGCACCTCACTCACTCTTGTTACTCACTGTGAACTAGATCTGCTTCAGATGGCCCAGAGCAGAGATGACCTGAGTGCTTAGGGACTTGTCCTCTCCTCAGGGGAGGTTTTGGAGCACGACATCCCACTGCTAGCCCAGGGGGGTGCAAGGCAACCAAGACAACTTCATTGTGTGTGCACTCATATATAGTCCTTAAACTCTGAGGAATACTAACAAACATACAGATGGGCAAGCTTGTTCCATGCTGAAGGAATACACTGCAGTTCATGTTTCTTTAGGGCCTTGCATACTTCTTTCAAAAAGTTTGAAGATGTCTGTAATAATGTGTATTGCGCTTGCAAAAGTAAGTGTGAAGTTTAAGATATCTTTATAGTACTGAAAACAACTGTATTTGAAGCAGTCCAATATAGGTGCACAGTATTCCTAGACTTCCTGGACTTTTATGCATGTCTTACATAGATAAGGTATATCTTTCCTAGACAGCTGAACAGACAGAAAATTCCTGCTGTGATTTTAAAGAATTTTATGGCCTTCTATGACCCTATAATAATCCAGTCCTTTTAGATTAAGTAATTACACTGGTTTTGGGGTTGTTTTCCAGGACATGTCTGTCCACAGGGTGAGGTTATTTGCCAAGCATAATTTCAGATGGTGAATATACTATATTTGAAAAGTATTTGTCCTCTTTTATTAGTCCAGATTTATAAAAATCAAAAAGAAAACCATCTGTGAAACATCTCTAATTTTGCCATGAAAGTTGTGGTGGTGCTAAAGAAAATTATACTAGATATAGAAAATATGCTTGTTCCTTGGCAAGTATAATCAGTTAATCATGCCACAAGTGTCTCATGAAAGTCCTCTGGATTAGATATTTCTGTCAGCCTACAAGTTTATTCCTTTTCATGTGTACCAAGATTGCAATATCTAATCTGTTTCTAAGAAATGTTCTTCGCAGTGCCTCTGTTTAAATTATGCAGCATGGTCTCTGAATGTCATGGTCTTTCCCTGCTTTTCAGGCTTGCCCAGATGGAAAGGACCAACGGTTCCTTCCTCACGGACAGCAGCTCCAACACAGGAAGCGTGTAAGTAACTAATGCTCATTCAGGCTGCTTAGGAACCCGGGTTAGTGCTGTCAGCTATAATCCTTTCAAAGTTGTAGCACAGGATTTAGCCCTAGTGAAAGAAGCAAATGAGTATGACTCCGGGAATGCCTGCCTAAATTTCGTTATTACCAGTATCAGTTGTATAAATGGGTGGTTCTCATTTGGTGATGTAAGGGAACTCTACATTTGTCAGCTATTCTCCTTCAAAAATGAGGGTATTCATGTGACTGGAAAAAAAGTATATAGCTCTATAGGTTCTAGTTTGTGTTCATTTCCTGTTTTTATCATAGTATAAAAGAAAAGAAATCCTCCTATGTCGAAGTGGGCAATGACAATGGGTCAGTAGCTTTTGCTACCTTCCAGGACCGTTTTCTTCTTTTAAAAAAAGTTATCTGTATTGGAGGTTATACAGAAGAGCGTTGCTGCTGCTTGCTTAGATTTTAGTTCACTGGCTGCTGATCCATCTGTTTGTACTTGGGGATATATACACAGTCCTACATTAATTTTATCAAGGCTGTTGTGACATTTTTATTGTAAAAGCCTTCATTAAAATGAATCGATGAACCTGGAAAGCATAAAACCCTTTGAATTAAATATGATTATTTTCAGTGTTAACATACATGAAAGTTTCAACCTCCCTGTATCACCTGTTCTGTTAATTAAACCAGTGTAGTAGGTCCCTGCCTCTTTTAAGTTATTAATGAAAGTAACCAGCTTTTTTAAAGAGAAAATTGTTCCTGTTCAGCTCTAGTTAGTTAGAAAATGTTGTTGTTGTCAGTATACTTTCACTTACTGTTTTGAAATTTAACCATGAAATAACTCTACCTATTAACGTGCAAACAATGTGAGATTTAAAATATTTTGCTTCAGAGAAGCGCTTGTGATCACCTTTAAATTTGTTTCCTCTTTCCTGTTTGATTAACTCTAGTTACAAAATTAATAAAACCTTTTTCACCTGCAACAGTTTTCATGTGTTTCTGTCATTGGTAGCTTCACCAAAGACAGAAATGCAGCCAAACTATTCCCTTTTGATTTCCTGTCCCCCCCCCCAAAAAAAAGGGGGGGAAGGACGACAACAAATATAAGTATTAACATAAAACACAAATATAGTGTCATTTGGTGTCATTGAGTTGTTATTTTGGAATTAATGAGCCTACAGATGTACAAAGACCAAACAACCTTCCATTCCAATGGTAAAAAGGGACGCATACGCTTAATTTCTATTGGCAAGTCAGCTGTTGATTTTAAATGTTACTTTTCCTTTTTTCACCTATAAAAATAACCTTTATTGTAAGAAAAGGAATGAACATGGTGAACTTGTGTACCAATATGGGGGGAGAGACTTCCAAATTTCGATCTCAGTCCTGATGTCAAAAGAGGAGTGTTACACACAAACTACACGGAGATTCAGAGGCCTAAGAGGACAAGAAAGTAACTTTTTTACCTAATGGCACCTTTTCTTTTATTTGCAGATAATATTTTGTACTTCTGTTAAGGTACATGGTGAAGTACTCACAAAATTCTAAAAAACAGTCATTTAAAGCTTGGGCTTGCACTGTTGTAGGGAGATACAGAGCTATGAGGTTAGGATCCCAGTTTGGATCATAAATCTCCTACAGCTGGAACATTGAGTATCTAGTATTATAGCTCAGCTCTATTTTTATTGTTTAAATGTTTGACATTAAAATATGCATGCTGTAATCATCCCGTATAAACTGAAGTAGAAGGAGCAATTTGGAACTTGGATGCACGTTTTTTAGCCCAGAGGCATCTGCTATCTGAGTCTATCTGAGCAAAATCTCATTGATATTCTTTTGAACCTTTAGGAGATTATTACTGATTTTAAAGGCAAATTCTCTCTTCATAATTGTAGTTCTGTTCTGTGATCTTTTTTTTTTTTTTTGGTCCTCGTAGTCCCATAGTTTACTGTGGCCCTATAACAGAGACAAAATTGCTCTTAGTATTAGAAAATTACTGCTTTGGTCTTGTCAGGTTAGCAAGTTCATCAACAATATGTTTAATGCACTTCATGCTCCAGAGGGTATGTATAAGAAGACTTCTACATTTGAATGACAACCGGAGAGCTTCTGCTGTCAGTTAAACATTGTTTTTTTGCAGAAATGTTCTGCAATATGCTATTTGCTAAAGACAACATTCTTCAAAGAAATGTCTTCTTTTTAAATTAACCTGTTGTCTTGAATGTAATTATGACAATCTTTAACTCACAAAGGTTTTATGCACCCCACAAGGGTGTGTGATTTCCATTAAAATACACATTTTCCTCAGCTGGAAAAAATATCTGTAGACAGCAAAAAAGACTCTCTGCTGTAGTATGTCTGTTCTCTTAACAATAAAAAACAACAACAACAAAAAAAAAACTAATGCTGTCATGCATGAATTTTCTGATATAAATACACTGAAGAAAAATATTTTTTTCATGTAGTCTTCATTATACATTATGGAGTTCTAAATATTTAGGCTAGACTGTTGTGATGAGTTTTCTTTGCGTTTAAGTCATGCAAAAACATCTATATTCGTAAAGCAGACTGGCCTTTTCATAAGTGAAGATGAACACAAGGAAAAATGAAGACTTTGCAGCAAAGAATGATAAATAGTATTCCTAATGGAAAGCCATGCCTCACAATTTGACAAATCATGGCGCAGTAGAAAAGACAAATAATGTTAGAAAAATAGTAGAATGTAGCTCTCATTCCTGTAATGTATGAGCTATATTATCTAGCCCATACTGAAGTTAATTGGATTGAGTTGGATGTAATATAATTTCTGTATAAATGCAAATGTTTAATAGCTATTTTCTAATTAATGCCTTTACTACCAGTCATCTTCATGTCTGCAGTGCTTTTGCTGATCCCACTTTACAGTCAGCTGAAGGCAGTGTTGGAATATATCTGACATCCCACTTGTTCAGGAGCTGTGCGCTTGGGTGCAGGGGTAAGAGCAAGCAACGAACAGCAGTGGTGCTTTCAGCTGGCACTGCCACTCAGTGTGTTGCGAGCCAAACTGAAGTCACAGTATACCGCACCTGAATACTTTGACGTGGTGTAAGTGATTAAAAGGCAACTTGTTGCGGTGGGAAGTTAGTTCCAGATTAAAGACAAAGAGAGGATTTTAGAGAAGTGCCTGATCCTTATTCTAATATATGTTACAGCATCAGTAGGTCAAGATATGCTTTATTTGGACTAGTATATGGTCATTGGTATGAGAAAAATAGCACAGGAAAAATGAAAGTGTTGGAGGAAGGAAGATCACAAATGTACTCTTACTATATAAAATCCAATTTAGCAATTCTTTTAATTGGATAAAATAATATACTGGTGAAAAGTGACTGTCAAGAAATCTGAATTTTTCTTTCCACAACTCAGTCTTGATGAAGAGAAGTAAATTGCAACATTTTTTAATCTCTTGCTTCTCCCACATATAATGCATCCTTTGGAACAGACCTGTTAAAAATATATATCCACAAAGAATAGAATATTTCAAATGACATTTTCCCTGGCTCTCCTAGCTGGGGTGTTCTTTGCCTTTGAGGTGTACTTCTTTCAAGTCTGACCTTCTGGGTTGTCATTTTCACTGCTTTCTTGAATACCAAAATGCTGAAAAGGACCTGCAGTCTCTGCTCTTGAAGGACTGGTGTGTAGTTCTAGCCTTTTCTCAAAGCACAGAGGGTCTTCAGGAGAATAACCACCAAGAGAGGATGAGGAATTTATTTTGATGTGGCGCTTTCATTTTGGTTGCCGATTGCTGTGTCCAGCCAATTCTAACATAGAATAAAGTCCTGGATTTCTCAAAATTCAAGTATTTCCATGCTACAGAACACATCACTCCCTTACCACTTCACGTCATTGTGAAGCCCAATGTTGGGACTCCTGTGCTACCAATGAATCTGTCTTTCTTATAGTCATGAGGTTTGTTGTTTTGCAGATTCAAGGGGTTTGAACTTTTTTTTGAATCAGTAGTTTTGCAAGACAGGCCAAAGAGTATTTGTTTGTTTTGGTCTCCTTTACTGGACACAATAGAGTGAAAAAATATCTAAGCATTTCCTGTGTAAACTCTTTCTTTAAGTGGTTTATAACTTTCATTAAAAAGTTAGGTTACACCTAATGTAAAATCTTGACAGATTTTCAATTTTAATAAATTCAAATATAATAAATCCAACTTTGCAGAGCACTATTAAAAAAATCAAATCTATTTCAGATGACCTACATAGTTGCTTATAAACTAATTCATCATCTTAATAAAGTAGACAGCAGCTTTCTGATGCCTAATTAAAAGAAGCAGACTAAAGTGCTTTATCAGATGAACCTTTCATGACAGTATCAACAACCTTGCACAAAAGAAGCCTGTATGTGTAGTTACACAAAAAATATTTAAGCAGTGTTTTGAAACCTGCACATTAAATGCATGTTTCCTCTCTGTCCTGTGCTTTAGCACATTGCTTGCTGAAGGTGTGATGTTGTTGGTGCCAGTTCCCTGCTTAGTGCAGCTCTTCCAGTTGCAGCGTGCAGCCGCTCTGCACGTTTTGCTGGGCTGCAGAGGCCTGGCTGTGTACCACAGTTTGAAGCCCTAACAGGAGTTACAGCACCTCAGCAAAAATGTGGTTATCAGGAGTAGGGTTTCTTGCTTGTTTTGTTTTTGCTAAGATGGTAGAAGAATGGAGAAGTGCCACAGCATTTTCATTACCACATCAGGACCTGGTCTAAACTCCATTAACTACACTAGTCTTTGTTTTATCTTCAATTAGAGTAATGCAAAATAAGAAAGCAAGTGGTTATCAATTTCCCAGAGATCACTCAAAAGGTGTAGAAAGAAAGCAGTTAGAGGCTTTTTTTCTGTAGGTAAGGGGGGAAAAAATGAGGCAGTGTTCTGTTTCTGTTTCAGTTAACTCAATCACCTGTTCCATATGTTTTTGAGGAGCTTACAATCCCAATTATGTTTTAATTGTATAGCTGTATTGAATGAAATAAATCATTACATTTATTTATTTGCATGGGAAGATTAATATTGTGATTTCTTTTCATGACTAGACTACAGCCAAGAACTGTAAGAAACAAGTGAATATATTATTTCCTATTATATATATGGATCCTTATATATAAGGATATATAATATATACAAATACATATATATTATACATATGTATTTCTCTTTTAAAAACAGAGGAACTCACTAATGAGGTTTCTTTTTCACTTTTCCGTGTAAACTTTCTGCCAGCTAGTAGTTAATCAGCAATGACAAGATGAGGGAAAGTGTTATGCAACCAGGGCTTTGTGGAAGGAACTTCTCATACCTGACTATTTTTAACCTTTATATCATAAATGAACCTGTGTGGAATAGAATGTCACGCGCTTTAAAAGTGGATAGAACTGTCACAGGAGATACGGGTTTTTAATAATATTTATTTCTAATGTTACTTGTTGCACATTTATTTGATTGAAAGTCTAGGCTCGGTGACAATTCAGAAGGCAATATGATAGCTTTGGCTAGATAGTGAATAGTTTTTCTTGAGAAGGAATCGTTCAGTGTCATTCTACCATTGGATTAGCCTTCAGTAAGAAGTTTAAGTACTACTGCAAAGAACCAAATCGCTTTTCTGCATAACAGAACTGCAGGAGTCAGTGTTTAATAGATCGGTGGATATTTTGGCTTGCTCCTAGTAGTGGTGAAGATTTTGTATGGGTATTGATGTAGTGAGATATAAAAAAAATCTTAGTTCAGTAGCAGAAAGTAAAGTCTTCAATTATACAAACAATATGTTTGCAACTCTTGTTTGTTCCTGCTATATGCATTTGCTCTAGTTCAGCTGTGCACCCACAGGTTTCGAGAACGGATGAGTGCCTTTACCCAAGAGCTTGATTTTATTTTTGAGGAAAAAACACAATACATTTGCGTCTTCCATAAAGCACCTGATGTGTTTTACTTGTACATGCGTTTATTTATAGGTTATTTTTCACCACAGACAAAACTTCTGTTTCATCCCGGAAATACATTTCTAAATAACTGTTTTTACTATTTATTCACCTGTACTTTTAGATATTTCATGATGTTAAATTGACTGACAGGAAGTAAAACAAAAACAAACAAACAAAAAACCCACAAGCAACAGAAAACTCTTGAAAAGCTCCATTTTTAATATAAAAAATAAATACTTTGTATAGATCAAACTTCTAATTCGTCATATGTGCTTTCAAAAGTAGTACTTGAGGATACTTATGTCAGACCACAGTCAGTTGAATGGCAGAATTCATAGCTACTTCTTTTCAACAATAGTATGAAAAAGCTCAGCACAAGAAAAAATATTTTCAAATATGGAAAGCTCTCTTTTCTAAGTGGTATCTGAACACGTATGCGTATATACCACTCTTGTTTTTCTCTCTATTGTTGATCATGCCGTACCTGTAGAAGATCTTTAGGATGAAGTTTGTAGGCACGATACTTCACGTATAATAAAGTATGCAGCTTCTGCTTTGTAGTCAAGTAGAGAAATGAATTTAAAGGAGGGTTTTCTTCAGCAATCATATTGCTATGATTCAGCAATAGTCTCTCCTAAAAGCATGAATAGCATGTTTTTCTGCTGATGATTTATCCTTCAAAGCAGGCATGCAAACTATTGTTAGGACGTTGTATCTTTCACTATCTATCAATCTCACAGTACTATGGAGAAAAGCCAGCAACTGGGGAAGGAAGGCACACCTATAAAAAGGCAAACGTATTTGGACGTTACAGGATAAAAGTTTCAGGACTTCTGTATCTTCTCACCAGAAGGTAATTTCTATGCGAGTCAGGAGGGAGATGGTGTTATAAATTATTTTATTCCAGAATCTGTAAGGAGAAGGATATCTAACAACAGATAGCTTCTTTGGTTTTATTTATTTTTAAGGCATTTCAAGTCAGTTATTTGCAGTTTATATTCTCAGATTCTTGCTTTCAGTCCTTCTTTCTGAACCACCAGCAGCATTTGTTCTCCATATATACATTAAAGAAAACTGGTCTTTTTCACTACTACCGATCAATCTTCTTTCTCCTGTGCATTGTATGTTTATGTGTGTTTTGCAGCATTTTTAGAAACAACTCGGAAGAATTTGAATACAATTTGCTGAGATACACATCTAATACTTATACCGTAAATTCTGGCAGGCTTAATTCCTACTCTCTTAGTCCTTTCTCATAAACAAACAAACAAAACCCCTCAGCTTGACAAAGTTGTTTGCTCACATAATAAATGTGTTACTGCTCTGTCTTTATCTGCATTGTTTTGTTGGTCTAGAGAGGACGAGCATGCCCTTATCCAGCAGTATTGTCAGACACTGGGAGGAGAGTCACCTGTGAGTCAGCCACAGAGTCCTGCTCAGATTCTCAAGTCAGTGGAAAAGGAAGAGCGGGGAGAGCTGGAGCGCATCATTGCTGACCTCGAGGAAGAGCAAAGGTGTTATAAGCGTGCTATCTGGTGTCTGAATTGTCATCTTATTGTTTGAGCTATGCATTTACTATGTACGGTTGTTGGAGCAGATGAGAAGAGAGACAGCTAGGAGTCATGATTTTAACAAAACAAAAAAAATCAGTCAAGGCGTATGTCATGCATAGCCTGACTCTGTTAGCTAGAAAAGTGTGAATCTGTGATAAAATACCATAGGTTCACCTCTACTTTGTTGTGTAGGTTTTTTTCATAAACTGCATGTCAAGACATTGTCTTTGTATGAGCTGCTTGTGTTCTCTAGTTAGAGGTAATGGTAACAACTGATTGAAGAAGTTTTTTAATTGTTGATTGTTTCAACATTCTCCTCTTCAATTTACCAGGAGTCTGCAGATAGAATATGAGCAATTAAAGGAGCAACATCTTCGGAGAGGAATAAACCCTCTTGCATCACCTCCTGACTCTGTTGTGTCACCTCAGCATGCTTCTGAAGATGCTGAGCTCATTGCTGAAGCTAAACTCCTGAGGCAACATAAAGGTCGCCTGGAAGCAAGGATGCAAATATTGGAAGATCACAATAAACAATTGGAGTCTCAGCTTCACAGACTACGGCAGCTACTTGAGCAGGTAAATGTATACTCATATCTTTCCTGACATGTTTCTTCTGCGTGATGAATTTCTTGGTGGAGCAAAGGTGGTAGAATTTTACCGCAGATATTCTCATCACATTAGTTTGCTTTGTTGCACTCAGTCATTTCTAGGGTGAAGAGGTGTTTTTCCTACTCTCTGTTGTAAACTATTGTGAAAGTCAAATGAGCACAAAATGATACAAGTGCTGGAGTGATGTTGGTAACTTATGAAACAAGTGCAACAGTTTTTTTCAAATTAAAAAGCAGAGGGAAGAAAACACATACCCTACTCCAAGTAGTGCTACCAATCACACCCTGTATTTGACTTCAGCTTTCCAGTGTGTCCTTAAATTATTTGTTTATTGCCATGGTTAGTCACTGAAACTGTCTTAACATGCCAAAGATATGTCTAATACGCAAAGGAGCAATTAATTCCATTAAAAAGTCCCATTCTTGAGTAGCATATTTAGAACAATAAGCTACATCAAACTTGTCCACTTAGAGATAAATGTTGCAGGCAAGAGCCTTTTAGCAAAAGCCCGTAGCTAGAGATTGTAGGTTTCCTTTGTTGGGAGAGAGAAATGTTTATTGAACTTGGAAACCAGATTACAAAAAACAAACAAACAAAAACACAACAGCAACTTCTACAAGGTGCTGTTTGAGAGGTTAGTTTGTACTACATTGTGTGTGGAAGCTTGAATGATGAAGATAAATTTGTATGAATCTTTTTCTCATAACTAATTATTGCCATTGGGTCAGAGTCCAGTCAGGCAAATGATTCCTTCCTTCCATGAATCAGGTGACTGGATGTATGTATTAGAGGATTTAACTAAGATAAGAAACAGGCTGCATAAAACAGGTATTAGAATGGCCTAAATTCCTGATGTAGATAGTACTCCTTCTCCCCACTAGTTTTGGCAGAATAGCATTAAGATGCATTTGCTCCAGTGGCTTATGTACCCCTTTAGCTGAATATTTTTGTTGTTGTTAGTGTCATTCTGGCATTTTCAATCAGTATTTGAGTAGCTTAAATATTTAACAAGGACAGTGATTGGTGCAACTGTTGATAACAATAATTCGTGAAGTAAATATCTTGGCAACTATAACCAAGACTAGGTGTTTCAAAGAATGGTTTAAAATCTTCAAAGAAATAGCTGTGGAATAGAAACCCAGAAGTTCTGCCAAACCCACAGACAGTTTCAGTTTAGTGCTTACAGCATGAAAATGCTCACCCTTTAAAACTTTTCTTTTCTAATGTAGTTGTGGCTAATCTTATTAATAATACATTTTTGTATACTTTTCAGTACCATTGTAACATTCTTAACAAGATCTCTAGGATATGCATTTGTGTTGTGGGGGTGAGAGGGGTGGGCTTGAGAACAGCAGCATTTTCTTCTTAGCAGTTCTGCCTTTTGGATTTTTCTGGGCATTCTGCAGCTTTTGATTTCTGATAGGGTAAGGTAGAACTAAAATGACCTTTTGCAATATTTCTGATTGTTTAAACCTTATTTGCTATATTCTGTTGCTCTTTTGCTTCCTGTCTGAAATCTCCCTCCTCTTTGGGAGTCATGCTGGGCTTCTCATTGCTCCATGTGCCCTTCCCAAAGCTGTTCCTATTTCTCTTCTCTCCTCTCCTAACAGAGTGGCTGGTATTAAGTCAAGTATTTCAGAAGGTCGGCATTATTGCTTTTATAATATATCTGTGACTTTTCAATATGGCTTTCTAAACACATCCTTACTTTATTATTTAGTGCTTTTTTGACCTGCCACTAAGCAGATATTTTTGCAAACTGTCTCCAAGGATGCTGAAGCTACTCCTGAAGAGGATTCAGAAATTATAAATAATTTCAAATTTTCAGAGTGTGTTCTTTGGAACTTCTTTATATTGACATTAATACAGTTTTGAAGCAGCACTGTATCATGTTACTGCCCCCTTTAACTTTCTGGAAAAATGACCATTCTGCAGCATTTTGCAGTGGCATGTAGGCCGTTCACAGTCTATGGAAGTCATTGCATTGAAGATTGTCATAAGTCCAAATGTCAAAATATATAACTGTAATTCCTCTAATAATAATTACTGGTATTAGAGGACACCACTATCTATCTTACAGCAATTTCTTTGCCATGACTGGCATTTCATGCTATCTCAGTTTCTCTCTCTGTCAAACAGCAAGTCTATTTCTTCTCTCCACTCAGCCTCCTGACTCTTGTTTACGTTAATAACATGCCACTGAATCTAAAATACTGGGACTTTTTTCTCTAAGAAATACGGCGTGATTCTATCTGCATACAAATATTTGGGTACAAAGTTAATGAAACTTAGAAACTTTCCTACAGTAACTGTTTGAGCATTACAAGGTGTTCCTTAGAGAGCACCTTTAAAAGAAATGTGCATGCATCCTCACTGCACATTTGCCTACTTCTGGTCACAATTCTGAGATTAACATACTATTTTTATTTTAGCAAGCCCAAAGGATTGGGAGCTGTCACACGGTGTTGTCATTTTGTCCGCCTGATTGATTATACTGCCAAAGAAGAAGGTGAAACAGAACTGGCATGTGACAGCATTGTTACCACAATTTTATGTTAATCATATAGGAAAAAAAAAAAGAATCCATTTTTACTTTTCTTTATACAGCCCTTTTAGATACTGTTCGTGCAAAATAGAAGTAAGGCCCATTATGAAGGGCATTTAAAATCTACTTGGATTTTTCTTTGCTTGTCTGAACAAATGAAGTGAGGTTTCATATTGGACTTGATATTGAAGTTAACGGAAGCTAACATCATCTGTCAATGGATATATGATCAAATTGAAGAAAATGTAAATAGGGGCTGCAGCTCCCTCTCCTGCTAAAAGCAGAGGAGTTTTAATAAAAGAGAAAGGGGGGAGCTTTTTATGGTGTGTTTTTTTTTTTGTTGGTGGTGGTGGTGGTGGTTGTATGTTTTGGTTTTGTGGCTGGAAGAATAAGCCTAGAACAAGAAGAAACACCAGCAATGAATTTGGAAAGAGAATTTGCCTGCTTGAGGTTTTCTGTGAATTCAGAGGTTGGGAGGGGGGGAAGCTTGCCTTTTTATCTTTATAATACTAAAAGCAACAGAAGTCAAGGGAATAACTGCTACAGTTTATCTATCCCTTAACCTACAGTTTGAGCTCTTTCTTGGGAAAGACACCAGCAGGAGTCATAAAGAAGTAAAGCATTGTTGATCAAAATTGGTTAAAATAAGTATCTCCCTTGAAATGCTTTAAAAACCTTCGTAATACAGAGAAATCCCTCAGTTTCAGAGTTTTTTGGAGTAGAACTTATTTGTCCCTTTGTATCTTTATTTGGTTTTGCATAAAAAGAAATCTGTCATCTCTCAGAAACTGCAGTTGGAAACTTTCCCAATGTTTCTGCCTTCAAGATTGTCTGCCAGGTTGTTTTGAATAAGAATGCCTGAACTTCATGATGCCTAGAGGGGGCTGATGATAGAAGTGATCAGATTTTGTGGGTGTTTTTCAACTTGGGGTCAAGTAGCACATGATTGTATTGAGTTTTGATTCTACAAGTTCTTGGTGCTCATTATGTATCCTTAGACAAGAGCCTATGACTTTTCTGTACCTCAGTTTCTTTTCCAGTAAAATTTGAGTTCTCTCCTGGTAAAACTGCTAAATCATATAAATATAGCTATAGCCTCACAATTATTTTGCATTAAACTTTGTTCAGTACCTGACTATTAAGGTATTTTTCTACTGCAAGAGCCCTTTCCTTGCTGCTCCAAACGCTATTACTCATCTGCTGAACTGTATGGTCTTTCCTGACTTTGGAAGAAAAGGATTTTGGTTTTGTTTGCCTTTTCTTCTTGTTGCAGTCATTGGAGTATTGTAACATTAGTAATATTTAGATGAAAATGAAGTCTTTATACATTGGCCTCTGATTAGAAAAGGATGTGTTTAAAAAAAAATAAAAATATATATTAAAAAAAAATCCAGCTGCAACATTTTATTCTGACTGCTGCAGCAATATAATATACATCAACGTAAAGTATTCCAGGATGTTTTATTTGCTCTCAGTTAATCCACTATTAGAGTCCTTATGCTCTGTGTTTTGTTTTTGGTTTTTGTCATTTGCAACAGTCCTAAGTGGCACTAAATAACCTTCGCTACTAATTCGTCATTTAAGTTTGTAGGCATCTCCTTTCTATCCTAATTAATCTTGACTTTGCAGTGCCCCTTCCTCCCTCAGTCATCTCTGCATCATTTGTTCATGATTTGCTTCAAGAAGGGCAGAAATCCAGCCCATTTGCAAGCCTGCATTTTGGATTATTCGAATTCTCTCCATCCATCTAGTTGTGGCGTGGGCAAGCAGCTACTTTGCTGCCACAAAGTTCGCCACTGAAGCTAACCTTGTTGTTCTATATTGAAGTAACTCAACCCTTGGAGAGTTTGCTTCAGCTCTTTCTCTCTAAACTCTTCTTATACAGAGTTTGCTGGCTATACTGAATTATCTGGGATTAGTTACCCCAGTCTTGGTGCATTTTAAATTGCTAAACTCATTCTACTTAGACCCTGTGACTGGTTGAAGCCTGATAGTGAATAACGAACTACTCAATAGGCATTCACTGTTCATACAGGTGTCTTGACGGTAAAATCCTTGGCTAGCTTGAAAGCATTTCCATTTTTCTTTGTCTTCTAAATGCAGAGCAATCTTTCTTGATTTATTCTTTTACTCAAATCTGAAAGTTGGTATTGTCATACTGAAAGAGAGATGAGATTTGGAGGAGAAAAACAGGTCTGCTGAATGCTCAAGGGAACATTTCCTTCTATTCCTCATCACTGTTTGCAAGAAGAAGTATCTTTCATTGTTCAACAATTTGCGGTTTTTTGTTGAAGTTTTCTTTTTAAAAAAAAAAAACACTTGAAGTTGTAAAAAATCGAATGTTGCACTTAAGGCTGTGAGCTGCAAAGGAACAAAGATGTGCACAAATCAGTTGTTCTGTATATTCCCTCTGCATTGAGTCTCGTGGCTGTTTTAGACACTTTTTCAGTCTCAGAAAGAAAGTCTTAAAAATAATGTTATTTTGGTATTACTTCTGTATCTGCTCTTGACAGATTTAGTTAAATAATATGCTCTTTAAACTGTTCAGAAGCATTTTGATGATTTGCAGTCAAAAAGATAAATGATAGTGGCAACAATTTCAGCTCAGATTATGTAATTGCCTCAGATGTAAATGCCTTTTCACATGCTTCTGGCTTTCCAGAACAATTAGTTTTGGAGCTTAAATATTGTGTAACTCCTCTCTTCTTCAAAGGATTTCTTACAAGAAAGAAGGGAAATGCCTGTGCAAGATCCCTTCCAATATTTCTGAGTTGTTAAAGTGAAGAAGTCTTACAATCTTTTCTTTTGTGTCCGCACACATATACATAATCTCAAGCACATACATGACCGCAGCTAAATGAAATACAGACCTTCAGCGTTTGAAGTTGTTCAGGTGAATTTAGGAATCAGACAGGCTTGCCTACAACACAGTTTTCAAAGTACATAGTTTTCTGGAAATTACATAGTAAAACTTTTTTTTTTTTTTCTTTTTTTTTTTCCCTATCTGGCATCCTCCGCACTGTTGCGAAGCAACATCAGCAGGAGTGATGGATGATAGCTCCTACTTTTTAGATTTAACAGTTCTCCTGAATCTTGTGTCTTTGCTTGGTATGATTGTGAAGGAGTTTAGTAAGATTGTTTCTGGTTTGAACAGATGTTTTTAAGCATAATAAGTCACCTTAGCAAAGCTTCTTAGGGCAGCTTATCTGACTGCTCTGTGTGTGCGTGTATCTGCTGTGTGTGAACATACGTATATGTACATACAAGCAAAGCCAACCCCAGTAATACCATTTTATAGTCTTTTGGTGTAGCTGAACAGAAAGCCTCATCAGACTGTTTGAACCTAAACTGTGTTTTTGTGGTACACGCTTGCAGCTGAACAGTGTTTTTAACAAGATGACTGTTAACTGCCATCTCATAAGAATTATGCTTAAGTCTAAATTTTCATCTTCAAGTTGTCCCTAATAGTTGTATAGACCTAAGCCAACTTTCTATTGTTTAGAGAGAAAACAAGAAAGAGTACCAAAAAGAAAAGAGGGAAGGAGGGGGGAATCAAGATGACCATATACAAGCCCACACTTCAATTCTGTAGATATAATTTACGTAAATTACATCTTGTTGTCTTTCCTGTAGCCTGAGTCAGACTCCCGGGTTAACGGCACCTCCCCCTGTGCTTCACCCCAGCATTTGGCCCTCGGCTACCCGCTTGTGCAAGAGACAAGCTCGCAGTTTCATCAGACAGGTGAGTGTTTGATCAGATAACATGCTGTATGAGTCTGAAGGTGATTACTGAATAGTTTTGTTTGCATCTTTCTGAAATGGTTTACCAATAAAAATAAAAAGGAACTGATCTTTGTGATGCTACTGGGAACAGCTGGAGCTGCTGCTTCCCCACACCTGCAAACAGCTGCGGTATCTCAAGGATCCATGTGACGCTGAATTATAGATTTCTGTCACTAGATTTCTTGGTCCCATCCATTTTGAGCTATTGAATTTACTGGGCTAATCTGTCCTCTCTGAATGGAGAATGAGATTGCATTGGAGTGAAACGACCAACAGCTGTTTGTCCTACAGTACATGCATGCAGCCAAGTAATCTGACAGATACAGGAACAAATATCCAAAAACATATAATCAAAATTTCCTAGTGGCTGCTTCATGTGTATCCTCTGCTCTTCCTGGTACTTTGATGACCCCACCCCTCAAAGGCTTCACATCTTTAGGAATTATTTAGTATTTAGTAGTACAGCCACTCCACATGAGAGGATTTCTCTCTGAAAGATTATTTTAAGTTCTCCAATAGCAAAACTCATTAATTCCACTGGGAATTAGCAGAAATAATTATGGACCATTGAATGTTCAAAATTCGGAGAAAAAACAACCAATTTTTCTCAAATTATCTAAGTGTAATTTCATCCCTATGTTTCTTTTCCAGCCTTTGTGTTACAGATTTTTAAAAAAATCTGTGGAAAGACAAAAATTCTCTTGCATACTGAAAAGTTTTTATTCAGCATGGGCATGTGTTTTTGCTATAATTTATCTGAAAAAAACGCAAAACTTCTCTCAGTTTGATTTAATGCAATGGTAGATTTATGAGTGAGGCTGTCTAATAACAGAGCCGGTTGTATTTCCTAACCATTCCACTTGCTAATTTTAATCAGCTTTTAAAAAATATTGTGGCAAGGAGGACTTTAACACTAATGGAACTTCTGCTTCTGATTGAATAAACACTGCCTGAAAGATATTTACTTATTTATTTACAAAAAGAATTATATATTCAGTCTGGAAGTTACATGACAAATCATCTTTAAAAAAAAAAAAAGAATACTAATTGAGCAGCTACTGAGTACAATTCCTCCATCTTGATGACCTTTTACTTACCTATAAATTGTCATATATTGGTCCTTGTTGGCACTTCCTTCTATTTAAATCTTGGGTGCAGTTGTTGAGCTTTAACAACAGAGAAATTCTTTATGCTGCAAATCAGTAATTCAACTTTCACCTCCTCTCCCAAGGCTGGCAATTATCAATGACAGTTCCTGCACGTTAAGTTACAAAGGCTTCAGCTAGTGGTTTCCGTTGAAATGTAAAGCAATATTTAAATGGATGGTTGGATGAGAATGCTTCTCAGAATGTTGTCGACTTTTTCTTTTGTTGTCGTTGCTAATTTCATTGCTCTTTTTGTTGTCATATCTGCAGATGACTTGTTAGTTCCACCTCATGATACCAACACAGATCTAACAGATGTTATGGAGCAAATCAACAGCACATTTCCAGCTTGCTGCTGTAAGTGTAACAAATTATGTCTCTGAGAATAGTATTGAATTCGAGGTGGACTAAAGAAGAAAAAAGTCATTCCCATGGTACCAACTAGGAAAAATCTTCTCTCTGATAAGATTTCTTGTCAAGATATACAAGCTACATAATTCTGTTCTTTAAGGTTGTTCAACATACACTGATTGTGAGGGGAGAAAATAAGCTTGTGTTTTAAATGACAATTATTCACTGTAAGAAAAGTCTGTTGCTCCATATAGAATGTTCATCTGTGTCGGCACAAGGGAGAGAAAAGACAGCTAGAGTCCCATTTGCTGCTGATGTAAACCCTATGTAGAACTGAAGTGAATGTAAATTCAGAAAATTTGAAAGCTGCTTCTCTAATATAAATTGAAAGAAATGCTGCAGGCTACGGTAGGGACCATAGCCCAATTCTGAGTCCCCGAACTAATTATTGAAGTAGTTACTAAACTAATTGGCCAGAGGAAATAACTGTTAACCACAGCACATAACATCTTTCCCTACTTAAATACATTGAAAGTTAATATTTTGTTAGGTGTATATTAAAGTAAAACCAAGTGGCTTCACATGCATGGCTTTTATCAGCTCATATACATTCCTGTTGATCCTGTTCCTTGCAGGGTGTCACTGCCCTTACAAAAATGAGTAGCTATCTTTCTGGTTCCACCAGTATTTCATATAGATTGGTGGGTTTGGCAGGGATGGGGTGAAGTGACAACTTTGTTATTTAGTGTATTTTTTTTACATACATACATAACGTATATATTTTCACCTTTACATCTTCTGCCTTAGCAAATGAGTAGTGAAATCTGTGATATATTATTACACTTTCAACAGCTCTTTAAAATGAAGTGTAATAGTGATGGTCAGTTTTAAAAGGCACAAGTAAGGGGTAGGTGTTTCTGCCCAGTCCTTCTGGAAGCATTGGAGCTCTATTCTATTCTATCCTGTTTTGAAAACTCAATGAACCCTATTAAAATGCTTCTTTTATCTCTTGTATATACATTGTTCATGTGTGAAGGACTGCATCAGAGAAGATGCACTTTCCACGTTTTAAGAAAGTAAATTAGTATTTAGCAAAAGATGTTTTGTTTCAGCTATCCCTTGATGTTTTCATTGAGTTCAGTAGTTCATAGCCCATTGAATTATAAAGTAAGGAGCATCTCGAAGCCAACAGCTATTGGAGCTACTTAGCACAACTCAGGGGTGTGTTTTATGTATACGAATAAACAGAAAATGCAAACAAATTATCAATTCTTGTTTTTGCAAATTTCTGTCTGGCATGTATAAGCAGTATAGCAGCTACTGGCCATTTGGCCCAAGTGAATTTACAACAAATTTGTAGAAATACTTTGCCTCCCCCCAGCTGTCAGGGGAAAAGAAAAATAACATCTCTGAAAAAAGTAAGGGTTCTTTCTGCTAATAGCGTAAATTGAAAGTAGTTTAAAATATTTACTTTTTCTGAAAGTAGAAGGATATTTTCTTGTGCACTGCCAGCATTTTTGTTTAATTTCTGTCTCCTGAATTAAAAGGAGCATAGTGCGCCACTGGGAGCAGGTCAAACAGAGGCTATGGAGTCTCCAGCCTTAGAGGTTGTCAAGGCTATTGTTGGCAGCAGTTCTGCTTTGAGTGAGAGGTTGCCCTAGATGACCTGCAGAGACCAGCCAATGTTGCTGTGGCTTTCTGAATGAAATTCCATCATATAAATTAAAGGTCACAACAGAAGGCTTTTCATGACTGATAGAGTTCCAGGTCAATCTTTTTAAAGTAGTGATAAAAAAAAATATACTAAAAATACTGCCTGCCAGCCATCTCCAACGCTCCTGAGTCACTCTGCACACTGTTCATCACTTTGTTCTCTATGACTTCACAACAATAACAAAGTACTTAGCATCTTCTCGGGATGCTCTGGATAACTGAGTGCTTTGGCTCCAACAGTAGCTTTGCAATGTCGTAAGTATGTAAGTGTCTACTGTAATATTTAAAGCCTCACAGCATAGTGGATATAGTCTTTTATAAATCTCTGCAACGTAGGGGCATTAACAGTACATACATCTTGACTCCTTGTTTCTTAATATGGAAGAAACAACAGGGACCAAGATTTGCAGCTGTTCATTGTGGGAGATATTGGGAGGAATGGAGAGCATTGTCAGTATGGGGCCTATAGCTCAGCTGTTTGGCTCTGGACATGCCTGATGGCATGAATCCTAAAGTCCCCTTAAAGAGTGACAAATTGCAAGAGGGTAGGTCAAAAGCTTTCCAGCGTAATGGGTGATAGACGTTCCCCAGAGTTTAGAAATGGGGTTTTGAATTCTCGTTGATGGAACGACAGGGAAAAAAAGAATCCAGTTACATCAGTCATGGGAACGTTCATTTTTGGGTGGTTTAAACCTGTGAAACCTGTGGTCTGTTGAGCCCTGGGAGTTTGTGGACTACTTCCAAAGGATGCTCAAAAAGGGCAGAGAAAGACAAGTTCACATACTGTGCATAATTCTGTGTAGATTTCCCCATGCTGTTAATTGATTATTTTTTTTTTTGAACGATAAATTGGGAGGAGGGAGTTGTCTTGCTACAGACTGTACAGGACACTTCTGTAAAGTGCATTCGAAGAAATGGGGGGGGAAAAAGTGGCATGAAACTACTAACCCCAGAGCATTCTTGGGTCAGAATCCCATGGGACCCTAAGGAACAGTCACTATTTGTTACTGTTATCGTTCCATGCAAAACATCTTGGGAGAGTTCTGCATAGTCGAAGTGACAGTCACAGTATGTAGGGCTTTTCAGAAAGATGGATTTGCAAAACTTCCCCAATGTAACTTCAAGATAGCCAAGCAAGAGTAGAGAAGGTGTCTCATTTTTTAACCTGTATCATCTGCTTCATCACACTAAAATAAATAAGCAGGCAACTTGCAAACTTGATACAGTAAAAGAAATGGGGAGAGAACAAATATGTGCTGTTAACACTTGAGGTAAAGGTTCCAATTTTTGTATTCTCTCGTTTTTTCTTCTTACGTTACAGCCTTTTATCCTCAAAGCAGTTCTTGTTTTAGGTCTGTGACCATTCACTGTCTACTTCCTTTTTGAATGAAAGGTCTAAGATTTCATGGGTATTATTGCAATACAGATAATATCAGTAATATTTAATGGCATACCAAGCTGATCTAATATGATTCATATTTTTGAACAGACAGTAGTATAATAAGGCACTTCTAGGTCTGTATGGTCACAAGTATTGAAAAGGGAAAAATATAGTCTGTATTCATACAATTTATTACAAGAAAACTTGTGAAGAAAGTTATGCCTAGACCATTACAACACACTTGTAGTTAAATGTTGTTGTTTGTGGGTTTTTTTGTTGTTTTTTTTTTTTTTTAAGGTAAAATCTTTCTGTTCTTCTATAGTAAATATTTTCTTTTTACTGCCTTTGTTTTTATACTGCCAAGATACAAAATCGTGTAAATTTCTAACTTTCTTTTGTTTTTGTTTTTCTATTTGCAGCAAGTTTCACTGGCAAGCCGCAGGTATGAGACATGTTTACGTATTTGCATGGTCATTGGAATTGAAGTTCAGACATTGTGCAGTTCTGGGATGCTGACCGCATGGAATCAGCTGAAAATGATTGGGGACAATTAGTTTCAAGCCAGCATCAGTTCTGCAAGATCAAAGCTGGTTCTTGCAGCAACATCCATATGTGCTTGTGCCCTGGTACCCATAGCTCCAGTTCCATGAGGGTCTATGGATCAAGACCTGCAAAGCATCTTAGGCATTAGATGAAGCTGTCTTCTCTTATAGGGCAACCACTTTACAAACCCAAAGAAGATATCTGGCTAATTTCACAGTTCACAAAAAATGTGGAAATCAATCTGGTATTTAGATACTACCGAGTTCTTGAAACTCTACCTGGTATGAATCATCAGTTAAACTTATTTTATAAGAAAGAGAAATAGGAAAAAACACTTGCTATAGGATTTGGTTGATATTAGAGCAAATTTATAACAAATAAGGAACAACATAATCTTGTGTCTCTGCAGAGTTCTTGAAAAATTTAATTGCTAAATAAGTCTTAAAGACTAGCACAACTTGCTATGTGCTAGGTTTCAGAAGAATGAAGTGATAGGCAGAGTCCATTTACTCCCCTAAATTGCTTCACCTTGTCTATTAATCCACATGTTGCAAGGTCAGACCTCCCCAAAGAGAGTATCTAAAAATTCAGAAATATTGCTCAACAAATACTTTCATGGATTGTAATATCTTGTATTAGTAAGATTGCCCTCCCAGACAGGAATTTCTGAAGGGAATGGGATGAATCGTGCCCTGCAGTCAGTGACTCAGACTTTGGGTTTCAGTGTCTTAATAAAGTACACTAGTGAATTAAACTAACATTTTTCAGAAATCCTTCCTGTAAGCAGGCATAGTGATAGCTTTCAGCATTCTCAGTGATTAATATTAATCTTCATAAAAAAGCATTTGATTTTTTAGATGCAGAACGATTCCCAAGTGATCTTGGGATATGCTTGATATATATGATATGATATATATGATGATATATATGCTTGATATACACCATTCCAGAGCCGTTTAAGAAGGGATATTTCCCTGTTTTGCAGAGAACAGAATCCTGAAACAGGAGCCTGGAAATAAGCATCACATTTTAAAGGGATGAGTCCAAATCCTGGTTGTGCATACTCTGCATTTTTACCACTGAGGATTTGGATAGTTTGGATAGAGCAGTAGTTAGCCTACACTTTTTTTTTTCTATGGGTACACAGTAAGGAAAGCATGTAAGTTATATTTACTACTCTGTAGTCATAACATCCTTTGGGCTTTATTCAGCAAGAATTTTAAATGCTGCAACACAGTAAAATGAGTATTCTCTTAACTACATGCCTCAGTGATTTGCTGAGTCTTGTGACAATACATCTAAATTTTTAAAGTATATATTTTTTTGTAAAATTACGCCCGAGTCCTTGACTGAACTGAGTCCAGAGTACTTAGATCTCTCTTTAGAGGATTGTGCATGCTAAACAGTACTGACATGGTTATTTCTCATCATTACAGGCAATGTGAAGTGCTCATTTGGACGTCAACCAGTGCTTCTTGATGTGCAGTACAGCCCTTTTCTACAAAACGCCAATCGCGAGTTCCACTTCATCAGAAGGCTGCATGGGACCTTGGGACATGCTGTTCAATTTGACTGCGTGTTCTACTTGAAATAGTAAAACACTGAATACCCAAAGATGAGGATGTTGTTTTTATAGTATTGTTTTTTTCTTCTTCTTCCCTTTCTATGCAACTGTAAATTAATGAGCAGTGGAGTATTTGTCACTGATTTGTATAAATATACAGCCGCGGGAAAAGGGGCAGGGGCTTTATATACGTTCTTTTTGATAATCGTAAAGAGAACTGCTAAGGAGTTTGGAGCAAAATGTTACATTTATACATTCCTTTCAGCTCTTTGCTTTTACATTGTAAAATATCCTCAGTTATGTTCTCACTCATTTAATATTCTGTATGGATTATTTATATGCTAACTATCTGACCACACAGACTCCAAAATTATTCTTGATTTATTTTCAGGATTGGCATATGAAGTTCCCATGATTTGAATTATTGTTGCTGTTTAACTAAACTTGCCATTGAGTACAAGCTACAGTATTTTAACTCCATTAAACAAGATAAAATCTAATTTCAAGTCATACAATTATCATGCACCAAAATGGTATTTTTAACATTCTTTCAGTTATTTCCAGCCAACACACTCCATTTGGAGGATTATTTTATTAAGCCTTACTTTACTTTGAATCAGGAGATAGCTAAAAAGAGGACTTAGATGATAGTTTAAGTTGTTTTTAGTAAGGTCTAAGTTAGTGTAATCTTGCCCAACTTTGGAGACAAAGCTTTGCTGTTCCCTGCTGTGCCAAACTTGTTTCAAGTTTTGGAATTTACAGTCTGTGAACTAAAGCTCATTTCCGTGAGATCCCCTTCTGATGATCTAAATACACCAGTCTTTTATCTGCCTCTTGTAAATGAAGAGACAATTAGAAAGCCTTTTCCAATACTATTAGTGATGGAACGTTTTCTTCAAAACTGCAGTGCTCTTAGATGTTATCATGTGGCATTGTAATCTTGCAACTCATCTTTATCTTTGAAATCATTTATTTATGTACTTCGAGTAGAGATAATTATGGGAAAGTTATGTCACTGATCAGCTGATCTTTAATTTTAAAATAATCATAAGAGATTTTAATGCCTTCATGGAGTTTACAATGCTGCATGGACACTTGATTTAATTTCAGGCCATACCTTTAATTCGTAAAACTGCATGCAATATATTTCATGTATAGTGGAGAAAAATGATACTATGTTGTTCTTGATTATTACTGAAGAAAAAGAGTGTCAAAATGGTATTGGAAGAGTTATACATTTTGTACCAAAAGATGCTAGAGGACTTTAAAACAGAAAGTCAGGAATTTCTAGTGTTTTTGTGAAGTGGTGCCAACTAGATTGTCCTACACCCACAGTACTTACTCCTGGACTGCTGCTGCTGCTCAAGGAATTGATTTGGGCACAGTGTGACCACATTCTAGAGTTGGCTCCAGTGCCAGTTCTTTCTGAACCCTTTGGCAAATTATTTAACCACTCTGCCTCTGTTTTCCCATCTGTAAAATGAGGATTGATAGTACTTACCTCTCAAAG
The DNA here is from genome assembly GCF_009769625.2 of Cygnus olor. Classification (NCBI taxonomy): domain Eukaryota; kingdom Metazoa; phylum Chordata; class Aves; order Anseriformes; family Anatidae; genus Cygnus; species Cygnus olor. The sequence goes on along the minus strand of NC_049171.1, from coordinate 71,065,249 downwards.
GTGTTGTAGAGCTTAGTGTCTGAAAAGCTCTATATAAATGTTAAGTGTTATTTTGGAGTGAGTGGAGCAAAACTGTCAGGGAGGGAAGAGAAGATGCTGGCTACTATAAATGCTTCATCTATTAAAAAAGTAGCATAGTTATTCTGAGAAGAAAAACAAACACATTTTACAGAAGAGGAAAGCCATGACCACCTTTCTACCTCAGACCTATCTTCATGAGTAGTATTGGAAATAGCTTTATAGTCTGTTCTCTGCAAAGTACTTTGCTTTTATCAAGCTTATGCCATTCTCTAAGCAAAGAATCCTTAAAAATAACCCACCAAATAAGAAAAAAAAAAAAGGTCTCATTAGTGAATTTGGTGGCTTTTATTTTTGTTCTGAATATGAGGTTATGTATAAAGTTGTTTTTCTGCCTGTGTTTGTATGCATCCTTTGTCCTCTGCTGCCAAGTAAATGCTACTTCAAACACTACATTGTAACATTCTTCCTCTGAGACAGTAATAAATAAAAGGAATATATTGCAATAAAATAAGTAGTAGTATAAGTTCTTTCAACTTTTATGGTCTTCAAGGATGGCACTTGTCATTGTTACATCTTGTAATTTTCATTCTGAAGAGAACTTATTTTAAAACACCAGTGCTGTATTAGTGTATTTCTACATACTAGCATTTTGGAGTGTGGTTTTCATTTATATAAATGAGATAAAACACTTTTTTTCCCATGGATCTGTGCATATCTTCTCTAGTATTCCATCTTTAGTCTGAAATCCTTCTCAGCTGCATGAAGGATTTTAAATTTTGACCAACTGAGAAGCAGACTGCTTTTATGCAAAAACATGTTGTTATGTATACATATTATAAAACAGCAATAATACATGAAGCTCTGTCAAATATTAGAACTGTAAATTAGTCTACAAGTTTCAATGCCATTCAGTCAACATGCTCAGCTGAAAAACAGTATTAGGTATTCACTTAGGAAATATATACTTTATAGCCCTACCATGTGCTGATTTTAAGTATTTGCATTAAGCATTTGTTAATGAGTGTGTTAGAATTATGATGCTTAAAGGAGGAAAAAAAAGTCCACAGCCCTAACAATTTTGTTTCCTAATAGTAAGCTGGCACTGTTTTCATGTGTAGTATTTTAATATTCACAGAATCACAGAATCGTCTAGGTTGGAAGAGACCTCCAAGATCATCTAGTCCAACCTCTGTCCTAACACTAACAAGTCCTCCACTAAACCATATCACTAAGGGCTACATCCAAATGTCTTTTAAAGACCTCCAGGGATGGCGACTCAACCACTTCCCTGGGCAGCCCATTCCAATGCCTAACAACCCTTTCAGTAAAGAAGTTCTTCCTAATATCCAACCTAAACCTCCCCTGGCACAACTTGAGCCCATTCCCCCTCGTCCTGTCACCAGGCACATGGGAGAATAGACCAACCTCCACCTCACTACAGCCTCCTTTAAGGTACCTGTAGAGAGCGATAAGGTCGCCCCTGAGCCTCCTCTTCTCCAGGCTGAATAACCCCAGCTCCCTCAGCCGCTCCTCGTAAGACTTGTTCTCCAGACCCCACACCAGCCTCGTCGCCCTTCTCTGGACTCGCTCGAGCACCTCCATGTCCTTCTTGTAGCGAGGGGCCCAAAACTGAACACAGTACTCGAGGTGCGGCCTCACCAGAGCTGAGTACAGGGGGACAATCACCTCCCTAGACCTGCTGGCCACACTGCTTCTTATACAAGCCAGGATGCTGTTGGCCTTCTTGGCCACCTGAGCACACTGCTGGCTCATATTCAGCTGACTATCAACCAGTACTCCCAGGTCCTTCTCTGCCAGGCAGCTTTCTAACCACTCATCTCCCAGCCTGTAGCGCTGCTTGGGGTTGTTGCGCCCCAGGTGCAGGACCTGGGGCTTGGCCTTGTTGAACTTCATACAGTTGGCCTCAGCCCATCGGTCCAGCCTATCCAGATCCTCCTGCAGAGCCTTCCTTCCCTCGGGCAGATCGACACACGCACCTAACTTGGTGTCATCTGCAAACTTACTTACTGAGAGTGCACTCGATCCCCTCGTCCAGGTCATCGATAAAGATATTAAAGAGGACCGGCCCCAGCACTGAGCCCTGGGGGACTCCACTAGTGACCGGCCTCCAACTGGATTTGACTCCATTCACCACAACTCTTTGGGCCCGGCCATCCAGCCAGTTTTTAACCCAACGAAGCGTACGCCAGTCCAAGCCGCGAGCAGCCAGTTTCTTGAGGAGAATGTTGTGGGAAACAGTGTCAAAAGCCTTACTGAAGTCAAGGTAGATCACATCCACAGCCTTCCCCTCATCCACCAGGCGTGTCACTTGGTCATAGAAGGAGATCAGGTTCGTCAAGCAGGACCTACCTTTCATAAACCCATGCTGACTGGGCCTGATCACCTGGTTGCCCTGTAAGTGCCTCGTGACGACATTCAAGATAATCTGCTCCATGAGCTTCCCTGGCACTGAGGTCAAACTAACAGGCCTATAGTTCCCCGGGTCTACCCTCCGGCCCTTCTTGTAGATGGGCGTCACATTTGCTAGCCGCCAGTTGACTGGGACCTCTCCTGATAGCCAGGACTGCCAATAAATGATGGAAAGCGGCTTGGCCAGCTCCTCCGCCAGTTCTCTCAGTACCCTCGGGTGGATCCCATCCGGCCCCATCGACTTGCGTACATCCAAGTGCTGTAGCAGGTCGCCAACCATTTCCTCGTGGATAGTGAGGGCCACATCCTGCTCCCCATCCCCTTCCACCAGCTCAGGGTACCAGGTATCCAGAGAACAACTGGTCTTGCCGCTAAAGACTGAGGCAAAGAAGGCATTGAGTACCTCAGCCTTTTCCTCATCTTTTGTAACTAAGTTTCCCCCCGCATCCAGTAAAGGATGGAGGTTCTCCGTAGTCCTCCTTTTTGTGTTGATGTATTTGTAAAAACTTTTTTTGTTATCTTTAACGGCAGTAGCCAGATTGAGCTCCAGATGAGCTTTGGCCTTTCTGATTTTATCCCTGCACAGCCTTGCAACATCCTTATAGTCCTCTTGAGTAGCCCGCCCTCTTTTCCAAAGATTATAAACCCTCCTTTTTCTCCTAAGCTCAAGCCACAACTCTCTGTTCAGCCAGGCCGGTCTAGTTCCGCGCCGGCTCGTCTTTGGGCACGTGGGGACAGACCGCTCCTGAGCCATTAAGATTTCCTTCTTGAGGAGTACCCAGCCTTCCTGGACTCCTCTGCCCTTCAGAACCTCCTCCCAAGGGACTCTGCCAACCAGTGTCCTGAACAGCTCAAAGTCAGCCCTCCGGAAGTCCAAGACAGCGGTTTTACTGGTCCCCTTCCTGACTTCGCCAAGAATAGAGAACTGAACCATTTCGTGGTCACTCTGCCCAAGACAGCTCTCGACCACCACATCTCCCACCAGTCCGTCACTGTTTGTGAACAGAAGGTCTAGCGGGGCACCTCCCCGGTAGGCTCACTAACCAGCTGCGTCAGGAAGCTATCTTCCATGCTCTCCAGAAACCTCTTAGACTGCTTTCTCTGGGCTGTGTTGTGCTTCCAGGATATGTCTGGGAAGTTGAAGTACCCCACAAGAACAAGCGCTGACGATTTCGCGGCTTCTGCCAGCTGCCTGTAGAACTCCTCATCCATCTCCTCATCCTGGTTCGGCGGTCTATAACAGACCCCCCACCAGGATGCTTGCCTTGTTGGCCTTCCCTCTGATCCTAACCCAAAGAGACTCAACCTTGTCATTCCCAGCCTCAAGTTCCTCAACATCAAAACACTCTCTAATATAGAGAGCCACACCACCACCCCTTCTGTGCTGCCTGTCCCTTCTGAAGAGCCTATAGCCAGGCATTGCAGCACTCCAGTCATGAGAGTGGTCCCACCACGTTTCCGTGATGGCAACCAAGTCATAGCCTTCCTGCTGCACGATGGCTTCCAGCTCCTCTTGTTTGTTACCCATGCTGCGTGCATTAGTGTAGATGCACTTCAGTCGGGCCATTGCCTTCTTCTCCCCTGGCCTTGCCATTGTTCCCCCTGGTACAGCTCCAACAAGCCTTATTTCAGCCCCGTCCCCCTTCTTTCCTAGTTTAAAGCCCTCTCAACGAGCCCTGCCAGCTCCTGGGCTAGGATCCGTTTTCCCCTCGGAGATAGGGACCCATCTGCGGTCACCAGGCCGGGTGCTGAGTAAAGCGCCCCATGGTCAAAAAACCCAAAATTTCTGTATTGGCACCAGCCTCTGAGCCATGTGTTAATCAGGTGGGCTTTCCGTGTCCTCTCGGTACCCCTCCCTGCCACTGCAGGGATGGACGAAAACACCACCTGTACTCCCGCTCCATCCACTAACCGTCCCAGTCCCCTAAAGTCCCTTTTGATAGCCTTCAGGCTTCTCTCTTCAATATCATCACTGCCAGCCTGGACTATCAAAAGAGGGTAGTAGTCAGAGGGGCGAACCAGGTTGGGAAGCTTCCTGGCAACATCCCTGACCCTGGCCCCAGGGAGGCAGCAGACTTCCCTACAGGTAGAGTCAGGTCGACAAATAGGGCCCTCTGTTCCCCTGGGAAGGGAGTCACCTACAACGATCACCCTTCTGTCTTTCTTGGCGGAGGCTGTCTTGAGGCATGGAGTCAGCGTCCTCGCCCTAGGCATCCTCCTGGGTAGACTTTCTACCTCGTCCTCACCCACCGGCCTATCAAGCTCCAGGGCCTCAAATCTGTTATGTAAGGGCACCTGGGAAGGAGGGGCCGGTGGGGGGGTGCGTTGCCTGCGAGGTCGAGCAGGAACCTGTCTCCATTCCTCCTCAACTCCTAGGTCCCCTCCCTCTGCCCGACAGCGACAGGGCAGGGGGTCCACCCCCATTTGGGGTGTCTCGCCCCGGTACCTCTCCTTCAAGCCCTGCAGGGAGTCGCTCCACCAGTCTATCTCCCGCTCACACTCCCTGATAGCCCTCAACCTATCCACCTCCTCTTTGAGTTCTGTCACCAGGCGGACCAGGTCATCCACCTGCTCGCACCTCACACACACGGTGCCTCTGCCTCCCTCAGATGGCAGCAACAGGCTCAGACACTTCCTGCACCCAGAGACCTGAACTGCCGCATTGTTGAGCAGGCAGTCAGTCTGGGTGGACACAGACTTTCTAGAGAGAGCAGTCTGCCTGGTGTAGACCATTGCAGCCTAGTTAGCAGTCAACAGCCGTTAAAGGTGTTGTTCTTATGGGCGGGGGGAAACTCTGCCCTCTCCGCCCTCCCTGCTCGCCCTGCCTGCACGATCTGCCGCACAAACTGCCGCGCCCCGCCCTTCTGACGCACCACGCCCTGTTTGCCCATCCTGGTCGCCCGCGCTCCCTAGGGGCTCCTTTTGAACAGCCGGGGAGGGGGGCGCTGTTGGCTCCGCCTACGCCTCGTCAGCCTCCCTCACGAGGGCTGCCGGGTCCTGGCGGCTCCCTCGAGCGGCCTCGATGTCAGAAAAAAAGCCCTATTGATTATTTTTTTTTCAAAGTAACAATTTAAAATGTGTCAGTGAGGGCATTTTCCCCTCATTTTGGGAAAGGATGCTTAAAAATAAGTTATAGGGAAAAATCAGGTAGTTTCAGCAGTTAACAAGGAATATGATTATAGAAATAGCACTATCTTGAGTCAAATTACATTCTGTGTTCAGAACAGTAAATCACTAATCAGCCTCTTGTGCCCTTCTGGATGGGGATCAGCACAGGAGTGGGAGGCTTGCCTCCCAGTAGACTGGGTGGAGGCATCTTGACTGGTGAGAGTGGGGGTTTGCATCTTCTGGGGATGGGGGATGGTGTGAAGTCCAATACTTTACAGCCTGGTGAGTGTCCTAAGTCATCTGGCCACGTACAGAGTTGCTGCACCGTGTACATAGCTTTAAGAGTAAGGGTTTCTTGAGTAGAAAGCACCCATCTTGGTGGCGAAGAATCCTGAGGGGGGGAAGTATTTAAATAAATCCCTAGGGTTGGATTTAGACTTTTCCATAGGGACTTAGCTTTTCTTGTATGTTGAAGCAGCTTTCCTTCTCAACTTGATGTTCTCAAAGAGCACAGAAACTAATGACAAATAACCCTTTCATACATTTTCTGTGCCATGCTTTACTAGTAGTGGTTCCACTCAAAACTGATGTTAACTTAAAATAACCTTTGTATTTTTTTAAACTTTGAAATCTGGAAAATACTCTGAAAAGTTTTCTTTGAAAATAGTTCTGTAAAGAGTATTTTGAACCATGCAATATTTTTTTCTCTTCTCAACTGTTTTCTGTTTGTCAGAAGTACTTCACATTTCTGTGTCATGGCTTGACACTGTAAAACACTAGGGCAGTTAGTGCCTACTAAGCAATGAAAGGACAACCAAGGGATGGAGACCAACTAAACACTTTACAGAGGTAAGCACAGAGGAGCTAATGCTGCAGTGTTTGTTAGTATAAACCTAATGATAAGCATTTGTTAGAAAAAAAAATGGCTTGTTTCTAACCACTAAATGCATAAACTGCCATGCCAACAACTGGAGTTAAAGCAAAATGAGGCAGCATTGACTGGTCCTTTCTTCTCCAGGGAAACGGTATGGTTGACTGTCAAGCTTGTGTTCTTGTACTGCTGGCGTTCATGAACAAATTAATATGGTTTAAGTTACTGGGGAAAAAAGGAGCTGAAGAAGGATGGCCTGTCTTTATCAAAAAGAAGCATAGAAGAATCCAATTCTGTTTGATTTTCTTTGTATTAGAGCCACTGTCTACATTATCTATTTGAAGAGATTGCATAAGCCCTGTTTTCCCTGACAGAGGATTTTTCACTATAAAAATGTGACCTTTCCCTAAACATAATGGGTGGACACATCTCCCTCATTTGAATGATAAACCCAGACTAATTATGTTTTTTAGGTCTGCTCAATGCAGGATAGTCCTCACTCATTTATTCCAAATGCTACACTAGAAAATGAATTAAAATATGCTTGGCTTTTTTTTTTTTAAAAAAAAGATGTGCAAACATGAGGGATGGAGAAGTGGGGAATGGTCAGCTTTCCTCAACCACGTGCAACTGCAAGAACTGAATACAGGCTTTTTTTTTTTTTTAGAGGCATAATAAAGCAAACATTTTCAGAAGAATTATGTTCCTGTGCTGAAGAGCTCCCAGTCCAAAATACATGCATATCCATCTAACTGAGAGGAACAGGGGGGCGGACAGCATATTTGTGTAAATATTTATTACAAAACACCCTTGAGCTGAAATATTATCAAATCAGTTCATTTTCTCAGAAATATGAGATTGATCTAATACGGACCACACCGCAGAAGTTCATTGTGTATTGGGGCTTCATCTTCAGGAGAATTTTTACTATGAAACAGATCATGGGTGGTGGTGGTACTCTTTTTTTTTTTTTTAGACCAAGGAAATACTCTGCAGATGTTCAAGCCTCACTACATGAGCTACTTAGACTATGAGACGAGCCCTACTAAGTCAAAGAGACGGGACCCAGGCACAAGAATACATGTCACCCAACTGTCCCCTGGGGCAGGGGCTCTGTCCTCCTATGGTTATTACTGTGGTTAAGAGGAAAACAAAAACAAATTCAGCTGAATTCATTTTTTTGTTTGTGTAAAATGTATTTCTGTAATGGGCAAGCTTTGGATTTATGCAGAAGACCAAAATATTTTTTAAACATTTACAGAACAAACTGGTCTCTGGAGAGAGATTATATTTTTGTTCACACCTCTAGTAGAGAGCTGTCCTAAGAAAAACATTTCTGAAGGTAAAACAGACGCAGCTGCAAAACTGAGGAATCAGTCCTGTCTACCGTCACACAGAAATGAAGCTGTCATTCCATAAAGCTAAGTATTCTGTTCCCACAACAACAAATATCAGCCTTACAAATCCAGTCAGGGTATCACTTAGTAACAGTGGCACGTGAAAAAAAAAACTTTTAGTGGGATAACATATTTGAGAAGGGAGAGCTCCATTCAACCTTATAAGCAAATAAAGCTGTCAATAATAACAAACTGTATGTTATGTTCCTCACAGAAGAATCTTTATTCCAGTTGCCGAAGATGAAATATTCCTTGGCTTACATGTCTTTGGGAATTTATCTCCTGTCTTTAATGCCACTTAAATATTCATGATGTGCTAGCAAAAATTACACTCTGCAACTTAAAGCTATGCTTTAGAAAGAACAGCTGCAGGCAAGCACAGCAGCCTTCTTTGGAAGGGGAAGGCAGTGTTTTCCTAAACTGCTTTTCTAAGCACCAGTAGCGGTCTGAGACACCAACAGGGGATAGATACTGCCAGGAGCGGGCTGCTTCAGCTTCTCCTCCCAGGCAGCCCAGCACTGCGTCAAACTGTTGCAGGCAACACCAAGAAATCCTTTAGATTGAAACCTGCTCTGTGTTAGCATGCTTTTTGAAAGTGATAAACCAGAGGAGCTGAATAGAATTCCTAGATGTGTGTGCGTGTTAAAGATAAATGCATATGCAGAAAACCAGATAGACAGGATCTGTCTTACTTCTTAGTTGTTATCTCTGAAACTTACTATTTACAGATGAACTCTCATGCTTTTGTTAGTCACTCATTTCGTATAACTGAGTGCCTTGAAAATGACTGGTTTTCTGACATGTAATAACTAATATTTAGCTTAGAGAAACTACAGTTCAGAAATTAGGATAGCCTAGGGTAACTAGCTCAAAGGAAGATACCTTGGTATTAAACACATCCAAACCAATGGAAAACATAAAGCATCTTTACAATTTGTTATTGGCTGGAATAAGTGACCTGGTTATACAAAAATAAAGAATACATAGTATTGCAGCAACCCTTCATTCATTCCTGCACATGGAATTCCTTTTGCCATCACAGTACCCGATATGTCTTCAACTGTGATATAAATGCTTTGGAAAATTAGGAGAAAAAAAGAGGATGAGACAGTATCCCTTACTACCAGTTTGAGAGTCTCGAGCTAGATTTAATGAAGTTAAGAAAAAAACTCACATGGATGAGAAAGATTATGACCACTCACTCAAATTGAGTATGGAAATAGGTTACTGGTTTTGATCAAATGACTGCCTGAATCCCTGGCCAGGTGAAGTGGAAGTCCAGTGGACAACTCCTATGACTACAAGCCAGAAGAGTTGGAGTGGCCATGCAATAATAGGTAGCAACTCTTTACTCAATTGGATAATGACAGGACAAGGGGGGATGATTTTAAACTAAAAGAGATTAAAAATCTTTAAAATCTTTTAAATCTTTAAAGATAAAAAAGATTTAGATTAGAGATTAGGAGGAAATCCTTCACTCAGAGGGTGGTGAGGCACTGGCACAGGTTGCCCAGAGAAGCTGTGGATGCCCCATCCCTGGAGGTGCTCAAGGCCAGGTTAGATGAGGCCCTGAACAACCTCATCTAGTGGGTGGCATCCCTGCCTATGGCAGGGGGGTTGGAAATAGATGGTCCTTGAGGTCCCTTCCAACCCAAGCCGCTCTAGGATTCTAGCTTGAGTCTTGCTGTCCAGCCTCGGGCACACGAGCTTCCTGAAGGCCAGAACTATCAGTAAAGACAGAGGTGAAAAAGGGATTCAGCACCTCAGGCTTTTCCAGGTGCTTTGTCACGAGGTCCCATTCTGCAGGCCCACAATTTTCCCTCATCTTCCATTTCCTGTAGGTGCACCTGTAGAAGTCCTTGCAGGGGTCTTGGCAGCCCCCACACCTTCACATCCCTTGGTTTAGTTCTTCCTTGTTTATGACTAGGGGGTCTCTCCCCTCACCAGCTCCTTGGCTCACCTGTTAGAAAATTGTCATCAGTGCACTCCAAGAAGTTGTCCCTTTACAGTTAGCATAACTGAGTCAATGCACCATCTTACATGCAGCCGTGAAAAAAATCTTCTGCCATGAGAAGTGACAGATGAGTAGGGAGGGACCTTTTAAGCATAGATGCTCTTGTTGATTTTGCTTAATACCCCTGAAAGTATTTTGGTGAGCAGTTGTGAGGAGTCTAATGAATGGCTGTGACATGCAGACATGCACAGAGGAAGAAGAACCGTCCAGATGTATTTCTTTCTCCCCAGCACCACCACCTCCTCTGGAATGGAAAGCATAGCTCTGACCTACTTGCTTTCAGCAGACTGCAATTACAGTGCCTATCAATTTTCTGTAAAAATACAGATGTGAACAAATGGAAAACCTGAGCGGCTCAAACATGAACAGAATAAGAATGTTACTCTAGCCCCTACACCCCAGTCCTCACAAAGTTTTCCTTTTCCCAGGCTGAAAAGGTAAAAGGAGTGAAATGGAAACAGAACATCAAAGTAACCGTTCACTTTTTATTAGGAAATATGGACCATGTTTTGTACACAAATAAGGTATACCATGGTATCCGTCTGTCTACTGCTTATACTTCCATTCTTCCCCCAAAAAATGTCTGCTTGCTTGTTGAGGAAAGAAAATTAAGAGTCATCTTTAGAATGTGGAAGATAAAGATTTTTGATTTTGACCTCTCATTTGGTTTCTCACAGTGCATCTTCCACTACCCAGTTGGACACCCGGCTCAGCCCTTTGCCTTCAAAACCGGGCATGGTGCTCCAGCCCCAGTATCCTCAAAGAAAAGGGAACAGTCACTTCCTTCTTTCCAGCTGATCTCAGTTTTGCTGGGACAGCCCCCCTCTGCTGCCAGAGCTCGCTCTCAGGACAGTAACCAAGTCTCCACAGAAAAGGCAGAAGGTGATAGATGAGACTGCTGATTTCTGGGTTAACCCACTTAATATAGACCTTGGTAACTTTTGGAAAAGAAATTCTTCTGATAATGACTTAAATTCTTGTTATTGAAGAGACATTGGCTTTGTTTTCTGATGAATCACTAGTAACATTATTTAGAAAAATGGGATTAGGAGATAAATATCTTTGAAAATGCCACTACCATATATCTGCTTTTCATCTAGACTGGCTTTCCTGGGCACAGACTCACGTATACGTAGATACGTATCCTAGGTTTTGGTTGGCTTCTTCACATGTTCTGAGATCATCAGTATCTAAGCATGGGTTAAAAAAAAAATAAATAAAAGCAACCTAGCTTTTCCATCAAAAATTCTGCCAGCTTATTCAGGTTGTAGCTCACTTCATTATTTATGACATCTCCCATGCCTTATAAATTACTACCAAGTGTAGTAAAAAAAAAAAAGTGCTCTTTCTTTGCCCAATGCAACGTTCCCATTGAAAGCTTCTTAGAAAGTATGTCTTAAAATAAGAACTTTTTGTGAATAGTACAATGTCATTACACACAACTGAGTTACATTTCTTACAAGCTGATTACAAACACTCTCAAATGAGATCTCTTCATGACACTGTTGATTTTAGGGCTCTTTATGGTTCAATATAAACCAAAACAGGAAGGCATAATCATACCTTTTAAAGCTATTTGAAAAATACATTAGCATACATACTGCAGCTTAAGCCTGTCAGCTTTGTCTGCAGTCACTGCATTTATATGTTAGTTTTATCCAGTTGCAAAGGAAAGACAAGTGATAAATTAAGATTGTAACACATCTGTTTCCACAGAGATTGGATAAAATATAGCATTTTAGTTAATGCAGTAAACAGCTTAAATGGTGAGAGTGATTTTTTCTAAATATATTTTGCCTGAATAGCTGATATAGACAGATGCTTAGGAACATGAGTTGTTTGGTTGTTGTTTTTTTTCCCTCTAATTTGCAATGGCAGTAGTTACATCTCCCTCAAGCCATACATACTTAGCAAAAGGAATGAGACTAAATTATGTGATTAAACCCACAATATTCCACACCCATTGACCTTCCCCTCCTAGACTGGCAAAGTGATGAGGTAAAATCAAAAGTACTAGTATTGTAATGAAGCACATCTCAAAGTTCAGTGTTGCAGACTATCCTTCCAGTAAGAAATGCCTCAAAAAGCAACACAGATGATGATTTCAGCATTATTTCAGTTAGGTGACATATACCAAAGCCAACTGCGTATAACAGGACGGGGTTATGCCAAAAGTAGTTTAACAGAGTTATCTACGAGAAAATGAAAATAAAACTTACAGCTGAATCCTGCCCAGATCCTAATCCAGCTTCCTCAGTGCCTCCTTGAGCTGCTGCCCCCACAGGAAAGGGGTTGCCAGCCCCCCAGGGCTCCCACCGAGGGCAAAGGCAGGGAAGGGACCACCCCCTTAGTAGGGCCTTAATATTCCCCAGGGCCACTTGGTATTTCTTTGGTAGCACCCCTTGCTCAGCAACACTTAAAAAGGAAAGCTGTGTTTATCTGGTGGATATTAGCAGCATGATGTAGGTAATTAAGTAATAATCACCTCAGAAATGTGCCCTTACCCTAGAGCTGGAGAAAGAACAGGGATTGAAGGCTGGGGCAATTATCTTACTGCTAGCTTCAGGCAACCAAGCACCAAATAAGCATTCCTATCAAAGCCAGCAAATAATTTGGCCAATTACCTATTTCCACATCCCCATCGAAGTTTTGTGATTGAAGATTGCAAACTTAGCCTTCAGCTTAGTATTTAGAGCTCCATATAGGAGCTGGCTCTGCATTAAAAATTTATCCATGAATTACTGCTTAGTGTCCATACAAATCCCTGTGAGTGGAGACATGCAGGAAACACTATTATTCTGTGATCACAAACCATCTTTTGTACATATAAGCACAGTGTCTGCCAGGGACTGAATTGCACTTTTGGGTCAAACTCACAGTTGCCCCTTCACGTTTTCATCTTGCTTAAGCAGATTTAAAACTAATGCAGCTGCAATGGTGTCAGAAAAGGCCAGTTTTCAAGAAAATTAGGTTGTGAGTGAGTTAACTGAGGGAACTTGAGGCCAGGTTTTTGCCTTTGTTGCTGTTGACAGCACACAAGAAAGCAACATAATCTCTAAATTCAGTGTCTTGCTTTCTTTCTTTTTCATTCTCTCTCTCTCTCTCTCTTTTTCAGGAAAGAAAAGGTAAACCAAGCACTTTTGATGCTGTGTCTGAGGGACAGACTTTTCAAAGACGGAGTTTTTACCAGGACTGCAGACAGCACACGTCAGCTGCCAGTCCCGGCTCTTCACTTGTGGTGGGCACTAAGAACTTGCCACTGCTGGCTGCCAATTTCCTATAGCCCACGAACCTGAGGGCCCTGGGCTTCATAACGATGAATTAATTTCTGAGATATTTACTTCTCAACTACAGAACTTTACATGAAAGTACAAAAAAGTGCCAAGAGCTACAGTGGCAAGATGACTTAATTGGCACTGTAGGCCCCAGAGCCTAAAGCTGTGACTCTCAGAGACACTGTGCAAGTAACAAACAGCCAATAAGAGCTAAAGGCAGCATCACCTTTCTGCTCAGTTTCTCAAACAACTCAGCTACGAAAGCACTCAGAAAGGTGGCAACTCAGGAGTCGCTCTATTTTCCACACAAGGGGGCTAAGCACACATATATTTCATAGCCATGGCGTATTTTTTAAACAGGACTTTATATCACTTTCATATAAAATAAAATAAAATAAAATAAAGGAAGAAAAGACTAAACAACCTAATAAGAACCCTGCTTCTTTTTACACACCTTACCTTATCTTCATTAGAAACACTGTCATGAGTCTCTGAAGGTTTATGCATGTTAATCATTCCTTTCAGTTCACCCACAACTCTAGGTGTTCTCCTTGAAGCTGGTGATATTTAAAAGCCAGTCTGCTAAGCAATTAATCTCAGAGGCTTTATATTTCCAGTTTTTCTCTTATGCTGCAAATACTGAAGGATGGAAGTATGACAGTAATTATGACCTCTATCTACTTAGAGATATTTTTAGTTTTATCGCAATGACATACTGCAGTCCAGGGTTAGCAGTCCATGTCAAAGCATATACAGAATTTTTCATGTCTAGGCACTTAATCACTCTGTGAGCAACTAGTTAGAGTCTTAACAGGTAATTTAGGGAAATAAATGAGAAAAATTTTAGACAAATCTTAATTTATCACTATTGTCGACTAGCCACACAGCCCATTTTAACAACCTGCCTTATGCCATTAAATATATATGTGTATATCTAAAGTTGATACAAAATACCTGTAGCTGATCAAAGAATCCTAACTCTAAATAAGCATCAGCAACTGTCAGGGATGCTCCCCTAACAGAAACAACTGCTGGGAAGAAAGAGATCATTTTGTTTCATTTAGGAAACACAACCCCCCAAAAATCCATGTATCAGGCATGCAGAGTGAAGAGTCCAGGCTTTCCATAGAACGAAATGAATTCTGTCTCAGCCAGGAGTCTACTGCAACTTAAAATACAGTGGCTTGTTGTCTGTATTTACTTAATGGTTCTGCATGTTAGAAATAATCTTTACTAATTGTTTTAAATTAATTGCTCACTAGTTTGCATGTCTCACATAATCTGCATCAGATGCTTAGGTTGCCATCCATGGTAGCTTTTATAACTGTGGAAAGTTAAGATAAAAGGCTTCCTGTTTATGTTAGCAGAAGACTTTATCCTGCAAATAAGCCTTTGTACGCAGTTCAAAAATAACGAGGTATGAAATCACATAATTCAATGAATGCTTCCTAGAAATGACCAGAGGCAGCTCTTTCTCCAGTTATTTGAATCATTGAACTAGGTTTCTAATATGTACCTTTGCTTTATCCATCTGGCTTTATAATGCAGCAAACAGAGCAACTTTTCAGACCTTATCTTCCTTGCTCTTTACTCACGCACAGTCCTTGCCTTCCTCTCCACCAGAGAGGAAGATCCTAAACACCAACATACAGTGGAAGCGTGGCAGAACCCAAGAGCGCTGCTTACCAAAGTCGCAGAATTGCTGGTATGATCTTCTTATGCCCATCCCTGTTTTTGGTGGAGGGTGTCACTCGGGTTTAGTCTTACCTCCACACTTGAGAGCCTTACAGCTCGACAGCTGGAGGCGTGCTGCAGCGCACCGCCACCGTCTCATGGAGCTGCAGCCTCACCTCGCCTCAGCCCTTGGCGGGGCAGTGACACAGCTGTAAGCCACTCTGCTGGAAGTGATTCAATAGTGTGTAGGAGGGATGGCAATATAAAAATGTTAGCATGCTTTCAGGTTTTGAGGAAAGTGTTTAGAAGTGGGGTAAAAAATAAAAACAAAAACAGAATAACCCCCCCAAATCCAACTACAAACTGTACGTTATAAATTTGAGTCCTCAATATAATATTGGTTGACATAAAATGTGCAAATCTGGAATGACAGAATTATTTTTCAGTCCAGCACATGCATCAGCCAGCTTAGCTTCCAAAAAGCCACACCAAAGAGCCCACAATCCTTGTTAGTTTACTGACAAAGCAAAGACCTGCGAAGAACCTCTGAGAGCTCTCAGGACAGCTGTCAGTCTGAGAAAAAGCAACAGAGCTCCCTAGTCCTATCACACAAGCAGTAGCACAAAAGGCAAAGCAATACGTTTCACGGGAAGGGTAAGGTTAATAAATACTACATTCACCCCAATACAGGGGGAAAAGAAAAAAAATCAGCCATTAAAAATCAAAATAGTACCCAGAAGCTGTACATTGTCCTGTTGGATACTCCTATATGTGAAGTGACTGAAACAGCCTGATGCTGCTCTCTCAGATCCAAAGTGGTATCAGGGCAAGCCAGCCATATTGCACAATGCTCACCTGCATAAAACTTACTCATCTGAGGGTCCCTTCTCCTTTTCACCTGGTCTCCACAGCCTCAAACAACTGTTTGGCTGAAAAACTTGCTTTGCAAGTGCTCCCCAGGCCCTGCCAGAGCTTAATATCCTACCTCCAACATACACCCAAGATACAGCTTGAAATGTACCTTTCATTCAGACAGCTGGGGAAGAATAACAGCAAAGTGCACACAGAGCTGGTGTTACAAATGAAATTACAAAAGAAGAAAAGAAAAGAGAAAGAACGAAGTTGTGAAAGAGTCATCAGAAAAGTGAACTCCCCATTCACATCAGTGCAAACTGAGAGACTTCGCTGAAGTATATAGACTGCAAACATCCATGTCCACAATGGAAAGGAGCCAAAACACAGAATGTTTATGTCAAACAACCCTTTGACTGTCAGGGGAGGCTTGAGAGGGATCAGACCTGATTTCTACAGCACTCTAAGATAGATTCAGAAATGATCCTCTGGCTTGTATGCCCTCAAAATTTCACAGCTATTAGTACGCCCAGGTGACTTCAGTTTCAAGACTGCCAGATTTTATCAGAAGAGGAGCTATTCTTACCAGCTTCTTATTTCAAACCAAAAGTTTTTTTTTTCTTTTTAAATAAAAATACAATATTCCTGAAACATATTATTTGAGCCAAACCCTCCATATAAACCCAACATGATTTGATCTCGGTGTAGTCTATTTGTTTTGTCTCTACTACTGACAAAGCTGAAAGAGAACCATTTTTTGCCCTGCAGTAGTGGATAATCTCTGGAGGCCTTAACAATGTAGCATCCACTTCTGTATCTTAATCCTGTGTGAGGCCACGCAGCCACCAAGAACAGGGCACCTCAGCTCCCTTGCATATTAGTGGATGTTACAAATCGTTAGGGCTGGCATCTGAAGCTACAAACTGCCCAGAAACACAGTGATAAATAACATGATTATACTGCAGGCGGAGGTATTTTCAGCGTCGACTCCAGTGTTTGTGATAAGGGATGTAGCAGCAGGCGCTGCTTCTTCACCTTCTCTCTCCCAAAGACAAAGGGGAGGGTGACAGCCATGCAGATACAAGCAAACACAACTCATCTTCCAGCCATCATGCTCCACAGCTGAGCAGTGCCACAAGACTGCCACCCCACCCCACTCACCACCAGCCTGTGGTAGGCCCACAGCCCTGTGGCCAGGTGCTGGCCTGTCACACCAGGTTGCCCGGAGAGGTTGTGGAGTCTCCTTCTCTGGAGATATTCAAACCCCGCCTGGATGCCATCCTCCGCAAGGTGCTCTAGGTGATCCTGTTTGGGAGGAGGGTTGGACTAGGTGATCTTCAGAGGTCCCTTCCCACCTTGGCTATACTGTGATTCCGTACTGCCAGCAGCAGCCGTGTCCCCACAGAGAGCTGCCTGCAGACAAATCACAGCATGCCTCAGAGCACAGAAATGCCAAAAGCAGGCCTCCAGACCTGCACGTCTCATCATGGCATGGCTTCTGCTGGTAGGGGATGGCCCTCGCTTTTGAGGAGCTTGGTGCTGGGTTTGGTTATCTTGTTGTTTTTTTAAACCGGTGATCTTTATCCCCCTGAGGGCTGCTTAAAAATGCTTCTGTTGATGAG
The DNA here is from genome assembly GCF_009769625.2 of Cygnus olor. Classification (NCBI taxonomy): domain Eukaryota; kingdom Metazoa; phylum Chordata; class Aves; order Anseriformes; family Anatidae; genus Cygnus; species Cygnus olor. The sequence continues at coordinate 71,047,985 of NC_049171.1, read as the reverse complement.
GCTAAAAGAAGAGCGTACACATAGCACTGAAGATAAAGAGGTTGTACCTCCTGGATTACAAATTTAATTTAGCAACTCTGAATTCCACTGATCTGGATTCATTGAGTGTAACCTAATCAAGTGAAAATTGTTACCTTGGGGCTATGAATGATACATGTATGATATGAAGGTACCATTTCATTTTATCAGCTGAGGTCTATAAATGTAAATTGTATGCTTATGCTTGCGAAGAGATGAATAAAAACTGCAGAGATCATCTGAAACAAGTACCAAGATGCTTGTCACAGCTACCATTAGGTAGGCTATATATAACATACACTGCAGAAAAATATTTGCATTACAGTATTTTCATGGCCATGCTTAGGGACTGTTTAGAGGTTTTTTTACTCTTCCTTGAGTGACAGCATCAGGCCAACAGGGCCTCAACTGTGTCAAAAATGCTATAAAAGTGTCTTGAGCAGAAAAAAAATGATCTTATGGGCCATTCTAGATCTAGAACAAAGTGTTGGCTTTGTCTTTTTAAAAGCCCTAGGATGCGTTATTGTTTTGGGATCTGTTGTGTGTTGTGCAGAAACACAACAAGGGACAGATGTGCAATGAATAGAGCCAGGAGCACCAGACACTGGTGCTCAGAGTTCCACTGAGCAGCAGAACCCGAAGTGCACAATTTAGGTCATTCCAGAGCTGGAAGTACATGCTAAAGCTTAGTGAAAAAACTTCTTTTTCCAAAGCATTCGATAAATCTTGGCACTGGGGATATATCCCCATGCTAGTTGTGACAAACTGTTTAATGCCAACAAGCTGCCCTGCAGTATTAATGGATGGGAATATGCTATTTATAATACCTGCTTCAGTAAAAGCTATAAAGCAAAGTTTAGAAAGGAATACCACTCTCTGCTTCACTCTGTAAGTGAAGGTTTCTAATTTTGTATTATTTTTTTTCTCTTTTATATTTAAAAAATAACAATTTAAAAGATATAATTTATTGGCTCAGATTTCTGTTCAGCATTAATGATACACTTTTGGAGAATAAATACAGGTAAGATCAGGTCATTCCCTTTATCCATAAACCTTGTTACTCAAGGGTTTATAATATAGGTGTAATAGATATTTGTGATAGATAATGTATCAGATGCTGTGCTGATATTTGGGTAGAAGAACCCAGCTAGGAGATGATTCTTGATCAGTTAAAAAAGAACATCAACAAAAAAGAAGGACTAAATCTTCAAGTTGTATTTGGTGAATATTTTCTTCTGTTTTCTTGGCAATTCACTGTGTATGAGCAATGTGTTTTTACCTGATTTTCCTTCCTGAAGTCTGGTATCTGGGAACCTGTTGAGGCCTAAAATGCTCTGGTTTGGAAATATTACATTTAGTAAGCAGGTGAGACAAATACATACACTTAAGTTTTGCAGTTAAAATAACAAAGTCCTGAGTGATGAGCGTGGATGGGACCCAGCACATGAGCTAAGAGCAAAGAGACCAGTTGTGTATTTGGAAACAATTGCTTCCTCCTCGCTGAGAGCAGGGCAGTGCTTGGAGCTTCGGCATTCAGCACAGCTGTGGGGCAGAGAGCCTCGCTTCACGCCACGATGTTCATGTCCACAAGCCCGTAGCCAGTAGGCCAGAGCAGGGTCAGCCTCATAACACAGGAACCTGGCATGGGAAAGGAGCCTGGACAAGCACTGAGCAGGCACCAACATCTCAGGAGTCACAGCAAACCCCAAAGGGCCAAAGTGTGGCAGAAGCTGTGCAAAGGAGGACTTCAGCAGAGACTTGCTGCAGCTGGGTCTGCAGTGCAAACATTACCAGGAGCACCCCTACCACACCGGCAGCAGAGCCGTAGCCTGTTAGCTAGTTAGTCACTTTCTGGTTAGGAGATCTCAAAGGTCCCAGCACTGCTGCTCCTCACTTCCATGCTGCCTGCTGTGTCGGACAGGCGTGCTGCTTCCCTGCGAGGCTCTGGGAGCCAGGTGGGAGGAAAGTCACCTCCTGTGGCCCTTCAAGTGCCAGAGAGCAGCAATTAGTCACACTGCCGGCAGAATTCAGCTGGGCTTCAATCCTTAACGCATTTCAATTTTATTTTTATTTATCCATTATGAGGACAGGCAAGAGTCACATGTGACTTTCAGAAATAATTTTGAAGTCTCGTGCACCCTCTTCAGCAAGTCTCTGCCACGCTAGGACATAACAGAAAAATGGCACATGACCAAATTAAAATAATAGACAAAGCAAAAGTTGTGTTTACCCAGAGTCCTCAGGTGCTCCTCTTACACTGCTAACATTGCTTCCATTAGGAAGCCAGGTGTGATACTTTATGATGCAACCCAAACTTTAGGTAGACATCCCAGGATTTTAGTACAGTTTCATGATATGTATATGTACACGTGAATAAATGGTTCGGAGCAAATTTCTTGTTCTGATTGTATGTTTAGTGCTGGTTCTAATAATAATAGAAGTCTAGGGACGATTGGTAATGAATAAAATGAAGGTCCTGCTTGCTGAGTGAACATCAGATCTGAACCAGTATCCTGCCTGGAGAAGCTACGTCTTAATTTGACTCCCCACTGGTAAGATGTATGTAACATGTACTCTTCTTAACCAAGAGGCTTGCCAACATCTGTCAATAAGCTATTGTAAACAGGGTAAGCGCACTTCTGCTTCTGCATGGCAACAGCTAACACAGCAGTAGCATTTGTAATGGACACAGACAGAGTATCCATGGTACTCCTGGGTTTTGGTTTATGGATACCACAGCTGGGTAGTACAAAGTTTTCAGCTCTCCTTTGGAAACTGTTTTGCCATTTCCTAGGAACCCTTTACTGTGAAACTATACACATATTTACGAAGTATCAGTAATAGCTCTGCAGATGCTAACAGGTCTGTAGGAGAGCTGCTGTGCATGCCAGTCACATTCCTCTTCTATATATTTTTATACTGATGGATAGGCAAAATGTAGTATAAATATATACAGTGTCTCTCTTTGGCTGACCCACCAGTGAAAATGCCAATACAGAATGAGCTGTGAGAAAATATATTTAAAATTAGATACAGATGAAGGTTATCTTGATCGTCTATTACTTAATTTATAGTTCTACAAGAGTCTTTATTATGTGTAAGGACAATAGTCACGTGGAGTGGGAGGAGTGAGCAGAATGTGAGCTATAAAAATCAGTAAGCTCTTCTAAACTCACTGACGTGGTGTCAGCTGAAGCAAAGTAGTGAAAAGTCTGATGAGCTACAGGGTTGATGCAAATTGCCACTTAGGTTTGACAAGGCTCTCTAAATGCTGGATTTTCTAAAACTACAAGTTAGATTTGCAGGTAAATATAACTGTAAATGTTTCTTTCTTAACTAGTGCTCACACATATTATTTTGACTGAATGTGATAGCTACAGAAGACTTGCATAATTATCACAGAAAATAAAGGATAATGTAATTGCTCTTAAAGCAAGTCAAATGTGAAAAATACCTAATGTAAGCTTAATTTCTGACAATTTTGTTGCAATTACTGGTATGTATTTAGAAAATATCTCCTCAAATTAGAATTGCTTTAGCCTCTCTGTTCAACTCTAAAACATTTTCTGTGATAGCTTCTTTTCATATTTTAATTGATTGGTAAATTAACACAAGCTGTAACTGAGATTACACTGCAGAGTGATGAAATCAGACGAATTAAATTCTTAGGGTAAGTATGTTAGGTTTACTGAATTTTGAAGCTTGTCTCCTTACTTTAAACATGTCTAGTGTGTGACATCAAAGATTGACTCTGGGCTTGTCTCACGGACGATTTTAGGAGCAGATTTGAGGCACTCTCTGGAGTTGTGTCACTGACCAATTGTTGTCTCTCAGGGGTCCGTCTTGGGACTGGTGCTGTTTAATATCTTTATCAATGACATAGACAGTGGGATCTAGTGCACCCTCAGCAAGTTTGCAGATGACACCAAGCAGAGTGGTGCAGTCGATACAACAGAAGGAAGAGATGCCATCCAAAGGGACCTGGACAAGCTTGAGACACCTATCACAAACAATAGAGCCACCAAAGTCTCAGAGAGACACTTAAGCTGGGATTGTTTTCCCAGAGGCTAGTTCATCTTTTTTTAACATGCTACTGTTTCCTGAATGAAACAAATATCAACCAATCAATCAATCTAAGCCTCAGCTCCAAATCCTGCTTTTATTTTCTTTCCATTGTTTCCTAAAAGAACAAACAGAGGCCTTGTTTGTTTGGTTTTGGCAAGACTTTGACTGACTAGGTGCCAACTTTGCACAAAATGTTCCCTGGGCCTGTGTGTCAAGGTGTAACCTAGCTTCAGGAGTTGTTATGGAATAGGATTAAAAATACATTAACAGGCAGCAACTAGAGGAAAAAATCCAATTTTATGAACTGAGTGAGGGTGTGCTTAATGCAAAGCACAGAGAAGTGACTCCTTGCTCTGCTAGCCAGCTGTCTGTGCCTACATTTACTCTGGGACCATTTCAAAATTAACATAAAATCCTTTTGATTTCCAATGGCACATTTAGTGCAACAGAGAGGGAACTTCCTTGCATGCACTCGTGGTGTTTGTGTAGGCAGCCATTTAAATGAGAAACAAACATCCTCAATGCCAATGGAAACACCTGCCAATCTCCTGCAAGATGGGGGAATGTACAGTCTGCCCAACCTATTTTGCAAAGCAGCCAACATCTTCGTCCCACACCAGCATCTCAGTGCACTGCCAGCACACAGGATATTTGAAATGTTGCAGTCAAGTCTCACGAGTCACAATATACCATTAATAATACAGAACATTCTGAGAAGACACCTGATCCACTGCCATGATGGCAGGGAATAAGATGTGGGAAAGCAGGCCTACGGCAGTCAAATATCCTTGGATCTTTACTACAAGGATACCGTAATGGGGAAGGGGGAAAGAATTTTTTTTTGTAATCAAAATAGAAACCACAAATATTTACAGTGAATTATTCATAATCACATATCACTGCATGGTCTGTCTCACTACAGTTTTTCAAGCAGGCACCTTTTCCCATTGCTCTGCTAATGGACCAGATTTCTAGAAGGCTGCAGTTTTGAGTTGCTCTGAATTATCTCAAGTGCTACCTGAATTATCTGAAGTGAGAGCTCTTTCCTTACATTATGAATTCACTCTGATATCCAACCCAATTTATAATCTCTTACTTCTGATATACCTTCTTGTCCTGAAGTTCATTCCCCACAATGATAATTCACAACATCCTTTATAAGTGAGTTGGAACCAGTATAATTTAGGGATGAGTTTGTGCCTCTTAACAGCTGTGATAAAATAATATATTTTTTTATTATTAAGTGGAGTTTGTATAACAGGTCTTTAATGAGTACAGTAAAAAAGTATTCCTGAATCCAGTTGCATTACAACAGCTGATACCTCTATTTACTGTAATTACTCAGAAAAATAAAGCTTTTGATCACCACTCATTGACCTGGCTACTGTTAGTGGCTCTGTCCCATGCAGAGTCTCACCAGTGATTTATCCTTGTGTTTTTCAAATTGACCTGAATTTTCATATCCATAAATAACTGCAAGAACAGACTTGCTACTCAGAAGGAGTCGGGGCACATTTTATTCAGCTCAGATCTCTAATTGCCAGGCTTACAACTGAGAATTGTATTGTTGGGAATCAGTTATGAATTGTATAGAATATACTCATATAAATATATATATATACAATGTATTATTTTTTTTCTGGACAGTTTTTTGTTCCAGAATGTTACTGCAAAATTTGCACACTGCTTTAAAAATCCCCCAAACTCTAGACTTGATTTCATTGCTGTACTTACTCTCAATACATTTTATAACTCTTGGAATCCTAAGGATATTTTTTGTTAATGCATTATTTTATATAATTTAATTTCTAAACAATGCTAAACCATACTGAAATGCTTTCACAGCCACATATCAAAAATCACATACTGTGTGGCACAACCTTATTGAAATGTTTCTTTGTGACCTGTGTTGAGACTAGGACAAGCAGCTAGGAAGGAAAGGCAGACCCATTTTTAGCAGAGGTTGTGATTAAGCACTGAAATACACTTCAACGGAAAATCCTCTATTTTCCTGAGTCCTTAAATGAAAACTGTTGATATACATGGAATGGGGTTAGATGGTCTCATGGTACTTGCTAACATGAAAATGAGTGGCAACTTCTCCATGACTGCTCTGTCCTCTTTATCCTTTGGTGTGCCCTAAAAGGGACAGGGCTGCCCCATCTCCCACTTGTCCTTTGTTTTGCTGGGCAGATTCAGCAGCCAGCAAAGCATGTCTTGAAATGCTTCATACTGAGAAGCCCACCAAAAAAACAACCCAAATGCAGACATGAATTTTGTGTAATACATGGCTTCAAAATAAATATCCAGTAGCGTGTGGAAAGTGTGGGATTAATTCAGGCTCAGAGCAGAAGTGGAGAAATTTCAGATGAGTTTAAAAAACCATTTGAACTAATGCTGTTAGCAATTGATCTAAATTAACTCCAATGATTTGTTGCTAATCTACTCTGGCCAGAACCAATATTTGCTGCAAAGGGTTATGGAATGAATAAGCTTTTTTTGTTCTGTTTCCTTGCTGAAAGAAGCCTTGTGGCTGGACAGGTGGAGACTTTTCTGGACTCCTTCTGTCCTTGTCTTTTCTGGTCTGCTCCTGTTGAAGAATTGTGAATTTTGCTTTTTGCTAATGGGGCCTCCAGTAAGGCCAGCAATACCAAGCTGCTGACTGTTAGCTAAGAGATCGTTCATACAGGGAGTCAAGATACCTGGGCTGCTTTAACAGGCTCCCTGCTTGAACCTGGGCAAATACCGCCTCTTGTCTTTCTTTTTGCAAGACTGTAGGGGAAATTCCTATGCAACTCTAATAGGAATTAGAAATTTCATTTTGCACTGGTGTCTGGGGTATTAACAATTTGATCATGGCTGCACCGCCAGTAAGTGCAGAGGGAAGTTGATGGAAAAGTTGACAGCTGTTTACTGCAAATCCTCGTGGTGTGTCCTAGATTAGCAGAAAGGCTTGACACATTGATGTTTAAGTCTCTTCTCATGAATGTTTCATCACTAGCAGTAATAAGTCTTTGTATGTCAATAATTTTCTACTTGATCCCTCTGGTTTTCTTCCAAATTAAGTCATATTCTCACTTGCACTATCACCTAAATGCCAGATCCACAAAGCCGTTCAGACATATCTGTGCTGACTGTCACACCACAAGCTTTTAAGACACCCAGGTTTTGCAGAAGAACTGATGAATACATGCTAGGTGAATAAACTGAGCAGATGGATAGGTGCTTGGGGAAGGAATACAGGGCAGCGGGTGTGGTGAGCACTGAGGATGCCCAAGTGACCCTGCAGAGAAGTCTTAGAGAGGCGCATGTGGGTGAAGCTTCACGAGGCTGCTTGACTCACAAATGAGTACCTACATGGGCCTGGCTTCCAAACTCAAGTCTAAGCTGGGAAAGTATACCCCTAAGCCTCAGGTTGAAATATAAATATTTATATATTCCCTGAACAGCCAGTTGTACCTGCCCTGACCAGCCCTGCTGCAGACCATCTCTGTAGAGTGAGAGACCCACCCTAGATCAGGCTTTCAAGACCTGAGCAGGAGTTTTCCTGCAGTTTTCTGCCTCGTGGGTTGTTATAGCCACAGGTAGTAGATAATCTTTATGCTCACAGGCCACCCAGTGCCCAACCCATCCCACAGGGAGGAATACGTGGTGATTCTCATCATAACTGAGCTGAAAGACTATGAAAATCTAACTTGTTATCCACTATACAGATAGGTGTAAAGGCACACATTTTCTCACAAGTAGCCCTTGTTCCAGTAATGACTCTATCCAGCCATGTGATACAATATTTCCCTAATATAACTTAATATGTTAGAGATGAAAGTAAATTGTATAATTGCAGACATGAGCAAGATGTATACATCTGTGATTTTAACTTCCCTTCTGGGTCCAGCCAGTACACGAACTGTTCCCTGAGCATCTTTTAATTCAAAATTACCTACTTATCTGTAGACATCTCTGAAATTACTTGGATAAAATGAGAATGGATTTTACTCCTGACCTAAAACTATTTCTTTCCCTGATTTTTTTTGAGCTTTAAAAAAAGAAAATATGCATATGATTCTGCACTTTTGGGCTTCATCTAGGAAATAATTAAATCTTCACAAGATTATATTTCTGTATTATTGTAGATCCAGTTGGTATAAAAATAAACAAACAATCTTGAACATAAGTCCATCCATATAACTTTTTTTTAGGCAAAAATCTTCCAAAGGAATAAAGAAAAGAATTGATGGATATTTTGAAGAAAAAATTGAACTCTTTAATTGCCACAAGACCCAGTCCATAGGTTTTGATTATGGACTACCATACTGTTTAGGAAAAAGCATAGTATATAGAAAGGACCACTGAGGATAGCCTACCTCTTCTAACGTATGGGCGGGAGAGCACACACAGCCTGGTCTTGATGCTGCTTGCACAAGTTTTACACAGGCATACTTTTTTCACTTCAGGTGTGCTTTTTTCAGTTGATCACAGATCACACCAGACCAGTGTGAACCTTACAAACTGTGAGGGGTATGAAGTCACCCAGTAACTTTCTTTACCTAGGAATTGTCCCTAAATGGCTTCTGTGGTGTAGGTAGTGAAAAGAAAATAAGAAAATATGAACACACATAACTGAAATTATTATGGGGAACTCAGTTCTGGAGTGCCACAATTCTCAGCTACTTCATTTTTAAAATACTAATTAGATTTTAATTACTGAAGCAGATGTAGCCCCCATGGTCCAGGCAATAAATGCAGCAGAAGTTACGTTACTTGCACAACTTACCATCAGATTCTAAAAAGCGGTGGAAAAACTTTTCTTCCATTTTGTCTGATTCTGTTAAATATACAGGGATCAGTTCATCTACCAAGTGGCTGGCACAGTAAGAACTCCTTGCACTCATCTGAGTTTAAAGCTGCCTTAAAGAATTCAGAGTAAGCACTGGACCTACCCTACATAGGATAAAAGTGCAGTACTGTGAACCTATTTATGAATAAAAATCCCTTTTTTACTACTAGAAAGTTTTCTTTTGCAATAAATGGAGTTTCTTTATCTGTGAAGACCTGGATGGTTCAAAGTATGATTTTTCTACACCAGTCCCCCAGCACTTACTTAACTGCCTGCCACCTGACTGCCTCATGCAATCAGGCGTCCTTTGACATTACAACCATATTCAAAATGGTGGTAATGACTCCTCCAACTGATCCAATCAGAGTCATTAAGTATAATGGTTTATTTTGTAAAAGCAGCAGTAAATGTGAACACCTGCCTCATGGCTCCCAGGGGACTCTTTTCAAAACAAACCTTCCTAATAGTTTTGATGAGCTGAGAGAAGCCATTAACATCATTCCAAAATTGCTCTTCAAAGATTACAAAGACCTTTGCAAAGCTTTCTTTTCTCTCTCTCCCTTGCATGTCCATTGGGATCCTGGGACAGTGTTGTCTCGGTGGGGCTGTGCCACAGAGACAGCTGTAAGCACTGTCTCCTTCACAGCAGCCCAGGATGCTCTGTGGCTGAGTAGTGCTGTGTTGGTAGGCCTGCAGTTCCATATCAGGTCCTGTGCTGCCTGCACATCGGTTCAAGCCTGGCTTCCACTCTTGTGCAAAGGAAATAGTTCTTCATCTGGGGCAATCTGGGTGAGGACCAGCATGTAAAGGATGCTGAGGTTTGGACCATGAATACAGTAAGTGCAGCTTTTACCAGATGTGCCTGTACACTGTTGTGCCTCATCCTTCAGAGAGATCCAAGTAGGTCTCCTGTGTCCTTCTGTCATGCTGCCACCAGTCCTTGGCACAAAACTGGCAGGATATGGACCAGCCAACCATGTTCTGGGAGACTGTTGTAAGGGGTGCCAGTGGCCTAAGCAGAGGCTGCAGAGCCCAGGGACATGGGCCATGACATTGAAGACTGACAGATAGGAACATAAGAATATGATGAGCATCTCCATTATCTTACTGGAAAAACTGTCTGGTAATGACAGCCCATGAGGGAATCTTCAGCTGCCAGAAGCTCCAGAAGGCAGACAATGAAGAGGTACAAGCTGCCTAGCATGTCTGAATTTCTGACTAGGCTATGGGTGGTGGTACTTACTTACTGGGAGGGAAGGTGGGAACACAATTCTGCTTATCTGGGGCTTTACCCCTCATTTACTTAATTTATTCAGACAAGCAAGAATCAGCACAAGGGAGCATAGTTGAGCGGAGGAGTAAAAAAAGAGGCTGAAGGGCCAGCTAGGACCCTTGTATAGTGTATAGTAACCTTTGATTATGGAAGGTAAACAAAGACTGAGCCTTGCTAGGAATGTGCAAAGGAGCGTAGGACATTTACTGTGGAGTGCCGTGCTGATATGCACATGGAGTATATTGGCCAACCTGTAAGGCCTGAAGTGTAAACACTGTAAGCATAAAGAAGGCCGTCAGCCTAGGAACTACAGAAGCATCTGCTGTTTCTAGCAAAGACAAATGCTTCTACATTTTAGGAGCAGCCACTTCCAAGTCAGTCCTGGTCAGTACTCCCACAGCCGTTTCCTTGGCTGCACTCACACTCTCCCTGCATGGTGCAGATTAACTCTGAGAGGTAAGGATGTCACAGATTTTAGCAGAGGAGTTTCAATCCTTGTTCTAGGCATGGCAAAAACTAACTAAAAATGTAGTATGGGCTATGTCTAAGATGCTGCAAATCACTACCTGACTCTGAGAGTTAGGTAACAGCCAGGCCGACATCCATTCTGCAACCCTTCTCATAAAAACCATAGGATACAAAAGATCTACAGCTCTGCCTGTTGTTTGATCACCTGTGCTAATAATTTTTTAAGTGTGTAGGTATGTTCAGTGTCAGCTAGAGGTTTCTGAAGATGGACACCTTGAATAGCATTCTCTGATATTTAAGTCAAATATTGTGTGTTGCAACAGTAGATCCTACAGCTCTTTGCAAATGTGATAGTGTTATTGTGCTTTCTTTAAATGTGGGAAGTGATTTTCTCATGGTCACCCAGAAGAAAAAGTGGGGATTGAGATACTTTTTTCTTGATCCTAAAACCGGTACTTGAAATCCAAAAACACGCTTCTTTCCTAAGTGCTACATTTTTTTATTTTTATTTTTTATTTTTCACAAATACCTGAGAGCTTGATTGCAGAACCTCACTGGTACAGTTTAAGCACATTAATTTCTCCAGGTGTGAGCAGGTAGTCTAGAGCTGGTCAGGATTTTTATAAAAGAAATTTCAGAGAGAGCCAAATTCTGGTAGCCAAAAATCATCTGTTAAAATCAGTTTTGACAAGTTTTTCACCAGGAATGTTTAATGTCCAGCTGGAATTTGAAAGATCTAAACATGGGTCTCCTATGGTTTAAAAGGAGTCCTGGAATTAACAGTGAATCATAAAAATACTTGGTTTTGCTCATGTGGTTTTTCCTGGCTTACTGAAAGCACAGGAAAATATGGTTGCTTCACTTCTATACCAGACTTAAAAAAACTTCTGTCACTGCCTTAACATTCAGAACATAATGATCTTAATATCCCATTCATTTGGAAAACCTTCATTTGCATAATACTTACAGTTACTGAGTATATCAAGAATTACTTGATCTCATTAATGTCTTGGGATAGTGAGCAGCTACTGTGGATTATGCTGCTTCTGTGGAAGGGCAGTAGTAACTTGTATGGAAGATGCAGTCCTGTTTTGGGGTGCAGAAGATTGGGGGAAGGAGCATTCAGCTCTGTGGACATGAACTATACTGTACCACTTGCCTCCAGAACCAGAAAAGGACCACTGCTCCTATTTAATTTGCAACAATATATTGATCCACTGATATTGAGCAGATTGGAAATTTAGCCTTTTTCACCTTTTCACAAATTTCAGAAAATATCCTTTTCAACTTTTTTTTTTTTTTTTTCCCCAGTGGCTTGGGGAACGCATAAGCAAATACATTTGTAAAATATGCTAACTCATTTAACTTATTGTAAGGAGAAAGGAAAATAATTCCTTAATTTATGTGTATATTTATTTCTTTACTCCTTACCTTCTCCAATTAAGATTATTTTTTCCTGTGGATTGCTGTAAAATATTAAAACACAATGTGAAATTCTATCTCTGCAGAAGTCAATAGCAAAACCTCATTGAAGGGAGTAGGGCTGGATTCTTACTTTTCTCAGCTTGCATTGCCTTCAGGTGGGGTTGCCCCCAGCAGGAAGCCTTAGTCTATTTGGAGACTGGCTTTGAGGAAAAAAAGGTGTGCTACGAACACTGTGCCAGGGCACAGAGAGGGTCAGCTTCTCCCCATTGCAGGCAAGCTGGGAGCCAAGGTGACCCCAGCACAGGCCCTGCCCTCACCCATGGGCACCGTCTCACCTCACACAGGGCATGGGGGCAGAGCTGGGTCTGGCAATAGGGTGCCTCCACTGCACGGAGTCCCTGGGCTGGCTTGGGCCCTGACAAACTGTGTGAAATCAGTTTAAATGTAGGAAGAGCCAGGGCAATAATTAAATCATACATTCAGATGATATCTCACAAAACACTTTACAGGACTATGCCTCTCTTCAGAAATGTATTAAAATCCATCTAGTTTGTCTTTACCACTCACTTATGAAATGAAAGAGCCACCATGTACTCCTTAGTCAAGCAGTTTTGTTGCATAATTGTTTCTACATATGTCTTTCCTAAAGTGACCCAACCTGGCCCTCCTGTAGTCTCAAACTATTGCTCCTTTTATACCTTCTTCTTCAATTGGGAATAATCCTTTCTTTTTGTGTATGTTAGCTTGAAGGAGTTGCTAGGCTGTGATGAAGTTCACTTCTGAGTGGTTTATACAGTTACATAAATCTACCTCCTTTCCTCTTTCTTCCTGTGCTTTTGCCTGGTTTGAAATTATTTCCTGACCTTTGAGTTCCATGTACTATTTCATATTTTTCTTAAATTACATGTCAAAAATTGCCCACAGAAGTCATCAGTGTAAGCTGCAGTGACACAATTGTGTGCTAAAGATAAGGAACCTCCTACTGCTCAGGATAGTTTTGAAATTTGTATATTATCTAGGATTTCCATATCATCTAGAAATTGCAAAAATTGAGCCAGAAAACTTGTGAGGCCTTTTTTTACTGTGTTTTATAGGAATTCTTCATTTTGATGTGGAAGTTCTATGAGGACAGCCTGGTCTGCTCTGGTTATATCAATTTCATTATATTGCCAAATTCTTCTCAGAATTGTGTATTTCTCTGATAAGTCTCTGTGGATTCATTAGAGCTAATATATTACTCCCTATCTTTGAAGCAAACACTAATTTTCACAGAGAATTTTTATTATTATTAGCACCAGACTTTACCCATATTTTTATATTTATGTTCTAGAAGTGTTCGGTTCTGCAAGAAATATCAGTGCTATAGAAATTAGGATGCAATACAGTACATTTGTATTTCTGCAAAAATAGTTCAGTTTGTAAGTGAAAATATGCTTCTTTCTTAATGGAGGGTGTATGAGCAGTGAATTAAAAACAGAGCCAATCCCTAAAACCTACAGAGGTAAATTTCTAGTGGAAATTACTTAATAATTCCTTTCACGGTGCATAACTTGAAAGTGTTATCCACTCCTATTAGATTGTACTGTGAATCTTGAAGAAGGAAGACTGTTGAAGCTTTGACATTCATTCTTATTATATAAGATTTAAGAAATTCTGGTCAAATCTAAGCCAGGGTACCTGGCAGCTCACCCAAAAAGCAGTGTGGCTGATCTGTTGTTGAAGTACATATATCATAACTTCAAAAGATTTTTGCACAGTGCATTTGCTTTTGACTATTCATGAAACATCGCTTTCATTTTTTTTTTTTGAGAAAATAAAGGGGAATCTAGGTGATAAGACTTTAAAAATAATTACAATAACATCAGTCAGGAAGCTATGAAGCTCAGAATTCTCCCATGAACTAGAAACCCTTTGTTTCAATTAGTTCTGTCTTGTAAAGCTCTATGAATTTTCTGGGCCAAAGCAAATACTTATTTATAAATATAAATACTTATTTATATTTTCAGTCTAGTAAGAGGACCTGTCCGGAGGGTGTATTCTGAGTAAGCAAAAGGCATATTCTAAGATCCTTTACTGATCTTATGAAGATTCCCATGTAACATTTTGAAAAGGCCTGTATTACTATCAAAAAGAGTCTTTAATGTGTCTTTTTAGTTAATTCTGAAATGATCTACTGAGAATACCTAATGAAAATGAATGGAACGACAAAGCATTTTTGAAAGATAAGACTTATTAATGATGCATATAAAATTTAGAAAAAACATCTACTAAATATTTCATATAAATTACAGGTCCATAAGGTTTCACTCAACTATTTTGAACTATAATGCTGATATTCTATTTAATAAATGAAAAAGTCTGTGATAAGAAAATGTGCAGACGTACTGTGTTAACTTATCCACTGGAGAGATCCTATAGTGTTCTCTAATGCACTGAGAATTACAAGAATGATATAAATCTGTGAATGTAAAGGCCATAGAACTGAGGTTATTATCGTTTTATGTCTGTAGTAACTTTATAATTTTTTTATAAGAATTTACAAGAATTCTGTTCTTTATGTGCAATAGAATAAAAAGCTATACATAACAGTTGATTTAAAGGCAGAAGATTTTTATTTGCAAAGAGTATTCACTGCATGACAGTAAACAAAATTTACAAGAAGAGTTCCTCTATTTCAGGAATTGACAAAGAAAATTATTGCTTCCATATATCTATATCTTTCCCTCTCTTTTTCCAGAAAAGAATCAACACAAGAATCATAAAGGGCTTTGCTTTTTACATTTCTACCTTACCAGATTTGCTAAGCTTTGAAAAAAACATAAAAGAAAAAAAAGCATATCAAAAAAAAAAAGAAAAGAAATCCCCTCAAAAAATTTTTGAATTGTATCTTGTTAGAAAATGAGGAAAAAAAGCGTTTTTAAAAAGTGAAACTGCAAAATAACAAAAATAGCATTTTACTTCACAAAAATATTTTTTAAAAGATACTGGAGAGGTACAGAGGACTTTAAACAGGCTCAGTGTTTAAAATTATTATAGCCACCAGCTTGTTCCATTTTCAGAAATGGTAAAATTGTCTTTGTCTACCTTGTTTTCTGACGCAACCTCCTCTCTTTATGGCTATGTAATACAAAATAAAAGAAATAGTTATCCCATCAACTTCTCACTGTCATCTGCATCATCTATTTTTTGTACTGTATTTTAAAAACAAGAAATAATAAATGCAGATAAACCTTTGGTTTTGAACTTTATACCAGTTTGGTCATTTTGTGTTTGAAGATAGTTTTTTCTATTTTATCCACAAGTGATAATCAGTGCCCTGAGCTCCTATTAATATGGAGTTCTTCCTTTTCATTAAGCATTATTTTTCTTTAATAAGGTTGTTCTGTGTATACTGTTATCAGTAGGTTTCCACTGCAATTAATTTGAGTCTGAAGCCATCAAAAAAAGTTGACTGTTCTCTTCTGTATTGAATACCACAATTAGTCTGACCATACAAAGACCTCTGAGGACATCAATATCTGATGGCAGAGTTTAGTGCTCAGTACTTGCTGCCCTTTAGCTGTAACCCTGGGCAGACCTTGGGCTCGAACCCTGAATTCTGAAGCTAAAAAACAAAACTGGAACTCTTAGATCTGGTGTCCTTCAGCCTAATGTCTTCAGGCAGCTGGATTGATCTTTCTTAAAGTCATTGAGGACAAAGTTTTACCTTTAAGACTGGCAACACTTTCACATCAATCCCATGAGAAACTCAACTGAGCTTGCTTTAGTGTCTGACATGACAATAGTCCTGTAGCTCAGCAGGAACATGCTGTTCCACAAGTCTCGTGACAGTTGCCCTAGTGTTTCACACCTGTACATTCCTTCAAATAAACAGGAGGAGGAAATGCTATTGAAATCACAATGTATTTTAGAATTGTGAAATCAGCCAGTCAAATTTATCGTTCTTCAACTCTACTGTGGTAGGGAAAAATGTATTTAAGTTACTGGTTTTTTGTTTGTTTTTCCCCTTTCCTTTCCTTTTTTTTTTTTTTTTTTTCCCAGAGATCTCCTTTATTAACCCCTGAATACTCAGTTGGAAACAAAGAAAATGCAAGAATGTAGAATTTTACAATAAGTAAATAATTTTACTTATGCTTTGAAACGCTTATTAAATTGAGCAAAGAACAATGCAATATAGAATATCTCAGGTAGTTTGGTAATCATGGTATGTTTGAACTGTAGGATTATGTAAAAAATTTTAATGAAAGAATACATGTTTAGATGAAAAGTAAAAAGATTATGTTAAAGAGTGCTAACCTCTGGTGCCACCCCTTGAGGAAGAAATTTTATATAATTTATTTAAGTTCAGAGATTAAGTTACCTGGAAAGTGTTAGGACATCCATACAAGGGAACCTGGGAGGAACGTTGCCTTGAGGCATAAACCATCTTTCTATTTTTATTTTTTTTTCAGTATTTTTATCGTTGTAAAGTAATTGAATATATGTATGATTATATGATCTTACTTTATATAAAAATGCTTTTTATATAACTTAAATTAAGCTGTGTTTTGTTCAGAGCAGTAGAATAATGTTTCAGTGATAGACTCAAGGATATATTTCTTTATTTGCCTCAAAATTATTTATATACCCCAATCAGTATAAAAGTATGGCTGTACATACATGCATACATATAAAATCATAGTGGAAACACTATATAACCTCGGACTAATCGAAGTTCATGTTTCCTTGCATTCAAATTCCAATGTCTCTGACACAGTGCTTTGCTTCAACTAACTGTTTAGTTCCTAAAGTACAACAAGTTCCAACAAAAACAACATACTTCACAGATATCTCCATCAATCGTGGTTTTGGAGAGACTACTACTCACAGCCAAGGTTAGTCAAGTCTATGACATTTATGCTGAGAATGGTAACATAGCTTTCAGTGGTAGATTTTTGTTAATGGCCAAAGAGATAAAAATGTTGATATGACTGACTACTTTTCACAGCATGCAAAATATATTACAGATGAGTAGATAGTCAGTGTTAATATATTTCAATACTGGATCCATAACCTTTGTATGGGACGAAAGAAGGTGACTGTCTGAGTGTACTGCTGTTTGTATTATCTCTGTCATTCAAGCAAAATTAATCCGGCTCTTTTGAGTTTACTGATCTGCAGTCTGGCACATGAAATGCAGGAAATACTGCATTTCTAAATTGGATGATAGCTGCAAATATAACCTGAGTTAAATCCTGCTTAGACATGAAAATTAATTCAAGTAATAGCATCTATTATCTCCAAATGCAATCTCCAAATGTAGACATCTTGCTGCTCTTGATGACTAAGCTACAATAGTAGAGGTTTCTTATAGCTCTTGTACTAATAGTGAATAAGTTCCCTCAATAGAGCTCCTCTGACATGAAATCAAATAAAAACATGTCAGACCAAGACATACAGCATGCTAGTTCATCCAGAATTGCTGGTGTCCATGTAAAGATGCACAGTGCCATCATTTTCCAAAACAAGGTTTGCTAAACTAAAGTTAAAAATGTTCCCTTGCACTTTGCTTTCTATGGAAAGCACAATAATCTCTCTCTAGATTCCATGGGTAGAGGACAACTTTATGAAAGCACTGAGAAAGTTGGGAGAAATGCAATATGCATTAAAATTCACAATGTATTTACCAGTAAGTTGAGTTGTTGGAAACTGGAAACTAAGCTTTGCCAGCAATTTGTTATCCTTTTCATATTTGTCTTGGCAGAAGATGGCCAACAGATGCAAAATGCACTGATATCTTGGAGAAAGTGCCACAGAACTTGGTCTTAGATAAGCTTTTTATAACCTAAATTATCTAACTGACAAATTTATCCACAAATATTTCACATGATATTTGTGATATTTATCTATTAGTTAAATACAAATTCTTTAATACGTACCTCATCTTGATTCTTATAACAGCAGTAGGACACAATAACCATACAGGTCTTCTGTCTATGAACAACTTCTAACTGAGTTCTTAAATGTCTGAAAAGGAGTTGAGAAGTTATAAAACCCTATATATAATGGTTGGTTTTGTCTGTGACAAGGATTCCCATTGCAGACAGGTTTATGAAAGGGCAGTTGCATGGCTTCTCAAACAAGTACTCCTTTCCCTCACAAATTCTTGTGATAAACAAAATCTTTTTTTTTTTTTTATTCTTTTTCTAAATTATGGTCATTTTATTCATTATTTGATGTAAGGTAAAAAAAAAAAAGAAAAAAAAGCAGCAGGCAGATGGCTGAATGCACCTCTTAATGTGCATAACAGATAACAGCACATCTTGAAATACTTCTTAGTCCAACTTGCAGATCATACTGCTTTAGATCATTACCTGAACTTGTGCAACTGGTCAGAAGAAAACTCCCTTTTTTGAGTACTGCTGACATTGCTGTTACCACTCAGTGCTTGAAATGTTTGTCTTCTGAATTACAAATAAACTTTATAACACACTCCCAGCAAACAACCAATGTAAAATGTTTCCAATCTGTGTCTCCATACATTTAAAGCTTAAATGCTGCAATGACATTTAGAAATGAAGATGAGCTTCTAAATTTAAACATAAGTTGTTCCTTGAAAGAAAACACATTACAGTAGCCATGAATCCTTCAGGAGCTTTATTGCTGATGCACAGAAGCACGAACAGGTTCTTAAGATCAGAGAGTGTCTAAGTTATCACTGGGTTGATAAGCTTCCTCTCTCTTCCCTGAGTGAAACATTAATTTTAAACCACAGCAGAGGAGCTCTGATGGTTCCTTGTCCTGTTCTTTTCTAGAGGTGTGAGGGTTATTTCTTCTTTATTTTGAAAATTGGTCAGTGATCTTCTGATTGAAGAGGGATACTGAGAGCTGTGCATGGCATGATCCTATCACAAGGCAGTCAAGTACTTGATGAAAATTGCCACTACACATGCTGCTCACAATAACATTCTACAAATTTACAAGCATCAAGTTTTTTGGTGCTTAAGCTCACTAGAGTGTCATTACCTACAAACAATATCTACTAAATGGGAAAATCCAACACACTCTCCCCTGTACTTTAAATGACCTGAGTCTTGGAGAAGTTAGTCTGATCTCCTCCCATGTGCAGGTTGGATGGTTTCAGTGCTACCATCTTAGGCTGGTGGCTTTCTTGTCTCTTCTTCAGGGGCCCTGAGAAAAGCCCTGACCTCATAACTAAAGTGAAATGTAGAAATACATGTTGCAGTATAGACACTAAAGTACAGTATTCTTCATCAGGCACAATGCAGGGGCCAAGCACTGAA
Source organism: Cygnus olor (assembly GCF_009769625.2). Classification (NCBI taxonomy): domain Eukaryota; kingdom Metazoa; phylum Chordata; class Aves; order Anseriformes; family Anatidae; genus Cygnus; species Cygnus olor. The sequence goes on along the minus strand of NC_049171.1, from coordinate 71,028,616 downwards.
GAACTTGGTGGTTGTGTGAGGGAGGGGTTGAAAAAACCAAGCAAGTCCTTTGAGTAGCAGGGAGAAACATATTTCTTATTTCACATAGGAACTTCATGCCTGCCAGCTTTTCTGGCTTTCCTTCTTTCCTTCCTTTCTCCAATTCATCCAAGTATGAATGAAGTTTTCTTCCTGTTAATGTGATAGAATACCTCTTTACGACAAAATGTTATAAAACTTTTCTCCAAATCTCAGAACAAACAGTTAATTTTCATTTTGTAAGCTGCAGTCATTCTGACAGACAAGAGAAGAATGCCAAGCTCAATGTCTGTAAACTCCAAGTATCTCAGAGCTCAGAGAATAAGCAAGATTTAGAGAGGGCTGGAAAGGTTTCCACAGGTGCCGGTGTTTTGCCAGTGGAGGATGAAAAGTTATGACCGATTTCACATCCTGAACAAATGGATCTCCCACTCACTCCATGTTCTGCCAGCCAAAGGATCAGCCCATCTTTGTGTGTATGGGCAGAGTGGCTCCAGTCACTGTATCTGTCTGGAAAAGTTCCCATTTCTAGTATCTGGTTCCTCCTGTGTTGCTAGCTCTCACTGTTTTATTTCAGATCTTACACTATTTCTCTATTGGGTGAACATTCTAGATATAAAAAGGCAAGAGGTGGCTGGAAAAGTTTGAGAATGTGAAGCACAGCCAGTGATGGTTGAGAGAAACAATGTGCACTCAGTGGAGTCTCAGAGCACGGGAATGTTACAGACACTACTGCAGACTTCATTTCCTCCATTTTCGTTGAAATAGCTCAGCCATTTTGGAGAGCCATATACCTTTTCTGGGCCTCCTGAGAGCTCTGAGAGCTGCAAGCAGGTTTGTATTTCTCTGGAGGAGAACCAATTTCTAAACAAACGCAGAACACAGCTGAAATAAACCTTTGCTCTTCATGGGTTATGAATATAGGCTTCCACAACTAGGTATGGACCAATAACTCCACTCTTGTTTAAGAAAAATAGGAAGTCGTTACACTTTTAAGGAGGGAAAAAAAATGTGAAAGATTTGATAAAATTCATTGACATAAAAAGAATGATTCCAAGGTAAGATCTCTTTCCCAGTTAAAACTGAAATAGAGATACTTATTCTCATTGTTACTACTTTTTCAGCTAGTCTCAAATCTTTTATATTTCAGTCCTTCAAAACATGTGATCTAAAAATAAAACCAAATAAGTGAGAGTTTTAAAAACTTCACTTATTAAACATTTATGCTTAATTAAAACCTGCTAATGAGAGACAGATTAATTAGGGCTTCCTGGAACCAAGTAGAAAGACATAATCTAAAAAATACAAGTAAGGGTCCTGGGCCAGCTTGCTCAGAAATCATGATGTTCTAATTCCAGTGACACCAGTGAGAAGTCAGTGTCAGAGTCACCCCTCAAAAATTCCCACTTTTATATGATACGCAGCTCCAGAGCTTTCGGGACTCATTCTAACTTTGAATTGTAAATAAGGTATCTCTTTGGTAAATGTTTCCTGATACATTATACATTAGGCATCAAAAAAGGAAGTACAGTAAAATCCAGGTCTCCTTAAATACTTCATTTAGAGGTATATTCATTCTGTACATGAAGAAATATAAATGTTTGTTTCTGATAAAATTGATAACACAGTGAGAGCAATGAAAGAGAAAATTGAATACAATGACTGTGAAGCTCAAAGACAGTATTTCTGATCTCTCTCTTTTTTTTTTTTTTTTTTTTTTTTTTTTTAAGAGGATGAGCTTGAGAGAAACTTGCAAATGCAGGCTATGTATTTCAGAGTACATATTGCAGACACCGCAGTGCTGTGCGTAGTCAGGTGGAATCATATTGCAGCAGCCTGTTCAGAATCATCTTCTCTCTGGAAGACCATGAGAGAGGGAAACCAATGTAAAAACAAGCTGTCGGCAAACAATAGCGAGTAAATATCCATAAGAATGACAGAAATCACTTCATTAAGTGATTAGAAGACTAAAGCAAACTCTTGGGGGTAATGTAAGTTAAAATGCTGAGAAATAAATCAAGACTTTATTCTAGACCCAGGCTCTTTCTTGGGGATTAATTTTATCCCTTATATAACTAGCTTCTTCTGGACATTTGGGCCCCACTGTCCAGATCTTCTGCAAGGAGTGCATTGAAGGTGAGATTTGTGCCAGGTCAGAACTTCAAAAGAGACCAAAGATCTGCCTGGAAATACTTTTCAGGCCAATGGTTAAGAGACAATCTCTTTAGCCCAGCAGAGACTTACATATGTGTAACTACTTGAATAAGCATGCCTGAAATAACAGCATCAACAAAGCTGTTGATGTACAACCTCAACTGTCAGAAGCTGCTTGACAGTCCTGAAACACATACTGGTGTTTATAATTTTTGAATCCATGTGCCTAATTTACTACATGGTCTGCATTTCTTAATTGCCAGTATAGTTTACAAAACAAATTGAGCTGGTCAGAGCAGTCTTGATGTCTGTAGAGTGCTAGGAACATACAACTGGACCTTACAGATGGCTATTTTTAAAACACAAGGGAAATAGAAAACACAGCTTTTGGAATGATAGCTGAATGTGGTTCAAGCTTTATAAAAAGAAAAGTGCATTCCACTTGCCAGAGACTAAGCTTCACCAGAGTAAATCCTTAAGCTATTTTAAAAACATACTGAAAGGGGAAAACTGTTGTTAACTTTGGCTACTGCTAGTATTTGTGTGACAGTGGAACCAGAGACACATTCTGGAACATGTGCTGATGTGATCTCCAGCTAGATTGTTCTATAGAAACAATAATAAAAAGCTGACTAAGTAGCTTATTGAAAGTAAGTAATGTCTGTGACTTCATGTGCTCTCATACCACGTCTGTTAGTCTCTGAGTTGCATTTAGCACAAAGAACTTGTAAAGAAATGCAAGTGGGAATGAAAGTTTTTAACACCGTTTCCACAAAAAGACTTTGTGCAATTGAGTAACTGCAGGTGGTAAAGGTGTAGGCGAAGCAAATTAAGTAAGCATTTAGTCGAAAATACTCTGAAAACTTCTACGTTCAATCTTTAGCAGAGCAAATGATGGCAGCTCCAACCAGAGCAGCCTCCAGTGGGAGGTTATAGATTCCTGAGTCAAAGTTTAGAATCTGGCATCTTGCTTATTTTTAATCAAGAGACTTCTGCAGCTGCTTAACTTATGCCTTAAACTACTCAAGTGAATGAAAGTCCTAAACTCTGAAGAGTGGAATAAAGCTGGAGGTACACAGACCCAATGGTCAAAACACAAGAACACTGCTTGTTTTTCAGAGGGAATGACTAGTTGCTAGTGCAAGCAACCTGTTCCCATAGTCTATTGCACTGATTGCCTTTTTGCTTGCAACTGGCAGCTAGTACAGTGAGAGCTCTGGGAGGTTACCTAGGGGAAAAAAAAAAAAAAAAAAAAGGGGGCATTTAAAATACTGCAGCTGAAGCTGTTGAAAAAAGATCTCAATGATTACAGTGAGGCTTTTTGTAGGCTTTTAGCAGATACAAGGTTTAATACCTCTGTACAGGCCTGTTTGCAACCCGCCCAAAGAATTACTTTTTGGATTACGATCTTGATGTTGTCTTTTCTTTATGACCGTTTCACTCCCCCTCCTCACCCAATATAAATACTGTATCTGCCTGGGAAAGCAGTTGCAAACAAATTGGTGCAATTCACAAAGCTAAAGCTTACTTTCTTATTGTCCTTCATTTGCTTGCTCTCTTCCTTGTTTGCTCTTCCACTCTCCCACTATTTCTTTTCTGCTTAATGGCTGCCTTGTTCATGTTGGCTTTTGTTGCTTAGAGAACTTGAAGACAGAATGAGAAATGGAGTTAAAAGCGTCTGTAATCGTATGCATGTTAATAATGGTGAGCTTTTTCAGACACTTCAGAAACATAAGTTTGTTAGTCCTAATTCTTAATAGCTCAAAGGCAAATAGATCAGTTTACTGAAAAAAAATAATAATAAAAGGAAAGCTACATATACATTAATTTTGCGGCCAGGAATATATATATATATATATATTATTTGAATGTTGATCCTGTTGCCAAAGGCAAAAAGTCTGAACATCAACAAATAGGTATGTCAAACGGAGAAACATTATTGCAGTCTAAATAATCTGACATCTCAATGTTTTCCCAATAGACTATTCAATTCCTTTTTACTTACAGCTGTTGATTTATGTTCTGATGTGGAGCTATGATGACTCAACGGTTGCAGAATCATTTTCACTTCTGTAAGCTGCAGGGGTGGATAACAGCAAAGGGACAAGAGCCCTTTCCCTCTCACCCTGAGCAACAGCATCTGAAGTGGCAGATCTTCCTAGACACTTGATGGGGCAGTGCCAAAGTCCCTTCCTGCACTCTCCTCCACAAGGTACATCCAGGCTCAATGGTTGGCAAAATACTGCCAAACCATAATCCTGCATTCACTCATAGTGTTGATAGTATTTTTTATCCAGTCTGCACAGTATTTGGCTATTAAACTGCAGGGCAGCAGTGTATTAGACAGTAGCTGTTTAGTGGAAAAGAGGGTCATAGCAGAAGACACCCAGGAAAGGTTGCTTGTGGAAACATGTGTTACCTATCTGTATAGGACTTATGCTCTAGTTTGAAAAATAACATGAAATAGATATTTCTTAGTAGAACTTAGGGCTTTCTGTCTTCTCACATTTTTTTTTTTTTTTTTGGCAGTGCTCTGAAACCAGCTAAATTTCAGGAAATGCACATCTGACCCTATTTGCAGACAAGATATTTCAGATGTACAGCAAAGTTAATGCAGTTAGTACATTCTACCCTGCAACAGATAACCTATGCCCTGAGCAATTATTCTTTTCCTGTCTTTGATTTCTTATCCTCTAACCATTTTATGCTGAAAGACACTATGTTATTGCCTTGTAATTTCCAATAACTGTGTTAAGCTGTAGAGGAAAAAAATCAATTAGCCACTCACCAGTGAGGAACATGTCTTCACTGGAAAATGAACCTGCTCTTCATATTTTTCCCTCATTCTCCGCATAGTTATTTGTATGCTCAGACAAAGCAGAGTGCATGAATGCAAACACCATTTCTTCATTTTAATCGGGTAGATGTACCTGGTTATACTTATACCAGACCCATGAGTGAAACATGTATATTTTCTGTGTCATACAGTAGAAGCACGAACAAAGTGACCAACAGGAAGCACCCTGATTTACATTACAGTTGGCTTCAACATCTTCTGTTGGGGCTCTAAGCAGGTGTTTATGGCCCATAGAAAGTGAAGTTCAACTCCCTTAGTGGCCCTGCTGCCTCTGCATCCAGTGAGGGGACTATGCAGGGACCATCATACATTCTTTTAAACTGAATTTCGTTTACTTCTACAGGTATTAGAAAGATGGGATAATAGAAAAGAGCATTGCCTGTGAGTGTTTTGCAGACTGGTTTGCACAACTGGGGTTTTGTGCCACTGCCTTCTCCTTTGGACTAGAAAACCTCTCAATTCTGCCACTAGTAAGGCGGGCAACACTTGTGTGTGGAGCAATAAAGGATGAGAGTCTGTTTAGGAAGCCTCTACTTCCAGAATTGCACATAGAGTGCTGTCTATGCAAGTATAAGTGATCTCAGATCTGACCTTGAAAACCTATCAAGTAAGTATTCATAGATGGTAATATCAACCTTCTTTTTTTTTTTTTTTTAATTCTCCATATACTCCTCTACCTCCTGACAATGAGCCATGCATATAAACAGCATCTAAGTATCTTCCCCGAAAACTTCCCCCAGTGTGATTGTAATTACTCTTTCTTTACCCAGATGGGGTGCTTCCAGGGGGGTCAGAATCAGATAAAAATTGAAGTTGGTTTCTGGTTTCTTTCATAAGCCAAGGAGGGAGCATACCACTTGAAGAGCTTGTTCATAAAACTCCTGCCAAGTTAAGAGTATTCAAATAAAATAATAATTAAATATATATATATATTTAAGTAGACAAATAAAAAGAAGTCATGAAGAGTCTTATATAAGCACTAGAGATAGAATTCTCCTTTCTCTACTCTGGGCAAGAAGAAAAGAATGGATTATGAATTTAGCCAGCCTGTTTCTCATACTTTCAGGAGTCAGCTTTTCAGTAAGTGGGTCAAAACTGACTACAAGCAGAATAAAGATCTACATTGTACATAATCCCCTATTTGCAAATACATTAATAAAGTGGGGGAAAATAAAAATAGCAAGCAGATATGAAAATTTCACCAAACTGTTATTAGATTGTGACTGAATACTGTTCTGATAATTCCCCATGGGATGGCCTTTGGTATTTTCTGAAAAGCTTTGGAGGTTCTTGGATCTTTTAGAGAAAGACAAAAGGGGCAGGCTTAGAAAGTGACTTCTGCTTTCCTAGGAAATGCAACTCCTCTTGCAGTTCTCTGCTAGACAAACAGAGTGATTTTAATTGGAGTGAACTACCATGCTAATTTTTGTTGCTTGTTCTAACTCATTCTTTCTTTGTGGCTCAATGACTTTTCTGGATCTAGCTGTGGGATAAAAATACAGCATGCAGACAAGGATGCTGGGATCCAGACCCCTAGTTTGCTTTCTGAGTCATAGGACTTCCTGAGGTAAGCAGCACCCATTTGTGACAGAGCACCAAATGTAAATCACAGAAAACGACTTTTAGTAATGTGGCTTAAAATGACCTTTACTTCCTCATGCATCTTATTTAGTCACTTAAAAATAACATTATGTGGCATTTCAGAACCTTTGTGTATTTATAGCTTCCCTCTTCCCTCATGTCCCTGTGTATTAATTAAATGTACATGAACTCAAGGAGATTTTTTTTCTCCGATGAATATGCCATTGCAACTTGTTTAAACAAGTTTCAAACAGTAAAAAAAATAAGAACCTGAAAACCTTTTCTGATGTCTAACTTGATTTCTGGTTTTGGCTTCTATGATGTTGAAGCTGACTAGGAAATTTCCAAAGGGAAAATCAGGAAAATGCCACAGTTTAAAAAGAGAAGCAAGTCTCTATTAGGGGAGATAAAATCTATTAGCAAACCTCATCTGCTTTCTGAGTACAGAAAACCTTGTCCACCTTTCCAAATTATTCCACTTGGACCCATAAAAGCTACTTCCCACTACCTCCCCTTACAAGCCTGACTTGGTTTATGTATCATAACAGCACTGTTATGATTACAAAATTCAAAGGATGATTTGACTTCATTAGCTAAAATGATCATTGACTTTTATTTGTCATATTCTGGAGGAGAAACTAAAGACATTTTTGCAGCATATTTGAATTTTACTACAAATATTTCAGTGTTATGACTCCTTTCCAGTTTCAATTGACAGATTACCTTTGTTGGAAAGAGCTTCCTCTTCTCTTTCCCCTCTATTTTTTGGAAAGATCTTTTTGTGCAATTCTCATCTATTAGGTAGGATATACTATATAATGGAAAACAAGCTTTGGGATTTACTGCAATGAAACAAAGACTTTAAGCACTTTGTTGTTGAGTAAAAGAAATAATTTGTTGGAAAAAAGATTTCCTCTGATTAAGTAACTAAACATAATATACAAAAATTTTAAAGTTATTTAGTGACTCCAGAAAGACAGAAGAGCTGATCTTGGATAAATTTTTATTTTTATTTTTGAGTTGTAAAAACAGCTCTCCTGAAAAAAGGTACCCACATGTACTTGATTTTCTTCAGAAGCCTATAAAGAATATGACACACTGGCATATTGCAAGGCAGAATTTTCATGTACACTAGATATATGAAGGCATATACTCTCTGATGCTATGATAAGTCATCCCAAACTTCAATAAATAGGGGGATCTTAGATGCTGTGTGCCTTGTCAATGACAAATTAAATGGTATTGTCTGCTACCAGTTGGGGCTGGTGGAATTCCCTTGTTTCTGTTTGCAAATACTTTGTGTAGCATTTTGGATTCTGCAAGTATTTTTATCTTTAAGTATAGCAATTGGGCAGAGAAGGTAGATTATTTGTAGGCTGTTCATTTTAACTGTCAAGTAAGCTTTAGGTAAGATGTGCATCTGGTCATGAAAATCATGAGATGTATTTTGCCTCCCATCATTTCTTGGCCGAAACGTTATAAGCTCCAAAAATAAACATGAAAAATATGACAACAATTTTCTGTTTAACCTCATGGCATTTCCATGAAATTTCTTTTTTCCTTTGTTGGAACTGATTTGGATACTTATGGAAAATGTTTGTTCGTTGTTGAATAAAATTCACTGTCAGCATTAAATAAGTGTATCAGTGAGTACCTAAGTCAGACTGTAGAATCAACCATTCCCATTTAAAGTGTGGAATGCCAACAGTGCCAGTCAAGGCTCTTTTGTGCCATCCTTCATAAATGTGAGTAGCTCATTGTCCCAGACAGGTTCTGATTCAACAGCTTCATTCTGTGGTGACTTTACACCAGGGCTTCAGTGATATGCAGAAAACGAACCAAGCTAACATCCCTGTTGAGGTTTTATTGAGCCATATCTACCTCCTTTTTTTTTTTTGTGTGTGTGTGTGTGTGTGATTGTTTTTGTTTGTTTGTTTTGTTTGTTTGTTTTTGGTGTGTGTGTGTTGCAGAAATTAAACTAATGATTAAACTAATGTTTTATTAAGTCTTATTGGTCTCTTCCAACCTAAATGATTCTACCTTTCTATGAGTCTAAATATTACAACATCCAATTAAGAAATAAAGATAAAAACAGACCTTCAGTTGCTTTTCTCCTCTGCTGAACTTCTGTATCACATTGTTATCAAGTTACTAAAATATAAAAACAAATATTTCTGTGTCCTTTGACTCAAGTATAATGATACATGTTAGTGAATAATCTGTTTCTTTTTTCTTTCACCATCAAGTCAATTTGAGGGAAGAAGTAGTCACAAGCAGAATTCTTAGAGGACCCCAGATGAGCAACATCAGCCAACAGTTTCTTAGCGCTAGTTCTTTACATTTTAGAAAGCATTATCTTTACTGAAAACTTGACCACAGTGTGCCTTTTTAATTATTCCTTGGTTAATAAGTGATTTACTGTGCCACTCATATGTTATGAGGAGTATTAGTATCAAACTGCTGACATCTATTGTCATATAAATACTGGTGGAAACCATTATGTCTTCAACTTCTCACAAACTCAGTTCATTATTACTAAGGTACCACGTTAATTAACCACAGCCCTTAACTGTAATGAAAAAAAAAACATAGTAACTGTAATCTTTTATTAGTAAAGCCACTAAGAACGACCTAAGGGGAAAAAAATAACTAATGGAAAACAACATTAAGTTCCTTCAGATTTTCCATTCTTCTTGTGTGTGCAAATATACAGAATTACTTAGATATATTATGTGAATTATACTAGTTCCAGGCTTGTTTCTTAATGCATTCAATTCTATTGCTAGATTTCCAAAATATCTCTGTGCTTTTCTTTTTCATTATTTTGTTTTTTTTGTTTGTTTGTTTTTATATAGAAGAACTTTGCTCAGATGATGGTTCTGCTACTAGATGTTTTTTTTCTTTCCTTGAATATGTGATATAGAGGTAGAAGAAAAGTTTTTTAGACTGTAGCTGTTATAAAAATAATTTCATCCTGAAAGAAATAAAAGTTCAAAGAAGACACTGAAAATATTGGAGAAGGAAAGAAGGGTTTATAGGAAGAAGCTAAACACTTGTTAGCAATATTGTGTTTTCATATGGTTGGAGAGAGACTAGCTGGGAAACTGATTTAGATCACCTGTGGTAGACCTGTGACTACCCTAAGCACTAGACACGATTGTTACACCATGATGTCAATCTTGTACTCCATTTATTAAATCCTTGGTTGTGTGCTCCTGGAACAATTAGCCCAATATCAAACAGAACTGAGCATCATCTTATCAGTTTCAAACCATCCAAAATTACGATTTTAAATTCATTGAGTGGGTCATCATGGGTGACTGTAAGAGCAGAAGAGTCACATGGTCAGAGTTTTTGTCCATTCTTGGGCAAATGTCACTGATGATAAAGAACAGTGATGTTATAAGGCACTAACCATGCTGAAAACACATGCATAGGCAAAAGTATGCAACCAACCTCTATTGCTTTGTTCAATATGTACAGCTTTGATATGTTAAGGGTAAATAAATAAGGACAGTTGCTAAAATATTTATGTAAAAAAGATAAAGTGTAAACAGGAAGGCTTCTTATTGCTCTATAAATTCCATGCTTTGTTATTTTACTGTATACACATAGTGTTCACACCAGTTTTAATCTGCTTTATTTTGCATTTCTTGCTTCCTTTATTAACTGCTTATTATCCATGACCAATAAACTGTCCCTCTCCTAGACCTGTATTTCTATGGCTATATGTGGTGTGTTTTTTTTTTTTTCCAGCCATGTTACTGCTGCTCTGGTAGCTCTGCAATTGTTTTATTTCACTTTTATTAATGATATCAAATCAAATAAATGTCCATGGCTCTCAAGCGAATAAAATGGCAATTTATGGGAAGTCATGAAAAACACAGAAGCAGGCCATGTATTACTGAACTTTTAGGACTGTCTGTAACCTATCATTCTGCTTAGTGAAACTACATTTATAGTTCAAATTTACTAAACACCTGTTAAAAAATCTTTGTTCTGAATGAAGCTTAGAAATTCACCTCTTCATCTGCCACTGATAGTTAACGCCAGACCTTTAAGAATAGAAACACATACTTCCAAACTCTCCTAGATATATCACAGTGAGCTCTAAGAAATAGTGTAAACATCAGAGATAGAATTAGAGACAGATATGATGTCTGCACAGTGAGCATTGATGCAGCATCATTCATATTGCTAAAAATTTGTTTTTCTCCACTTAATTCAAGCAATTCAAACAACAAATTTTAGCCAGTAAGGGTAAGAACTCCACAGAGAGAAACCCTTGCAATATGCTTGATGCCTTGACATTTCAGCTGAATAGTATCCAGCATGGAGGCAGCAGGTCAGCTAGATAACTCCCTGTAAAAAGCCGTAGTGTCAGGCACTGGATAAGAATTAATAGTTCTCAGGATACTTTACTGTGGCCTCTGCTAACATCGGTCTTAGAGAAGAGTCTAATAGATCCCATTAGCTCTGTGTCTGTGCACAGGTAGTGGTTCTGAATATCAGCACATGCTTCACAATCTGCACTAGAATGGATTACCAAAAAAACACCCTGAACCTGTCCTCGGGCATTTGTGTTATCATTTTTTGTTCGATATAAGAATTTTTGGTGCAGCTGCTTTGCTAATGCCATGGTTGATCTTTGCACTGTGAGAGCCAGTGTTATTGCCTGAGGTATGTTTAGTCTCATACACTCCATGACCTTCACACGGTGAGCTCCATCCCTACCAGTGTCAACATTTTTCAAGGGATTTATAATGCTACTATTTGTCATTGTTTGAACATTCCCAGTCAAGAGGGAGAGGTCAAAGAACAGAGTGAGTGAGGCTGTTGCTTGGACACAAATGGCTGTTGCTTGGACACTGATAGGTCTTCTAAGGATAGCTTTTCTTACTATAGAAGAGCACCAATCCTATTGCTCTCACCTTTTCTGATTTATATATATATATATAAATCTCTATTTATTATAATGAACAGGATCTTGAACATGAGTATGAGTTTGGGTGTCTTATTCCTGAAACAAATGCCATTGAAGGTGCCCAGTCACTTCCAGTTGCTGACTTTTCATGGATAAGAACCATATATTTTGCTAAGAAAGAAGAGAAGAAAACAACTCCTTCAGCAACCTCAATTTTCTATGAAAAATATCAAGCAAATAAAATGTTAAACCAAAGGACACAATTTGGCACTACTTGCAGACCCATTTTTTCAAGTTTTAAAAGTAATTGTGCTGCAGTGGTCGATGCCTTCCAGATCCTTTCATTAGAATGTTCCAGTCCTAAGAAAATACCCTCAAAGTAGGTAATAACTGTCCTCATCAGCCTTTATTGAGATGGGGATAAACATCCCATCTGACAATTATATTAGGAAAGGGAAGTGTTCCAGGGTGGTTTGGCAGTAAGTGATATGCTTGTATCTCAAAGTGGTTTGGCAGTACAGCACAAAACAAATAATGAATTTTGGATTTATGTTTCATCTTTTCCTTCAGCACAGCCAGTGCATACTTTTTAAGATACTTAATCAATTTCTTATGTTTTACTACCTCTTTTCTCTGAGACTTTGTCTTTATCCATCATCTTTTTCCACTCCTAATTGCCTGCACTGAATGGTGAGAAACTTGAAGTGGAAAAATTTAAGAAATCAGCAAGACTGATTCTTTTCTCATTACCAGATTGCCCTGCTGTTATTGCATATTCTGGTTGTTATGGGTATCCATCACTTAGGCATCTCATTTATCTATGTCTTTATCTTGAAATAGCAAAAAAATAGAGTTGGTCCCTTTGTTTGGACCCACAGTATTTTTGCTTAGTTCTAATTTTATCAGTTAGCAAATCAGGTATTTGTGGTACTTGTGTTTTTGAAGGCCCTCAAGCAATACCCTTATGCTCTTGCTGTCCTTACATATTTTCCAGCAGAATTGTCTTGTAGCAGACAGCAACATACACAAGTGCCTGTCAAAGACCTGCGTGAGTCTAAAACGGGATAACAAAACATAAAAGTCTTTAGCCCTATTGATTATTTTATTTCTCAGTGTATTACTTCATTATCTCTTAATGTTTAAAATGTTTCAACAGCATTGTCTATGACCTTCACTGCAGTTTGATCTTACATCTTATACATTCTTAGCCAATAGCTCATCAACATTGCCAGCCTGAAGGTTTACGTATTTATTTAGATACTTTTCTTTCTTTTTATTTTTGGAAAGCGCAAAGATCCAAACTATTTCTTTCACCTTTGTGTCATGTTGAAGTAATTTGCTGAAAGTTATACATACATAATGCCGTGAGATACTGGGTACCCTGCTAGACTAAGAAGATCAGGTGACGTTTTTCCAGCAGACTGCCCTAGTACCATTAACAAAAGAAGCAGGTCATTACTGACGTAACTGTTCCACCACTTGAACTGAAAGGGACAACAAACTGTTCCCCAAGGCTGCAGAATAATTACAATACTTTGAATTGTTTTTTCTGTTTCAGCATGCAGCTGAAAGAGAGAAAAGTGACAGGAATCTAAGCTTTTCTCTTTTCCTTCCTTCCTTCCTTCCTTCCTTCCTTCCTTCCTTCCTTCCTTCCTTCCTTCCTTCCTTCCCTCCTCCCTTCCTCCCTTCCTCCCTTCCTCCCTTCCTCCCTTCCTTCCACTATTTCAGAAACCTCTCAGCTTTTGTATTACACATTTTAAGGTAATGGAGTATATAGTGTAGCCATCAGTAATATAGTCTATGTAATACACAAGGATATAATACAATATAGTTCTTGTTAGCCTAAGATGTTATATACTTTATAAAACGAAATAGAAAAAAGCCAACATATAAAAGTAGCTCAGGTGCCTCATATAACATTGTAAATGGCACACAGATAGTCATGTAATCTTGCCTGTGTTACTTTATGTAAATGAACATTTATTATCCTAGTTATTTCCAGATCACAGGCAACTTTAGCCATAGGCAGACTACATAATTCGATTCCTACTTTCTGAAGATTTAAAAAATCAATCTTTATGAAGACACATAATTCCATACTCTTTTCAGTTTGTCTCTATCTTCAGTACACAGTGATCATTTCAGTGTTGTATTATAAGGAAGCAATTGTATTTAACCAAAAGCTTTCCTTCATGTTAATATTTCATTTCCTTCTCCTCTACCAAGCTTCAGGCAAGGCAGTAGCTGCTCTCTCTTGCCACAGTACTGTACCCTGTAATGAAGTACAGTCATTCATGTGACACAATATAGTAATCAGAAGTAAATTACACCCTTTTATACTACCACTTCCAAAAACAATACCTAAAACAATGTGATAATTATTGTCATAGAAACATGGGAAAAAATAGAAGACTAGTCATTGAACAAATACTATAATCATTAATAGTAACTGCCATGTGAAATAACAGTTTTCTACTAATGACTATCGTAAAGCTGTAGTGCAAACTGCAGATTCCTTTCCATAAGTAAACTGACTGCATCCAGGATTAAAAAAAAAAAAAAAAAGAGTATAAGCTTTCCAAAATATTTTGTCCATAAACAGGTTCTCTCCTGTGTTTTGTACGTTGTACGTTTCCCCACATAAATACACTTTTCTATATGCAGCAGTTACACAGCAATGCCTGAATCTTTCCTTTGGCTTCTGGCCTCAAGTAAGCTATCAAACTCAAGCTGCTGGGCTTTATTATATCACTCCTCCCATATCTGTTTGTTTGTTGCTTGTTTTGCATTTCACCTCTTACTGCCTGTCATGACCTCCTTACTCCACGTACCTCACTCCTTCCTTTGCTTTACTTTGCAGAGGGAGAGTCTTCAAAGTGAATATCCTTTCCTTTGGAATTTTCTCCTTGTCCTCATCAAAAAGCCCACATGTTCTCTAAGGGCAAGAAACTCTCTTTCCCTTCACATGCAATCACCACATAATCTCTGTGTAGAAACCTTGTTTTTTTCTGTTGAGTTTTCCAGTAATTATTTGGAGGCTGGAAAATACATCTCAGCTTATTTATAGTTCCTTTCTGTGGCTATTCAACAGAAGGTCAAAGAAATACCTTAAGATTCTAGAGTAACCTTTTTCATATTGCTCATTCGTTGTTTAGATGGAGAGGAAGAGTTGAAGGAGGGCAGTAGGCAGAAACTAAAAAGAAAGAGGAGATACTGGTTAATTTGGCTTCAGATTAGAATGGCTTTCCCTGATGGATAAGGCCAGGCTATAAAGAAACCTGGAAGCTCTAGCATCTGCTTTTTCTGTGTTAGAAGTGCACAGCTAGGACTTTAGAAAGCTGAATATCTGAAACCTTGTTATCAGAGCAAGTAGGAGAGACCAAGGCAGAGCTGGTCAGCCACCTGCATCCTCCAGATGTCAACAGATACTTGGTTAGAGACTGAAATGCCACAATGACCAGAAAATGATACTTCCTTGCACATGTAGTAAATAAATTTTCCCTATCAATTTACCTATCTGCATTTTCTGAAGTATTGAGATGTGTTTCCTTGTTCATTCACATCAGAGCACAATCTTAAAAAGACCTCTCCTCCCCCTAACAAATAACCAAGTCAACGAGTTAAGGTAAGACATGTAAATGCCTATATATAAAGGTCTCTGTCCTGCTCAGAGGAAGGTGAACTAAAGAGTTTATAGCATTTGTGAGAAGCATTGCTGTGACTTTTAATTCTACATGAACTACAAGTCTAAGTATCACTTTGTGTGTGAACATCTCTGCTATTTTCACAAGTTAAGCATGACACTGTGCTGAATAAAGGTGTAGCCAACGTACCTGCTTTTGCAATGTGAATGCTTTCCGTCCAGTCTTCCTAACAAATTGGCTTCCTCAGGACAAATGGATTTTTGTTAAAGTATGCCAAAAAGTCACTCCTGTTATTTTCTATCTATCTCTATCAAAACAAACAAGTAAACAGACAAGTAAGAAAAAAAAAAAAAAGCCAACAGAAAAAAATGCTTATTAATCTGTTATACAAATGACCTGTGTAAGCTCTATCCCTCTTACTATATTTTTGTGCACTATAAACAAGTCCTCATTTGCTTCCAGTTATTTGTTTCTTTTTTATAATGGTGATTTCCTAAGTTACACACCACACAAGCCTTATAGCTCCTCTAATCTTTATAGCAATGGCTTTTAAAATATTCAAAATAAGCAATTTATTTTAATGATCTGTTACTCTGAAACAATTCAGGCAATGTGTTTTATACTCTGCAGAAAAATTCTCCTGGGTCCTCAGGGCAAAGTTGCATTCTCTGGGCCAAGCCAATTTTGTCTACCAAATGCTTACTGAAAAGGGAGAGAGAAAGAGAGAGCAGGGGAATAGTGTTAAAAGCAGTGTCTTGTGGTTCCTGGTGACCTTTTTAAACAGAATAATACTGAGACTATTTTTAATTGCTTTGAAACCTCTAAGCATTTGTACCTGGAAAAAAAGTTGGTATGACATGCTCTTAAAAGAATTGTCTTCTTACTCATTTACACAAATGGGACTATTGCACATTTTGATCACTTACAAATATACTACTCCAAATGAAAGTTGTTTGAGAACTAGACCTCTAACAAACACTATGGTCTAGTGCCTTTTCTGCCATATAGAAACTCCTGTTCAAGAAGAAGTTATATCCCACAACATCTTTGATGAAGAAGATTTTGATGATGCTGTGAGAGATAAATGAAAAACTCAAGTGTTAAAACAGTTTTTGATGGCACGATGAGATTTCATAGAATCATAGAAGCATTAAGGTTGGAAAAGACCTCCAAGGTCATCTGGTCCAACCGTCCTCCTACCACCACTATCACCCACTAAACCATGTTCCTAAGCACTAGGTCCAACATTTCCTTAAACACCCCCAGGGATGGTGACTCCACCACCTCCCTGGGCAACCCATTCCAAAGCCTGACCACTCTTTCTGAGAATAAATTTCTCCTAATTTCCAACCTAAACTTCCCCTGGCACAACTTGAGGCCATTCCCTCTAGTCCTATCACTAGTTTCCTGTGAGAAGAGGCCGACCCCCAGTTCCCCACACTTTCCTTTCAGGTAGTTGTAGAGAGCAATAAGGTCTCCCCTGAGCCTCCTCTTCTCCAGAATAAACAATCCCAGTTCCTTCAGCTGCTTCCCATAGGACTTGCACTCCAAACCCCTCACCAGCTTCGTAGCCCTTCTCTGGACATGCTCCAGGGCCTCAATGACCTTCTTGTAGTGAGGGGCCCAAAACTGAACACAGTACTCGAGGTGCGGCATCACCAGAGCCGAGTACAGGGGCATGACCACCTCCCTTGTCCTGCTGTCTACACTGTTCCTGATACAAGCCAGGATGCTGCTGGCCTTCCTGGCCACCTAGGTACACTGCTGGCTCATGTGAGTGTCAATCAGCACCCCCAGATCCTTTTCCTCTGCACAGCTTTCGAGCCATTCTGCCCCAAGCCTGTAGCGCTGCATGGGGTTGTTGTGGCCAAAGTGTAGGACCCCACAATTAACCACGTTGAACCTCATCCCACTGGCCTCTGCCCATCAACCCATCCTGTCCAGGTCCCTCTGCAGGGCCTTTCTACCCTCCATCAGATTGACATTTCCCCCCAGCTTGGTGTCATCCACAAACTTACTGAGGATGCACTCAATTCCCTCATCCAAATCATCAATAAAGATATTGAAGAAGATAGGCCCCAAAATCCCTGGGGAACAACTAATGTTAAGTAATTTTAATTACATTTAAGTAATGCCACTCAGGAAAGGTATTTTTTTGATTATTGAACTCATGAGTGGAGGCCTATTTAGCCTGTCCCATGGATTTCCCCCCAAATCCCCTTCAGTTATTCAGGTTATGTTGCTTACGTATGTTTTACCTTACACACTGAGACAGATCATTGGACTTTAGCTTTGACAGCTCTGATTAGTTCAAATTAAGCACATGCACTGCCTAGTATGCATATGGTCTGCATACCAGAGCAACACGTTTTTCCACACTGTTCCTGTGCTTGACCAGCATCTTGTTCTCCCTCAGCTGCTTGCTTACAAATCTTTGGCCTTGCCATGGTTTCCTGCAGACACAACCTCTGGACCGGAGCCTGGTGCTGCAAAAGGACCCCTTGTTCACAGCACTGCTGCTGTTCCTGTCTTGAATGCTTTGCATAAGGATTATACTTAACTGGTGCTAAAAATGTCCTTTATCTGCAGCTTGGGTTCATTAAAGCTTTTTCAATATTCTCAACATTATTAGGTAATATGAGTTGACTGTGAGATGAGAGGTCACGTTTGGAAACATTGCTGGTTCCATATCCTTTCTTCTGTTGTTATAGTTTAATTTTAAAACATCAAGTTTGATAATGCTTACCATTGACTGAAACCTCGGGAGGGATTGCTAAGCTCTCTGTTTTCTGTAACAGGTACATTGAATTCCATGAGATTTTTGTGGTGGACTTTCCTTCTTTCCTTAGTCTGGAAGAGGTCTTTAAAACAAAGATCCTGTATTTCTGCTGCCTCTGGAAAATAAGGGCTGTTTTTAAAGTCAGACTGAGAAACACCTTACTGCCTGTGGTACAGCGACTTCAAAGTGGGCTTGCAGAGGCTGTGTTCCACTTTCTCTTTAAGAATAGGCTCCCCCTACCTGAGAGAAAATGGCCAGCATAGGCTCAAGTGTGACAGGATAGAATTACACGGGCAAATACACCTTCTGACCACTCCAAACTATCCAGTACAAGAAATCTTCAAAACATAAATGTCTGGAAGCCATGTCAGAAGTAAGACAAACAAGTTTTTTTCCTTCTATTCCTCTCCTGCTAGGTTCTGTTGCTACCCACATCATTTTACTGTTTCTAGAAGTTTTGGTACACACATCCTGTGCATTATGAATAGAAATGCTGTGTGGTGAGATTATATTTCCTTGAGAGCTTTTTGACAGTTATACAATGTGAATCATGCCAATTTCTTATATGGAAAATAAAACATGGCTTGGGATATTTAGATAAATTCAGATAGAACTAAATGAATTATAATATTCTACCACCTGTTTGGCTTTTCAAAATCTTTTCATTTCAAGATTCACAGAGATAGTAATGGAAACTATTCATCAACTGAATAAAGAATTAAGCACCAGCAATGTGAAACATATTTACATAAATATCATACAAAATAAGCTAATGATTGTGTTGAGATCGCAGTAATTATAGTTCTGAAAAAAAAAATGTGGGAAGTGACTCAGGAAATTCAATGCAAATTTTATTTGGGATGTTAATATTTTTATGGAAAAAAAAAAACACAGGAAGAATTCCAAACATGAAGAAAAAATCTAAATTCCCATTGATTTACGTGACCAATAAAATAGTGAAAACTGCTCAACAGTTTCAAAACAAAACCTTTTTCATTCAGGAAAGCTTTCTATAAAAATGGCTTTCATGAGAAGACTGAAATTACAAAAGTTTAAATTCCTAAAAACAAATCTTATTCAATTTCATATTTATTTTCTTCTGTTGGAGGCAGGAATTCACTCTGAGTACAATTTCATGCTTACAAAAATCATTTATAATTACTTTAAGTTTGTAATAGTTTATGGGCATTAATTTCTTATGTTAAAACAAAACTTTGCAGTTATAAATAGCTGCTCTCTGATGACAACTGGAAAATGATGTAGAACACCTGCAGTTCTAAAATTAGGTAGTCAGAGCATTTTAAATTCAGAAAGCATTGTTTATTCCTTGGCTGCAAAACACAGAGAATTTTTGAATTATTAGAATGAACATGCAACTATTGTCTCTTGGCTATGAAAAATATATTTATTTCCTTGGAACAGAGGGAAAACAATGAATTGATCATCTGGATTTGTGTCATGTAAACCCAGGGGGTATAGGGAAAACATGAATAACCCATCAAAACTGTCAAAATATGACATTAATTGCAATGAAGAACTAGCAACAAATAAATTCTACCAGCAGCAAGGCAGAGAAAAGGATATGTAAAAATAGCATAATTATACGCCATGAGAGAGCTGGCATAGATGGACAGACATTACTCTTTCTTGTAAAAGGCAACTTTGACTCTTTCATCTTTACAGCATGTGTATTCATGTGTCCGCTAATTATATTCTTCGGCTTTTGTCATTCTGCCCAGCAGCAGCACCAAATGTACTGGTCTTCAATAGCTGGCATTCCTCCTGAGCCTCTTTTTAAAGATCAGTGCCAAATTTGTCACACTCCACCAAGTTTAGCTGAAGTAATACATCAAACTCAGCAACTGGTTTAGCAATCATATATTCTAATTTCTTCAGACTTGGACAAAAAAAAGCCTATTTATGGCAATTTATTACTAGAAGTTTCAACTAACTCCTCAGCTAGTTTTTTTTTTTTTTTTTTCTCTAATAGGTCTCACAGATTCTTCTGTTTAACCACAGTGATGTAGGTGAACAGGGGAAGGGAAGCACTTCTATAGTCAGCATTTTTAATAGTTGGAATGCGTTTGTTGTAGAACCCAACAGAAAACAAAATGTCCTGCAAGTATTTCATCCATGTAGCTTCTGTTTCAATATGCTTCTAATTAGCTTTCTCAGCTTTATCTAGCTCAAATTTCTGAAGTGAAGTGCTACTATGGTGTGTTTTTTTTTCTGTGTAGCTGTTCCTGTGAGGACCCTGAATGTGAATGCCTTATGATTCTGTGTCATTGCAAGAATGTTTTGCATAGCATTGAACTCCAACACCACATTTTTTTGTGCGTTTTGCACAGAAATGCAATGGTGCAAAGAGCAGAAGACTAGCAGTATGATCTTCTCTCTGGTAAAGGGGAGAATCAGAGCACATAACTAAGTAAATGTATTTCCAGAATACTTTAGCAGTGGAGGGAAAACATGCTACGTGACAGTAGCATAATGGGACACTTGTTGATCACATGCCAGTTTCCTATAGCTGGATATAAAACTGTGCTTTATTGCAGATAGTGATCACTTGCAGCACACAGATGCTGTGTGTAGATATTAGATGCAGTCCTATTTTACATCAATATGTTAATGTTTTACTAAACATAATGCAGGACCTACCTGTCTCATAATAATTAATCACTGATTAACTACACAACCTCAAATACTTATCGTACTGAAACAGATACTGCTTTAAATGGGATGGTTGCATCAAGAAACTACAAAATTTAGCACATGATATTTGCACAGGCCAAGTGGGGTCAATTGGTGGAAAACCTTTTTATATCAATAAATAATAAATCACTATAGAGATAATTCTTGAAATAAGAAACCTACAGAAAACTGGGAATGATTGTTAGAGCACTGAAGCAGTCTTCTCCATGTCTGCCAAGAATTAGGAGAGCAAACATTCCAGATACATGAGACTATTAAAGCACAAGATACACCTTGTCATCACAGAATGATCCAAATATTATGTCTTCAATACTCTTTTTTGGAAACACCTTTTCTACGAAATATGAAAGTCGAGTTTCCTCCAATTATTTAGGATGTTAGGGCTGTCCTAATTCAAAATACTGATCTTCATCTGCCAGATTAAACACCAAGTGCCATACATGAACACACAATCACCACACATATTGTCTTTACTTTAAAATTCTTACAGCATTTTCCTCATGAATCTGATGAAATTGACATTTCACCCACAGGCCTCAATTAGATTTGTTTCTTGGAAAGGTGACACTTCATTGCTTTTCTAATTCTAAAGGGTCCTTGTTCTAGCAGAAATGAATTGTCAGTTGTCAAGAGCTTTGTTACAGATGGAAGCAAAACTTTTAAAACTCAGCAGTCCAAAATACAGACTAGATTTTAGGCTCTGGTGAGATGCTGAAGAGCTCTGTACTTGCTACTGCGGGCAATTCTTGCACTTACAGCAATGCTCTCAAGAGGGTACTCATATTCTTGTTCTTCTTAACCAGAAGTAGCTTCTGTGAAATTCTCCACAAGAGACATTTATATCATGCTGCCTGAGTTGTGTGTCTGAAAGCTTATTAGCATTTATGCTGCAAGATAGCCTTTCTTTGCAATAGCTAGTTATGTCTGCTGCCTCCTGGAGTTGTTAGCCTGAGCTATGCTGTTGGAGTGGCTGTACAGTACCTGAGTTGTGCTGAGTGCCACAGTGGGGAAACAGCAAAGTTAGTTGCTGATGGAAGAGCCACAGGAATGGGCTGAAGTAACTGTAGTAAGAGGAACCTCTGGTGACCACTCCAGATGTTAATATGTACATGGCAGACACCTAAAGGTTGCATGACATGAAGGTTTGCTAGAGGCAAGGTGGTTCAGCTGGCATCAAGCTGTGGTCCTGAGCAGCTTTGGGCACCTGTAAGTATACCACTGACAGGAAGTTAAAGGTAAAGAGATTTTAAAGGTTTAATCCTCAATAGCGTTTACACGTAGAATTGTTTATTATTAATTTCATCTCTGGTGTTTAATTCTGAGAACATTCTGGTGTTACCTGTGATTACAGTCTGTATGTGAGTTTTTAAGTTATGTTAGAACTGATATAAAAATTCATAGAATCAGAACCATGGAATATCCCTAGTTGGAAGGGATCCATGAGGATCATCGAGTCCAACTCCTGGCACCACGCAGGTCTACCCAAAAATTCAGACCATGTGACTAAGTGCACAGTCCAAATGCTTCTTAAGCTCCGACAGGCGTGGTGCCGTGACTACATCCCTGGGGAGCCTGTTCCAGTGTGTGACAACCCTCTCAGTGAAGAACCTCTTCCTGATATCTAGCCTAATTCCATTAAATTCAAACTCTGACATAAAGTGGTTTCCTTTGAGAAAAACAAACAAACGAAAACATAGAAAAAGTTACCTCTTCATGGCAGCCGTTATTTCATGAAAAAACACTTCAGATTACAGATTACATCTTCAGTTTATGAACATAACTAAACCTTCTTGGGTGGAATATGTTGAAGAGGGAACTTGTTGTGTAAATGGAAAAGAAAGATCTGAGGATCCAGGTTAGACCTCTTCAGGGTCCCAAAGTCATATTTCAGGCTTTTGCTTGTATATTTTGGCACTCCCATTGAGATTTCCCCCATTGAGTTTTCTGTTGGAAATTGATTAGGAAAGAATAAAAGTGCAGTTCATGTCTGTTATGCTGTCTGCATGAAAAGTTGTACTATATTCCTGTCTCAGTTCTCTGGTTTATTTTCTCCTGAGTTGAAGAAGTGGGCTCTTCTGTTACCACCTAAGACTCATCATGATAAGACAAATGAACCACATCTTATTTACCTTTGTAAACTAGAACCTATATGTGTTGTCATCTACCTGACCTGGCTGAACACTGAGGAAGTGCTTTAATGCCTTTGAAAAACAGGACATCATTTTTTATTCCTTCTGGTTATTTTCTTTCTGTAAAGTTCTCTGTTTCAGAGCTCTACTGAGAACATGGGACAAAAATGCATGAACATCAGAGGCATAGTGAAGAGGATGTGGTAGAAGTTATAAGAAAAAAAAATGTTTTATCTGTGTTTCTAAGTTCAGTTCTTCAAACCTAGAAGATTTAGAAAAGAATTTAAAAAAGAGAAGCTTGCAAACATATGCTAAACAAACCATTTCACTGAGATTTCCTAAGATGTTAGTGTGAGAATATTTCTGATATTCTGTGCTTAATTAAGAGTGATATTAGCACTCATGGTGATAAAAATTGATTAAATAAATTTGAAGTCAGCTACTCCTATTCATCAAAATATGCAGAATAAAAAGAATGATAAATACGGTTTGCGAGGCAGGATTAAAGAAAAAGCTAAGTTTGTAAAAATGATCCTTGAGGGCCTGAGATGTACCAAACCTATTTGTACACCTTTCTTCTCCTCTTAAAAAGCGAATTTTTACTGGAAAAGTAATATAATGAAATTCAGCCTGCTGTGGAGAGGTCAGTTTCAGGGACTCTTGTCCCTGCTAGCAAGTGACTCAGATGACAAATTGCTGGTACAAATCATCAGACTGATGCCTGGCAAGAGCCAGAGCTGTCCTTGTTCAGTATTTTTTGAATTTAAATTAAGAACAAAATATATATATGTATATATATATATACATTACTTCTAATGAAAGAGTGCTGCACAAGAAAGTAAGAAGGGGGCATTAGGAAAAAGGGAAAATGCTCTGACACGGTTTGGCTGGTTCATCTCAGCCAAAATCAAGAGTCCTAATGATAAGGAGGTTGGGGATGGGAGAGGAGAGAAGAGGATAGTCCTGCTCATTCTGAACAGGCCTGATGATTTTAACCCATGTGTCCAGGTAGTTTTCATCCTGCATTTCCCAGGCCTTTGTGAGGTTGCTATAACAGTGGTAAGGGTAGAGTCCACTACCTCCTAATAGGGAAGAGTGAGGGGTACTATCTGAGAAAACTTGAAATATGAATACTATTAGTTCAAAGATTTGAATTTAATTCAGGCTGTTAAGCATATAAACTTCTTGGGAAAGAGCCAGGCTTTTCCATCCAGCACAATGGCATCCATATCAAAAGAAATTGGCAGTCTTCCAGAGCTACAGGGAAATCCTCCAGTCTGTTAAAATGGAAATGTTTTGTAAACATCTCAGTTTTGAGAAACTCTGGTGGTGGCAGGGCCAGAGAGCTCTGCCAGCTTTTCTAGTGGGCTGCTCTGCAGAGTGAGCCTCTAATACCTACAGCCACTGGTATTTCTGCACAGAGACACAAGCCTGCAGGTCCAACAGACTTCAGGCAGGAAAAAGGATAAAAGTGAAAATAAAACATAGGCTATAGCATAAGCAATGGTATTTTCTTTATCCATGGAAAGTTTCACATGCAGATTGCACTTTTGAGGATAACACTTTCTTGCAAGGGGGGAGCAAAGTGTCTGACTCCCCTAATCAGCAATGATTTAGAGAAATAGTCCTGTCCTAGATAATAACAGAGAAGAAAAAGAGCTTAAACTGGACAAAATAATTGCATAAAATGTCCTGATGCTTGCTCTGATTAAATAGAAAATATCCTTAACAGTTCACCAATGAAGGACAATGTCTTTCATTATCTATATCCCGTGAAACTGAAGAAAACAGTTAAATTATCTGAGTAAAATAAGGAATTCAGGCAGCTCTCCTGAGATGAGCAAATTAATAGGTATTCAGGAAGGTTGAAGTTCCAGTGAAGTTTATATTTAAATCCACTGCTTCTCTGTTTATGCAGGCTATCTTATCTTCTGGAATACATAAGCTCCTACATACAAGGCCAAACCATTAAAGTTTGAAGCTACAACAGCCTGTCAGTCTCTCATTAAAATTATGAAAATGAAAACTGAATTCTCTGGTAAAGCTTCAGCCAACTCTTTCAAGCCCTGGATGACTAAACAGCGCTGTTGGGTGGGTGGTTGCTTACTTTTGCTGTGTTTTTTGTTCTTTGTCCAGTTGTCATTGTGTGCAGAAGTGAACATGAGCATCTGTGATGGGTGCTAGCTAGTTGAGGGCAAAGGCAGATTATGCTCTTGCTTTCTCTAATTAGACTGGTGCAGCTCTTTTTTTCATGACTCCTTTATTAGATGGTGTGATTAGATTCAAAACTCAGTTAATTTCAATTTTATTAATTTATTTTAATGAATTACTTGTTAATTTGAGTTTATACGCAGGAGGAAAGTACTCCTCTCTCACTTTGATGACCATATTACTTGATTTTTGTGGCTGGAAGATCTCAGTTCTTCAGTGTGACAATACTTTTTCAGTTCTGTCCATTTCCCAATATGCCCTTTGAGTTTCATCAGTGTTTAAAAAGAGTGAGAATCTGCCTCAGATGTGCCCATTACAAAAGTCTTTCAGCTGTAATATGATTTATTTAAAATATATAATTAATTCTTAAAGAGAACTTTCAACCTTGATTTGTCACTGTTCATTTTAAAATATTGTGAAGATCGTTCTTACATCCTTTCAAAGTCAGGACTTAAAAGTTACACTGAAGTTATTACATTTTTAAAGTAAAACACCCTACCTGCAGCAAACTGGTATTTCATCCTATAATGAACTTAAGCTTTTGTCAAAAGCAGGATGTGAGCTATTTGCAAATGGGTAAGATATATTTAGTCTAAATTCTGGAGAAGTGGGTAAGAGGAGGAAGGGAAAACAACTGAAGAACAAATACCTACTTCTTCAGGATTTCTGCTGCTGTTAACAAGGGGAATACAGAATTTCTGATAACAGAAATCATCTGAGAGCCTTTTGGGAGAGGCTAGGAGCCAGAAAGCTCTTAACAACCTGAAAAGGTCCTGGTTTGACCATGAAGATCTGTAACATGACTGAGCGTTGCTGATGCTGGGCAGATTCACAGCTACCATCATCTCTGAGAATCTTCAAAACTACAAGGTGTTTCCTCTTACTGACTCTCTTTGGTAACCAGGTTTATAGCACTGGCTGGCAACTTCTATCAGTTTTTAATATTTAATAATATACAAGTAAAGATTAGTGGCTGAGACCACACACTAAAGAAAGTGAAGAAATACATTTGAAGTGAGTAGAAAATAAAAAAAATGCTCTGGAAAAATTAAGACTGGGCTTGCTAACTTAAAGGGCACTTTCAGTAATTTGGGGAGTTTAGAAGTTATCTTTCTTGCCTTTCAGTTCCCTGGCTACAGAATGGGGTGATTCATACTGCCTAGTTTCACAAGGCAAATTAATTCATATTTATGAAGCACTTCAGATATTTTCTTGAGAGCACCACCCTGCTACCATCAGCAAACATATGCAAAGCCCTGGTGGTAAAGTGTGCTAGCTCCCTCTAATGCAGGTATACACAGAGAAAGATTGCTCTTACTATCAGGTATTCTGTTAGGTCTGTGAGGTAGATTCAATGCATCCAGCCTTACTAATGACATATGTGGGTGTCAGCACGATGCAGTATTATAACAATTATGATTTTTTTTTCAAACTTCTTTTGTCTGGAAATTATGCACAAGAAATGTATTGCTAATGAAATTTTAACACTCCAAAAATAAATGTTTGCAAGCTATGAAGAACTAGAATTAAAGTTTCTAAAACAAGTAGAGAAAATAATTTGAAACTGTGATTTGAAGACATTAACATTAAATATGCTGTTAAAGCAAAGTGTAATATTTCAGTTGGGCACCAAAAATTAGTAGGAACGAGTCATTTGAGCCTTAATTTCCTTATTGCTCCATTACCTACCCATAAAGTGGATATGTTGCCTACTCTCAAAACCACAGTATTTATTGATGATTGTGATACATCTGTGATAGCCTGTTTAAACTGTAAGAGACATCCATATAGAAATCATTTTTTTTTCTAGTCAGTCTAGCCTTAACTGATGTGTGGAGAATAAGACCAGAGGCTATAACATGAGTAGCAAGGTTACACAGAGATTGGGTAACGCCTTATTCATTGAATAAGACAGGAAACAATAAAATATGCTAACTTAATTAAGGCTACATCACAGTGAAAATGCACTAGGGATGAAAGGGATGAAAAGTTCTGCATAGTCTAGCTGAATTGATAAAAGTTACTGCTTTTGACTATTTGATTATGCAAGCTGAATACAATTCAATCATTATGGAGACTATTATTGTGCCTTTTCATGTCATTACTACATCTTAGACCCCAATCTGTGTTTTATGTTTATCAAATTATCCTCAGTAGCCATCCCTGTGGCTTGCAGCTCCAGGAATTTCACTGCTAAAACTGCAACTCCTGTGCAAGAACAGGTATGACACTGCCCACAGCATCCCAGCTCTTCCTGGGCAGGAGCAAGATGGTGAATGCTCCAGTAGATCATTCTAGATAGTCAACATAACTGTATTCTAAAAATGTACTGCAGCAAATGAATCAGGGACACCATCCATCTTATCAGTCTATCTTACTCAATACCAAGTTTCTTTTTTAAAGAATCTATGAACACTAACCAGTGACCATGCTTTTCTGTGTTAATTAGTCTTGACTACATTGGTGAATTGATGGGTGTTATCACTCACAGTAAAAAAAGAGAAGCAAATAAACAAACAAACAGAAAAACCAACCAACCAACCAAACAAACAAACAAACTAAACACAAAGAATTGCAGCTAAGTCACAGCCACAGTACTCAGGAAGACAGATATAGTCTCTGTGTTTTTTCATCAGGTCACAATTTTATCCAAAACAGGGAAATTACAAAATCAGACCTTATAGGAATTTTTGTTTTCACCAAGACTTAAATTCATAAGAACAAATTATTTGAGAGTAGTATGTTATTATTTCTTGCCTTGAACAAAATCAGATTGAGCTGAATTGGCTATCTCCCTTAAATATATCCAATGGTTTAATGGAGAAGCAAACAAATGTCCAGAAAATTTGAGGAATGGTATGAAGTGCAGCAATATGAAAGAACTGTAACCCTAGAAACTGGAAATAATGTGACAAGACAGAAATGATCAGGAAGGCAACAAATAAGGAAAAGAGCAAGAAAGAGACCAAGCCATCTTCTGTCTATGTCCCTCAAAGATTGCTCTGAGGCATTGGCCTCAGCTCTCTGCTGCTGGCATGACCACTTTGTGATAAGGGCTGTCAAGTCTGCTGGTGTGCTCTTGTGCTGATGGTAGAACAACATTGGCTTGACCTTTTTATCAGAAATTGGGAAATATTTTGGGAAATAGACATCCTTAATACCCTATGGAGACATGGAGAGATGAAAATACAAAAATATTTCCATAAATGTATCACTCATAACTGATAGCTCCCTATGAATTCATCAGCCTCACACACTGCTCTCTAGCTTGGTGGTTTTGATTCTCCTACCCCTCAATGGGTTATGCCCAGGGAACCATGGTAGAACAGAGGAAAAGAAATGTGCTTCAGCATGACTACCACAGCCTCCCCTAGGCTCCTGTCTACCTCCGGGACTCACGCTCAGCTCAACAGAAATGGTTCTTGTTGAGAAACTTCTAATTTTAGCAGTTGTGTCTAACTCATTAAATATTGATTCCAACTCTTGTTTTCAGTTGAGGCCACTCAGAGGTGTCTATTTGTTTCTTGTCAGATGCCTGTAGGGAGTCGAGGGACTGCTGTAGCAGCAAAGACTGTCTCATTTGGCAAGTTCTTGGTTATTGCAAACTGCCTCATCCCAAGGTGTCAGCTTTTTGTCTTCATTCTGTTTTTACTTGAATCTAATCCCTGTTCATATTCTGCCAGTGGTTTATCATATCAGAGCTGAGTGAGAGTGAGCAGCAGTATGAATTATTTTTTGCACAGTAATCATTCACAGGCACAACACTGCCATTAAATTCCCCAAGCATAACAATTTTGACAGCAGTCCTATCAGACTTACACGGGTTCATAGGTCTGATATGCAACTGATTATGTTATTTCTAACTTTTTTCTGTTTAGCTATCCTACTATAAGCAGCTTTTGCAATCCTGCTGGCAGGAATCTTGTCTCTCCTGAACTCATTTCTCGCTTTGTCATGCTGTTTATCCATACCAACATCCTGTAAAATTGAAGACTGCTGAAATGTTATTTCAATATTTAATCTTCAGATTTTGAAAAACTCTAGCCCAGCTGTATCTGAAATGAATCTTTGCAGGCCATTCAAGCTTTACAATGTGCTTTTAATTGTTATGAAGTAGGGAGAAAAGTCTTCTCAGAAAGTATATTGGTAGGTTATGAATTCTCCAAGATGTCTTCTTCCTTATGTGTATTCTCCAGGCATATCCACCAGGCTTCATCTGATGTTGGCAAAGAATGTTTACAACTGGATTTCCTTATACTGAAAAGCATATGTATCTTTTTGTTCTTTCCCCAGAACTATGGATGTTCTTATTTTTTTCATCCATCTAGGAGGGGAAAAAATAACCACAGAAAATTTCCTTTAAGGTCATATTCAGAACACCTTAAGGGAGGATCATTTTCAGAAAATCAGGTGACTCCCAGCTTCATCTCTCAAAAATGAAATGAAATTGAATCTCATTTTGCATCATCTACCCCAATCCACTAATTCACTGCTCACTGCTGAATGTCTTCGAATTCAAAATATTCACCTGTTCCCATTTGCAGTTCCTTGTACCTAGGTGCCAAGACCACATGTTAAGGTGTTACAGCCAAAAGTGAGATGTGGAGCTCTTTAGGGGGGGCTGCAGCACCTGCAGCAGAGGCAGGTGGCATCACTTTTTAACCTGAGGCATAAAGTAGCCTTTATTCTTTATGCTAGATTAGGTCCTAGAGAAAAGCTTTGCAATGTAGCGGAGAATGGCAAGGTGTATAACACTGTTCTCCTGTAACAGACTCTTTTAAGATATATTTCTGCAGTTAAAAAAAAATTTTTTTTAAGATTTGAGTTTATGTGTATGGGTCCCAACAGTCTCCCATGCTTGCAAGAAGGGCAAATGACTCTAGCTCCAGATGAAAAAATATATACCTTAGCAAAGGGAAAATTTGTAGTATCAAAAGTTTAAATAGCAACTGAAAAATATGTATGGCACCACAACAGCAATGAATCTATTGTAAGTATGAAGGGATAAGAAGTCAAACTCTCAAAAAATCATATGCTGTTAGCAAGTAAATCCATAAGTGTTACTCTACTGAACAGAGTGTTAAAGAATTAATATGTAAACACATATTTAAAATTGCAGCAATGTGTAGCACAGGGATCATTTCTGAATTCAGTCTCTGAATTGTTGGTTTTAACTGT
The DNA here is from genome assembly GCF_009769625.2 of Cygnus olor. Classification (NCBI taxonomy): domain Eukaryota; kingdom Metazoa; phylum Chordata; class Aves; order Anseriformes; family Anatidae; genus Cygnus; species Cygnus olor. The sequence goes on along the minus strand of NC_049171.1, from coordinate 70,998,429 downwards.
GACACACAGTCACATCAGGTAACACTCTGCTCCCTGTAATGCCACCAGCTGACTGAAAGGCTTATATGTACATCACTATCCATTCTAAAACTTGTAGAAGGATTTGTGTGCATCTACAGATGTTTCATACGTTATTTGCATTATATTGTGTATCCTTTTTTACCTTTTATGAAATTAATCTCCTTATCATGAAACCTCCCATGCACCCCCATTTCTTCAAGATGACTTTTGTAAGAATTTTTCCCACATCTGTCTCTGTCAGTGATGTTAACCATCTCAGTATGCACACGAGGCCATGCTTCCAACCTTGTTTAAGTACACAAGTTATTAGAGCATTCTTTATCACATAAGTCACCCGAAAAGATCATGTAGTTTTACCAATGCTGCTGAAAAAGTGCAATATTCTCTTATATATATTATAAAGTTTAATGCAACAGTCTCCCATGGAGCTTCCCCTTTCACTGGATTTTTAGCTATAATTTTCATTCTCATTCACACTACAGCAACATTTAACATAAAATATAAATAAAATATATTTATATATAGCATAAAATATATGCTGTGCTAATGGGACACCTTCCATGGATTTTGGTCCTCCTGTACAATCAAAGGCAGAAGCTGAAGATATAAAGAGTCATTGAGTAAAAAATTTGGAATTCTGTACTTATTTGTACTAGACAGGTATTTATTATAGTAAGATTCATCTTTATTAAGACTAAATAATTACTTCCTTTGGCTGTTGCTTTGTTATTTTGCTCTTAATACCTTTTCATCCTCATTCTCTCTTTCATAATATGCAAAGTTTTTCTTGTATATTTTGTGATTACAGGCTAGTTGGCATAATTTGGATAGATTTTAGATGACTGATCTCTCTCATGTTCCATTTCAGAACTTTCTAATTGACACTCAGGTTTTTATTTCCATCAATAAAATCATTTAATTTTTTTTTTTAGTTGCAGTGTTTCTAACCCAAGAGCTTACTGCAGCTTTGAAAAAAGACCATAAAATGTATTTGATAAGATCTGAGTTGAGTTGTGTCAAAAGTAATTTAACAACCCTGAGTATATATCTATATATATTTATGGAAATGAGAAATGTTTTATTCAGGAAGTGATGTAATGACATTTGATCTTATATTTCAATACGATGATTTTCTTAAAAAGAAAACTATAGCCTGAGATGCATGCCATATCTCAAAGTACTTTGAGATTATGTACAGTGTGTAAAATTTAATGTTCATGTAAAATGCTTGCAGGATTATCCACTAAATCCAAACCAAAGGTATTCAAACATTTAACTTCTGTTGAAAAGACATTATTGGTTTAACATCCTGATTTTCAAAGCATTCCTCATAATGGCAATTAGGATGGTGGATTTCAATACTCCCAGTAGTTCATCTGCAGTCTGAACTCCTTCTCTTGGAAGTTAATTGCAAGTCTTGTCTCATCTCCCAAATGAGAATTATTGTGTGAGGATGTGCTCACATCTATTCCAGGCCGCAAACGGCTGAGCACACCAGCAAGTGATGCTGAAAATATTGATATATTTGCAGTGTGGGAGGCTGACACGGTTGGTTCACTTAGAAGAAGGCTTATTTTTCATGATGTTATGAAACTTCATGGCTATATGTACAGGATAGCCATGCTCAGGTAGGGCATTTGCTTTCTTGTGATTATGGTTAACTTATCTTAAACTGGCCTGGTTTAGTGGAGAAGACATGCCCCACTGTGTATAGATAAATTCTAACTACATATAATATAAGACTCTAATTTATTACAATTATTTCTTAATTTGAAATCCTCCTACAGCTATCACCCATGAGAAAACAACTGAAGCCATTTTTTTGCTGTGGCTGCTGTCATTGTGTGATATGGAGCAATATGTGTCTATTTGTACAGTGCTGCAAAACCTTTAACCCTTTGGAAGCATTTCCACCACAAGAGGAGATTCATCTGCCTTTCTACTCTCAAGCCAGTGAGCCACAAAATGTTAATTCCTGAGAAGTTCGTTTCTGAAAATGTGGAAACTCAAGAGACTTCAGTAGGTCCATTAAGGATTTCACCATTTTTGAGTCTTTGTGGGAATTTGTTCCCTGACATTTAGATGTGACACATGAGATTTTGAAAAAAGGAAACAAGGCAAGATTTGTAGGAAGAGGCAGTATCTCTTATTAAATTAGATTAGTCTTTAGGTCAGAAAACCCTCACTCTTGTCTGTCTTGTAAATTTTTAATTATTATTTTAATTTCAATTATAAATTATCCTGCTTGTTATCAATTTGAAAAAAGAGAAAGAATACTTACAAGTCACATCTCATTACTTTAAGAGGAAACAGTACAAAATTATCACATAGTTAGAACCGTGCTTCTCATCTGCATTTAGTCTTAAATCTAGAACTGGTAAAATTTCTTTCTTTTTAGCTCTGAAGAATGAAATATTTTTCATGTCAGGGAGAAACAGTTTACACTTCTATGTGCATGCTCTGGCTAATGCATCTCCACGTGAAATACTGTGGGGGAAAAAAAAAAAAAAAGAAAAAAAAGTGGTTGTTTGGAAGTACAGAATGAGAAGAAGGGTCTGAGGTCAGTCCCAAGAAAAGCCGTCTCTGTCGGTGTGGCCACTCATACGCTAGGAAATGAGTAGGAGTCATGTTTCACTTCTTAGCAGCTCAGTGATAGCATTTTTCTTTTGCAGCAACCTGGACAGCTCTGGTCCTTTGATCAGATCTTTCCCGCCCAGAATTTGGATACGTTTTCTGTCAAAATACAGTTGCAGGTAGCCCCAGGAGATGTCAACTTCCTATGTAAATTATGCATAACATTTGATTTCCTCATTGGACTTTATTATAAGACTAACAAAACCTTCACAATCCCCATGCAAATATTAGTTTCAGTGTCTTGGGCCAGATTCTTTTACATAATATTTAGGCACAGTTTTGCCTTTTAAAAAGCTTCCATGTAGAGAAATTAAGACTGCTCACAGAGCTTTCAATCTGATAAAGTCCAGTTAGAGGGAGTCTTAGGGACCTGACTAATAATTAATGAACCAGACAATTAAGGGATTGCAATTGTAATAGAGTGGGGTGGAAAAAATAAAAAAATAAAAAAGCAAGCCATAAACTCTGGGGGAAGATAATCCCTTTGATTTAAAGGCATTCTAACATTAATCACACGGGGCACAGTTGTCATTGGTTATGCAATCTGAAGCTGCTCTTTTTGTTTCCTTTCACTCACTGTGGAAGTGGAGCACGAAGCAGTCACTTTAGTTTCTTCATCAGCATTTTGAAATGCCTGATTGAACTGAAGAGATATAGGACACTGTCTTTTACCTACATCCTCACAGTTAGATCTATGCTGTGCTGGTCTGTAAGCCTTCTTAGCAATTTGTTTTCAAGTCTCTCTACAAAAATTATCCTCTGCATTTCCAACAATGCTATATGTACATTTTCAAAAATGGTATGAATATTTGCTGTGAATATATTATCTGCACGCTGCTTTCTGCATTCAGTAGGGAAAACTCATCATTCAAGTCCATAAGCAACAATTTTCAAACAAGAGGAGGGGAGAAGGAAACAAATATTTTTCCTATTCATGTATGATGCAATGAATTCTCCACATAACAAACCCAGCTTTCTTTGACACCTAATTTTCCATTTCTGCCTTCATTATAACATGAAAATGTTTAAAAGCAAGTTGAAATATTTCAAAAATTATTTTCTGTCTCAAATGTATTAAATAACATCTGGGAGAATGGAACTAATTTTTATACACTCACACATGCACAATCACGCTGTATGGGAAATGCAAACATATATCACTCATTTGTATATACAGAAGTGGTCCTGTTTTCTGAGAAATTGAGGCTGCCATCAGTGCAGATGAACATCTTGGAAGACAGTTAACCTTGAAAAGGATTTAAGTATTATAAAGTGCAAGCAATTCAACCTGAGTCCTTGTACAGTGCTATGGAAAACATGAGTGAGAACCTTGGCCATGTAAAGAGGAGAATAATGAATAGCAGAAGGCAGGAGGTTTTGCTTTGGTAAGTGGCATTAGCAAGAGTGATACTCATACACTGCCTTCACCTCCTAAGCCCATACTTGTTGGGGGGGTGAAGGGGGGTGTTGGAGAATCTGAAATGGGAAAAGTGAGAGGAAGAGAAAATCAATGATGAGCTGTGCAGGGCGCCCCTTATCTCATAGTTGCACAAGCACATGAAGTTGGCATACACAGGAGTGCTGGCTGCAAAGGGCTAGCCTACCCTTTCTGGGTTTGCAGTCTTTACCCTGTTTTCACCACGCAGCTGCACAAATACTATGTAGGCAGAAAGGAGAGTGCAGCAGAGGGACAGGAGGAGGTCAGGACAGCCTCTCTGGCTGCTTGTGCTGGCTTTGCACTCCCAGGGAGCTAATGCAGGAGAGGGAGAGGGCTGGGCAGTTGAATTTGCTTAGCTTGTCAAAAACACTAACGTAATTTGATTAAGCATCCCCAAGTGGGCACTGAGTAACAAAAGGTTCTTGAACATCTTTAAAGAAACAGCCTAGCTAGGTCCTTAGCTCCTGGTCAGAAATAAAGACACGGGAAAAAAATAAATAAATAAAACACCTTAATTGTGAGGATGCCTAAGAATTAGAAGAAAGAAAAATCAAGTATATGGTCTTTTTTATGTTTTCAAATCCATAGTAATTCTTTCTCTGGAATACATAAAATACACATCCTAAGACACCAAGTGCCAGGTTCAGTGGAGGGAGAAATGGATAAAATGTAATGGCCTGAGATATACAAGAAGCGATACTAGATGACCTGACTCCCTTATGGCCTCAGAGCTCAGAGAAATAAGACTGTGGCAAGCTATGCAATTGTGTTTAAATATATACTGCCAAGCTGTAAAAATCTTTTACTTAGTTTACAGAAGTCTGGAACTGGTGCAAAAATAACTTTTTTCTTGTTTAAAATTGTTTTCAACTTTTGTTTTTCTGAGCAAAAATATAATGAAAAGCAGAGCTGCCTTAAAGACATGGAAGAGATGGTGGGTACTGGAGAGGGGTGGGAAGGTTTTTCTGTAAATAACACAGTCACGGTGGATCCTATGTGTCAGACTGGATTTGATGAAGTTTCATTTGTTAGTGCTCCATGCTCCTGTGACAATTCCCTGGTCTGCAATTCCTTTTGCAGAGAACTCACTCACATTTTTAACACATTTATTTAGTTGTATCTAAGGCAGGTAGGTGGCAGAATACCATGGCAGCCCAGTCCTGAAATAGTACCAATTAAACAGGAAGGAGTGAATGCATTTCCACAAATGTCTCCTCCCACCTAATTTTTGTTAAACACTTTCAACACTGGCAATTCTGTGGAGAAAAAAAAAAAAGAAAAAAAAAAGAAAAAAAATGATTTGATTTGTGTAGTACTACTTCCCACAACAAAGTAAATTGTGGGTTGCACTCAGTGTCTGATGTTATAACCATTGAACCCATGGCCAGAAGATCATTACAATTCTTTGAGGCTTTAAGCAGCTGCTTTTGCAGCACTGTCTAATGCAGTTGGGTTTGATTTACAGCTGTCAATATATATAGTATAAAGAGAGGACACGGATCTTGTTAAAGAAGGTCAAGGAGCTCCCAGGGGTCCTGAGAGCATGGATGGAAAACCACCAGTCTATGTGATGCTGCATCTGAGTATAAGCCAATAAAACTAACTTTGGTACAGTTTTCCTGTCTGCAGTATGAGCTACCTAGACATTTTATGATTTGACATGTAGAAAGTCTTATTAATAAAATGATTCTTTTAAAATAATTCGCAGGTTTATCTTCTCTTTAATAAAAACAAAGCACTAACAACTTGCCAATGGCAATGATGAAAAGTTTTATAAACTACTGCAGTAGTAGGAAAAATAATGACACCAAATCTGAAATGTGAGTCAGTTACATGAGCTTTATAACCATTTTACAAAATAAGCTGAACAATTTTGAAAGGACAAATGTTATAATCCTAACCTCAAAAATCCCTCTGTCCTTTTAGTGAGGCTCTGCTCTCTGAGCCTTCAGTAAACTGCAGGGAACCTGTGAGGAATGTGTTAGTTAGCCCCTACCACTGGTATCCTTCTGGAAAAGTGGCTTCAACTGCACCTGACATTTTTCCATAACTAAAAGGTAAATGCCTTTCTCTTAAACATTACATGATTCTGTTTTCTTGAGAGATCAGAGAGATTTGCAAGGTGGAGATAGGAACACATAGCATTCAAAGTGGGCAAAACTGTTCTTTTCTGTTGTTGAACATTTGTTTCTCAAAAGAGAAAGGTTACCCCTTTTATCACTCAGATTTTTGTCATTGGCACAGGTGGAGTAGACATGTACCAAGAATGAGAATCATTTACCTGCCTGTATGATGCAGAGAGAAATTTTGTCTAACTTAGGGATCTAGACATTCTCTAGTCTACAGGGAGAGAAGCAGCTCTGGCAGTCCATTTATTCCTCCCACACACAAAAGTTTAAGATACACAAGTCAATGTCTGGAGGTGCTTTCCTTCTCTCTCTTGCCTATGAAGACAGCCTGGCAATGATATCTAAATTTTATATGTGTGAAATTATCCAATATGAATGCCACCTGCAGCACTTGCTTGGCAGAGGAGACGCAGACTAGCACAGTGGCTCTCATCAGGTCTCTGAATTCCACTTCGATTTATTGTAATTACCATATGAGTTCTGCATTTTTGAGAATGCAAATGTCCACTAGACCTACAATGATGTCTCAATGCTCATTTATTCAAATGCTCTCTCTACCAGTTATGGGCACTCTCTGTGCTTGTACTTGCTTTCCCAATGAGAAAATATCTTGCTGTTTAGATTCCATCCCCAATACTAGGCTGTTTTTAATGAAAACACTTTTAGTAATGGGAAAATAAGTTTAGGTGAAATAAAAATTGATTTTTAACTGAAACCATATGTTAGAATTTCACAACACTTTTTTAGTAATCAATTTTTCCAATTATTTTTCCATTTTTCTGTGTTCTGGTCTCTGTACCTACCTCAAACTTTGTTTAAGTAAGTTTATCCTGAATTTATGTTATCAAAACTGGGTGAAAAGATAGTGAGAACCAAGCTTTGTAAAATATCGGCATATAGACTGGAAATTAACAAGTCAAATTAGCTATCAAAGGGGAATGACTACACTTGCAGAAATTTGGTAAAACCCTAGATTAGTGCCCAAATTTTTTGGCTTATTCAGCAGATATTTCAGACATTTTTGAAACTCTTTAGCTATCCATATAACTTAAAGTCTTGATGTTACATGCTCTTCTGAACTGTGGAATGGATTTGAGTCACAAGCCTCAGAGCATGGATGGAAGGTGCTGTGGCTTAACCCCAGTAAGCAGCTGAGCACCACATAGCTGCTTGCTCATTCCCACTGCCTTCCCCAGATGGATGGGAGGGGGAAGAGAATCATCAGGGAAAAAGTTAGAAAAATGTTGGGTTGAGATAAAGACAGTTTAATAAGAAAGAAATAATAAAAACAAAGAAAAGAATAAAAACAAAGGAAAACAACAAACAAAACCAAACCAAACACTACCAACAACAAATGATGCACAAAGTAATGATCACTGCCCACTGATCACTGCCCAGCCAGTCCCCAGGCAGTGGTAGCCCCTAACAAGCAGCTCCCCCCAGTTTTATTGTTGAGTGTGATGCCCCATGGCATGGGATATCTCTCTGGCCAGCCCAGGCTGTCCTGGCTGTGTCCCCCCCAGCTCCTGGTGCACCCCCAGCCTCCTTGATGGCCAGGCACCACCAGGAGAAGAAGAGTCCAGGGCTCTTCAACACTGCCTTTCACAGGATGCTCTTATATTTCCATATATTGATGCTCAATCATTCCCATGGGGTCTTGACCATGCCTGTGTATCAAAATAGATAGAGAGGGCCCAGGACAGTCCTGCCACGAGCCCTGCTGCACGGTTTGTGCTCCAGCTCTCAGTAAGAATGTAAAAAATCTGCCTGTAGATGGAAGCTGCTCTTGAAGCGAGGAAGATCACGTCAAATGAACCCATCTTTGATGGGACAGCTTCAATATCAGCTCCAACCTCAGCATGCTAATAAAGCATCCATGTATACCACTGACCAAGGGGATCACGTAACTGCATGCTGTCTCTAACATAGGCTCAGGGTCCTTTTGAGACAGATCTGTTATCTCAGCTGAGGTAAGATAGATGCTGGTCTGTGCTGTCTGAGATGCCCACTTTAAGTTGGTGGAGTCTAAAGCTAGCATCAATTGTGTGGTTGCCATCTGACTTCCTGCTTCAGGAACTCAATTAACTGTAACAAGAAGTGCAAGCATTCAAGCAGAAAAAAGCTGGAGAAGAGCCAAGAGGGTGACTTGTATCTCAGGACCATGGTACTATCCATCAGAATGTTTGCCAGTGCACAGAGAGAGGATGACCCCTGGGGGAATGACCTTGTAGCAGTGGTACAAAATAGGCAAAGACAGGCTTGATCCAAAGCAAGTAATAACCTCAAATTGCTTTCTGTGGATTCTGCAACATCCTGTGCTCACAGCTGTGGGCACTCAAGGCGAAAGGTGGTCTTGCTGATTCTTCTGTTTTTCAACTTTCAACTCAGAAAAAATTTCCTCTCTTTCACTGTTCTAGATGGGCATTCATCAAGAAAAATCCTGGAGTTTAGCGTATGTTGTTAATGAGAGAGAAACATCCCAGCCCAGGAGGACAGGAACACAGAAAGTAGAGAGCTTCTGGTATCTCTTCATTCAGGCAGACTTGACTGTGACAGTACTGCATTGCTGTAGTGAGCAAGGGAACCAAAAAGGGGTGGTTAACATTACATAGACAGTGACAGATGTGCCCTTCAAAATTAACAGAAGAAACACTTTAAATCAAAATGTTTTAGTTCCCTCTCCCTTGATTTTGTTCTCTCTCTGTGAAATTGCTGGTTCCCCTAGTTGGATGATGAAATAATTAGTTGACTCTGACGTTTGTTTGGACGTCTTTTAATTAGGAACTGCTTTCCATCAGATGTCATGTCAAAACAGGTTTCTGTCTGAGAATTTTTGGGAGTCACTTGTTTCCTGTGTGGATTCTTTTACTGTGTTTTCCTATGATTATAGAGGATTTTATAACTTTCTTTTTCAACTTTCTTAAGAGCAATTAATTCTTGAAGGTTTGTGATTTTTTTTTGAATACAAGTCAATATTACATTACTTAAATTTATTTCCAAAATGTTATAAATGAACACTTTAAAAATGTCCAACGTGTCCCAAAATAGGCAAAACAGCATTTTAAATTAGCATTTAGGTAACTTTAAAAGAGATAAGTTTGATCTGCTGTAAAACTATTACTTTCTTACCAAAAATGCCTCAAAATCTATCAAAATTTCATCCTATTAACAATAATTTTAAAATCACCATGGCAATGCAAAAGCCACTAACATCTTTGAAAAATATTCCTTAGAAAAGTGATACCTTTTTTTGCTAAGCTGTTTGAAGACAATCACCATATAGTATCTGGATAACTTCTTATGAGTCCATGTAACACTTTTGCACACCAGCACTGAAATGTACATCACAAACCCTTATTTTTTGATGTAAATAACATGCACTCATCTTAGTTCTGCATAAGTGCCTATCCTTCTGCCTGTGGGACAGTAGAAAAATGACACAAAAAAGCTAATTTAGGTAGTTTATGTTTATTGCATGCACATGAGTGGAAGTTGAAGCATCTCTGAAATAATTCTTATGTAAGTAATCTACTTCCCAGAACAGAGGGAGAGCAATGCATTTTACCGTTTTACTGCTCATGGGAAAGTTATTCCTCAGAATGACCCTGGAGGTAATTCTGGTTACTCGCGAACCAGAACAATAAGATAATTGTATTACTGAAGAAGAATATAGACTATTCAGAGCTTTGTAAACTTGGTATCTGGCTTAAGTTATGCTCCTAGACTAATTTTATCAGGCAATGTAAAACTGCTATTTTTTATAATGCAGCAATGAAACAAAATTTCTTCAGGTAGCCTGTCTTGTACATTTGGTTAATGGTCATGACAGCTGGAAAAGGTGCATAAGCTGCATATTTCAGAACATTTTGCCAAGATGTGTTCAGTAGGTAAGCATACCTACGGTCTGAAAGGGTTGTTAGGCATTGGAATAGGCTGCCCAGGGAAGTGGTTAAGTCACCATCCCTGGAGGTCTTTAAAAGACGTTTAGATGTAGAGCTTAGTGATATAGTTTAGTGGAGGACTTGTTAGTGTTAGGTCAGAGGTTGGACTGGGTGATCTTGGAGGTCTCTTCCAACCTAGATGATTCTGTGATTCTGTCATTATGAAAACTTTTAGAATACATTATCCGTACATTATGAATAATTTTAGAAAAAAATCAGGAAATATATATGTGATTCGCTGTATTTTACTGTTTGGGGCTGCTAAGAAATAAAAATGTGATAACAGAATAAGCCTCTCAAGAGAACAGAGTCTTTTCAAAGACTTGCTTGTGTGATACCTTTTGTTTGCAAACCCATTTCATGCATGGGAAAATTCCTCATGGAGATTTATTTTTGTACCTTAGGAAACAGAACTGCATCATAGGGGGATAGAAATAAAAATCCAGTGTTTTTCACAGGCTTCTGTGACTACCTGATGTGTGTCTGTGAGAGCAGGGTAGAGAGAAATACATACTACTTGAAATGACGTTGCTGTAGTAAGACCAAAAGGCACTTCAAGTTACAATTTTATTTATTTTCTCCATTGTTAGTTCTTTTGAGTTTAGCAGCCCTCTTCTCCACTTCTTCTATGATCTGTCTTTCATATCCTGGCATTTAAGGTATCTGTTGTGTCTTTACTGTGGGCTTATGACCAATGACTGGCATAAACCATTTCATACTTTGCTTATATGTACTTTGGCTTTGTCCATCCACAACAGAGCACCAGGTATCACTGCTGTAGTGGAGGTTTGCTCTGCAGAGAGCTGCAGACTGGCTCTTCTGCTCTTGCTGAGGCTCTGGGATGAAGTATTATGATCCAGGGAGATTCATTCTGGGCAGAATACAGACCTGTGGGTGACCTGTTGTTACTGTCCAGCCCTGGTTATTGTGATACCTGGTACCAACAGCCACTGTGTTGGGCCTTTAGGAGATGTTTGGTTTTGTTTGCTTTTATTTTGTTTTATTTTGTTTTGCATTTTATTCTTTTTCTATTTTTGGTAATATTGGTCTAATCTGCTAGTGGATCCAAGGAATTTTCCAGATATGACTTTTTTCCCACCCCTTCAGTAGGTGCTTGTGTAAGTTTGGTGTGTAGTCCCTGCCTGTTCTAGAAACAAACTCAAGTTGGTTTTGCATTATTAAGAGCATGTGTAGATGGAGTACTGCTGCCGTTTTCTCCCTTTCTCAGAATATGTTTAGTACGTGATCTCATCCTTGATGTTTGTGCACTTGATCTTTCTTCATTATTTTTTTTCCCTTCTGTCTTTATTATGCAGTTGTGCCTGATATGTCGATTTTTCGTATAATTTGTGCCCTTACTTCAGGTACTTGCAATCTTTAGAAGATTTTTCTTCATTAGAGGGCCTCTGTGTGTATACCTATCCCTCTCACTTGAGCAGGTATAGTAAGCACACTTTATCTTTTTTCGTTAATGTCCGTATCTCAAGGATGACTGTGAAGCAGTTAAACTTTCTTTATTACTGCTTCTTTTCTCAGTGTCCTGCACCTGAATATTCTAACTTCACTGACTTCAGTGGACAGCGCCCTCCCCTCCCCCCCTCCCCCCTTTTTTTTAAAAAATTTTGCCTCCAGCTGTGACAATTTCAGGCCATCCAGCCTGGCCTCCTGGAGGCTACACCATACAAGATGCAGGTCCTGTACCACTGCCATTGGGAGTGGATATAGAGGGTTGGAAGTCATTGCAGCAGTTCCTGTTCAATGCCACAGTATTCGTGTGCACAGTTATGCTCTTTGTTTACTTTTGAACGTTGCTTATTTGAAATTTATTTGTTTATTTTATGCTGACAGTATCTTTGTCTATGCTAGCATTCCCATGACCATGATACAGATGAGCCAACTGTAGTGCTACTAGTACATTTTAAGAATAACTATACTGCAGACAAAACCTCATCTGGCCATACATCATATTTTGCTTTCAGGGGCTTACTTAGAAGTATATTTATAGAATTATTTATTTTTCTAATTTGGAAAAAATGAACTGTGCTAGTAGCACAAGCAATGTACTAAGAATATATGCATTGACTGCATTCTTTTAGAAATGGATGAGACAAGCATAGGTTAATTAAATCTGACCAGAAAATCAACCATATAATGACTGTGTATAAATCCTCTTAATGCAATAGCCACCTCTTTGCACAAAAGTGCCAAGTCTATAAAATCTGTCATAGGAGGCTCAAAGTGGTAGCTTAGGGTGTCTTTACTAGTCTCTGATGCAAAACTCACTAGTTACACCAGATGCTCAGCTAGGAGAGCAACAATTAACATCAACTCTTTTCAGGGACTTAAAGAATTTGTTTTGTCAGGATTATACCCTGACTAATTATGGCACCTATTTCTGAGGTATTGAGAGCAGTAACTTGGAGAGTACATTGGCGTGTCCAATCTAATTAGAAGGTTATGGTTAATTATGGTTAATGGAAGTCATTAATGAACTAGATTTTCAAAGAGTTATTTCTGCTGCTTTAAAGGTTTACCATAAGTCACAGACCGTCGTAGTTACTAAGTTTAAAACAAATCCCCAAAGAATAAAGGTTTCTGTTATCAGTGGGTTTATGTTGTTCAAAAAATTGCAATTTGCAACCTACAGCTTGTAGATTTGAGGTTTCATTCTCTGTTTTTTGAAGTGTATTCTTCCACAGCAATGTTAATTATAGGTCTTCTAAGTGACAGTCCCATGCAGCAGTCTGTCATGTAATTACATACTACCTGACAGGAGATTAAAAAAATAACTAGAGGAATAAAGATTACTGGAATTCTCAGTCTGGGATGAAGGCATAACATGTAGCTAAAGTAGCCAAATTATGACCGCTCTTTGTGATTTGCTGCAAGAGAGTTCATAGCTCTCCAGCCTGAATTATAGCACTCCAAGGTGACTTTGCCAAACTAGCAGCCTGGGGCATTGTGTCTGAGCTGACTGGGAAGGAAAGAGGGACAACCACAGCCATCGCAGACAGCTTCTCTGTCTGAGAAGCACACAGAGCACCCCTGCCTACCTGCCTACCATCTCAAGGCAAGCAGGCCCCTGATGGATTTGACACAATAAGTGACAGGCATAGTGGGAAGTGCAAAGCATAGTGAGATTTCTGATTTTAA